>NC_083224.1:204021001-204621001 GCF_032191835.1 Heteronotia binoei | reverse complement strand
ACAAAGTAATGGAAGCTGTAAAAGGTAAGAAGGACTCCTTTAAGCGGTGGAAAACCAGTCCAAGTGAGATTAGTAAAAGGGAACACAGGCTGTGGCAAATCAAAAGCAAGACTGTCATCAGGCAGGCAAAAAGGGACTATGAGGAGCATATTGCAAAAAACATAAAGACCAACAATAAAAATTTCTTCAAATATATTAGAAGTAGGAAACCAGCCAGGGAGGCAGTGGGGCCCTTGGATGACCATGGGGTAAAAGGATTACTGAAGGAGGATAGGGAAATGGTTGAGAAGCTAAATGAATTTTTTGCCTCCGTCTTCACTGTGGAAGACGAGAACTTTTTGCCCGCCCCAGAACCACTAATTTTGGAAGGGGTGTTGAAAGACCTGAGTCAGATTGAGGTGACAAAAGAGGAGGTCCTACAACTGATAGACAAATTTAAAACTAATAAGTCACCGGGTCCGGATGGCATACATCTGAAAGAACTCAAAGTTGAACTTGTGGATCTTCTAACAAAAATCTGTAATCTTTCATTGAAATCTGCCACCGTTCCTGAGGACTGGAAGGTAGCAAATGTCACCCCCATCTTTAAAATGGGTTCCAGAGGAGGTCCGGGAAATTACAGGCCAGTCAGTCTGACTTCAATACCGGGAAAGTTGGTAGAAACCATTATCAAGGACAGAATGAGTAGGCACATTGATGAACACGGGTTATTGAGGAAGACTCAGCATGGGTTCTGCAAAGGAAGATCTTGTCTCACTAACCTGTTACATTTCTTTGAGGGGGTGAACAAACATGTGGACAAAGGAGACCCGATAGATGTTGTTTACCTTGACTTCCAGAAAGCTTTTGATATAGTTCCTCATCAAAGGCTCCTTAGAAAGCTTGAGAGACATGGAGTAAAAGGACAGGTCCTCTTGTGGATCAAAAACTAGCTGAGTAATAGGAAGCAGAGAGTGAGTATAAATGGGCAGTCTTCGCAGTGGAGGACGGTAAGCAGTGGGGTGTGGCAGGGCTCGGTACTGAGTCCCATGCTCTTTAACTTGTTCATAAATGATTTAGAGTTGGGAGTGAGCAGTGAAGTGGCCAAGTTTGCGGATGACACTAAATTGTTCAGGGTGGTGAGAACCAGAGAAGATTGTGAGGAACTCCAAAGGGATCTGTTGAGGCTGGGTGAGTGGGCGTCAACGTGGCAGATGCGGTTCAATGTGGCCAAGTGCAAAGTAATGCACATTGGGGCCAAGAATCCTAGCTACAAATACAAGTTGATGGGGTGTGAACTGGCAGAGACTGACCAAGAGAGAGATCTTGGGGTCATGGTAGATAACTCACTGAAAATGTCAAGACAGTGTGCGTTTGCAATAAAAAAGGCCAACGCCATGCTGGGAATTATTAGGAAGGGAATTGAAAACAAATCAGCCAGTATCATAATGCCCCTATATAAATCGATGGTGCGGTCTCAGTTGGAGTACTGTGTGCAGTTCTGGTCGCCGCACCTCAAAAAGGATATTATAGCATTGGAGAAAGTCCAGAGAAGGGCAACTAGAATGATTAAAGGGCTGGAGCACTTTCCCTATGAAGAAAGGTTGAAACGCTTGGGACTCTTTAGCTTGGAGAAACGTCGACTGCGGGGTGACACGATAGAGGTTTACAAGATAATGCATGGGATGGAGAAAGTAGAGAAAGGAGTACTTTTCTCCCTTTCTCACAATACAAGAACTCATGGGCATTCGATGAAATTGATGAGCAGACAGGTTAAAACGGATAAAAGGAAGTACTTCTTCACCCAAAGGGTGATTAACATGTGCCACAGGAGGTGGTGGCGGCCACAAGTATAGCCACCTTCAAGAGGGGTTTAGATAAAAATATGGAGCACAGGTCCATCAGTGGCTATTAGCCACAGTGTGTGTGTATATATAAAATTTTTTGCCACTGTGTGACACAGAGTGTTGGACTGGATGGGCCGTTGGCCTGATCCAACATGGCTTCTCTTATGTTCTTATGAGGGCGACAAAGATGGTGAGGGGCCTGGAGACCAAATTCTATGAAGAAAGGTTGAAGGAACTGGGGATGTTTAGCCTGTAGAAGAGGCGGCTGAGAGGTGATATGATCACCATCTTCCAATACTTGAAGGGCTGTCATATAGAGGATGATGTAGAATTGTTTTCTGTGGTCCCGGAAGGTAGGACCAGAACCAATGGGTTGAAATTAAATCAAAAGAGTTTCCAGCTTAACATTAGGAAGAACTTCCTGACCGTTAGAGTGATTCCTCAGTGGAACAGGCTTCCTCAGGAGGTGGTGGGCTCTCCTTCCTTAGAGGTTTTTAAACAGAGGCTAAATGGCCATCTGACAGCGATGAAGATCCTGTGAATTTAGGGGGGAGGTGTTTGTGAGTTTCCTGCATTGTGCAGGGGGTTGGACTAGATGACCCTAGTGGTCCCTTTCAACTCTATGATTC
Source organism: Heteronotia binoei (assembly GCF_032191835.1). Lineage (NCBI taxonomy): Eukaryota > Metazoa > Chordata > Lepidosauria > Squamata > Gekkonidae > Heteronotia > Heteronotia binoei. The sequence goes on along the minus strand of NC_083224.1, from coordinate 204,618,546 downwards.
TATGAGTTGGACTAGATAACCCTGGAGGTCCCTTCCAACTCTATGATTCTATGAAATACACAAGCGCACCAAGATTGCTTTCTTGCAGGGTTTGATCAATGTAATTTGTGGGCTCAGTTCTGGATATTTCAAAGGTGAGTCACTCATCAGCAGGACTTCTCTTCCAGATGTCCAAACTAGTACATGCCCAGCTGTTGGTTGGTCAGTCAGGCATCCTGAATAGGCAAACAACCTCTCTGCAGGCTCCTTTTCAAGCCCAGTTTGGTTGCCCTTCCCTGTGGAGGAAAGAACCCTCAGACAGCCTGGATCCCATATGATTTTGCTCCGGTACTTGAATCTACATTGGCTCTTTCTTTTCTTTTCCAGAAAAAGGAAAAAGAAAGCATTGAAGGAATAGCTGGTTTTCTGGTGATAACAAACACAGAGAGAAGTTTTCCCTGTGGCAGAGAGCAATGCGCTAAGATGTACAGAGGGGTAAAAAAATGATGCAGCCGGGGGAATGTATGTTTGTTTCATGCGGATAAGAGAACGTACACACCGCTGTGCCCGGAGAAGGCTTATTTCTAGCCCTCAAAGAAATGTTGTTGCAACCAAAGCAGAGGATTAATTACATCCCATTGACTGCTGGAATTGCATGCAAAGAGGAGAAAGTCTTTGGTTTTTTTCCCTTTCTGATACCTCACCAAAGCCGACGCAAGATGCAGAAGCTTGGAGGATATTGTGACTGTCAACATTCCATTCTGAGGCTGTCCTGGAAGACAGGGCTTCTCTGGAGTAGTCTTTGAGCTGAACGCATTTAAAGTAGAAGGAAGCCTGCAGAACTCCATGTGGATCCTGTCAGTTCCCTATCGAGGGTGTGCAGAAGGAACCAGACGGCTGTGCAGGGAAGTGGAGGTTATCTTAACTCCTTTTTCACAGCAAACCACCTTTATTTTAGTTGTTTTGTTCCCCCTGAAAATGGCTTCAAAAATGGTTGTGTGTGGGGAGAAAGTTAGAGGGGGGAGAATGGGGCTAGCAGCACTGTTTTGATTTTGAAGGCAGTGCCTGGAGAGGGTGGAGTTTGGGGAAGCTGTGATATCACTTCCAGGTGACACTCTAGGAATCTCCCAGGGAAAGTTTTAGAGTGTCTCCCCCCCGCCCCACACACAAACGTTCCTCATTTTCTTAAGGGTGGGAGATTGATGCTGAGGGCAAGGGTGGGCAAACAGTATGCCAGGCTACTCTGCTGAGCTGAGTCTTCTCTGGCCAATAGAGCCCTGGAGCCTTTTCCCCTCTCTCATCTTTGCTGGAACTCTAAAAGTACACACAATGGCCAACCAGTTCTTCTGGAGGGCCAACCACAGGGCCTAAAGGCTGAGGCCTTCTCCTGAGGTTGTCTCTTGGCACTGAGATTCAAAGGTTGGCTGCCTCTGAACATGGAGGTTTCTTTTAGTCACCATGGTTAGTAGCACCTGATAGATCTGCCATCCATGAATCTGTGTAACTCCATTTTAAAGGTATTGATATTTGTAGCCAACACTATATCCAATGGCCATGAATTCCAAAAATTCATTTGCTGAGGGGAAAAAGTAATTTTGTCTGATCTGAATCTTGCTATTTTGCTCACCATCTGAGCCATGAGTTCTTCAGCTGCAAGAATAATGACGCAAAATAATTAAATCTTTCTACACATGAGCCCTCTCCCTCCTCCCCATGGCAAAGTCTTTGGCTTGAATTTGAACTGGAAGCTTCCCAGCCTAGAAATGTAACTGGCGCCAACTTGGGATCAGCTGCTGGGGTATGCCAAGGCCACTTGGACAGCTTGGCAGCATGCCCTGGGGGAAGAGGAAGCCCAAGCAGCAAGGCAAGTGCCATCTCCCCGTCTGTCCCCTGCCCCCCAGTGTTTCTTCGCTGTCCAAGCAGAATTTGGCTTGCCTCAGATCTGAACGCAGCCGCCTGAGCAAAGTTCCAACAGGCGCCAGCTCTGCTCCTTTCCACAGATACTTCTTGAGATTCTTTCCATTGGCCACACCTTGGATTGCACCTGCATCCTACCAGGGAGCTGCCCCAGGGGCAGGGAATTTTTATGAGATCACACAAACACATTTGAAACTGCCTGAGAGAATCATAGAATCGTAGAGTTGGAAGGGACCTCCAGGATCATCTAGTCCAATCCCCTGCACGAAACTAACAAACACCTCCCCCTAAATTCACAGGATCTTAATTGCTGTCAGATGGCCATTTAGCCTCTGTTTAAAAAGGTGGAAGGTAGTCCCCTGTGCAAGCACCAGTCATTTTTGACTCTGGGGTGATGTTGCTTTCACAACGTTTACACGGCAGACTTTTTACGGGATGGTTTGCCACTGCCTTTCCCAGTCATCTACACTTTCCCCCCAGCAAGCTGGGTACTCATTTTACCGACCTTGGAAGGATGGAAGGCTGAGTCAACCTTGAGCCAGCTACCTGAACCAGCTTCCACTGTGATCGAACTCAGGTCATGAGCAGAGGGCTCCAACTGCAGTACTACAGCTTTACCACTCTGCACCACAGGGCTCTTAGCCTCTGTCTAAAAACCTCCAAGGAAGGAGAGCCCACCACCTCCTGAGGAAGCCTCTTCTGCTGAGGAACCGCTCTAACAGTCCGGAAGTTCTTCCTAATGTTGAGCCAGAAACACTTTTGATTTAATTTCAACCTGTTGGTTCTGGTCCAATTTTCTGGGGCCACAGGAAACAATTCCACACCATCCTCTATATGACAGCCCTTCAGGTACTTGAAAATGCTGATCATATCACAGCTGCCTCCTCTCCAGGCTAAACATGCCCAGCTCCATCAACCTTTCCTCATAGGACTTGGTCTCCAGAACCCTCACCATCTTCATCACCCTCCTCTGGACCTGTTCCAGCTTGTCTATATCCTTCTTAAAATGTGGTGCCCAAAACTGAACACATTACTCTAGGTGAGGGCTTACCAGAGCAGAGTAAAGTGATACCATCACTTCACGTGATCTGGATGCTATACTTCTGTTAATACAGCCCAATATTGCATTTGCCTTTTTAGCCACTGCATCACACTGTTGACTCATGTACAGCGTATGGGCCACTAAGACCCCTAGACCCTTTTTGCACATATTACTGCCCAGACAAGTCTCCCCTATCTTATAACCATACATGGGATTTTTCCTGCCTAAATCATGTTGGAGTGAGCAACTCAGCATACCTGGACATTGCGGTGCTCCATCACTCTCGACGTGTGTCTCCATCACTCTCGACGGGTGTCTAGGTTTTCCTTCCTCGAATGGGATGCCCCTCTTTGTCTTAACCTGGGAGCTGCTGCTCTTTCACCTCTCCTCACTCTTTTCATGGCCCTCTGTGGAGACAGATCTCTCTGCAGGTCTCTCCTGTACAACCAATGCCTTCATCCTCCCACACACACAATGCTGGACAAGCTGGCCACCTGTGAGAGGGAAAACACTCTTTAGATCAAGCTTCTCTTTCTCTCCTTTTGACAGCAACCTGAATGTGAGGTTGAATAAACCTAAGTTTACCTTTTTTTGCAATATACTTCTTGGGAGATTTATTTACTGCACTCAGGATGACAGTTCTGGGCAAAACTCTGCTATATTTGCCAACTCTCCCAATAAATCAGCCCCTGGGTCCATCAAGCTCAGTACTGTTTACTCAGCCTGGCAGTGGCTCTCCAAGGTCTCAGGCTGAGGTCTTTTATCTCACCTTCCGCATTGTCCTTTTTCACTGAAGATTCTGGGGATTGAACTCGAGACCTTCTGACTGCAAAACAGATGCTCTACCACTGAGTCATGACCCCTCCCTATAAGCACATGGTTTTGGAAAAAAAATGGAAGGTTCAGGGACTGAAATCCATGTGGGAAATGGTGCAGTTCTTCCCCCTCTTCCAGGTGCAGAGGGAATTTTGTGAAAAGCCGGTCCCTCCCAGGGATGAACCCAAGGCAGAAAAATAAATTCCAGGACAAAGCCCTTGAAGTGCCCAGCATATACCCTGCAGCTTGAACGCTAAACTGTATATATGTGTAAAGATGTCCACTTTATTAATCAGGAGCTGACTTGCAAGCATATCCATTTCTATATATCATAATGGTCCATATCTAAACATCATTATTTGGGGCATTTAGTTTAGTTTAGTTTATTTATGATTTATATCCTGCCCTTCCCACCAAGGTGGCTCAGGGCGGCTCACAACACAATTTGGGAATGGTCTGATCTTCTCACCTGATGGTCATTTTGGGAGGGGCCTGGCTGTCTGGTTCCATTTTCCTGGACAGTGGGAATTGGTGGAGGGTGGGGAGGAAAGAATGATGGCGTATATGTGCTCCTGTTCAGGGTGTTGTCCAAGCAAAACTGCCCACCTGGTAGGATCACCCCCACTGGTACAGTTTCTGCCAATCACGGCACAATCCCAGGCTTTGGGAGGTCTTTGCTGGCAGCCGGGGGGGGGGGGGGAGGTGACAGAGAGTCCCTTGGAAAGTATCCTGACTGCCATATTTGGGACCTGTGGAGGTCCCTGAACTATGCATGGACATAAGCAAGGCAGTTCCTTTGTTTGCATAAGGTTGCAAAATCCAGCTTTCCTTACATTTTAATTTATATACCCAGACCTGACTGTGAAGAAAATCATTCACCTCTCTCTCTCTCTTAAAAATCCTTCTGAGCAATTTTTTTTCATGTTATATAAAACCGAAGGTACAGGTTGACAAAGGTTTATCAAAACATAATTCACAAGCGAAGCCGTTCCCAGTGGAGCATCCCCCCATTAATCCAGACGCAAAGTTACAAATCATCATCTGAATGTCTATTAAGTTTTGTGTCGCAGCTGTAAAATGTCATCCGTTCGGGCTGCAATCCTACACATCCTTACTTGGGAGTAAATGCCTTTTAAATCACCAGGATAAGCTTTCAAGGCAATGTGGTTAAGGCAGAGCTGGTTTCGAAACGTCAGGTTCACAGCTGAAGAAGGCACCTGCCCTGCTACAAATTGTGTTAGTTTTTAACATGCTGCTGAACTCTTGTCCTTTTCTACTGCTACAGACAGACTAACATGACTACCCGTCTTGATCTCTCTGATGAAATGAGCAGCGGCTCACAAAAGATTAAAAAAAAATAGAGTTGGAAGGGACCTCCAGGGCCATCTAGTCCAACCCCCTGCACAATGTGGGTACTTCACAAATACCTCCCCCACACAGACATCCCCAGTGACCCCTGCTCCATGCCCAAAAGAAGGCAAAAATTTCCAGGATCTCATCCCAAACTGACTTGGAGAAAAATTGTTGACTAACCCAAAGTCTTATCCCCTATCACAAATTGTATGTCTTTGAGGTGCTACTGGACTCTTGCTCTTTTCTGCTACTAGAATCATAGAGTTGGAAGAGGCCATAGAGGCCATCTAGTCCAACCCCCTGCTCAATCCAAGATCAGTCTACAGTATCCCTGACAAGTGTTTGTCCAGCTGCTGCTTAAAGACTGCCAGTGAGAGGGAGCTCACCCCCTCCCTCGGAAGCCGATTCCACTCTTGAACAACTCTTACAGTAAAAAAAAATTCTAATATCCAGCCATTACCTTCCCAGCCTTAATTTAAGCCCATTATTATGAGTCGTTTCTGCCCACAGGAACAGCTCCTTGCCCAGTGACAGCCCTTCCAATACTTATAGAGAGCAATCATGTCCGGCCTCCACCTCCAGACTGAACATGCCCAAGTCCCTCAGCCATTCCTCCTAGAGCTTGGTCTCCAGGCCCCTAATCACCCTCGTCGCTCTCCTCTGCACCCCCTCCTTTCTGTCCACATCCTTCTTGAAGTGAGGCCTCCAGACCTGCATACAATATGCCAGGTGTGGCCTGATCAGGGCTTGAATTCAGCAGGAGCTCGGAGGAGCACAACTCCTGAACCTTCAACCAGGGTCTGCATGCAGTGGGGAGTTCTTTCTCTGCTGCACACAGATCCCAGGGCATATGCAAATGACATATGCTACTGAGCTCCTGCACCTTTTTCCCTACAAAATAACCCCTGGGCCTGACCAATGCAGTGTACAGCAGAACATCATGCAATTTGGATGTTTTGCCTCCGTTGATCAGTGTTCCCTCTAAGCTGAGTTAGCGTGAGCTAGCTCACAGATTTTTAGCCTCCAGCTCACACATTTTTGTCTCGGCTCAGGAAAAAAGGCCCCAGAGCACACTACTTTATGCAGTAGCTCACAACTTTAATGCCAGTAGTGCACAAAGTAGAATTTTTGCTCACAAGGCTCACGTTGCTCAAGATGGCATGTGCCTTTTTTGCCATTGCATCACACTGGCTGCTCATATTTAACTTATGGTCCACCTGTACCCCAAGATCTTGTTCACACATGCTGCTACCCAGAAGTGTATCCCCCATTCAGTATGTGTGTTTCTCATTTTTGTTACTGAGATGTAGAACTCAGCACTTATCCTTGTTAAATTGCATCTTGTTCACTTCCTAGGCTTGCCAATCCCCAGGTCCCAGCAGGGGTTCTTCCTCTTTCCCAGGCTCCTTCCTGCCCCCAGTCAGCTGGCCAATGGGGGGAATCCCCGCCCCCACAGCCACCATGTGACTTTCCACCTCCGGAGGCTTCAGTCTCCGATTGGAAAGGCTTCCTCTTGGGCAGTGGCGTCGGGAGGGGGGGCGGGGAGGGCGGGCCGCCCCGGGTCTCGGGGGCCCCTGCAGGTCTGGGGGGCCCCTCGCAGAGCCCCGGCCGCTCGGGCACCGTCAGGCACTGGCTCCAGCCTCCCGCTTCCCTCCCCGCGGCGAGACCCTGGGCGGGCGGGCAGGCGCAGGCCGCCGGTGGGAGCCCCCGACGCAGAGTCCGCGAAGCGCCGCTCGCCGCCAGGGGCAGAGCGCAGCGTCCCCGAGGCGCCCTCGAGCCGCCGCAGCTCCTTCCTCTCCCCCTCCTTCCCGGCCGGTGGCTCCGCGGCGCGATGGGCAGAGGGACGGTGCAGAGGCTGCCGCTGCTGCTGCTCTTGGGGCTGCTGCACTGGGGGCCCGGCGGCAGGGAGGGCAGGAAAAGCTGGAGGCGGCGGGGGCAGCAGCAGGCGGGCGGCGGCCCGCGAGCGGAGCGAGGCGGCAGGGCTGCCGGTGGAGAGCTTCCCGCTGGACTTTACCGCCGTTGAGGGCAACATGGACAGTTTCATGGCTCAGATCAAAAGTCTGGCCCAGTCGCTGTATCCTTGCTCGGCGCAAAAATTCTAACATAATTATGTATATAAATTTGCTTCTTTCATTTACCCTGTCTCCACTCAGAGGTTGTACTCCAGTGTCACAAGCCTCAGAAAGGTAATACAAAGCTAATGAGAAATACAGATACTCCTCCTAGCCATGCAGGTGTTTCTGTTCCTGTGCTTCTCAAAACCCTCCCCCTTTTTCTACTCCCTGATCCCACAGGTACATCTGCACCATCTCTCTGTTGCCTTTTTCCTTCTATATATGGCAGAATACTTCCCCCCCTTGTCCTATCTCGGCTTCTCTTTGCTGAGTTCATAGGGTACAATGGAAAATTGATCTGTGGAGAAGGCATTTCTCTCTTTAAATCGCTTCTCCAAGCCAAGTCAGCTGGCAGATTGGAGAATGCATTTAAAGTTAAAGTTGCTTTCTTCCCACCTCTCCTTCCCCATCTTCCTCGGGAGGTGGTGGGCTCTCCTTCCTTGGAGGTTTTTAAACAGAGTCTAGATGGCCATCTGACAGCAATGAAGATCCTGTGAATTTAGGGGGAGGTGTTTGTGAGTTTCCTGCATTGTGCAGGGGGTTGGACTAGATGACCCTAGAGGTCCCTTCCAACTCTAGGATTCTGTGATTCCTTCCTTCCTTCCCCTGATGCGCATGTCTTGCAACTCTCAAACATCGGATGTTTACTTTATGTGGCTCTTTCATTAAGTGAGTTTGGCTCTCCCCACGCCCAATGGCCTCCGTGCCGCCACAGCCCCGGGGGCTGGGGGTGGAGGGGTCCCCTGCCTGCTGTGTTGATCTGCTCCTCTGTCCAGTGCACTTTGATCTCAGCTAAGGAGCTGTGTTGTGTCCTCACAGCAACCCTTTGAGGTAGGTCAGGCTGATGGAGACTGGCCCCAAATTGCTTTGGAGTAGAGGGGACTGCTCCACTGTGCCACAGCCTGTTGGGGAGTGCAGTTTGAGTTCAAGGACCTGGGGGTTACCAGTAGCACAGGGGTGGCCAAACTGCTGCTCGGGAGCCACATGTGCCTCTTTCACACATATCGTGTGGCTCTCAAAACTCTCTTGAGTTACTCCTGAAGGTTTTGGATCTAAAATTGGTTGTGAATGGACATGTCTGTCACTCGAGGTTGCAAATTCCCCATGAGAACGCAGTTTCTAACACAGAGCTTTTGTTTTTGTGGCCAGTCCAGGTTTCTTGAAATCCCCACTGCCCTGTAGCTGGCTTGGAGAAGGCATTTGTCTCTTTAAATCACTTTGCCAAGCTAGCTGGTGACTTGGAGAGTGCATTTAAAGTTAAAGTATATTTCTTTCCACTTCTCCCTCCCTCCCCATCCATTTCCTTCCTCCCTCCCATTGTAGTGGTTAAGTGTGCAGACTCTTATCTGGGAGAACCAGGTTTGATTCCTCACGCCTCCACTTGCATCTGCTGGAATGGCCTTGGGTCAGCCACAGCTCTCGTAGCAATTGTCCTTGAAAGGGCAGCTTCTGGGAGAGCTCTCTCAGTGCCACCTATCTCACAGGGTGTTTGTTGTGGGGGAGGAAGATAAAGGAGATTGTGAGCCATTCTGAGACTCAGAGTGGAGGGCAGAATATAAATCATCTGTCTGTCTGTCTTCCTTCCTTCCTTGTGGCTTTCAAACATCTGACATTTATTCTGTGTGGCTCTTACATTAAGCAAGTTCGGCCATCCCCGCAATAGCGATTGTGCGTGATCCTGGCCTTCCTTTCAAAGCGTTCCAGGTAACATCGGTACAGAACTTCTGCAGCCACGGAGAAGTCCCCAAGAAGATTTTAAAAAGTAACCTGGATCACCTGGGGAAATGATAGGTAATGTGCTGGCATGGCTGCTGTTGGCACAGTGCTGTTAAATACTTCTGGGCCCCGTTTTTTTTGAAAAATGGCTTAACTTTACTTGGATTACTCCTAGGTCAAAGTCCACCGGCTCCTCAGAGATCAACAAAAGTTCCAGAGTATAAGTTTTCAGGAATCACTTCCCGTTTCCGGCAGGTGGCACGGGGGAAATGATGTCACAGGAAGTGATGTCACTTCCTGTTTCCGGCGGTGGCATGATGTCACCGGAAGTGACATCGCTGGAAGTGACATCACTTCCTGTTTCCGGTGGCGTGCACACACGTAGGGGGGCCCACATAAATCTTGGGCCCCGGGCCCCCAAAGCCCTAGCTACGCCCCTGCTCTTGGGATGGTGTGTCTGTGTTACTTTGAAGAAGTTGGCAGCAACTTGAGAGTAGAGATGCCAATCCCTTGCTTCAGAGTCACCAGAAACCGGGGGGAGGAAAGAAAATGTCTGCTGGGCACTTCATTATTCCCCATGTGGAGATCGATTCTCATAGGGTATAATGGTGAATTGATCTGGAGGTATCGGGGGCTCTGGGGGGGGGTTGTTTTTTGAGGTAGATGCACCAAATTTTTAGTATAGCATCTAGTGCCTCTCCCCCAAAATACCCCTCAAGTTTCAAAATGATTGAGCCAGGAGGTCCAATTCTATGAGCCCCCAAAGAAGGTGTCCCTATCCTTCATTATTTCCTATGGAAGGAAGGCATTTAAAAAGGTGCGCTGTCCCTTTAAATGTGATGGCCAGAACTTCCTTGGAGTTCAGTTATGCTTGTCACACCCTTGCTCCTGGCTCAGCCCTCAATGTCTCCTGGCTCCACCCCCAAAGTCCCCAGATATTTCTTGAATTGGACTTGGCAACCCTATCACTTCCATCCACTTTTCCAGCATGTTCAGTATTCTCTGCTTTTCCCAATTTGGTATATTCCACAAATTTAATGAGTAACCCAGACAGACTACAGACAGACTAACAGAGCTACCCATCTTGATCTATCTAAACAAGTGAGCAGTGACTCATGAAAGCTGCCATTCTGCCACAAATGTTAGTCTTGAAGGTGTTGCTGGACTCAGACCACTTCCCTACTAGGCTTGTTCTGGCGTTGGAGCTCTTTCTCTCCCGATGCTTCCATCTGATTTTGCACAAGGTGCTGCGGGGCTGCAACCCCCTTTCCCATGGCAAGCAAGATCCTTTGAAAACCTCAGCATGGCTGCAAAATACAGCTTTCCTCAGCAAGGTACAATGCCATAGAGCCCATCTAAGTACCAACCAACGCCAACCGTGCTTAGCTTCCCAGATCTGACAACACTGGGTTAGCTTGGGTCATTCAGGTAGGAAACATGCATGTTTACATGCCTTAAGACCATCAGATGTAGAGGGGGAGTAGTAGATACCATTCTGCTGCCACCCCCTAGCCCTATGCAAGCAGAATGGGTTTTGTGGGGGCTCCCTCATTATCAGCAGCATGTTAAAAAGAAGCCTGTTTCCTCCTCTCTCCATCATGATTTAATATATTTAGAGTCATGTACAGGCAATGACTGAGTTAACCCCTTCAGGTGACAAAAAAGAGAATTTTTTCTTGGACGGAGTTGACAAAGAGACATTTTTCTACCTCTCCCAAAATACTAGAACTGGAGGGCATCCAATGAAGCTGATGGGCAGTAGGTTCAGGATGATCATAAGGAAAGAGTACTTTACACAGAGAGTAATTAAAATGTGGAATCTTATGCCAGATGATGCCATGATGGCCACAGGAATAAACAATTTGACACATTCATGGAGAAGTCTATCAATGGTTGCTAGTCATGGGGATTGAGAAGAACTTCCACATTCAGGGGCACTAAGCCTCTGAACCCCAGAGCAAGGCAACCTCAGGGGAAGCCTCTGTACCCTGCCATTGGCCCTCCAAAGGAACTGGTTGTCCACTGTGTGAGACAGGATGCTGGACTAGATGGACCACAGGTCTGATTCATCAGGGCTCTTCTGACTAGGGTTGCCAAGTCCAATTAAAGAAAAATCTGGGTACTTTGGGGGCGGAGCCAGGAGACATTGGGGGTGGAGCCAGGAACAAGGGTGTGACAAGCATAATTGAACTCTAAGGGAGTTCTGGCCATCACATTTAAAGGGACAGCACACCTTCTTAAATGCCTTTCTTCCATAATAATGAAGGATAGGGGCACCATCTTTTGGGGCTCATAGAATTGGACCCTCTGGTCCAATCATTTTGAAACTTGGGGGGTATTTTGGGGAGAGGCACTATATGCTATACGAAAAATTTGGTGCCTCTACCTCACAAAATAGCCCCCCCCAGAGCCCCCAATATCCACGGATCAATTCCTTATTATTCCCTAAGGGAATCGTTCTCCATAGGGAATAACAGAGTGCCCAGTAGACATTTCCCTCCCCATCACGCTTTCTAAAGGGGGGGGAGGGCCTCCAAACCAGGGAATCCCCTGCCCCCTCCCTCTCTCTCACACACAAATACTTACTAGATCTTCTTCTTGCAGAACTCTACTTGCTGTGAAAACAAGGGAGGGGCTGTTCTCCATGGAAACTATTACTGACCCTTTCCAATGAAGCTCTTCCTGTTTCCTGCGCAGCCTTGAAGGCACACATTTTACGAACTGATCAGTTTGCAGGTTTCTAAACCTGCAGGAGCTCTACAACTACATAATGCCTACATACATGTTCTCCCCCCACCCACCCCCCGCTTCCGGATTTTTGGAGACCGGGAGAAGAGGCCGCAAATTCGGGGGTCCCCCGCCAGGGCGGGAGGGTTGGAAGCCTACTTCTGACGCTCTTATGAAGGCCTCAGTCTCTCTGCTCTATTGCTGGCCCTCCAGGGGAACTGGTTGGCAGCTGTGTGAAACATAATGCTGGGCTAGATGGACCACTGGTCGGATCCAGTAGGGTTCTTCTGATATTCTTATGAAGGAGGCTAAGGTAATGGGGCAGAGTTCTGGTTTGCATGCTTGTGTTCAAGTTCCCAGCATCAGGTTTAAGGGTCTCAAGGAGCAGGTTTGGGGAAAGCATTGCTCTTTTGGAGTAGCCCCACCTTGGCTGGAATCACCTTGGCTGGGTTTGTAGATTTGGAAAGTATTGAGCACTCTGCTTACCTGTGTTTCTAGTCCTCATGGATCCAGTTGGTTTGTTTGTTCGTTCATTACAAACACATGCACAAAAGCACTTGTTGCCTGGTTTTTCTGAATGGCCCCAAGGATTATGGTTGCAATCACTCAAATTATGTGAAATTATCATGGTGGAAGGTAATGATGTACCACTGGAAGTAGGATTGTCAGCCTCCATACGGTAGCTGGAGAACTCTTGGGATTCAGGAACTCTTGGGATTCAGTTCACCAGGAGAAAATGACCTCTAAAACAAAGAAGAGGAGGAAGAGATTGGATTTATTCCCTGCCCTTCACTACCTGAAGGAGTCTCAGAGCAGTTTACAATCTTCTTTCCCTTCCTCTCCCCACAAAAGACCTCCTGTGAGGTAGGTGGGGCTGAGAGCTCTGACAGAGACTGCTCTCTCCACAACAGCTTCTGACAGAGCTATGACTGACCCAAGATCACTCCAGCAGTTGCATGTGGAGGAGAAGGGAATCAAGCCCGTTTCTCCCAGATTAGAGTCTGCACAATTAACCACTACATCAAACTGGCTCTCTTTGGAAGGTGGGCTCCCCCTCCCCAAGCCCCCTCACCTTCAGGCTCCACCCTAAATCTTCAGGTATTTTTCAACCCAGACCTGACAACCTTAACAGGAAGTTAGAGGATATGTGCAATATTAGCACCTGCAGTGAGAGTCTTGATAACACAGCTCTTCTATATCAATGTTGTCATGATCCAGGCCCCAGAGAAGCCTGCCTAGGAGTTCTGTCCCTCTGATTGGGTGGCAAAGTTTTGGAGGGAAACCAGCCCAGAGAAGGGTGGGACCTGGGAGCAGAGCATAAAAAGGGCCAAGCACAGACAGGGTGTGTTCTTTTCCGAAGAGGCTGCAGGGAGAGAGCTTCTCTGTCTAGAGAGGTTGCAGACAGAGAAGGAGAGCTGTTTGGAACAGGCAGAAGGAAAAGATCCCTCACCCAAGGGAAGTGTGGTGTGTTTAGTGTTAGAGCAGGGACTGTCTAGCTAAACAGGTCAGGGCTTTTGTTTATTTGCACCAACCTTTACTGTTTCATATTCACTATAGCACTAAATCTTTATCACCCACTTATTGTTTTAGAGCAGTAATAATGTTAGGAAATTAATAATGATTATTAGAATGTTCATTTATTCAATTGTGTTTCTCTATATAAAACATACATTCAACATAGATGAGGCAACAAGAAGCCCCCCATTGCAAGCATTTTCTATAAAAGCATCGTTAGCAAGTTCTGTTTCAGTTACTGGGAGCCAAAGAGCCCCCACCTTTTTCCTGACATTTGAAAATTAAATATGAAGCAAAACCACCAGCATAACACCTGGCCTATAAAACAAGACCGCAAACACAGAGCATCTGGCCTATGCTAGTTTCCTGTGACTTGTGGGCAAGCGTTTCCTCTTAAAGTTTATTAATAGCTTGCTAACATATGTTGCCTACTGCTCCTTTATAGATCTTAGCCCTATATAATCTAAGATAAATATAAATGCTTCTCATTTGTTTTAAAGCTTGCTAGATAACAAAGGCAAGATCAATATTTAGCAGGAGCAAAAGGATAAATGAATAACTAGCAGAGACGCCAAGTATCGCTCCTCTGACCTATTAAAACTGTGTACCTATCTCTCTGCTGGCAATTTCCGGTTTTTGTCTGTGGCTTGCGGTAAGGCGTTTCCTCTTAAAGTCTCATAGCAACGTAGAAATGAGAGCTAAAGGTCTGTTTTAATTGCTTTCTATTCTCTATGAGTTAAGTTTAAAATATATTGAGTAAGAGGCATTTTTAGAATCTTAGTAAGCCAAATCAGTATGATTTTAACAAATAGGCCATTAGGGTAGGTATTAGTTGTAGAGTTATATTAGGTATTAGTTGTAGAGTTATATTAGGTTTAGAATTTTGAATTTAATAAAATAAAACAAAGGGAAGATGATGCTGAAGGATGTTTACCTTATATGGTTGTAGGATGTTTGTATTTGATGTGGTCATAGCCTGGGTCAGCGGCCGTAAAAGATAGACTGTGCCTCCTGCGTTCGATTGGCTGTTTGCCACAGGAGAAGGCAGGGATTTGTGACGTTGGGAATGGATAAAAACCCAGGCTTGACCATGAATTAGCCAGAGGGAGACAGCCATCCAAACTTGATCTCCCTCTCCACTTTTGCAAAAGTGAAAATTAAAACTGTTTCTCTGAACAACGTCTCTGCCTAGTCATTGGAATCTGGAAGAAGGAGGCTTTCCTCCAAAAACCGGTTGACAATAATAAACTTCTTTTGTTGTTATACTGCCTGGGTTCTCATGTCCCCTTGGTAACAGTTATTTATTAATAAGGAAGACAAGGGTGGTTGGGTGCTCTGGGCCCTCCATGCAGACCCTTACCAGAGTGGTGGCAGCCAGTAGAAGGCCCTCCTAGGCCCGGCTGTGTGACAGATGCATAGAGGCCTGACCCACACAGAAGGTGTACCATTGAAGTGGTTCAAGTGCAGGCTTCTCAGCTGCATTCTTTAACCTTTGGAACTCCCTTCCCCTTGAATTACAGGTTGCCGCCTTCCTGCCAGCTTTTCGCAGCTACTGGAGGTCTTTGCTATGGGTAACAAGAACAGGTGCCCCAGGCACCATGTGAGGCTCCCCTGGTGGCCATGTGGCAGCCCCACTCCGGCAGCTCAGTCGAGGTGAAGGCAGAGGAAGAGGGGGCAGTGCCCATGTCCTGAGCCTGCCAGCCCGCCCTGCCTAGGCAGCAGCTAAATATGTTCCTGCTTTGGAAGGCCTTTTAAAATCTAAATGTCTGCCTGCTCTGAAATTGTGCTTTCTGTTAATATGGGATTTTTCTGTGTTTTATAAACTGCATTTAACTTGGATTCTGTGAGTCTGTCTTTACTGCGGCCTGTTGTCCATTGTGAGCTGATTACTAACTTGGAAAAGTGCCACAGACTTGTCCTAAATAAGAAATAATGGGCAATTTTGCCTCTCTCCCCCTCTGCAGCTCCATCTGCCAGGCTCAGTCCTGTTTGTGTTTCTTGGTCACTCAGATGCGTGACACAGTGTTACGGTCTGGCTCTCGCAGAGACAGAAGATGTGGAAATTGCAGGGACTGAGGAGTTGTGTATTTGCATAAAATATGTTTCAGAGCTGTGTTGATAAAGAGAAGGGAGTGCCAGGCGCGCCCCCCCCCCATCCCCCTATTCTGTGGCTTTGCAAATCACAGCCTTCGGAAGAGGCCCCAGTCTGGTGCAAACGGCAGCCAAGTTTTGTCACCAGCTTCTTATCCGTCCCATGCATGTGGCAGGCCTGGATCAGGCGCTGCTCAATCCCTCCCTGCCTTTTCACCCTGTCATCCCTGGAGGGTTGGCAAAGCCACAGGAGAGGAGCAAGGAGTAGGATGTGCTGCGTGGAACGACAAGCCAGAGAAGAAGGCCTGAATAGAAATGGGAAGAAAAGACTAGGGAGAAAAAGTTCTCCAGGAGGTGGGAGTTTAGTAATGTTGCCAAGAGTTGTCATCACATGGAGAGGAATGAAACTGGGCCTACATGCTGCTACGATGCATCATGGAATGAGAGGGGAATCCAGCTTCTGACAATTTGAACTGGCATGCTTCTAGTCCTCATGAACTAAATTCAAGTGTATTTGGTGGTTTCTGCTTGGACAATGCCACTCTGAGTATTTTAGGGGCAACGGGTTAGCAAAGGACCTCTCTCAGAGAGCCGGCTTGCTGTAATAGTTGAAGTGCTGCGCTAGGATCTTGGTTCTGGGAGATCCAGGTTCAAATCCCTACTCTGCCACAGAAGCTTGCTGGGTGGCCTCAAGGCAGTCACACACTCTCTGGGTTGTTAAGAAAATAAAAGAGAGAAGAAGCAAATAAAGAAAATGAGGGAGGGGCTGTGGCTCAGTGGTAGAGCATCTGCTTGGCATGCAGAAGGTCCCAGGTTCAATCCCTGGCATCTCCAATTGAAAGGAATCAGGTACGAGGAGATGGGAAAGTCCTCAGCCTGAGACCCTGTAGAGACACTGCCAGTCTGAGGAGACGAGACTGACTTTGATGGACTAATGGTCTGATTCAGTATAAGACAATTTCATGTGCAATCTCTCTCTCTCCCACCCTTCCCTCCCTAAGTCTGCATTTCTTTCCCTTCATACCTCACCTTCCCATCTTGATTTTTAAAATTCGTAGTATCTAATGCACACCCAGAGTAAACAAAATTTAAAACTGGGCCGAATCCAGCAAAGGGAAGAAGTGTTGAAGTTCCTGCCAAGTTGCCTGTGAAAAGGGAAGACCATTAATGGGGGATGAAAAGAGAAGGGGAGGATTCCACGCATCCCCCACATGCTTAAATTTCATAGTAATTACCTACACTGCATGCTATAGTAGCAATATTCATAAGCTTAAAATTAAAATCTGTGTAGGATGTTAATAATGAAGGAAGTAAGGAAGTGCACAAGAACGCTGTTCAGGTTCCAGCTCATTTTGTTCATTAAAATTTACTTTTGGATTCTTTAATCTTACACAGTGAGTGGACCGATTTGGCAGTTTGTTTCCATTCAGTTTTATGGGAAATGCACCTTGGGGCCTGTAGCCCTTGCCCAAGGGACCCTCCTTTTCAAACAGTAGGCAGAGAGAGAAAAACATGCCTGCTCTAGGAGAGGCAATGCAGATTTTCCTTTGCTGAGGTGGCTTGAAGAAAAGCAACCAAACTGTGGAATGAGATGAGGGGTGGGCCAAACAAGGTGCTCTCTCTGATACCAGTCAGGTTGGGACTGGAGAACCCTGACCTGATGGTGTTCTTATTATAGACATGAGAGAATTAGCCTTCCAAGGGCACAGAGGCTTGATTTGGCTCGAGCGTGGTCCAAAGCAGGGGTCCTGAACCTTTTTGAGTCTGTGGGCACCTTTGGAATTCTGGCACAGTATGGTGGCCACAGCCACAAGATAGCTGCCAAAAAATAGCTCTGTGGAGAAACGCCATCTTAGTTAATGTGGTGCTTCATTGGAAGGGAACATTAAACTACTAAAGCAGGCTTTGGCCTAGCCTCCCTCCATCCCCTTCTCCCTTCCAGAGTTAAACCAGCGCCTCTAGGGGGAAAGCCTCCTAGAGGGGCAGGAAGTTCTTTAGCCTTCCTCTCATTGCCTCCCCCCTTCTGGAGTTAAACCAGCAACTCTAGGGGGAAAGCCTCCTAGAGGGGCAGGAAGTTCTTTTGTTCTTTTTATTTGAGTTAGGCGGGAAAAGGCCAGTTCTCAGCTGGCGCTCAAAGGAAGAGGTTGCCAGTGTGGGGGCTCCTGCCTGTGGGAGAGGCCTACTCAAGAGGAAGAGGACCCCAGGCAGTCAGACCGAGTAAGTCATCCACAAGGCAGGGCAAGTTTAGACCAGGGACAGTAGGATGCGTTTAAATCCACCTTTTATTTGTCATGCTGGTTGCTGTTCAGGTGCTGTGCTAAACTTTTACATGCAACTGCTTTTGTTTTGTTTTTTTCTTTTCTTTTCTTTTTCTCTTCTAATTAAATATTTTTACTGTTTTGAATGCTGGAAGTCAAACTCTGTACCACATAGATCCCCAACCGCTTTAGACCACGCTGCTTTATGAAGGGGGCCCCGGGGAAGGGGGAAGGCATGCAGTTGGATAAGGTGCCAATCCTCCAGGGGTTCCCCGAAGAAGTGCTGTGGTCTCTGTGAATCCCAAGTACAGGGTGGCAGAGGACCTTGAGGCCTGGCCTCAGAGCTGGAGAGGGGGATTGAGAGTCCTGTTCCTCTCAATCCGAACCCCTAGACTGAGCAGGTGGTGGCAGCGAGCCCAAGTGGTCGAAGGAGAAATAGCTCCCTCCAGGAGTTGGCGACTCAATAGGGAGTTGACGGGACTGGGTCTGAAGGCAGAATCGGGCTGGTTCCGTCACAAGCTCTGCGGTAGGTAGAGCCAGCCACAAAATGGCTGCCACAGCGTATCCCTCCAGATGGGGCCTAGATCCAGCTGGCAGAGATCAGCTCCTCTGGAGAAAACGGCAGCTTTGAAGGGTGGAATCTGTGGCATTGTACCATGTTGAGGCCCTTCCCTTACCCAAACTCCGCCCTCTCCTGGATCCTCCCCAAAAGTCTCCAGGGATTTTCCAACCCAGACCTGGCAGCCCTAAATAGAGGGCAGGCTCTTTAGCTTTAAGCTCTCTACAAAGTGCCAATTACCTTGAAGCTTGTTCCAGCTCTCCAGGCGAGTACATGGTGAAAATGGCAGGTACCAAGGGGTTTTTTTGTGTGTGTATGTGGGGTGGTGGCGGTGATAAGGCTTAGATCAGGCTTAGATCAATTTACCCTCTGCCTGCCACTGTCTCACTCGCTTTCTGGCAGTGACTGCAAGCAGGATATTTGACTTGCTCATACCACTAGGTATGTGAGCATTTGACTGATGGAATGTCTCAGGCAATCTGTTGTATAAGCCAGTGAGCCAGGCGTGCAAGGGATAGAAGCCCAGCATACAGAAACAGCAGTCAGAGACAGTGGTATGTGGCATAAACATGGGCTAAGTGCGTTGGTTGGATAACATGCATGTCAGTTACATATGCACTAAACCATTCTATCTCTGAGCTGCCCCACTTCAACTGCTTGACTCTCTGAGAAACTTAAAAAGAAAAACAGTCAGAATTAGTCAAGTTGACTCAGGTCAGAAAGTCAGAGGAAATTTCATTCAGGTTAGAGCTCTTTCCAAGGTCACAGAATGTTTAGATGGGATTTTGATTAGTTCCCCCCCCCCCAAGGTGTGCCTCTCACACCTTGTCACTCACACAAACAGCCCAGGAAATTTCAGAACTGAGAACGAATTTCTCTCTTCAGTTTTGAAGAGTCAAATCTCTCTCCTGCATTCAGTTGATTTAAAGGTGGGAACATCTCTGTATATCCATCACTTATGGACAGAGCTGTATGGATCATAAGTCCTTCAAAATTTGGCAACAGCTTTCTTATGGTTAAAGTAAAGCCAAGGTGAAGATAGCCCCCTGTGCAAGCACCAGTCATTTGGGGTGATGTCACATCATGACATTTTCATGGCAGACTTTTTACGGGGTGGTTTGCCATTGCCTTTCCCAGTCATCTACACTTCCCCCCCAGCAAGCTGGGGACTCATTTTACTGACCTCGGAAGGATGGAAGGCTGAGTCAACCTTGAGCCGGCTACCTGAATCCAGCTTCCGCCAGTAGCTTGACACTCAATGAAACCCTATCTGGCATGGATTCTACTTATTTTTTAGTTTGGGGAAGAAGAAGGTACTGCAGCTCCACCCCAATCCTCTTGACCTATACCTGGCCACTTCTCCACCTATTGCGAGTTCAGCACACAAATACGTCCAACCATATTTGTGCAGCAGATTTTCCCACATATTTAAGTCTGAGAGAAAGCTGAGTGCTACATCCCATGCTCAAATCTTCGGCTTGCCCATAAAACTGCAGCATAGACACAGCCCAGCTTCCGGATGCAGTTGGCATCACGATCGTTAAGAAGAAGAAGAAGAAGATATTGGATTTATATCCCGCCCTCCACTCCAAAGAGTCTCAGAGCGGCTCACAATCTCCTTTACCTTCCTCCCCCGCAACAGACACCCTGTGAGGTGGGTGGGGCTGGAGAGGGCTCTCACAGCAGCTGCCCTTTCAAGGACAACCTCTGCCAGAGCTATGGGGAGGAGTGGGGAATCAAACCCGGTTCTCCCAGATAACAGTCAGCACACTTAACCACTACACCAAACTGGATCTGTGGGGTGCTGAGTGGCTGTGGGGTGCCAAGAAGTCTCCTGCTGGCCATGCCCAGAATCAGTCCTCAACACATGAAGCTACATTTGACCTCTTGTCTCTCAAGGTCCGTTTTGACTGGCACCAGCTCTTTCACATCATCCTCTACATGGTCTTTTGAACTGGAGATGGCAGGGACTGAACTGGGGGCCTTTTGCCTGCCAAGCAGATGCTCTGCCACTGAGCCAGTCTCTCCTCTGAAGCAAGGAGCTCCCACTTCCCCCTCTCTGGTCTCTGGCTGAGGAAGACAGATGGAGGAAAGTGGAGGGATCCTGTGTCACTGTCACACTCGATGGAGTGCAACAGACCCTTGCTGAGTGGGGGTTGTTGCAGGAGAAACAGGGAGATTCAGCTTCCTCCATCTTCATCTGGTGATGAGGCTGGCTCCTTATCTAGACCCAACTCCTAACCCTAAGACTAGACTACTGTAAAGGGCTGTATATGAGACTGCCCTCAGAGACCTTGGTCACTTCAGCTTCAGTGAAATGCAATTCTCAGTTATCATCAGGAGAAAGGCAAAATGGCCATATTGTACCAATACCGCAGTCAGTTCATTGGTTGCCAAATCGTGCCTGGATTAGGGTGGCCGGGACACCCCTGGTCATTGGTGGGGGATGGA
Source organism: Heteronotia binoei (assembly GCF_032191835.1). NCBI lineage: Eukaryota > Metazoa > Chordata > Lepidosauria > Squamata > Gekkonidae > Heteronotia > Heteronotia binoei. Next base: position 204,598,008 of record NC_083224.1, on the reverse strand, counting down.
GGGGGCAGGTTGCCAGATCCAGTTTGGGAAACTCCTGGAGATTTGGGGGTGAAGCCTGGGGAGGACAGGGACCTCACTGGGGTACAATCCCTCAAAGTCCACTCTCCAAAGCAGCCATTTTCTCTGGGGGAACTGCTTTCTGTAGTCTAGAGATGAGCTGTAATTCCAGGGGATCCCCAGGTCCCACCTGGAGGCTGGCATCTCAGTTCAAGGTGCTGACTGCTGTTACCTATAAAGACCTTGATGACATGGGACCCACATCTCTACATGGCCACCTTTCTTGATATCTTCCCTAGCTTTGGTGCTGTTCATCTGAACAAGACCCATTGAAGATCCCCTCCTGCATACAAGAATGAGGGGCTGAGGCCGCTTGTCATGATCTGAGGCCTAGTGTGGCCTAGAGGGCAGGGAGAAGCCTGCCTAGGAGTAGATACAGGTGCCTACATCTCCTAGGATACCTTCTGTCCCTCTTATTGGGTGGTAGAGTTTTGGAGGAAAAATTATTTTGCAGGGTGGGAGGGGACCTGGAAGGAAAGCATATAGGGTTGCCAAGTCCAATTCAAGAAATATCTGGGGACTTTGGGGGTGGAGCCAGGAGACTTTGGGGGTGGAGCCAGGAGACTTTGGGGGTGGAGCCAAGATCAAGGCTGTGACGACCCTGAAGGGGGGGAGGGCCTCCAAACCAGGGGATCCCCTGCCCCCACCTGGGGATTGGCAACCCTACCGGCCAGCAGGGAAGGCGAGGAGGCAGCCAGGCCAATCTTTCCCAATCTCCTCGCCTCAAACAGCGGCCCCCAACACATTCGATTCCCTCCCTCGCAAGGGGCGTTGCCAAGCAACCCCCTGAGGAGGGCAGGTGAAGAGGGGAGGAGTTGAGGCGTACCAGGGCGGAGAGGAGGGGTCGCTGCTGCTCTCTCGGGTTTACCCTGGCTCTGAGGGCTGGTGACTGGGCAGCTTGGCTCTGGGGGTGGCGGCGGCGCGACGTCTCCCCTTCTTCTTCCGGGCGGGGCCTCCCCGCGGGCTCAAGCCTCGGTTTAGCGAAGGCGGCGGCGATTCCACTACTGCTGCGCGCGCACACCACGACGACAGCAGCCTCCTCCTTTTTCTTCCCCCTCCTTTTGCCTTTCTCAACACTGCCCCTCCCCTTCCTTCTGCCTCCTCCTCCTCCCGCCACGGCTCAGTTCAGCGCCGCCGCCTCCTTCTCCGGCAGAGAAGCGAAGCGCGTCCCCCTTGCTCCTCAGGGTCCTAGAAGGACCCAGATTCGGGGCTCGCCACGCTTCTCCATAGCTGCTCCTCAGGCTGAGCCCATCTCGGAGGAGCAGCTACGGAGAAGAGGCGGCAGCAGCGCAGCGGCATCGCCCGCTCCTTGGCGCCGTTTCCCACCCTTCCCCCGCTTCCATTTGGGGGGGGGGAAGAGGCTGGAAAAACTGGGGTCCCCCGCCAGAGCGGGAGGGTTGGGACCCCTAAAAGCATAACAGGCCAAGCCACAGACAGGGTGTGTGCTCTCTGGAGAGGCTGCAGATAGAGGGTGCTCTCACTCAAGGGTGAGTGAGTCCATTTGGAGTTATAGAAAGGGAACTTCTAGTCAGATGCTTCAGGATTTTAATTTATTTACCTCAATGTTTATTATTTCACTGTTGCACTAATGTTTTACTTCCCACTTGTTCTTCTAGAGCACTTGCAATAAATTTCTTTTTGTTAATTTGCCTGGGACCTCACGTCTCTTTGGTCACAGTTAAAAGGTCTTGCTAAAAAGGTATCTATTAATAAGGGACAGGGGTTGGATGGGGGCTCTGGGCCCCCCAGACAGACTCTTACCAGAGTGGTGGCAGCCAGTAGAAGGCCCTGCCTGGTCCCCTGCTGTGTGACACCTCTCTGGGACTTTTGGGCAGTTGCATCTACCTGATAAAACAAGTTGCTGCAGGGATTTAGGGAAGCCCCTACACTTCCATAGGCTTTTGTTGCAGGTGCAAGGGGCCACAGAGGGGAGGGGGGTATCAAAGGTGGACATTTCCTGCTAGGAACTCTCTACCCTCCCTCCACCACACACCCTCTCTCCCTTCTGCACCCTTCAACCCTGAAGCTTACAAGGGCCTTGTCTAGATGTCACCACTCAAGTCTGGGGGCTCAAACCAAAGAAGGCCCACAGGTACCCCCTTATGAACAGTGCCCCCCACTGGTGGGGGCATTGCCAGGGAATGCTCAACTTGAAGCTCAAGCGCATGAAAAACATGACAGGAGACACTTCGTCGTTTGATATATTCATCAACTATGTATGTGAAATCATCAGCTCTCTATGTAAAATGACTAAAGCTTGTTTCAAGCTCATGTTGATATTCTTTGAAGTCTGAACTTCAGACTGTTTGTCTTTAATCTTTTAATAACTGCTACTGTGTATACTATAATAAAATATATTTTAATAATATTTATCTTTTAAGTTGGCTTGACCCTTCAAACAGTGCTGATATATTTTAGGGTTGTGTTTGTTTCCCCCCATTTTCTCTCCTCTGCCCCATAGTCTCTCCACTTTGGGTATGAAGGCAGGTTATTGTATCAGATAATCTTTCTATTAAGGGCTAAATTACTTATTACATTAAAGGATTCGGCTTCTGATCTCCCATTAGGTTTACACATTCAAGGCGAAAGGTCACTAATTGCGTTCTTGACAACACCTCGGGAAAAGCTAGGAGATGGGGTGGAATTAGGAGGGGATAATGTCACTTCTGGGTAATGTATGATTCACCTCTTCTAATCTCTGTGGTCTTTACAACAGAGTGTAGAGACCAGGGGAAATTCCTAGAACATCACTCAAAGGACACCATTATCTCCTACTCCTCGGTTCCATGGGGGTGGGAAAGTGGAAGCATAATTCCCTGCTTGTGGCAGCTAAACAGAGGCCTCATTGTTGCCCCTCTCTCCTGCACCATTTTCCCAATTGAAATGGCACCCCTCTGGAATGCAATCAGCCCCCCCCCCTTCCAAGAGGCAAATAAAAGTGAGAGTGCTTTTTTGTTGTTGTTGCCTACAGCCTTGGAGGCATTTTTGATTAGGAAACAAAATGTGTAGGAAAGAAGAGATACCATCCTCCCGAATAAATGCCTTAATCAAAACTGGTTCCTCTCCTGTTTCGTGGATCTCAAGCACAACACATTATTTACATAGATTCAGGTGGGCAGCCATGTTGGCCTGAAGCAAAAGAACCAAGTTTGAGTCCACTGGCACATTTAAGACCAACAAAGTTTAATTCGGGGTAGAAGCTTTTGTGTGCATGTACACAGATTTCCACCCATGTCCAATGCCACAGTGTCTCTGCACCTACAACCCACTCATAAAAAGGCATGGATTTGGGGAGGGGAAGATTTATTTCCCCTCTTCATCCTGCAGCTGTGCATTTGCAATGGAGAGAAAAACTATAATAGATGTGGAGGGGACTGAGCAAGACTCAGATGGATGTTGCTGGCTGGGATGTTAAGTATATAACATAATTTATCGCTTAAGTAACCTTGAAGTGGCATTCATTGTGCTAGAGCAGCCAGCAGCCAGAGAGGAGAAAGCATGACTCAAATGCCCACCTGTCAGACCACATCATCCTGTTAACCTCAAGGCAGATACAGCTGGGCTCAGGAAACAGGTTTGGGCTGCCATTAAGGGCGGCTGTCTCCTTTCTCTAGAGGAAGCTGGCTGATCTAAGTCAAAGGACTGCCCCCCGCTTTTATCTCACTCCGGTTTACACAGAAGGGGATCAAACTCCCAATTCATTAGTGGGGGGGGGGGTAGGAGCCACATGAAAAGGACAAGTTCCACATTATTCTCCTGCTTTACTTGCATGGATAGTTTTTAAGTTTTTAATATAATTTAACTTTCTCCCCAGTAGGGACCAAAATAAATTTTGTTCTTCACATTTTGTCCTCACAACAACTTTGTGAGGCAGGATAGGCTGGGAGTGAGTGAGTGGCCCATGGCCACCCACCAAGCTTCCAAAGCAGAATAGAGATTTGAACCCGGGACTCCCAGAGCCTAATCTGTCACTCAGACCACTCCTTTGCACTCTCTGGCTGTTATCCTGCAGTTGTTGGCCCATCTTCACTGCTCCTCTATGTCTCTCTGTTGGCCTAGTCACAAGGAGTAGCCCTCGCCAGGGTCTCCTGCCCACCTCCCCGTGGGCTTTGTGCTCCTCTACAGGGCGGGCATTAACTGACCGTTTGCCCAAGGGCCCAACTTGTCTATACAGCATATTTTTATACTGCTGTTCCTTCAGCATTTTTATGCTGCTTTTCCCCATGTTATCCTCACAACCACCTTGGGAGGTAGGTTAGGCAGTGAGAAAGTGTGACTGGGTCAAAGTCACCCAGTAAATTTAATGTCAGTTATGGAATTTGAACCAGGGTTCCCTCAGATACTAGTCTGGGAGTCCCTAACCTTTTTGAACCTTCAGGCACCTTTCAAATTCCAACATAGGGTGGTGGGCACAAAAAAAAAAACCCCATGGTATTTTTCAGAGTCAGCTAAAACAGTTTAAAGAATCCTGGATTGGCATTGTGCTGGTTGTATTCCTTATCTGGGAATGGTTGGATCATAACTGAGAGATGAAATCTTGATGGTATCCTGAGCTGCAAAAGGGAGACCAACTGGTAGACACTCATCACCTCAACCGTTGGCCTGGTGGAATGACTCTGGTTTACAGGCCCTGTGAAACTGTAACAAGTCCCACAGAGAGGCCTGATGTCAGCCAGAAGCATCTTCCACCTGGTCGAGGCTAACTGAACATCTCTTGGGCAGCAGATAGATGATGGTTCTCAGAGCACAAGGCTCTCTGGGGTACATACAGAGAGAGGCGGTTCCTCAGGCATGTCAGTCCCAGGTCTACAGGGCTTTCAAGGGCAAAACCAACACTATGAAGTGAATCCAGTACCTGACTGGTAGCCAGTGCAGCTGGTAGCACTGTTGGATATGCACCTGCACAGGTATTTTAAGTCAGCAAGCACACCACTGCGTTTTGCACCAGCTGGAGTTTCCAGATCAATTTCAATGGAAATGACCATTGCATGGGTCACTGTAGCCAAGTCCTGGGGGGAGAGATTGGGGACCAGCAGCCTGATCTGCCGAAGATGATAAAAAGCAGACCTGGTAACTAGTGACTTGGGCCTCCATAGAAAGTGAGGCATCCAGGATCATCCCCAGGCTCCTCACCTTCTGGCCTGGCACCCAAAGTGCCCAAGGGAGCATCCTTAAATCAACCCCTTCAACTCAGGTACAGAACCCCCATCTTAGAAGAATTTAGCTTCAATCAACTGCCGTAACCACCCAGCCGCAGCCTCCGGAGCCTTGTCCAGATTTTCTGCATATTGATGGAAGCCCAGCCTAAATCCCTGAGCCAGCTGGGCATGGGTGTGCATATAGATGTTAAACAGTATTGGTGAGAGGATTGCCCCTTTTGGCACCCCACGCTCCAGAAGGTATAGCTGGGAGACCAAGAGCCACTCTCTGTCCCCAACTATGGATGAAGGAGGAAAACCATTGTAAGGCACTCCCACGACCTATATAGGCAAGGGGGTGGGTCATAAGATCATAGTAGACTGTGCCAAATGCTGCCATTAGATCTAACAATAGCATTGCTGACCCGCCTCAATCCAGCTGCCTCCAGAGGTCATCTGTGAGGGTGTCCAGCGCCATCTCCAATTTATGACCAGGGTGGGAAGCAAACTGGAATGGATCAAAGATAGAAATGTTGCACAAGAAAACTTGTAGCTGCTTGGCTGCTGCCCTCTAAACTACTTTTCCCAGGAATGTTAAGTTCAAAACTGGGCAGCTGGATAAGACCACTGGGTCTAATGATGTTTTTTTTAAAAGAGTGGATGTAACACTGTCTCCTTGTCCCACTGGGAATGTCCCTGAGGAGAGGGACAAGTTGATAATTTCTCCTAGAAGGTCCCAAACACCATCCCTGCAGGCAGGGGTGGAATCCTAGCAGGAGCTCCTTTGCATATTAGACCACACACCCATGATCCTCCAAGAGCTTACAAGGCTCTTTTTTGTAATCTCTTGGAGGTTTGGCTACAGCAGGGTGTGTGGCCTAATATGCAAAGGAGCTCCTGCTGGAATTCCACCCCTGCCTGCAGGCTTCCATCAGCCAGGATGGGCATGGGTCAAGGAGGCAAGTGGTCAGCCTCACAGCTGCCAGGATCTTGTTGATTTCCTCTCAGGAGAGTGGATTGAAGTAGTCCAGCATTGTGCCTGAAGATGGACAAGGGGCTTCCATTTCCCTTACTGTCCCAAAAATTGGACTCTTAGTTGCACTGCATATCCACACTGCAGTGTGGTGCCCCATATATAAAAATAGGGACACTGCAGGCTGCAGAGATTGCATATCGCCATACCAATTTTTTGATATATACGGTGGAAACCCAGTGCTAATAAAAAGATTACAAATAGGAGTAACAGAGAGAGACGACACGCAGCCTGAGATACCCACGGGGCCAGGGGGAGGTGGTGGATGCTGAGCAGGGCTACTCCAGAGAGTCCTCGTTGCTCCTGTTTGTTCATCACACCACTGATAGTTTTTTGGGGAATGACCCTGGCAGGAAGCCAGCGATGTATCACTTGGGGAAATGACATCACAGTGCCATGTTTAGAGAAGCAGGATGGCACCTCCCTCTCCAGAACCCCCAGCAGTCTTTGGCTCAGAAGCTTCCAGCAGCTCTCACAGCTGTTCTCCGCCTGGTGAGGTGACATCACCTCTTGGGCCAGCTGAGGATCGTCTTCATTCTCCACGCTGGAAGCTGATCTTGGCAGGAAGCCATCTTCCCTTCATGCCACCCCTCACTTCCTGGCTGGCCCCTCCACAAATTAGAACAAATTAGAACTCCACAGAGGGTAGTTTTTGCAACTGCTTTCTTGGGCAGCGGCACACACTCTGACCCACCTGGTGTCAGAACTGGAAGAACTCCAAACGAGGCCCAGGACTTGTTGCAAAGTATAGGCGTTTATTGGGAACTACAGAGCTGAAGGTACAGGATAACACTGATGCCAAAAGTTAACATTGGATACACTTTATGTGGTTCTGGTGACAACAATAAAACAATCTTTCACACGGCCAGAGACAACGGTCTGTTTCCCAGGGTTTGTTATCAGTAAGGGAGGATGGAGTCCTGCTGAGAGAGACTGACCGGCTCGGCTTCAAAGAGCCACCTGCAGATGTTGACCAGAGGCTATCTGTTACCCTTCAGTGATCACAGTTTGTTTGAAATGCACAGAGATGTTTGTTAGTTGCTGGAACAAGGTTGCATGGGTTAGTATTTGGTTACAATATGGAGTCACATAGGCTAACAGCATATAGGAAAGTTACCAGTTCTGACACCTGGAAAGTAGGATCCAAAACAATGCATTTGGAAGTTGGAGTACTGGGATCCAGGCAAAAATCTGGAGGATTTTTTCATGTGAGGGGCAGGGGCAGGGCTTCACCTAGGGCACCAGATGCCCTAGGATCACCTGTGTTTAGAGCGGCTCCTCAGTGGAACAGGCTTCCTCGGCAGGTGGTGGGCTCTTCTTTGGAGGTTTTTAAACAAAGGCTAGATGGCCATCTGACAGCAATGCTGATTCTGTGAACTTCTGGGGAGGTATTTGTGAATTTCCTGCATTGTGCAGGGGGTTGGACTAGATGTCCCTGGTGACATCTTCCAAATGTATAATTCTATGATGCTGTTATTCCACTGTGAAGGACCCGTGCTCCTGCATTTTGCACCAGTTGGAATTTCTGGGTCAGCCCCAAGGGTAGGCCCGCATACAGTGGGTGCTTTCACACAGGAGATTTGGCCTAACCTAGCCCCGCCTCCCATTCTGATTAAAAGCGCACGATCACACAAGCACATCTGGCCTCCGAGCGGCACCCCGTCTCCAGATGCCTTCTATCTGCATCAAAAAGCTACCTGGATTTTCTCAGTACTAACCTCCTGAATCAGATGTAGGTCATAATAATAATAATAGATTTTATTTATATCCCACCCTCCCCGCCTAGGTCACATAATGGGCTGCTGTCTGAATGCCCTAGGGCAACTCATAAGTGGAAGAGCTCTGTGATTGTGCCAAGCCATTTCCAGCACAATCCCCCCCCTTAACCCCTCTCGGAGGTGCGCTTGTGCTCTTCTCCACTTGAGCACACACACCAGAGGCCTTTAAAAAAAACAAAACACCTTTCTGCAACAGGTCCGTTGTTGAGCCGGGCCAGCAGTGTGAATGTGCAATTACCAACTGCTGCCGGGATCCTGCTGCTTCAACAGGGGCAGTCTGATCCCTCTGTAATGGACCTAACTGAAGCATTTCTTTTCTGGATGAGATAATATCAGGTCAGTTTCCCAGTATGATCGCACCCAGTGAGTTACAGTAATCTGATCTGGAGGTGACAGTTGCATGGGTTACAGCGGCTAGGTCAGGATGAGACAAGTAGGTGAAAAGTTGCCTGGCCTGGTACAGGTGGTAAAACACCTGTCTGGCAACATTTGTGACCTGGGCCTCCATTGTCAAGGAGACATCCAGGAGCAGACCAGCGTTGCGGTGTTACTGAAGAAGAAGAGATTGGATTTATACACTGCCCTTTACTACCCAAAGGAGCAGTCCCAGATTAACAATTAGGCCAAGTAGGCACTGGTTTATGGGCCCCCATGCCTTTAGGGGCCCCGGGCTGGCTCCCTGCCCCCGGTTACACCCTGCTTGCAGCCCTCCCAGCGTGCATGAGCAGCCAGCAACTTTGCCCAATTTGCCTGGTGTGGCTGCTGCTGACATTGTTGCCAAGTTTGCCTCTCTCTGCTTCTCCCCTTAGTAAAAGGGGCTTTTAAGAAGGTGCCTGAAGGGTAGAGATGGGTGCAAACAACATTTCTGTGGTTCAGTTCATGGTTTGTGGCTGAACCATGAACCGAACCACCAATAGGTTGGTTTGCATTGGTTTGTGAGCCATTTAAAATTTAAACTCCCAGCGAAAAGCTGAAGGGAGCAGAAAGCAGGGGTTTAAATGACTCTAAGCCATATAAACGAAACAGCTGAGCAGCCAAGAGCAACCTATTGCTCAGCTATTTTTTGCGAAGAGCTGAAATCAGGGGATTAAATGGTCACAGACTGCAGAACTATCTAACAGGACATTCAGTGGAAGTGTGCAAGAAATTGAAGATTTATATCCTGCCCTTCTCTCTGAATCAGAGTCTCAGAGCAGCTTACAATCTCCTATATCTTTTCCCCCCACAACAGACATCCTCACAGCAGCTGCCCTTTTAAGGACAGCTTGATGGGTGGAGCTGAGAGGCGCTCTCACAGCAGCTGCCCTTTCAAGGACAACTCTTGCTATAGCTATGGCTGACCCAAGGCCATTCCAGCAGGTGCAAGTGGAGGAGTGGGGAATCAAACCTGGTTCTCCCAGATAAGAGTCCGCACACTTAACCACTACACCAAACTGGCTCTCAAACAAAGCATCTGGAGACATAAAGTATGGCATACAGTGAAACTGTCAGAATTAACTGAACTAGTCTGTTTGAGGATGGGTGTGTAAAGAAGCCATATTTCTCTGTTGGAAATATGGTTGGAAACCTTTTTCGTTCTATTAGTGGCACAGGGAGGATTTACAGAAGTCAATTGAAATAGATAACTGGATTTGAGGGTTGGGGTGGTAAATGATAACTTCTACAATATTCTGTGGTTAAGTGATTTAATATAGTGATATTTATGTAATTGTTTATAATAGATGTTTTTTCTTCTTTAAAATGTTAAATGACTTCTAATTTTGTATTTAAGCATGATTAATTATCTATAATTAATTAAATAATAGTCAGGGCATTTTCTTGCAGGAGGACCTCCTTTGCATATTAGGCCACACACCCCTGATGTGGCTAGTCCTCCAAGAGCTTACAGTAGACCCTGCAAGAAGAGCCCTGGATTGGCTACGTCAGGGGTGTGTGGCCTGATATGCAAAGGAGGCCCTGATGCAAAAAAAGCCCTGATAGTAGTAAAAATGGATCCTGCCTAGATTTTCATGAGAGTCCTGCCTAGGTTTCCCCCTCCTATGGCAGCTCAACTCTGGGGTTGCCATCTCTGGGTTGGAAAATGCCTGGAGATTTGAGGGCAGAGCCTGGAGAGTGGAAGTTTTAGGAGAACCAATAAAATGAATTTTAACAGGGTAAAGTTCTGCAATTCGGTAGAAAAAATCCCATGCATAGTTATAGGATGGGAGAGACTTGTCTTAGCAGTAGTATGTACAGAAAGGATCTAGGGGTCTTAGTGGATCATACGTTGAACATGAGTCAACAGTGTGATGCGGTGGCTAAAAAGGCATATGCAATTTTGAACTGTATCAACAGAAGTATAGTGCCCCGATCATGTGATGTGATAGCATCGCTTTACTCTGCTCTGGTAAGACTTCACCTGGAGTATTGTGTTCAGTTTTGGGCATCACATTTTAAGAAGGAAATAGACAAGCTGGGACGGGTCCAGAGGAGGGCAACAAAGATGGTGAGGGGTCTGGAGACCAAGTCTTATGAGGAAAGGTTGAAGGAGGTGGGGATAAGAACATAAGAGAAGCCATGTTGGATCAGGCCAGTGGCCCATCCAGTCCAACACTCTGTATCACACAGAGAGACAACACTGTGGCTAATAGCCACTGATGGACCTCTGCTCCATATTTTTATCTAACCCCCTCTTGAAGCTGGCTATGCTTGTAGCCGCCACCACCTCCTCCTGTGACAGCGAATTCCACATGTTAATCACCCTTTGGGTGAAGAAGTACCTCCTTTTATCCATTCTAACCTGACTGCTTAGCAATTTCATTGAATGCCCACAAGTTCTTGTATTGTGAGAAAGGGAGAAAAGTACTTCTTTCTCTACCTTCTCCATCCCATTCATAATCTTGTAAACCTCTATCATGTCACCCCGCAGTCGACATTTCTCCAAGCTAAAGAGCCCCAAGCATTTTAACCTTTCTTCATAGGGAAAGTGTTCCAAACCTGTAATCATTCTAGTTGCCCTTTTCTGCACTTTTTCCAATGCTATAATATCCTTTTTGAGGTGCGGTGACCAGAATTGCACACAGTATTCCAAATGAGACCACATCATCGATTTATACAGGGGCATTATGATACTGGCTGATTTGTTTTCAATTCCCTTCCTAATAATAACCAGCATGGCGTTGGCCTTTTTTATTGCAATCGCACACTGTCTTGACATTTTCAGTGAGTTATTTACCATGACCCCAAGATCTCTCTCTTGGTCAGTCTCTGCCAGTTCACACCCCATCAACTTGTATTTGCAGCTGGGATTCTTGGCCCCAATGTGCATTACTTTGCACTTGGCCACATTGAACCGCATCTGCCACGTTGACGCCCACTCACCCAGCCTCAACAGATCCTTTTGGAGTTCCTCATAATCCTCTGTGGTTCTCACCACCCTGAACAATTTAGTGTCATCCGCAAACTTGGCCACTTCACTGCTTACTCTCAAATCCAAATCATTTATGAACAAGTTAAAGAGCATGGGACCCAGTACCAAGCCCTGCGGCACCCCACTGCTTACCGTCCTCCACTGCGAAGACTGCCCATTTATACTCACTCTCTGCTTCCTATTACTCAGCCAGTTTTTGATCCACAAGAGGACCTGTCCTTTTACTCCATGATGAGGAACTTTATCAAAAGCTTTCTGGAAGTTAAGGTAAACAATATCTATCGGGTCTCCTTTGTCCACATGTTTGTTCACCCCCCTCAAAGAAATGTAACAGGTTAGTGAGGCAAGCTCTTCCCTTACAGAACCCATGCTGAGTCTTCCTCAATAACTCATGTTCATCAATGTGCCTACTCATTCTGTCCTTGGTAATGGTTTCTACCAACTTTCCCGGTATTGAAGACAGACTGACTGGCCTGTAGTTACCCGGATCTCCTCTGGAACCCTTTTTAAAGATGGGGGTGACATTTGCTACCTTCCAGTTCTCAGGAACGGAGGCAGATTTCAATGAAAGATTACATATTTTTGTCAAAAGATCCACAAGTTCAACTTTGAGTTCTTTCAGAACTCTTGGATGTATGCCATCTGGACCTGGTGACTTATTAGTTTTTTATTCGTCCATCAGTTGTAGGACCTCCTCTCTTGTCACCTCAATCTGGCTCAGGTCTTTCAACACCCCTTCCAATAGAAGTGGTTCCGGAGCAGGCAAACACTTCTCATCTTCCACAGTGAAGACGGAGGCAAAAAATTCATTTAGCTTCTCAGCCATTTCCCTATCCTCCTTCAGTAATCCTTTGACCCCTTGGTCATCCAAGGGCCCCACTGCCTCCCTGGCTGGTTTCTTGCTTCTTTAGCCTGGAGAGGAGGCGGCTGAGAGGTGATATGATCACCATCTTCAAGTACTTGAAGGGCTGTCATAGAGCAGGGGTGGCCAACAGTAGCTCTCCAGATGTTTTTTGCTTACAACTCCCATCAGCCCCAGCCATTGGCCGTGCTGGCTGCAGCTGATGGGAGTTGTAGGCAAAAAACATCTGGAGAGCTACCGTTGGCCACCCCTGATATAGAGGATGGTGTTAAATTGTTTTCTGTGGCCCCGGAAGGTAGGACCAGAACCAATGGGTTGAAATTAAATCAAAAAAGTTTCCGGCTCAACATTAGGAAGAACTTCCTGACCGTTAGAGCGATTCCTCAGTGGAACAGGCTTCCTCAGGAGGTGGTGGGCTCTCCTTCCTGGGAGGTTTTTAAATAGAGGCTAGATGGCCATCTGACAGCGATGAAGATCCTATGAATTTAGGGGGAGGTATTTGTGGGTTTCCTGCATTGTGCAGGGGGTTGGACTAGATGACCCTTGAGGTCCCTTCCAACTCTATGATTCTATGAGGGGAGGGAACACAGTGAGGTATAGTGCCATAGAGTTCACCCCGCAAAGCAACCATTTTCTCCAGGGGTACTGCTTCTATCATCTGGAGATGAGTTGTAATTCCAATAGACTGGGGTCACTTTGTAGGGAAAAAAGGTGCAGGAGCGCAGTAGCATATCTCATTTGCATATGCCCCAGGATCTGCGTGCTGCAGGGAGAGAACTCCCCACTGCATGCAGACCCTGACTGGAGGTTCAGGAGCTGTGCTCCTGTGAGCTCCTGCTGCCAATAGATGTCCAGGCCCCACCCTACTCAGCACTCCCAATACTGTTCTTATGAGTTCCAGGTAGGGAGCTGCACGTTCCCCAACCCTGAGAAAGGTTGTTAATCTTATCAAAACTCTTTCAGCATTTCTCAGAATGGTTTGACCAAGAAGGAGCTTCAGACATTTCTAAATGGTCATGTTCTCGCAGATGTTCTAGCAGAACAATCCAAATCCACTTTGGTTTTTAGCTATTGCTAAAATCAGGAATGGGCTCTAGAAGAGATCATTTCAAAACCCCTCAAGCTTCACATCTCAGCAAAAACCTTGGGGTTTCTTCAACATTTTTGCTTTTGGGGAAAGTTGGTGATATTTCCTGGGTCGCATGACTTAATTTAACTGACTTATGTACCCATGTTGAATGTGGGGATGTTTCCCAGGTGAGTGGAGGCAGGCTGTGAGGTCACAAAGACCTCAGGAAAAGCAGCTCTTGGGGAAATGGCTTGGAGGAGCCCAGCAAACATTAACCAACATCAAGGGCTATGTGCATCAGCATCCAGGAGTCTTGGTGTGTTTCTCTTGCCCGGCTAGTCTCTGGTTTCATGGAGGATTCAGGAACACCCCCATTGAGCCTTGGACTGCTGAAGACTTCAGAAGCTGCTCAGACTGCCTGAGGATGTGTGCTGTCTTCTCATTCCCTTTCCACTTGGTTATGATGCTCCTCCTCTTCCACGTATCCACCAAAGAAGCCCTGATCCGTGCTGTGTACAATCATAATGGTATCAGCCAAGATTTCAAGGCCATGGCTTCAGATTTTGGGCCCGTGCTCTACCATGAAGGTCTCTTGGGTTACCTAATTGTAGCCAGGCCAGCCAATGCCTGTTATCCACTCAAACCACCACCTTTTTCCAACGACTCTAGTGATGCCTTTATTGCTCTCATCCAGAGGTACAACTGCTCTTTCACTGCCAAGGTCCTGCATGCCCAACAAGCTGGGTATCATGCGGCCATCATACACAACGTCCGCTCACAAACTTTAGTGATCATGACAAGTGAAAACGAGGACAAGAGGCAGGCGGTGACCATCCCTTCCTTGTTCATCAGTGAATCCTCAGCCACACAACTGAAGAGGGTCTTCCGTTATGACCCAACAGCTTATCTCATTCTCATACCAGAATATCATTGGCTCTTCTGCTCAGATACAACAGGATACAGCTGTCAATCACATCCTCAGAAATCAAGGCTGAGCACTCCAAAGCAGAATTTGAGCTGTGTACCTGGCCAGAGCCACTTTGTCCACGAGGCGCATTATCTTCTGTTTGGACTGATGCTCATGGTCTGGATTGCAGCCTTATATTCATTGTGCTGTTGGTAACAGACCTTTCGTGCAGAGGCAATACCTGAACGTTATTTGGTTCACTTGCAAAGTTGGATACCTTGCTTGCAAATTGACCCTTTCCCCCCAAATCAATATGGATTTCATTTCTGGCACTAAATTATCCTCCTAAAAAGTCCCATTTGTCAGGCTATTTCTCCCCCTCGTCTACAAACTTCATACGTTCCATTGGGAAGAGGGAGATCTGTGGTGCAGTTAGGTTATTTTAGATTCTGGGCTTATGTGGTCTTAGCCTCCCCTCTCTTTCATTCATAGCAAGTAGTTCTGGGAACTACAAGGCCCAGAATTCACTAGGGGAAAGGCAGTGAAGGAATAAAGATGGAGGTCAGGCAGGGCAGACCTTATCCATGTCTACCTACAGCTGACATTTAGGGATTGCACTAGTGAACCCATGTGACTGGGCCCAAGATTTTCACCTGAGGCCAAACATGATGGCACCTCTAGGAGATAATGGACTGGATCTAACCAGTTTTCCCGCTGATGAAAAAAAAAAGGAGAGGTCCATTTTCAGATTGCCAAGTGTTCCCTGAGACAGCAGGGGGGAAATGGAGAGGCTGGATGGTGTTCCATGATACTGCAGCATCATTTCTAGCTGCATAACCAGAAAGTGATGTCACCACTCAATGGGACACTCTATGAATCCCTCAACCTCTATGATTTATATCATAAAGTTTTATGGTAGGGTCACCACTCCCCCAGTCTGGCCAGGTTTGTAGTGCTCCAATCTGCTGCCCCAAAGCTGGCTGGTGGAGGAAACCCCACCCCCAAACAGGGATGTCATCGCACGATGCCCTGACATGATGATGTCGTCACTCAGAAGTGATGTCATCACACCAAGAACATTGCTCGATGATGCTCCATTCCTGAGGACTGGAAGGTAGCAAATGTCACCCCCATCTTTAAAAAAGGTTCCAGAGGAGATCCGGGAAATTACAGGCCAGTCAGTCTGACTTCAATACCGGGAAAGTTGGTAGAAACCATTATCAAGGACAGAATGAGTAGGCACATTGATGAACACGGGTTATTGAGGAAGACTCAGCATGGGTTCTGCAAGGGAAGATCTTGCCTCACTAACCTGTTGCATTTCTTTGAGGGGGTGAACAAACATGTGGACAAAGGAGACCCGATAGATGTTGTTTACCTTGACTTCCAGAAAGCTTTTGATAAAGTTCCTCATCAAAGGCTCCTTAGAAAGCTTGAGAATCATGGAGTAAAAGGACAGGTCCTCTTGTGGATCAAAAACTGGCTGAGTAATAGGAAGCAGAGAGTGAGTATAAATGGGCAGTCTTCGCAGTGGAGGACGGTAAGCAGTGGGGTGCCGCAGGGCTCGGTACTGGGTCCCATGCTCTTTAACTTGTTCATAAATGATTTAGAGTTGGGAGTGAGCAGTGAAGTGGCCAAGTTTGCGGATGACACTAAATTGTTCAGGGTGGTGAGAACCAGAGAGGATTGTGAGGAACTCCAAAGGCTGGGTGAGTGGGCGTCAACGTGGCAGATGCGGTTCAATGTGGCCAAGTGCAAAGTAATGCACATTGGGGCTAAGAATCCCAGCTACAAATACAAGTTGATGGGGTGTGAACTGGCAGAGACTGATCAAGAGAGAGATCTTGGGGTCATGATAGATAACTCACTGAAAGTGTCAAGACAGTGTGCGTTTGCAATAAAAAAGGCCAATGCCATGCTGGGAATTATTAGGAAGGGAATTGAAAACAAATCAGCCAGTATCATAATGCCCCTGTATAAATCGATGGTGCGGTCTCATTTGGAGTACTGTGTGCAGTTCTGGTCGCCGCACCTCAAAAAGGATATTATAGCTTTAGAGAAGGTGCAGAGAAGGGCAACTAGAATGATTAAAGGGCTGGAGCACTTTCCCTATGAAGAAAGGTTGAAACGCTTGGGACTCTTTAGCTTGGAGAAACGTCGACTGCGGGGTGACATGATAGAGGTTTACAAGATAATGCATGGAATGGAGAAAGTAGAGAAAGAAGTACTTTTCTCCCTTTCTCACAATACAAGAACTCATGGGCATTCGATGAAGGGGGAGAAGGGACACTCCTCTTGTGCAGATGAGGGCCAGACCACCAGCGTGGTCTCCTATCTGATTCCTCATTGTGCTGCACACACTTTGCACATGGGGCAAATGTCTCCAGGAGAGTCTTCAGGATTCCCCCCTCCCAACTAGCAGCAAGGGGAATCCTAGAGGTGGTGGGGAATGAGAGAAGATTCCTGCTTTTTGATTTCTTCAAGCATTAATTTAAAAATATCCTAGAGATTAGCCACACCCACCCACACTTTATTTACATTTGAATGTGTTTTTCTGTGAGGGCTAATAGCAGCTGAGAGCAGTTTGGGATCTTTGGTGGTTGTTTACTTCTTTAACCTGAGGTTACAGATGTTCAGGCTCAGGTGACACACGGTGCAAAATGCTGGTTCACTGATTTGACACAGCTGGGGAGCTAGGATCCTGCTCAGACTACACTGACCTTAGCTTCAGGTGGGGGAACCTGTGTTGGTCTGAAGCAATTGAACAAAGTTTGAGTCCAGGGGCACTTTTAAAACCAACACAGTTTAATCCTGGGGATAAGCTTTGTTGGCCTTAAAGGTGCTGCTGGACTCACACTTTGTTCTACACGAGCTTCAGTTTGGGTTTAAATCATAGAATCATAGAGTTGGAAAGCACCTCCAGGGTCATCTAATCCGACCTCCTGCACAATGCAGGAAACTCACAAACACCTCCCCCTAAATTCACAGGATCAACCCCTGTTTTGTGTGAACTGAGCACTGGATGAGTGATGGGTGATGGGTGGCACAGTCTGCTCTGTGGCAGCCCCTTGAGCATAGAATGCCCCCCAGAAGCACATGCCCTTTAGGATCTTGCTTTTTAAAATGACTTGCATTATTCAGCTGCTCCAATTACCATTGGTATAGTATTGTGCTTTAGCACTGGCTGCTTTATTTTCTGAGTTGCAATTTGAACATTGAATTCACTGCCACAGGAGGTGGTAGCAGCTACAAGCACAGCCAGCTTCAAGAGGGGGTTAGATAAAAATATGGAGCAGAGGTCCATCAGTGGCTATTAGCCACAGTGTGTATATATATGTATATATATTTATAAATTTTTTTGGTCACTGTGTGACACAGAGTGTTGGACTGGATGGGCCATTGGCCTGATCCAACATGGCTTCTCTTATGTTCTTATTAACAATAAAACTAACAGGGCTTTTTTTTCTGGAGAAAGAGGTGCCAGAACTCGCTAGAGGGAAATGAAGGAGAAACACACTGGTGTCCCTCATGAACTTTTAAACATTTGTTGAGAATTTTGTTTCCACAAAGAGGTTCTGGAACTCTGTTCGACTGCATTCCCCCAGAGAAAAAAAGACCTGAAAACTGTGCATGTCCATTCATTGCTAGTTCAGGGGTGGGGGAAGATGCAAGCTGTTGGAAGAAATGGGAAACTATGGTGTGGGCATTACAAGATGTATAATTAATTAATTTAAAAACTGGAGGTGTCTCAATGCTCCTGTCCCATTGTGGAACCAGGTTCCAAGAGGAATTTGGAAGAGTGGAATTTTGGAAGTTTCCCACTGGTTGGTTCTGGAAGACCTCCTCAACTACTACCTTCTGTGGAAATTTCACACCCAATTTTTTCAAATGGGGGACATGTAGTTCTGTGGAACTCGTTGTGGTTAGAGCATTGGGCTAAGATTTTGGAGGCCAAAATTCAAATCCCTCAGTTGGGTTGAAATTAAATCAGAATTTCCGGCTCAACATTAGGAAGAACTTCCTGACCGTTAGAGCAATTCCTCAGGGGAACAGGCTTCCTCTGGAGGTGGTGGGCTCTCCTTCCTTGGAGGTTTTTTAAACAGAGGCTAGATGGCCATCTGACAGCAATGAGGATCCTGTGAATTTAGGGGGAAGTTTTTTTTGTGAGTTTCCTGCATTGTGCAGAGGGTTGGACTAGATGACTCTGGAGGTCCCTTCCAACTCTATGATTCTAGGATTCTGTGAATTGCCACAATGCCCACCGGGTGATTTTTTGACAGCCAAGCTTTGTCATCTGACAAAGGATAAAAATGGGGGAAGAGGGAACCAGGTTGTGGATACCATCTTGGATTTGCTAGAAGAAGGGTGGAAGGAAAATGTACTAATATATGCCAATAAAGGCTTACAACTCAATTATAATCTGAAAATGTACTAAACAGAAAGGAATGGTGAGATTTCCCCCAGATGTCTATCGAGGGAGGGGGGAGAAGGGACACTCCTCTTGCACAATGAGGGCCAGACCACCAGCGTGGTCTCCTCTCTCTGACCCCTGCAATTGGGATGGGGGCTTAGCAGTGACTGTCTTGACTCCACAGAGAGGGTCTTTGGCTCGGTCCCTTTTGTGGAGGCTTAATTGGTGCCAGCTGCCTGCCTGTGACTCCACCAGGATTATCTGTGCCCAGAAGGGCAGGATTAAACCTCTGAGATGAAAGGAGACCTGTTCAAAGACCTCTGCTGTCCTCCTTTGGGTCAGGGCTACAGTGGTTGGGCCGCATTCCTGGAAGCCAATTGAGGGGAGCTGGGCTGCATTAAGTCTTGTCAGGTGACACTTTGGATTTGGCATCATTAGCAGCTGCAGATGACCTTGCAGGAGCATCCCAAGAAAAACAAGGAGAGTCCAAGGGGGAGGCAGAGAGGCTGCAATCTGACACCAGCATCACCTTTCACCAGGGGTCTTTCTGAACAACACTCTCTTTCTTTTTTAAAAAATCAACTGCTGTTGATTAAAATTTCTCTTTTGTTCCCCTGACTAGGGAGCCACAGGCCTGTTGTTCTGCCAGTTGCCTTTCATATGTTTACCTGGCACATATGTCCCATCTTATAATGCATATTTCTTCCCAGGAAGGCTCAAGTGAACTGCCCCTGGCAGACAATGGCTGTCGGATGACATGGAAAGCTGTGTGGACTGAGTGTCTCTGCCCCTCTTTCTAGGACATGGGTGGCCGCACTGTGGTTCTGGAGCCACATGTGGCTCTTACCCACATATTGTGTGGCTCTCAAAGCCTCTACCACCCTGCTTGGAGAAGACATTTGTCTCTTTAAATCACATTGCCAAGCCAAGCCAGCTGGCAGCTTGGAGAATGCATTTAAAGTTAAAGTTGCTTTTTTTCCACCTCCCTTTGCCATTTAGGGGCTGCTCAGCAAGAAATAAGAAGAAAAAGGGGGGAATCCTGTGTGTGAGGGAGGGAAGAAGGTGAGATACCATACCTTTCTTTGGATTTGATTTCTCTCTTGTGAGAAATTAACCTGGGAGTTCTTGTCCAATGTTTCAACTTCACACATTCTGTCTTTTGCATCTTCAGTAGTGAAACTGAGGCAGACTGAAGCCAGGTCCCCAGTGTGGTGTCCGTGGGTCCCATGGCACTTGCCAGCACCTTCCCTGCCCTCAGGGCTTCTGGCCGGCCACTGGACATGATTGGCTGGGCAGATCAAAACAACATTGCTTCATGTGCAGTCGTCACCACAGGGTTGGCTTTATGCTCTCACTCCTCTTTCCCAGTGTATTTTTTTAATTGTTCCTTTTCCTCTACACTTGGGGTCCCTTTGTGTGCATGGCTCTGCCTCTTATGGCAGCCATTTTCTGCTTGGCTTCACCTCCTGAGGCAGCCATACTATATGTTATGTATTGAACATAAGAGATCAGGCTGCATAGCGATCGCTACTGAAGGCAACCCCCGGGTCCCCGGATGGAGCTCGCCAGTCGCCCCGCCCATCAAGATCTGTGGCGGGAAGTTTGACTGACCAGGATTGGCCTGGTTAGATGAGGGGGTTGTTCCGGGTAATGTATATAAGCGGGGCCTGGCCCGTGTGTTCCCTCTCTTGTAATGTGCTACTGAATAAATATATTGCCTTCCAACCATCTCGGTTCTCAGTACATTACACTGGCGACGAAGGTGGGATCCTAGCTAGCCCACTCCTGAGGGGCTTTGCGGATCCAGACAGAGACGTTGAAGGCACATCGAGTGTAGACCGACACGCCCGCCGCCGCAGCCACCATGGCTAACCAGAGCGGAACCACGGGCCGGCTTGAAGACTTCAACCCCGCTACCCCGGAGAGGTGGGAGACCTACACGGAGCGGGTCGCATGCTACCTTCGAGCGAACAGGATAACGGAGGACAGCCTGAAGAGAGACGTCCTGAGCGTCTGCGGAGAGGCCACGTTTGAGATCGCCAAGGGTCTCTCGGCCCCCGCGAGGATCACGGAGAAGATGTACGAGGAGATAATCAGACTCCTCACCGGACACTTCTTGCCCCAACCCTCACTCATCGCCCACAGGTTCCTCTTCCACAAGAGGGATCAAGAGGCAGGAGAATCGGCAGCGGACTACCCGGCTGCTCTCCGCCCAATCATGGGCAACTGCAGCTATGAAAAGCTGGAAGAGACCCTGAGGGACCGCTTCGCCTGGGGCCTGAGGGACGAAAGACTGCAACAGAAGCTCTTCGCGAGGGAAGAGCTCACCCTCCAGAGCGCCTTCAACGAGGCCGTTGCGTTCGAGCGGACCACAAAGACCTTCCCCAAAACGAGGGCCGAGGCCGTCCATCAGGAAGAGATGGGCTCCAGCCAACCAGATGAGGAAGAGGCACTCCAGCTACACCACCCGACGGGGACGGGCCCACGAGCATCCCAGCGACCCCGAGCAACTGACAGACCAGCTGCCACCAAGTGCGCCAGCTGCGGAGACCCACACGAGCGACAGGACTGCCCCTACCACAACGTGGTCTGCAGGAGCTGTGGCAAGATGGGCCACATCGCGAGGGCCTGCCAGGCCAAGAGCACCCGCCGCCGCCAGGCCAACCACCAGGAATCGACCGAGGACCACTCGATCACCTCAACCTCCGTGCAGGTAATGAACTTGCCCGACAATACCCCCCCAAAAGGTCAAGGTTTCGGTCAGGATCGAGGGCAACCCCTGCCTGATGGAACTGGACTCGGGTTCCTCCAACTCCATCTCGGAGGAATCCTTAAGGAAGCTGTGCCCACGTGGCCTGCCCAGACTGCGACCGGCAAGCTTCGTGCTTCGGGACTTTCAAAAGAACCCCGTTGAAATCCTGGGTTGGGCAACGGTGGAGGTGGAGTACAACGGGTTTAGGGATAAACTCGACATATTGGTGGTCAAAAGGAGGCAGCTCACCACCTTGTTGGGCCTGGCCTGGTTCTGGCCGCTGGGAATAAAGATTGTGGGGGTGCAACAGTTGGGAACGCGGGGGTTCAAAAACGTGTGCCAGGAGTTCCCGGAGGTGTTTGATGGGACCCTGGGGTGCTACAAAGGCCCTCCCATATCCTTACCCCTCGATCCCCACGTGCGACCTGTAAGGCTGAAGGCCAGGCGGGTTCCATTCGCTCTGAAGCCTAAAACTGAAGCAGAGCTAGACCACCTCACAGCCCAGGGAGTGCTGGAGCCCGTGGCCTATGCCACATGGGAAACCCCAAAAGTAACCCCGGTGAAGCCGAACGGGGAGGTGCGCATATGCGCCGATTACAAGTGCACCATTAACAAGGCACTACAGGACAACCCCCACCCCGTTCCAGTAATCAGCCACGTTCTGGCAGCCCTAGCGGGGTCCAAAATCTTTAGGAAGCTAGACTTGGCCCAGGCGTACCAGCAACTGCCAGTGGACGCCGCCACCGCAGAAACTCAGACCATAATAACCCACAGGGGTGCGTTTAAGATGCGGCGGTTGAAGTTTGGGGTGAGCATGGCCCCGGGGGTGTTTCAGAGCCTGATGGATTCTCTCCTCAAAGGGATTCCCGGGGTGCAACCATTTTTCTACGATGTTTTGATCGCCGCACCAGACGCAGAGGAATTTAGCAACCGGCTGCAAGAAGTCCTCTGCCGTTTCCATGAGGCCGGTCTGAAGGTCAAGAGAGAAAAGTGTTCTCTCGGGGTACCGAGGGTGGAGTTTTGGGGGTTTGCGGTGGACGCAGTGGGAATCCACCCGACGCCGGACAAAACCAGGGCCATAGTGGAAGCCCCCACTCCCAAGAGCAAGGCGGAGCTACAAAGTTTCTTGGAGTTATTAAATTTCTATCATTCGTTCTTACCCCACAAAGCCGCCATAGCAGAACCCCTCCACAGGCTCCTAGACAAAAATGCCCTGTGGGTCTGGGGAAAGAAGCAGGACGCAGCGTTCCAGGCAGTCAAGGGGCTGCTCGTGTCTAACTATGTGCTCCACCATTTTGATAAGAGCCTACCGGTGATATTAGAATGTGACGCGTCACCGTACGGGGTGGGCACTGTCCTGGGTCACCAACTCCTGGACGGGAGGGAGGTCCCGGTAGCCTACTACTCGAGGACCCTGACCCCCGCGGAGCAAAATTATGCACAAATTGATAAAGAGGCCTTAGCGATTGTGGCAGGGGTGCATAAGTTT
This sequence comes from Heteronotia binoei, assembly GCF_032191835.1. Classification (NCBI taxonomy): domain Eukaryota; kingdom Metazoa; phylum Chordata; class Lepidosauria; order Squamata; family Gekkonidae; genus Heteronotia; species Heteronotia binoei. Next base: position 204,575,103 of record NC_083224.1, on the reverse strand, counting down.
AACGACTACCTGTACGGGAGACGTTTCACCATAGCCACAGACCACAAACCGCTCCTGGGCCTCCTAGCCCCAGACCGCCTAACACCCCAGATTCTCTCACAACGTGTTTTGCGGTGGAATCAGTTCCTCAATTCTTATACATACGCCCTGGTCCACCGGCCAGGTAAGGCGATGGGACACGCAGACGCTTTCAGTCGCCTACCGCTACCCTCCACAGACCCCAACCTGGCCCCTGCCCACCATGTGATGCTCATCAAAACGCTACCGGAGAGACCACTACATGTGGCAGAGGTAGCGAAAGCCACGGGGCGAGACAAAGTACTCGCACAGGTCCTCAACTGGGTGGTGAGGGGCTGGCCAGAGGGAAAACAGGGCAAAGAGTTCAGGCCATGCACAACACGCAAGGAAGAACTAGCAGCCCACAAGGGATGTCTGTTATGGGGGAGCAGGGTGGTGATTCCCCCCCCCCGCTGCGGAAACAAGTGCTGGGGACCCTTCATGAAACACATCCAGGGATTGTACGGATGAAGGCCTTAGCACGCAGCTATGTTTGGTGGCCGGGGATGGACGAGGAAATAGAGGGGTTTGTCCGGAGGTGCAAAGCATGCCAGGAGTCCCGACCCGAACCGCCTAGCGCCCCCGCTCAATGCTGGGAAGCACACAGGAAGCCGTGGTCTAGACTACACATCGACTTTGCAGGGCCCTTTCAGGGCCAAATATTCTTCATCTTGGTGGATGCATACACCAAGTGGTTGGAGGTTATCCCGGTAGCTTCAACCTCGACGGCGGCGGCGATCCGGGCGCTAAGCAGGGTCCTGAGCACACACGGCATCCCGGACACCATTGTCTCGGACAACGGGACAGCCTTCACATCCCGGGAATTCCGGGAATTCATGCACAGATACCTGATAAAACACATCCGGTCCGCCCCATTCCATCCGGCCACCAATGGCCAAGCCGAGCGGATGGTGCGCACGACGAAAGAAGCACTGGGCCGCATTGTGCAGGGGGACTTGGACCACCGCCTAACTGCCTTCCTATTTGATAATAGGATAACTCCCAACCCCGTCACGGGGGTCAGCCCAGCCGAGCTGTTAATGGGACGGAAGCTAATCACTAGATTAGATAGGCTGCACCCCGACCGAGCCACCGACATTCGCAATTCCCGAGAGATTAGAGAAGCGGGCAGGGGATTCTTCCCGGAGGACCCAGTATACGCTAGGAACTATGCGAGTGGTCCCGAGTGGGTTGAAGGCCGGGTGCTGCGAGTAATAGGGTCCCGCCACTATGAGGTGTCCATGGCGGGAGGCAGTGTACTGCGGAGGCATATAGACCAACTCCATCGCCGCACCTTGCCGGAGGAACCGGCCGCAATAAGGAGCGAGGAGGAGCTCACAGCCGCACCCCTGCCGAGATCTACCCCAACGCCGCCGACCGCTCCGGCCGAGCGAGAAGTAGAGCCCAACCAGTGTGAGGGCGACCCCCAGGGAACGGGGACACCAGACGAGCTACAAGGCGCAGACAACACTCGGCCGGTGGTTCCCCCATGGGGAGAACCTGTCGCCCCGTCTGCAGGGACGGCCGTGGCCCTGGCGGTACTGGCGCCTGCGCCAACTCCACCAGCCATCCTAAGGAGGTCTACCCGGGAGCGCACGGCCCCCGCGTACTTGCGGGACTATGTGTCCTGAGCTAGGGGGGAGGAGTGTTATGTATTGAACATAAGGGATCATGCTGCATGGCGATCGCTACTGAAGGCGACCCCCGGGTCCCCGGATGAATCTCGCCAGTCGCCCCACCCATCAAGATCTGTGGCGGGAAGTTTGACCGACCAGGATTGGCCTGTTCGGATGAGGGGGCTGTTCCGGGTAATGTATATAAGCGGGGCCCGGCCCGCATGTTCCCTCTCTTGTAATGTGCTACTGAATAAACTATGTTGCCTTCCAACCATCTCGGTTCTCAGTACATTACACTATAGTTGTGCCCACCACCTATGTCAGAATCCCAAAGTTGCCCACAGTCTCAAAAAGGTTGGGAACCCCGATATGGGAAATCAAATACAACCAACCAGCTAGGCTGGCTAATCGCTACCATTATTATTGTATAGTATTGGTATTGTTGTTATTCTGTAGGCTACACTTTGCTTCTCCAGCTCGCTACTCCAACGTCTTTCATTTCTGGCAAGTGTTCCAGCTCTTCCCAGAATCCTCTGCCTGCAACCATGTCTGTGGAAATGCTTAATCTATGCCCTGAACTGTTCAGATCTGGAGTATGAATAATTTCCTCTGCTGCTCGAAAGCTCATAGGAAGTCCATGCTGGCCCTCACCTGATTTGTGCTCCCTGCTTTCTAATGCCTCTCCCCCCAAAATCAACATTTCAACTCATTGATCCAAGAGATTTTGCAGTTGCATTCAAATCAGGCTCTTTATATTCTGTGTTAGTGGCCCTTCTGTAGAATTAGTTTCTTTTTCTCCCCCGCCCCCCTTTGCTTTTAAGTGATTTTTTTTAACCTATGCTTGTGCTGAAGTCAGATAACTTCTATGGACAGGATCGATAGTTCTGAGAACTGATAGAAAATTAGGCCGGTTTAATAAACTTCACGCATGGTTTCCTATCGCAGCCATATATCAAACGAGAAAACAAATATATCGACTGGCTATCCCTTAGAATAGCTCATATAAGTCACACGGGTGCAATCTTCCTATCATTAAAAATGGTGATGAGAACCAGTAAGGTGTCAGGTTTGAAGATGGGAGGCTGAAAGAGGAAAAGACTGATCCTGTAGCAAGGCCAGGGTGTGACCTTGAAGAAGTAAATTCACTCCATTTGCAAAATGCAAAACTCTGTCTGTCTGTTGTTATCCCTTTAGGCCACTGCTTCTCAAGCTTTCGGAAGTGGGACCCGCTGCTAAACTGATGCTACATTTCGAGACCTGTTACTGCACTGGTATTGTTCTGGGGATCACTGGCCATCAGGTGCTTGGGCAGGATTGCCAACCTCCAGATGGTGACTGGAGATTTTAGGATTACATCTGATCTCCAGGCAACAGAGATCAGCTCCGCTGGAGAAAACAGCCATTTTGGAAGGTGGACTCAAATGGCATTATAACCCACTGAAGTCCTTCCCTTCCCCAAACCCTGCCCGCCTTGGACTACACCCACCTGGAGCTGGCAATCCTATCCTCAGGAGCCAGCCAGGTCTCTGGAAACGAACAGGTGGAGAGATTGTTGGAGCACACACACACACACACCCCATTCAGGGATGCAAGCCTCCAGGCCAGGCTCAGGAATCCCTCATCTGCAGACTGCAGAGAAAAGGGCTGTTTTGGAGGGTGGCCTCTGTGGCACTGGACCCAACTGAGGTCCCCCAGGCTCCACCCTCAAGTCTCCCAGAGCTTCCTAACCTGGATCTGGCAACCCACTCCCCTGCTGGTGGCCAGGGGGGACCTACCTCACAAGGCGCCTGTTGTGGGGAGAGGAAGGGGAAATGATTGTAAGCTGCTTTGAGACTCCCTAGGGTAGAGAAAAGCAGAGTGTAACTCCTCCTCCTCCTTTTTTCTTCTATGTATCTCCTATTCACAGAGCTCCAAGCCACTCCCAAAGTGTTTCTGGGGTGTTCCCTTCAGCCTTGCCCAGAATTTCAGCAAAGTAGCTACATCATGTGCCTTCTGGCTGAGAGAAAACTTTACCTACCAAATTGATTGCTCACTTGCACTGTTCTGTCAATGTGCACATCACCAGCATAGAGGAGGGATTTGTGATGCAGCCACGTGCCCTATCAGATGGTGCTATTGTTGTGCAGTAGCAGCAACAAGGGGAAGAATTCTGGAAGCATCCCTACAGTTTCCTTTCTAGAAAGTGCCCAAGAAGCTGTGCAATTGTCTACATGTCACATCATTGCCTTTGGGGGGGGGGAATAATTTCTGGAGTGAGCAATTCAGTTCACTGGACATTGGGTGCCGCTGGATCACTCTAAGGGTGTTTCGATGTCATTTCCTTTAATAGGATGCCTCCCTTTGTCTTAACCTGGGAATTGCCCTCTGACCTCTCCTCTCTCTGTTTGTCCTCTCTTCCCACATGGTCTTCCATGGAGACACATGTCTCTGCAGGTCTCTCCGCTAGAAACAATGCTCTCATACTCCCACACACATGATGCCGGACAAACCGGCCACTGGGAAAATGTGCCCTTTAGATCATGCTTCTCTCCCTCTCCATTTAACTGCAACCTGAATGTGAACTGCATCTACTTGAATAAATGTAAGTTCGCCTTTTTTGCAATATGCTTTCTTGAGAGATTTATTTACTGCACTCAGGATCCCGCTTCTGCAACTGGGCAAACTCAGCTCTATTAGCCAAGCCTCCCAATAATAATAACCTCAACAAAATGAGCGAATGCCAAAAACAGAAAATACCAGCATTAAAAAAAACAGCTGAGGACTCATCATGTTTTTGAAATAATTAACTGACCTTCTCTCCCCACTTCCTGATTTCTTTTGCGTGAAAACATTGCCAGCAGCTGCAGCCAGACTGGCCTTTGCCATTCGTGGTTGACAAACTCTCGCTGAGACTTTAAATTGGAGCAAAAATTGGAAAAAGAGAGAGAGTTCATAACAAAGAAGTAAGCAAACAACAACAGCTGTGTGAAGCAAGCAGCTGGCCTTGGCTTGTAAAAACCAGGGCCAGAATCCAATTTGGAGTATCCCATGACTGGGGTTCTTCAGAGCCAGAACATAACCCCAGGCAGCGTGTGCGATCCACCACTCCCCCTCCTTGTGGAAAAAACACTCCCCCTTTTTAATTTCTTTGGGTTGTTGTTGCAATAAGCTTACAAGCTTCTACAAAAGCAGAACAGCTGTTGTGTTGCCTCTGGCTTGCTGGCAACTCATGGTTCACATTTGGATGGGGGTGCTGAGCTCACTAACGCAGCAAGCAACACTGACATTTGTTGTTGCCTCGACATTCATTTAATGGTTCGGGGAACCTCATGTGTGGGTTTGCACCCTGTGATAATTAGACACCAAGAAAGATGCTGATTCCCAGCTGTGGATGCTCGAGCACTTGACGGTTCATTCTGCTTGCCGGTTGTGAGCAGGGAGCCAGTTTATGTTGAGCAGTTTGCTTGCTCAGTAGCAGCAGCTCTGGCCTGTTTGCCGCATTCTAACACTGCAGCACGTTGCAGTCAGCTGCTTTTCGCATATGCACATTTTCACACAGCCCGAGTGTCTTTGTTTCCCCTCTCAAGACCCTGGTGTCACTGCAAATTGCTGGGCAGCTTCATGAAATTAAGAAGGAACCAATCAGCCAACAAAAAGAGCCCCATGGTGCAGAGTGGTAAAGCTGCAGTATGCAGTCAGAGGCTTTCTGCTCACAACCTGAGTTTGATCCTGATGGAAGCTGGTTCAGGTAGCCGGCTCAGGTTGACTCAGCCTTCCATCCTTCCGAGGTCAGTAAAATGAGGATCCAGCTTGCGGGGGGTGGGTGGGATGTAGATGACTGGAGAAGGCAATGGCAAATCACCCTGTAAAAAGTCCGCTGTGAAAACATTGTGAAAGCAACGTCACCCCAGAGTTGGAAACAACTGGTGCTTGCACAGGGGACTACTTTTTTAAAATCAGTCAACAAACATTTATAATGAAATACCAGGGGAATTAGTGAAGTTCTCTCATGCATCAGCATTTTTGCACAGCTTTCTCGGAGTCACAGTATCCCCCACCCCTCAAAAATGATTGAATTACCTCACCCATGGCTCTGGTGATTTTGGACAGCAAATTCTAGAATTTTCTCCTAGAGCAGAGAGAGAACTGTTTTTCTTTAGAAGAGCATGTCAGTCATGTGGAAGTTGACAGAAGCCCTGATTCTGAGAGTCCTCCTAGCTGCTTGGTTGTCTGTATTGTCATAATTTCCATTTTATTGACATTCCCAGCCAAAGGCAGACAGGAAGAGGGACTTTGGTATCTGTGAACTGGGGGAGAGATCTTGATGCAAGGGTGTTGGCACCCGTCAACACTCTTTTTTGGGGGGGTAGGGGCTCACACACCTGCACACACATCATTTAATGATCTCAACAGTGATAGCTTGCATGTGTGGATGGGCCTGCCCAGATATTCCCGCAACTTTGGTTATCCTCTGCTGTCACCTCTGGTGTAAAAGTGCTATTCTGCTCAGCTGCCAGTCAGCTAGGGTATGATAATCAGGTTCTGAGAAATCAAGAGATGTTCAGGTACATGTCAAATCACCTCTCAGTGATTGGAGTTTGCTTACAATCAGGAGGTGACTGATTGTCATATTTGGAGGGGATTTTTACAGATGAGATTGGATGGCAATCCAAGGAAGGAGGTGGGGAGATGCTGTTGTTTTTTCCAGTTGCGTGTTGCTGGGCTCACTTGCTGAAGGTTTCAGCTAGCTGGCATTTGCTTTATAACCATGGCAGTAGGCACCTTTCCATGCAGTGATGTAGCCATCTTTCAAGGGTTTTTTTCAGAAGAATGCATGGAGAATCAGTGTTGTCCTATAACAGACTCTTATACATCTGTCACCAACTGTCTACAGTAAGGGTTTGTTATGGGGGCTGAATCTGACATGAGAGAACTTGTTGGGCCGGGCCATGTGTGTCATAAAATGTAATGCTTGGTAGCAAAGACTGAACTTTATAAAGGGCATAGACAAACACAGTTACAGAATTTTTTTTTACTTAAAACATTAGCATTCTTACAATATTTTGTTTAACAGTCTCTGAGAACTGACACCTCTTGCTCTGAATTATTGCATCAAAATCTGGAGACAATGACTGCTGTAGCAATCTTGAGAATGCTGTTCAGGTATGTATTTATAAGTTGCAAACCTACTTCCGATTTATTGCCATTCATTACAGAAAACTCGTGGTCAGTGTTCTGTGCCCTAGGACCCAGGGGAAAACATGAAATGGCTGGGCATTGTGAGCTTTTGTACATAAGTTGCTGCATGTGCAGGTCAAGAACGTGTGAAGGCACAATGCACAGACTAAGGGCTATGGGTTAATCTATAAAACTATAGTTTCCCCCCAAAAAATAACTCCTGTGTGGCAGTGCAAGAAGAGATACAGCAATGTATAGTGGTCAGTATCAGCCTACTATCTGGGAAGCCTGTGTTCAAAATCCCCAGTCTACAAAGGAAATGTGCTGGACACACACTCCCAGGGCGTTTTCGCACTGACCTTAATCGGCAGCGACGCCCCTCTTCAGCGCGCAGGATCTGCCCGGATTTCGCACCAATTGCCGCGGAGCACCCGGAAGAGCCGGAAAGTCCCGCGGCTTTTGCGGCGCAAATGGAAACTGCCAAAACCCAGTTTCCATTTGCGCCGCAAAAGCCACGGGACTTTCCGGCTCTTCCGGGTGCTCCGCGGCAATTGGTGCGAAATCCGGGCAGATCCTGCGCGCTGAAGAGGGGCGTCACTGCCGATTAAGGTCAGTGTGAAAACGCCCCCAGCCTAACGTAGCCACCTCACTGGCTTGTTGTTATTCCTCATCTAAACTGTTCACATTACTTTCCTACAGAGAAAGACTAGATCATGAGGGCATGAATACTGTGAAAAAGAGGAGGGGAACCCATTTGCACCCAGGAGTGCCCTGGCGAAAGCTTAACAACACACACACACATACACACTGCAGCAAGGCAAAAAGTTATTACCTTGAAACTGTATTGGTCTTAAAGGTGTTTTTTGCATTTCTCCCATGGGATTGAGGCAGCCAAGAAAAGCAGCCTCTTGCTCTTTCCCTCTACTGTGCAATTGAGAGAGCCTTGCACTCCAGGCTGTCTCAATTGCACCGTAGTGCTACAGAGTCAAGCTCCTCCATTGGCTGAGGCTCCACCTCCCTCCTCCTCCCTTGGGGAAGAGTGAGAGGCTGCTTTGCTCAGCTGCATTGCATGAGAGAAATACAAAAAGTACTGGCAAAAAAGTGAGAATGTTATTATGGATATATTGTGGAAGCACAGAAGTAGAACATTGCAATGGAACAAAAAAGGAGAGAAGGAAGCAAATGATGGCCAGTTCCTTGTAGGCCACATGCAAACTCTGTGGGAGCTGGGTCAGGCCTGTGGGCTGCACGTTTGACACCCCTAGTTTACAGCCAATATTTAAACATTTAGATGCACCAAGTTGCTTATAATAAATGCCTTCTCTCCTTTCTTTCACGGTGATCCTGATCTTGAAAAATTCCATCCATTCTGTTCCATACTTGGGTGAACTTTAAAAAAAAAAAAATGAGCCAGCATCTCATCAGATCTTCCAGCGATCCATTGCAGTGTTCTACAAACTCCCCTTCTGCTCATCCACAATATATCCATAATAACACGATGTATCCGAATGAGGATATGGCATATTCCCAGTCAATAATCCAGAACTAATCAGTGCAAGGGAGCTGAAAAGATTAGGAATGGAGTTCTCTTTTGGAACAGAGACATCTCAGATGGTACATTCTCTGGGAGAATTCCTATGTGGGAGAGAATTCGGAAGCTTTCCTGCGATACAGTAAATGACCTTTGTTATAAACAATAGCATACATCTGGGTGTTAGCTATACATCCTGAAAAATGCAAACCTCTTTACTTCAAAAGAGGGAAATTTTATTTAGCCTGTGGTGATGTCTAAGAATTTGGAGATATAGGAAAGTAACCGCTACAAATGCTCTTAGAATAGAGAAGGAGGAAATGCAGCACTTTTCCCATTCTCCTTTTTGTTCCTACATGTTGTCACTGTGAATGGTTTTGTCCATGCATTTTCACTGTTGGCATTTATGCTTCTTTTATGCAATTTATAAAGACATCCTTTACACAATATTTCTGTGCCAAAAGTTATGAAAAATGAGTACATTTTATAGGGATGGAAACTAGTGCAAGAAAAGAAAATGGCATGAAAATGAAGACTTAAGTATCTCATTTTCAGAGAGGAAAATCTTTTGTATTCCTGTGCCTCCATCTTCCTTCCTTCCTTCCTTCCTTCCTTCCTTCCTTCCTTCCTTCCTTCCTTCCTTCCTTCCTTCCTTCCTTCCTTCCTTCCTTCCTTCCTTCCTTCCTTCTTTCCTTCCCTCCTTCCCTCCCTCCTTCCTTCCTTCCTTCCTTCCTTCCTTCCTTCTTTCCTTCCTTCCCTCCTTCCCTCCCTCCCTCCTTCCTTCCTTCCTTCCTTCCCTCCTTCCCTCCCTCCCTCCTTCCTTCCTTCCTTCCTTCCTTCCTTCCTTCCTTCCTTCCTTCCTTCCTTCCTTCCTTCTGTTGAATCTTACCCCTGTTGAATCTTACCCCATAAAGTTTTTTAAAAAAACGTAATTTGAAACAGTGCACTCCAAAATCTATTTTCAGAGCTAGGACTCATAGCATTAAAAAGCTGGGCCCCTGAGCATGTGTAAACTGGATTTTCATCAGCCCCATATAATCACACCTAGCTGCTTGACATTAGAGGTTGGGGGGAGGCATGTTTCCCAACCACAAAGCTGGGCTACAAAACCTATGTGAGCCCTGATATTTTTTAATTCAAGAGAGAGTTGTGGCAGTTTTGGAAATGGAGAAAAATCCACACAGACTGAAATAAATAGTAGTCATTTTACAGAATGAAACAGAATTGCCAAAGATTTTGGAAGGCTTCTTATTGTCTGATTTCATTGCATTTCTTAGTAGTCTCTGGACAAGATCTCCATCTGGCTTTCTTTCTCTGCCACTGAAGACCACTGGCTTCCATCTCTTCCCCCTTGGGGTGCTACCCCCCCCCCAAAAAAAAAGAAAAGCCATCTGTCCCAATCTCCCATCCCCTGTGCCAAACCACGTTGCTCCTTCCCCTTCCAGTTACATAGCTGGCCTCTAAGAATGCACGGTGCAGCTAAGCTGTGAGCCTCCATTTCCCAAGGGTAATCTGCAAAAAGTACATGTTGTTATTGCTCGGGACTGGAGAACAGTCAACACGGTTTCAGTAATGCAGTTAGATGGATTGAAGTTCTTTGAAAAATAGAGGCAAACAAAATCACAGCTTTGCTGGCTGGATCCAGTTTGGGAATAAGGAAAAAGTGACCCAAGTAGACAAATGATCACATGCACAGGGGATGAATACGGAGTGGCTGTGGAATGAATTCCGATCGGCCATGGGCAGGAACAGAAGCAAGAGTTTTCACTGGCTCTAAATCCTCTTTATGACTCATGTGGGTAGTTTTGCTAGTAACAAAAGGACACTGGTGGCCTGAAGACAGGCTTTGGAATTAGCATTGCCAGTTCTGGGTTGCAAAACACCTGGAAATTGGAGGGGTGGGGAGGAGAGAGGCCTCATCAAGGGATAATGCTATAGAGTTCACCCTCCAAAGCAGACATTTTCTCCAGGGGAACTAATCTCTATTGCTTGAGGATTAGTTGGAAAGTGGGAGATCTTCAGGCTCTGCCTGATAGTTGGCAACCCCATTTGGCATGCTAAAGAGACTCCCCAAATATATGGAAATATATGGTTTAGTAGTATCAGCATTTTTTTCCAGTATCAGTAATTTTATTAGTTTGTAACCAGCAGTGGTTTAATAGATGACTCACTGGATATAATGCTAATGCTATGAAAAGTTGAAGGCAGCAGGAAAATACTAAAACCTAACTTGAGAGAGAGATTTGACTCAATAAAGGAAGCCATGACCCTTCGCTTGCAAGATCCAAGCAAGGCTCTCAATGATAGGACATTTGGAGACCATTAATTCATACGGTTGCCATAAGGTGGAAGTGGCTTGACAGCACATAACAGATGCAAATTAAACCACAGGACTGAGCATGCACAAGGAGAGAGGGGACAATGTGAGCAAGTGAGAGTCACTTAAAGGGATGGTAAGAAGCGAGGGGAGAAATTGGCCCACTCACTTCCTTGAGGTAGATTTCTGGAGGAGGATATTGGGAGGAAGGGGTGTCCAAATCATTTATCCACCCAGGTTGATATTCACTTTCAAAATAACTGATTTGATGCAAGTGAAGAAGTTACTGGAAGGCTGCCACCCATTTGCATTGCTTCATTTCTGCTTCTCTCCCAGTTGCCAGTCTCTTATTGGTGTCATTCTCCTTCATCTCCTTTGCCTCCACCACCCACAGCCTTTATTGGTCCCACTCTCCACTGGAAGCTGATTGGCTGTGGCAAACTATGATTTTGTTAAGTTAATGTCTGTGACATCATCTCATCAGGTATGGCACTGTGACATCATCAGTCAACCCACTGTGGGCAAGTAAGGGTGAGAACAGTGAGGGCAAAGGAAAGCAGGGCCAAGAAAAATAGCACTGAAACACAGTTCATTGTAAAAACATTCAAGGTAGCACACACAGGGCTCTCCCCATTTTTATCTTCACAACAGCACTATTAGGCAGGCTAAGTTGAGAGAGTGATTAACGCAAAGTCATTCAGTGAGCTTGAGGGCAGAGTGGGAGATCCATAATAGCTAAATAGAACTTCCATGGTCAGCGGCAGTATACCTCTCTGAATACCAAATTGGGGTCTTTCTCCTGACCTGCCGATGTAAGAAATAGCACTGCCCCAGATGGGGCTAATTTTCAGAATCAGGACATTTCTTTTATGCTCTTTGAGCATTCTAGATGCCTGTGGATGACTTTGTTGGCAACAGAATTCTGGATAAGAGCAGGGATAGAATTCTAGATTGAGAAAAAGGTCCCCATAGATAGCAGGATCAATACACCACTATCCAGAGTAGCACAAAATGCTGCAAGAAATAATAACCACAAAAGCAACAATGACAAGAATTTCCTAACCATTTTATTTATTTTCTATAAAGACCGTTTCAGAGATTAGCATGTTGGTCTGCAGTAGAACAGCCAAATTCGAGTCCAGTGGCAATTTAGAGACTAAAAAGATTTTTGGGGTAAGAACTTTAGAGAGTCAAATGTTACAAATTAGTCTGTGCTGAGTGAGGGCTTGGATTTCTCAGATGAAGTGCTACCTGCAGCTAGCCCTCAGCCTGTAATTGAACAGCTAGCTGCAGCTGGCTCTTAGCCAGCAGGAGAACAACCAGATGATCAGATGATCAGGAGTCACAGGCTACAGCTGAAACTGAGCCAATGAAGCAGTGAAGAAGTTTTCAGAAGTAACTCCCAACCCACCTAGATCACCCACACCCTTGCAGCGCTGATGCTGTCAATGGGTTGCAAGAGAGGAGAAGTGTTAGACTCATGGCCAGTCACCAGCTGTGAGTTGAAGAGATGAGCAAGTAGTTTCAGGATGACTGCAAAGGAATTGGCTGGGAGTTTAGCTCCTTAAGACTTGGCTGTACGTTCAATCGGAGAAGCAGCAGTTTGTGGATGCAACAAGTACATTTTCCTTCTGAGCCACTGACATTACCTCTGCAACCTTGGCAGGACCTGACAACTGGCTTTTCTCAAAACCCTGACCTTGGACTGGACTTGCTTCCTGGAACCCTAACCCTAGACTAGATTTTGGTAAGCCTACTCTCTGGAATGCCTGACTTTTGGATTGGACTTTGGTTATTCTCTGCAATGTTGCCTCTGACCTGCCTTGCTGAATCCCAGCACTTGCCTCCTGGGGAAGCTGTGCCGCTACATCAAAACTTCCTTTGTCAGGCCAGGAGTTTTGACTCTTGAAAGCTTCTTCTCCAGGGATTAGATAGATTCATGGAGGAGAAGTCTATCAGTGGCTACTAGCCCTGGTGATTGAGGGGAACCTCCATTTTCACAGGCACTAATCCCAGAGCCAGGAAGCAACATCAGGGAAAAGCCTTGGCCTTTGTGTCCTGTTGTTGGCCCTCCAGAAGAACTGGTCGGCCACTGTGTGAGACAGGATGTGTGAGACAGGATGCTGGACTAGAGGGACCACTAGTCTGATCCAGCAGGGCTCTTCTCATGTTCTTATGAAGGCCTCAGCCTCTATGCCCTGTTGTTGGCCTTCCAGAGGAACTGGTTGGCCACTGTCAGAACTTGGATGAACTTCAGATGAGTCCAATACTTGTTGCAAGTTAGGATCTTTATTGAAGAACGACAGTGCTATAGTAACGAAATAACAGTAATGGCGATTCTGGGCAGTTGGTTACATTTTATGCCCACAGCAAAGCATAATAAAACAATAATTCACACGGTCTCAGCGGTTGTCTCTTCTTCCCAGCTTTCATTATCAGCAAAGGAGGATGCCCCCCTGTTGCAAAGGCCAAACGGCCTGGCTTCAAAGGGCACCTGTGGATGTTAAGCAGAGACTCTTTGCCGCCTGCCATACTGCCCTAAATATTTGGCATAGCAGAGGGGCCTGGGTCAATGACCGCTGTCAGGCACTCTAAGTTACAACATGGAGTCAGTTTAGTCAAAGCAAAGCATTCAAAGTTACAAGTTCTGACATACTGCCCCCCCTAAGCTCTTCGGCTTGGGCTTGTGCGGTTACAGTAGGTGAAATTTCTTTAGTAATTGCGGTGCAGATACATCACTAGCCTTCACCCATTCATCACAACTGGGGGGGAAGTATTTCCATCTGATCAGGTAGTACAGTGTCCCCCTCTGGACTTTAGAGTCCAGGATTTCTAACACCTCATGGTGACTCTGACCCTTCACTATAGTCGGAGGCGGCTCCGGGGGACGAGGATGGAATTGCGTAGCTCCAGGATCCTTGCGAAGAAGGCTGCAATGAAAAACAGGGTGGATCTTACTCAGGGATTTGGGCAGCTCTAATTCCACAGTTACTTTGTTGATAACCTTTTTTATTTTGAATGGACCCAGGTACTTTAGGGCGAGTTTGCGGCACCCTTGTGGGAGGGGCAAGTTTTTGGTGGACAAAAATACTGTCTCGCCCTCCTTCAGCTCCCATTGCGGGGCATGTTTTTTGTCAAAGTGTCTTTTGTACTCCTTCTTTGCCTCCTCCAGGTTTTCCTGGATCACTTTCCACCCTTCCTTTATTCCCTCCCACCATTGCTGACACGAAGTGGGTTCTTTCGGTCCCGCAGGGAGGGGGAGGTTTGGGAAGGGTTTTCCCTCGTAACCGTTCACTATCTGAAAGGGGGAGGTTTTGGTGGAGCTGTGGAGGCTGTTATTATAACCGTACTCGGCGAATGGTAGGAGGTCCACCCAGTTCGTTTGTTGGTAATTGATGTAACATCTCAAGTACTGCTCTAGAAGCCCGTTCACCCTCTCCGTCTGTCCGTCCGTTTGCGGGTGGTAAGCGGAGCTAAGGCCCTGTTCGATGCCAGCTAGCTTGCAAAACTCCCGCCAGAAGTTGGCAACGAACTGTGGCCCGCGGTCACTAATGACCTTCTCAGGGAATGAGTGTAGGCGGACCACGTGATTAAAGAAAAGTTGGGCCAGTTTTTTGGCTGTGGGTAATTTCTTGCAGGGGATGAAGTGGGCTTGCTTTGAGAAAGTGTCTACCACCACCAGTATCACTGTCTTCCCTTGGGACGGAGGGAGTTCTACTATGAAGTCCATAGATACCACGGCCCATGGGCGGCTGGCTGTAGGGAGAGGGACGAGGTGGCCGGGAGGTTTTCCCCCCCGGCGTTTAGACATGATGCAAGTAGGGCATGCTAGTACGAATTTTGACACGTCTCGTTTTAGCTTTGGCCACCAGAATTGCCGGGTAATTAAATTGAGGGTTTTTACGTACCCAAAATGCCCTGCTAGACGGCTGGAATGGCTTTGTTCTAGGACCTCTTTCCTCATGGATTTGGGCACGTAAATCTTCCCCTTATGGAACCACAGTCCCCCCTCCCCTTGCTCTAGTCCTTTGGGGCGCTCCGCTCCTTCTAAGTCTGCCTCTGATGCCAAGCGCTCCTTCGGTGGTAACCCCGGGGTTTCCGTCTTTTTCCCTGAACGGGTGGTGACCCCTCCTGCTACTGCTGAGGGAGGGATGAGGGAATCAATTACTTCCTCCCGCTGACTGTCGTGCTGGGGCATACGTGATAGTGCGTCAGCCAAAAAGTTCTTAGTGCCCGGGATATGTTTTAGCACGAAGTCGAATTTAGCGAAGAACCCCGCCCACCGGATTTGTTTGGCAGTCAACTTGCGGCGTCCCGTGAGGGCTTCTAGGTTCTTGTGGTCGGTCCAGATCTCAAATGGGACTCGTGCACCCTCTAACCAGGACCTCCATGTTTTCAATGCAAACATTACTGCGAAAGCTTCTTTGTCCCATACCGACCAGTTTCTTTTCTCATTGGAAAATTTGTGAGAGATATAGGCGCAGGGACGCAGTTCCCCCTCTTCGTTCCTCTGCATCAATATGGCTCCTACGGCGACGTCGGAAGCGTCGCATTGGACCACGAATGGTTTTAATTCATTGGGGTGAGCCAATATTGGTTCAGAGGTGAAGAGCTGTTTGAGTTCTTGGAAAGCTCTGTGGCACTCCGGCGTCCAGACTAAGCGCGCCCCGGGTTTTTTCTCTGCCTCCCCCTTCCCCTTGGTTTTTAGAAGTTCTGTGAGGGGGAGCATCACCCGGGCGAACCCCTGAATGAATCCGCGGTAAAAATTTGCGAACCCGAGAAAAGATTGTAGCTGCCGTCGGGTTCGGGGTGGTTCCCAATCTAGAACCGCTTGGATTTTTGCGGGATCCATCGCCAGTCCCTCCCCCGACACTCGGAATCCCAAGTAGTCTAGTTCCGTCTTGTGGAACTCACATTTGGATAGTTTGGCATACAATTTGTTTTTACACAGCGTAGTTAACACTTTTCGCACCAGGGGTACATGTGACTCAAGGTCTTTCGAATAAATAATGATGTCATCAAGGTACACCACCACCCCCTTAAATAGAAACTCTCTTAACACTTCATTTATAAAGTTCATAAAAAACCCCGGCGCGCCCTGAAGCCCGAATGGCATCACTAGATATTCAAACTGTCCCATAGGGGTGTTGAACGCAGTCTTCCACTCGTCTCCCTCCTTAATCCGTACGCGGAAGTATGCGTCCCGGAGGTCGAGTTTAGTGAAGATTTTGCCCTCGGCCACCGTGTTCAAAAGGTCTCTTATCAACGGGATCGGGTAAGCATTTGACATAGAAATCCCGTTTATCCCGCGAAAATCTGTGCAAAGCCTAAGCCCCCCGTCCTTTTTCTTACGGAAGAGCACAGGGGCTGCGTGGGGGGCCGTGGCTGGCCGAATGAAACCCCGTTTCAAATTTTTGTCAATGAATTTCCTCAGCTCCGCTTTCTCTGCCCAGCCCATCGAATACAGTTTCGCCTTTGGTAATGTTTGCCCTGGGATTAGTTCGATGGCACAGTCCGTAGGGCGGTGCGGGGGGAGTTCGTCCGCTTCCCGCTCACTAAATGCTTTTTTCAAGTCCCTGTATTCTTTGGGAATCGATCCTATCTCCTCGAGTGTAAGGCAGAGTCTTTCCTTCTGGGGGGGTGCTTTCGGGCCCCATTCAGGTTTCCAGTGGTGGTGTTCACACCGCCAGTCCGGGAACCGCACAATTTGCTCAGCCCAGCGGATGTCCGGTTGGTGTCTGGCTAACCATCCCGACCCCACCACCACATCGAAAGAGCATGACGGGGCTATGACGAAAGTTTCTATGCCCCAATGCTCCTCGGTCCCCACGGGGATTGCCTGGGTCTCTAGGGTGCATGGTTCCCCCCTCATGGTTGACCCGTCCATCTGTTCGAATTGGATGGGATGAGGCAGGGGGGACGTGGCTAACCCGAGCGCTTCCACCAAGCGTGGAGTGATAATGTCTCTCGTGCACCCGGAATCAATCAGGGCCCGGGCGTGCATAAATCTCTTTAAATTGGGGTTCAAAAGGGTGACCGCCATGAACAAAAGCCCCCCAGTAACTCTCACCGTTAGTAGTGCCGGCGTTTTGTCGACCTGCCTCGCGGCACTGGTTAAAGCAGGTCGCTGTCGTTTCCCGCCGACTCTTGGTCCCAGGACTCCTCACTGGATTCTTCTATGGTGGTAACTTCCTCGTCAATCGCCAAGGAAGTGGCGACGGTGCCCCGACTGGGCTCCTTCGCGCGCCCGCCTTTCTTCTTCGGTGCGGTGGGTGCTTGTTTGGTCAGCGTCGGAGTTGGTGTTGGCTTCACCGGGCAGTTCGCGGCCAGGTGATTTGGATCCCCGCACCTGAAGCACTTTCGGGTGGCGGTTGAGGGGGTCGAGGTTGTGGGGCCTCGCTTGCCCTCCGTCTTGCTCGGGGAGGGGCTCGACTTTACTCCCTTCTTACCCTGCTGTTGGCGCCGCATCCCAACGTGCTGGAGGTCGGTCTCCACTTCTCCAGCTAGTTGAATCCATCCCACCAGGGTGTCTGGTCTCCCTTGGTGGTAGCATCGGTCTAAGATGTTCGCGTTCAGGCCGTTTTTGAACGCGGTATACTTCATTACTTCATTCCAGCCCCTGGCAGCCGCGCAGTGGCCCATGAACTCGGTAGCATACTCGCGCGTAGTGCGGTTGCCTTGTTCTATTCTTTGGAGAGCCGCGACGGCTTTCTCCTCGCGTAGGGGATCTCCGTACTGGCGAAGCATCGCCTGCAGGAAATCTGCCACGGTGGCCAACTCGGGTTTTCGACCTGTGTAGAGCCCCACATACCATTTCTGAGCCGGTCCCCTCAATCTGGCGATGTGGGCTACACGGCTTGCTTCTGTGGGGTAGCCCGCTCCCCAGTGCGTGAAAAACGTGTTGCACTGGGTCGTGAAGTACTCCACCGCTTCCCCGTCTCCGTCGAAGGTGATTTTCAGTTCCCGGTGCCCCCCCCCGTCTCCCCCGACTGGGGCGGCAGGGGCTGGGATCACCGGAGCGACCGGCCCACCAGCCGGTGGAGCCGGGGGCCCTACTGGGGGGCCGGCGGGGGGTCCCGCGGGTGGCCCAGCTGGGGGTCCCGCTGGAGGGCCTACTGGGGGGCCGGCTGGCAGTCCTGCTGGAGGGCCAGCCGGGGGCCCCGCCGGAGGACCGGCCGGGGGGCCCGCCGGAGGACCGGCCGGGGGGCCTGCTGGCGGGCCGACTGGTGCACCGCCTGGGGGGGCGGCCGGTCCTCCCCCTGGGATCTGTCCCGCGGCCACGACTCCCTGGAGCGTGCGTATTTGGTCTCGAATCGCTCCTATGTTCTGCTGCATCTCCTCCGCCATCAGGGTACGGGAGGCGTGGACCTCGTCGTGGATCTCTCTCACCCAATCGAACAATTCGTTGCGTAGTGTTCGGATCGGGTCCCCTCCGCCATAGGTGCCGAGCCCCTCGTCTCTGGGCTCGTCCTCGTCCCCTTCTCCTGCGCCCGCTGCGAGGACCCGGTAGCGCTGTTCCGCGGCCTCCATAGTGGCCGTAGACTTTCTCGGACTCCAGGTTCGTGGAGGGAAAGCGTCGACGGAAAACGGCGCGGGGACTTTAATCTTCCTCCTCGCCCCGGTTACCTTCGGGTCGAGGGGTTCTTCATCTGGTGGGAGGCTGGGCTCTCCGTTGTCTGGGGCCAGTGCCGCCATCGGGCCAGATTGCCAGCACAGATAAGTCCAACAAAAGGATTACTGTTATAATGTCAGAACTTGGATGAACTTCAGATGAGTCCAATACTTGTTGCAAGTTAGGATCTTTATTGAAGAACGACAGTGCTATAGTAACGAAATAACAGTAATGGCGATTCTGGGCAGTTGGTTACATTTTATGCCCACAGCAAAGCATAATAAAACAATAATTCACACGGTCTCAGCGGTTGTCTCTTCTTCCCAGCTTTCGTTATCAGCAAAGGAGGATGCCCCCCTGTTGCGAAGGCCAAACGGCCTGGCTTCAAAGGGCACCTGTGGATGTTAAGCAGAGACTCTTTGCCGCCTGTCTCCCTGCCCTAAATATTTGGCATAGCAGAGGGGCCTGGGTCAATGACCGCTGTCAGGCACTCTAAGTTACAACATGGAGTCAGTTTAGTCAAAGCAAAGCATTCAAAGTTACAAGTTCTGACAGGCCACTGTGTGAGACAGGATGCTGGACTAGAGGGACCACTGGTCTGATCCAACAGGGCTCTTCTGATAGTCTTAAGGTGTTGCTGGACTTTAATCTAGCTATTATTTTCTGCTAACCAAACACAATTGAAAGATGAAATGAGATCCTCCCATCCAAGATAAGCATCAGCTAGCCTCACCCTAAACTAAGCCTACCTGATGCTCTGAGAGGACCTTTTGATGCTCTTTTGCAAGTTCTTCTGGGATCTGAGAGTTCATTAACATGTGAAAGTATCCAGACCAAGGAGCTGACTCACCTGGATGCTTGGGATAAGCAAGGGAAAATAAGTCTGGTTATAAAGTATTTGGGGTCAGGCTGGGAGTTGAGAGAGCACACCTGCTTTTAAGACAGAATAATCACAGGAGATTAAGGAATAGCCCAAACAAGACAAATGTGAGAGGAGGGGGATAACGGAAGTCTTATGGTGACTCAGACTGGAGGTGCCCCAGTGTGTTTAGAAGCTATTATTAAATCATGTAAACTGCTGTGTGCTTTTGGAAGAAACAAGATTACCTTGCATGTTCTTTTTAATAACATGGGGGGGGAAGGAGGAGACCAAATGGCCACATCCTGAGAGGGGAAGTGCAAAACCAGGCAAAGGCACTGCCTGCCTAGAATTCTCTCCATTTTTATCCTTTCTGGAAGCATCATACAGACTTCATTCCCCCTTCTTTTTAAATCTTCACAACAAGGTAGACTAGGCTGCGGTAGAGTGTCTGGCCCAAGATCACCCAGTTCACTTTGGGTCAGAGTTGGGATTGAATCTGATCCCAATGAATCTGATCTGACCCTCTAACAAATATGCCACACTTCTTCTTCCAGAAAGGAATGAGAGGGGGTGATTTACAGGAAGATACCCCATAGTCCATAAAAATGGAATTTTATGGAGAAGTTAGTAGAATTGCCCTTGACTGTAATTGTGGTTCATCAAGTGGTCTTCTGTTCAGACACACAGAGACCTGCACACAGGACCATTCCCCTCTGAGATGCAACAAAAGTCATGAAGACAAACAGCTGACTCAGGACAGGGGTCACCCTCACTCTGGGAAGACAAACGTGGATTATCCTGGTTTCAACCCAAAATGCCTTGTGATGAACACATATGCATATGTAAAACTGGCTTCTACTGAATTAGACCACCCCTCCTTGGTCCATCCAGGTGAGTGTTGTCTCCTCAGACTGGCAATGGCTCTCCAGGGTCTCAGGACCCTTCCCATCACTCCCTCCTTGATCCTTAACTGAAGTTGCTAAGGACTGAACCTGGGACCTTCTGCTTGCCTCACAGATTCTCTCTCACTGAGCCTGAGCATGTGGCAAACCATGATTTGAGCCTGAGCATCAGAACATTGGTTAATATTGTCCAGTATGGCCGATTCTGATTGGTAGCACCTCTAAAAGTTCTTGGGCAGCTCTTTCTACCATCCCATTCATGTCTTGGCCTTCCTTCAAGCAGGACAACTTATTTTGTGTCTCCGCCCCATCCCACCCACATTTTATCATTTCATCAACCCTTTTAGGTTGATGTTAGATATATGGAAGTTAGGCTGAAAGAGTGTGACTGATCCAAGATCACTCAGCAAGTTTCCCTAGCTGAGTGAGGATTCAAAGCCAGCTCACCCTGGCCCTAATCTAATCTCTACACCACACTGGCTTTCTACTGTTACTGGAAGATTCTTTTAACTGGAGGTGCTGGAATGGAACCAGAGATCATTTGGATTCAATGAATGGTCTTTGCAAAGATGCCATGTCTCCATTTCCTGTGCAGTTTGTAGCAGAATCCAAAATATCAACCCACAGTGCAGGAAAGTGTCCAGGTATTATATTGTGAGAACAGCACACACAATCTTTACTTATGAACTCTCTCCAGAACACCTTGGATAAAGCTGACAGTGTGGCCATCAAATAACAACAAAAGGTGTTATATAAGCTTTGCCAATGGGCCTAGCTCACTCCTGAGTCTGGATGATGAGAGCAGATTCTATATTGCTGGAGCACAGCACTGCCATGCTGCCATAACCTGCTGTGCTGGTGTTAAAAGACTCTGCTGTAAAGTTCCGTTTGAGATTCCACCCCAAGGGCTCTCATGTTGGCTTCTTTCTGTGGTCCTTTTGTACTGACTCTGGGGAAATCACCATCTGGTCACAATGATACATGCTGAAAGAACCTCAAAGCTGGACTACTGCTGTGAGCTCCACATGGAACCACCTTGAAAACTATACAAAAACAGCAGCTGGTGAAGAAAATGGCAAGTGATTTTGGCTAGTCAGAGAGGTTGCATGTATTCCAAACCTTCAAATAAATTAAAATTCTGCCACTAGGCAATTCAATGTAGAGCCAAGAGAAGCTGAACCTATATAAATGATCCTTATTGAGATAATCTGCTTGAATATGTTACACAATTTATTCAGCCTCTGCTAGTTGTGGGCAAGGCAGGGAAGCAGAGCTGACCAAAATTTTGTCCCCAGCCTCTGTATTCAGCCATCTCTTTGTAATGGGATCACACACCACACGTCGCAGCCAAGGGGGATAGAAACTTGAATGTTAGAAAGAAAAGAGAGATAAAGAGGGTGGGAGGGACAAAAAGGAAGGGGAAAGGGAGAGGAGGAAACGGAAAGGGATGAAAGGGAAGGAGGTAGATGAAGATACTTTGGTGAGTGATCAGTTAAAAACGGAGCTGACTGCTTCTCCCTTTCATCAAGTTTGTCTCTTCCTTCAAGTGCCAAAGCGGGACCTTTCCCTGTAATTGCTCGTCTCTCACGCAGCCTCTGCTGCATCTCCTTTGTGGCTTGTTGACATTTAAATAAATCAAAATCCTAACGAGCAAGTAGATTGCAGCAGGCCCAGAGGAGCTGGGGATGAGGGAATGTCCCAAAGATGGAGGGAAGTCATTGTATTTCACAAGCCCACCTGGCAGAGGGACACAATTGTTGTTCAAGGGCCCAAGGATACAAAGGAGGGGGTGAGGATATTTGATGCTCCCCAAATGCAGGGGATGGTAGTGTGGAATTAACTGTCATATCTCTGACCCTGTTGTTCTCTAGCTCTAGGATTTCTCTAGCAAGCCCCCTGTCAACACTGAGGCACACTCTGAGTCAGTAGCAGGAGCCCCAAGTTGGAGACTGTGAAACCAGAGTTGTGATTCAGAAGTCAAGGATGATAAACCTATAGTTGCAAGCTAGGATTCACAAGCTAAGGGCCAGAAAACAGGGAACCAGTAATCCTGGCCCAGGAGCCATGCACAAAGAATCAGATGCCAGGGATCATGGTCCAGAAACCCAAATTCATAAACTTTAAATCACAAGCCATGGATCTGAAACAAAATGGCCATGACCCAGAAGTCATGGCCCACAAACCTGAGCTAATGAATTATCAGTTGTCCTCTTTCCTCCATCAGAGCAACCTCTTCTATGCCCAGGAACTCTCCAAAGTCCTGAAGCACTTGATTCTGACCAGTTGCCTCTTGTTCATTGATTCCTGTTCTAGATAAGTTTCAAATATCTCCTGTTTGCATCCTGTGGTTTGGCCTAAAATAGAAGATACATTGAAGGAGGAAGAGCAGTTATACCCTGGTTTTCTGTACTCTAAGGAGTCTCATCACCTTCCCTTTTCCCCACAACAGGCACCTTGTGAGCGGATCAAACCTGGTTCTCAAGATTAGAGTCCACCACTCTTAAACACTACACCATACTGGCTCTCTCAAAAAGATCAATCTTATATATTTAAAAAACCCAAATTTCTAGTTAATATGGCTGCTGGGATAAAGGCATGTAGGCTGCTAATTGAATACTCAGATGGATTCAGTTCTGCTTGGCAAACTGAGACACCTGCTCAGTTGAGAACTAGCTCAGCTCGTTCCAAGCCAGTTGCAGAACTGCACCCTTCCACACACTCAGTGATATCAATCAGACCTTGTCATTCTTCTGATGGTCCAAAAGCATGATGGGTCAGTTCCCTCGCCCTGACATAAAAAGACCCTCCCCTTTCCAGACTCACTTGTGGCTAATGCTGCAGCAGTTGAGGAATGGAAGTCTTTCTCCTCTTTCCCCCTTTCATGGTCTAGAATGCAGCAACAGCATGGACAGAAGTTCTTGGAACCTATGAAATGTGACATCAGGTGCCCGGAGGAAATGCCCTGGACACTTGGATCTCTGCCATAGCAGTGTGCCCAGTGCTAAAGAGGAGGAAGAGAGGAGACCAGAGGTGAGATGGAGAGAGACCTCATTCCTCCTACTAAGCAAGGAGGAGAAAACACTAGAGAGTAGCTGTGTAAGTGGATGGATGATTCCTCCACTTGGATTAAAATCTGAGTTGAGGATGGGGAATTTAATCTGTGTTCAAGCCAATTGGTTCTGTAGTTGAGTGATGAGCATGCATATGTGACCCAGCCTTAAATTCACAAGATACTGAAAAGTGGGTAGAGATGGGGGTGATCCTTCTAGACTTTGGGGTATAGGGAAGATTCTCTCCTGGTTTTTTTAAATTCTGTTTTATTTTTATTTTAAATTTCCAACATTCTCGACATATTAAAGCAGTAAATCACATGTATCAAACAGCAATTAATCTCACATTTAAAACCCATCCCCAAACTGAAATTTGATCATAAACCTTCCTAAGATCATTATATCCTAGATCTAATAATTATTCGTATAGGTAATTTAATAATTTACTACAGTGCTTATATTCTTATATCTAAATTGCGCCATACAACTATAAATTACACTTAATTATGCTAAGCAATGGTTTTCTCTCCTTCTGGCTCTGTCTCTGTCTCTCTCCACACACACACATCTGTCTTCCTCTCTATTCATCAGTCAACCACTGATTGAGTGATGTCATAAGGGCTTATGCTGCTTCAAACAACTAGTGTTGAGCAGTGGGGGGGGGTGGGATGAACTGCAGAGGAAAGTGGGAGGTAAACACTGTGAACTATCAAAGCCACTGCTAAGGAAGGCACCGTCACCGTCCGTGTCTTGCTTTTGATGTTGCCGTGAAGAACCCAAAACAGCACTCCAAGATGCCCGGGTGAGACTCAGATGTTCCTCCAAACTACCCATTCCACCATTCCATCTATAGAAGATAATCTCCAACATGAGATTCTTATTCCTATCTCATCCTTCCTTGCTCATCTTTTTGTTGCTACTAGAGACCATCTTGGGGAAACCCTTCGTCCATCTGGTCTTTTCCCACAATTCCACCTGCCTTGATTCTCAAGCTGTGCCTGCGTGCTTTGGCCCACCACTCTCACGTGCAGGTCTGAAGGGCTATCTCTTTGAAGCTGTGCCTGCCAATGCCTGCCACCCTATAAAAGTCCCACCAGTCTCCACAAGCTCTATTGTGCTCATCCGCAGGTATGACTGCCCCTTCAGCATCAAGGTGCTCCATGCCCAGAAAGCTGGGTACCAAGCAGCTGTCATCCATAACCTCCACTCCGACTTGCTGGTGAGCATGACTGTTGAAGTGGAAAAGGCACGTCAGCAGATCTTGATCCCTTCCCTCTTCATTGGGGAGACAGCTGCTAAGCTCCTGAGACAAGTGGTCCATTCTAAAAATGAAACTGAAGTCAGAGTGGTGATACCTCAGGGCTACTACAATCCCTGCTGGGACAACATCGGAATCGCTATTTGGGATCCAGCTCGGCATCACCTGCAATATTGGCCAGGCTATTGTACCCAGCAGATGATCATCGGGTTCATCCAGGAGTTTGGTGTTGTGATTCTCCTAAGCATGGGCCTCAGTTTCATCATGGTTGCTGGTTGCATGAAATGGTGCTGGAGGAATAAGGGGATCAAAGTGAAGACCTTCAAAACAGGGGACAAGTATGACTTGTGTGTCATCTGCATGGCTGAGTATGAAGCAGGCGACAAGCTGAAGATTCTCCCTTGCGCCCACGCCTATCACAACACTTGCATCAATACGTGGCTTCTCATCCAGCCAAGAACTGGGAAGATTTGCCCAATCTGCAAACAAAATGTCAACATGGCAACCTAGGGACCTGAGGAGCAAGCCATTGCTGGGTGGCAAGAGAAAGAAGCTGGGGGGAAGGAGGGGGGAACTCCCAGAAGGCTGCAGGCCACCTGGAAAAATTGGAAACAACAAAATTCACCCAAATGCCAGCTGTTGTCCCCTTTGTTCTTTTGCTATGAGTCTGGGTTTAATTTTCAATGCAAGGGGTGCATGTGGTCATGCAGCATGGTTTCCCCCCAAACAATAAAGTGCATGTCTCTGGGAAGCTTCCAGGGCTGGCCATCTGGAGGAGGAGGCGGCAAATAAAAACACAGTGGAGAGCTTCATGAACTGGGAAGCTGAAGGGAAGGACAGAGAAGACAGTGGGGGAGTCTCTGAACACCTTGGTCTTTGCCTCAAAGAAAAGTCACTTAGACTAAGAAGCAGTTCAGATGCAGAGGTTTTAGAGGTCTGAGAGAACCTTTTGTATTGCCCACTCAGTTGACCTCCTGAAGGCATCTGGCCCATGAATAGTCCATTTGTCATCCACTAGGACAAGGGTCTTCTCAGTGGCTACCCCCTCCCTGTGGAACCAGCTCCCTGAAAAAATTCATGCCCCACAAGATCAATTAAACTTCCACAGGACTGGCAAGGCTGCCTTGTTTTGTGCAGCATTTAATTAACGAGAATGAGTGATCTGGCTGGACGGCCAGATTTGTTCCAGAACTGACGACCAGTTTAATTTTAATTAGAATCCCTGTTATTATATTTATTTGTATTAGTAGATTTTATTATCTACTTTAATAAGCTTTAATGATGAATTGTGTATGCTGTGAACTATCCTGAGGAGAGGGTGCAGGATATAAATCAAGTAAATAAATGAATTGCTGTAATACCCCTCTTTGGCCAGTCATACTGGTGGTGCTAATGAGCACTCAACAGCTCAATTATCTGGTAAGCTTTCATAGCAGCAAGTAGAGTAAGATGCCTGAGCTGGGGTTCCAGAACTCCTAATTTTGACCACTGCTGACTTAAAAAAAACTTTTAAGATGAACAATGGGTGGTTTCACGCACACTAAATGATCAGTTTCAGTCCACTTTACATGCACTTTGGCAATCATTTGCCAATGGATTTTCCCATTTTGCACAGTAAAATCCAGTTGCAAAGTGCATTAAAGAGCATTATTCAGTGTGTGTGAAAGTGCTGCAATGCTGTGCTTACAAAGTACCTGCCCACCCATTGCAGATTCCAACACTTAAGATCTGCTGCAGAGGTTGAACCTCCTAGTGATTGTTCTTCATTTTCAGGAATTTTGAGTATATCTAATTCCACTGGGTTCAGTGTGCTCTGGTAGCAAATGCAAAAAATACTGCCCCCTAGGAGTGTCTGGCTGAAGTGTCTGGCACTTTCCCCATTTGGTGGTGAAAGTGCTGTCCTGTACCTGCATAATGAGTGCCACCCCTCTAGGTTTCAAGGCAAGAGATGAACCAAGGTTGTCTGCCATTGCCTGACTGTATAGACACTGGACTTCTGGGCTAGTCTCTTATCCAAGTACTAACCAGGGCCGCCCCTGCTTAGCCAGGTTTGCCTGGCCCATCCAGGTCAGAGCAAATGAACAGGGGTAGTTTGCTTTCCTCTGCCTAGCAACCTGGGACTTCCTGGATGATATCCCATTAAAGTACTAATCCAGGCCAAATCTGTTTAGCTTTCCAGATCTGATGAGATTGAGCTGCCCTGCAGGTTAGGGGGCCCATTTAGAAGTGGAGGGGAACCAACTCAGCTTGTACATGACTGAAGTTTATCAAATTAAAAAGTGGAATGGAGAGAGCATGGAGAGTTATCCACACTGATTGGAAGACAGCTAAGAAAAGGAAGGGCACCTCCAAGTAACACGTAACAGACTTAGAGAACTCACTGCCAAATAATGTGGCTACAGTTATCTGGTTAGAAATGGCTTTTCAATGGGGATTAGACAAAATCATGTAAGACAGGTGATACTGGATGATACTGTGGCTATTGACCACAGTCATGGGTCAACAGTGTGATGCGGTGGCTAAAAAGGCAAATGCAATTTTGGGCTGTATCAACAGAAGTATAGTGTCCAGATCACAAGATGTGATGGTATCGCTTTGCTCTGGTAAGACCTCACCTACAGTATTGTGTTCAGTCTTGGGCACCACATTTTAAGAAGGATATAGACAAGCTGGAACGGGTTCAGATGAGGTCAATAAAGATGGTGAGGGGTCTGGAGACCAAGTCCTATGAGAACAGGTTGAAGGAGCTGGGGATGTTTAGCCTGGAGAGGAGACGGCTGAGAGGTAATGCTTGAGCCAGGGTTTGAAGAGACTAAAGCCATACAGTAAATACATTGCATATAAAGATCACTTCAAAAGCATTCCTACGGGCAGGGAAATTGTGCAGGGGACATTCACACATAGATGTTACTAGTACATTCTCATGTTGATTAGGCGTAGTGGCCTTGATGTTTTATTAGGTTCCTACGACTCCCACAGGCCTGGGCTGAGAAGGTTCAGGTAAGACTTTTCACACATCACCATTTCAAAGCAAGGAGAGCTTCTAAGAAAAGGGAGAGGGAACAGTAGAGAAACACTAGTAGCATTTGGTTCTACTTTGGTTCTACCCAGCATGCTCTCTGGTTGAGCCAGTCATATTCAGACTTGACAATCAAATGCAAGACTGTGATCAGGCAGGCAAAAAGGGACTATGAGGAGCATATTGCAAAAAATATAAAGACCAACAATAAAAATTTCTTCAAATATATTAGAAGCAGGGAACCAGCCAGGGAGGCAGTGGGGCCCTTGGATGACCAAGGGGTAAAAGGATTACTGAAGGAGGATAGGGAAATGGCTGAGAAGCTGAATGCATTTTTTGCCTCAGTCTTCACTGTGGAAGATGAGAAGTGTTTTACCACTCCAGAACCACTAATTTTGGAAGGGGTGATGCAATATCTGAGTCAAATTGAGGTGACAAGAGAGGAGGTCCTACAACTGATTGACGAATTAAAAACTAATAAGTCACCAGGTCTGGATGGCATATATTCCAAGAGTTCTAAAAGAACTCGAACTTGCAGATCTCCTGACAAAAATATGTAATCTTTCATTGAAATCTGCCTCCGTTCCTGAGGACTGGAAGGTAGCAAATGTCATCTCCATCTTTAAAAAGGGTTCCAGAGGAGAGCCGGGAAATTACAGGCCAGTCAGTCTGACTTCAGTACCGGGAAAGTTGGTAGAAAGCATTATCAAGGACAGAATGAGTAGGCACATTGATGAACACAAGTTATTGAGGAATACTCAGCATGGGTTCTGTAAGGGAAGATCTTGCCTCACTAACTTGTTACAGTTCTTTGAGGGGGTGAACAAAGGGGACCCAATAGGTGTTGTTTACCTTGACTTCCAGAAAGCTTTTGATAAAGTTCCTCATCAAAGGCTCCTTAGTAAGCTCGAGAGTCATGGCCGTTTTCCCACTTACCTTACCCCGGAGCGACGTCCCTCTTCACCGCGCTGCGTCTGTGCGGATTTCGCACAAACTGCTGCGCAGCACCAGGAAGAGCCACGTAGTCCTGGGGCTTTTGCGTCACAAATGTAAACCGTCAAAAAGCAGGTTTACATTTGTGACACAAAAGCCCCGGGACTACGCGGCTCTTCCTGGTGCTGCGCAGCAGTTTGTGCGAAATCCGCGCAGACGCAGCGCGGTGAAGAGGGACGTCGCTCTGGGGTAAGGTAAGTGGGAAAACGGCCATGGAGTAAAAGGACAGGTCCTCTTGTGAATCAAAAACTGGCTAATTATTAGGAAGCAGAGAGTGAGTCTAAATGGGCAGTGGAGGACAGCAAGCAGTGGGGTGCCGCAGGGCTCAGTACTGGGTCCCATGCTCTTTAACTTGTTCATTAATGATCTGGAGTTGGGATTAAGCAGAGAAGTGGCCAACTTTGCAGATGACACTAAATTGTTCAGGGTGGTGAGAACCAGAGATGATTGTGATGCACTCCGAAGGGATTTGTTGATGCTGGGTGAGTGGGCGTCAATGTGGCAGATGAGGTTCAATGTGGCCAAGTGCAAAGTAATGCACATTGGGGCCAAGAATCCCAGCTACAAATACAAGTGGATGGGTTGTGAACTGGCAGAGACTGACCAAGAGAGATATCTTGGGGTCATGGTAGATAACTCACTGAAAATGTCAAGACAGTGTGCGATTGCAATAAAAAAGGCCAACGCCATGATGGGAATTATTAGGAAGGGAATTGAAAACAAATCAGCCAGTATAATGCCCCTGTATAAATCGGTGGTGCGGTCTCATTTATAATATTGTAATTCTGGTCACCGCACCTCAAAAAGGATATTATAACATTGGAAAAAGTGCAGAAAAGGGCAACTAAAGTGATTAAACTCAATCACACAGGAGTTACAGAGCAAAACCTCTATTTTCTCCATTGGCTGAGGCTCCTCCCTTAGGGAGGAAGGGCGGGGAGCTTGGTTTACCAGGCTCTCTCAATTGCACAGCAGAGCTAATGAGTCAAGCCTCTCTTCTTTTTATCAGCTTGAAGCTCCTCCCCCTCCCGGTCCCCTGGGGAAGGAAGGAAAGAGCCGGAGCTTCCTTTGCCCAGTTCCCTGGATCCCATCGGAGAAAGACAAAGAAAGCACCTTTGAGACTAAGGAGTGCTAACATTTTAAGCACGTTTTAAGTTTTTTTTTTTAAGAAAATATTTAATTGTGTTTGTGAAAAAAAAAATTAATTGTGTTTGTGTCCTTTAAAAAGTTTATATTTCTGCTACCTAATCTTTAAATAGGTATGGCTCAGCCCGAAATAGCCTGGCCAGACAAGGTCTCATTTATGTCAGATCCGGCCTTCATAACAAATGAGTTTGACACCCCTGGTCTATGTTGCCCTGAGCTCATTAGAGGAAAGGCTCAATGGGACGAGACAGACACTTCTGATTCTGAGGCTCAGAAAGGTGGTCTGAAGACCCCCTGTCAGAACTTGGGTGAACTTCAGACGAGTCCAATACTTGTTGCAAGTTAGGATCTTTATTTGAAGAACTACAGTACTATAGTAACGAAATAACAGTAATGGCGAGTCTGGGCAGTTGGTTACATTTTATGCCCACAGCAAAGCATAATAAAACAATAATTCACACGGTCTCAAATGGTTGTCTCTTCTTCCCAGCCTTCGTTATCAGAAAAGGAGGATGCCCCCCTGTTGCGAAGGCCAAACGGCTTGGCTTCAAAGGGCACCTGTGGATGTTAAGCAGAGACTCTCTGCCGCCTGCCATACTGCCCTAAATATTTGGCATAGCAGAGCGGCCCGGGTCAATGACGGCTGTCAAGCATTCTAAGTTACAACATGGAGTCAGTTTGGTCAAAGCAAAGCAATAAAAGTTACAAGTTCTGACATACTGCCCCCCCTAAGCTCTTCGGCTTGGGCTTGTGCGGGTACAGTAGGTGAAATTTCTTGAGCAATTGCGGTGCGGATACATCACTGGCTTTTACCCACTCATCACAGCTAGGGGGAAAGTATTTCCACCTGATCAGATAGTACAGCACCCCCCTCTGGACCTTAGCGTCCAGGATCTCTAACACCTCATGGTGACTCTGACCCTTCACTAATGTCGGAGGCGGCTCCGGGGGGCGAGGATGAAACTGCGTAGCTCCAGGATCCTTGCGAAGAAGGCTGCAATGAAAAACAGGGTGGATCTTACTCAGGGATTTGGGCAACTCTAGTTCCACAGTCACTTTGTTGATAACCTTCTTTATTTTGAATGGACCCAGGTACTTAAGGGCAAGTTTGCGGCATCCTTGGGGAAGGGGCAAATTTTTGGTGGATAGGAACACTGTCTCGCCCTCCTTCAGTTCCCATTGCGGGGCATGCTTTTTGTCAAAGTGCCGTTTGTACTCCCTCTTTGCCTCCTCCAGGTTTTCTTGAATCACTTTCCACCCCTCCCTTATCCCCTCCCACCACTGAAGGCATGAAGTGGGTTCTTTCAGTCCTGCGGGGAGGGGGAGGTTTGGGAAGGGTTTTCCCTCGTAGCCGTTGACTATTTGGAAGGGAGAGGTTTTGGTGGAACTATGGAGGCTGTTATTGTAGCCATACTCGGCGAACGGCAGGAGTTCCACCCAATTTGTCTGCTGGTAATTAATGTAACACCTCAAATATTGTTCAAGAAGCCCATTCACCCTCTCCGTCTGTCCGTCCGTTTGCGGGTGGTACGCGGAGCTAAGGCCCTGTTCGATGCCAGCTAGCTTGCAAAACTCCCGCCAGAAGTTGGCAACGAACTGTGGCCCGCGGTCACTAATGACCTTCTCGGGGAATGAGTGTAGGCGGACCACGTGATTGAAGAAAAGTTGGGGCAATTTTTTAGCTGTGGGCAATTTCTTGCAGGGGATGAAGTGGGCTTGTTTTGAAAAAGTGTCAACCACCACCAATATCACTGTTTTCCCTTGGGACGGAGGAAGTTCTACTATGAAATCCATCGACACAACGGCCCAGGGGCGATTGGCCGTGGGGAGGGGGACGAGGTGGCCGGGGGGTTTTCCCCCTCTGCGTTTGGACATGATGCAAGTAGGGCATGCGAGCACGAATTCGGAAATGTCTCTCTTTAGCTTCGGCCACCAGAATTGTCGGGTAATTAAGTGGAGGGTTTTTACGTACCCAAAGTGACCGGCCAGGCGGTTAGAATGACTCTGTTCTAAGACCTCTTTTCTCATGGACTTAGGCACGTAGATTTTCCCTTTGTGGAACCAAAGTCCTCCCTCTCCTTGCTCGAGCCCTTCGGGGCGCTCTGCTCCTTCTAAGTCTGCCTCTGACGCAAAGCGCTCCTTTTGTGGCAATTCCGGGGCCCCGGTCTTTTTCCCTGAACGGGTGGTGACCCCTCCTGCGACTGCCAAGGGGGGGATGAGAGAATCGATTACTTCCTCTCGTTGACTTTCGTGCTGGGGCATGCGTGATAGTGCATCAGCCAAAAAGTTCTTAGTGCCCGGGATATGTTTCAGCACGAAGTCGAATTTTGCGAAGAACCCCGCCCATCGAATTTGTTTGGCAGTCAATTTGCGGCGGCCCGTGAGGGCTTCTAGGTTCTTGTGGTCAGTCCAAATTTCAAATGGGACTCGGGCTCCTTCTAACCAGGATCTCCACGTTTTCAATGCGAACATTACTGCAAATGCCTCTTTGTCCCACACCGACCAGTTCCTTTGCTCGTTTGAGAATTTGTGAGAGATATAGGCGCAGGGACGCAGTTCCCCCTCTACGTTCCTCTGCATCAATATGGCTCCTACGGCGACGTCGGAGGCGTCGCATTGTACCACGAAGGGTTTTAATTCATTGGGGTGAGCCAGTATTGGTTCAGA
The DNA here is from genome assembly GCF_032191835.1 of Heteronotia binoei. Lineage (NCBI taxonomy): Eukaryota > Metazoa > Chordata > Lepidosauria > Squamata > Gekkonidae > Heteronotia > Heteronotia binoei. The sequence goes on along the minus strand of NC_083224.1, from coordinate 204,542,916 downwards.
GGTGAAGAGTTGCTTGAGCTCTTGGAAAGCTTTATGGCATTCCGGCGTCCATGTTAAGCGCGCCCCGGGTTTTTTCGCTGCCTCCCCCCTCCCCTTCATTTTTAGGAGCTCTGTGAGGGGAAGCATCACACGGGCGAACCCTTTAATGAACCCGCGGTAAAAATTTGCGAACCCGAGAAAAGATTGTAACTGCCATCGGGTTCGGGGTGGTTCCCAATCTAGGACCGCTTGGATTTTTGCCGGGTCCATTGCAAGCCCCTCCCCCGACACTCGGAATCCCAAGTAATCCAGTTCCGTCTTGTGGAACTCACATTTAGACAGCTTAGCATACAGTTTGTTCTTACATAGAGTAGTTAATACTTTTCGTACTAGGGGTACACGGGATTCAAGATCCTTCGAATAGATAATGATGTCATCAAAGTACACTACCACCCCCTTAAACAGGAATTCTCTCAACACTTCATTTATGAAATTCATAAAAAACCCCGGCGCTCCCTGGAGCCCGAATGGCATCACTAGGTATTCAAACTGTCCCATAGGTGTGTTGAACGCAGTCTTCCACTCGTCTCCTTCCTTAATCCGTACGCGGAAGTACGCGTCTCGGAGATCGAGCTTAGTGAAGATCTTGCCCTCGGCCACCGTGTTCAAAAGGTCTCTTATCAGCGGGATCGGGTAAACATTGGACATAGAAATCCCGTTTATCCCGCGAAAATCTGTGCAAAGTCTAAGCCCCCCGTCCTTTTTCTTGCGGAATAGTACAGGGGCCGCATGGGGGGCCATGGCTGGTCGAATGAAGCCCCGTTTCAAATTTTTGTCAATGAATTTTCTCAGCTCCGCTTTCTCCGCCCAACCCATTGAATACAGTTTTGCCTTCGGTAGTGCCTGCCCTGGAATGAGTTCGATAGCACAGTCCGTGGGGCGATGCGGGGGGAGCTCGTCCGCCTCCCGCTCACTAAATGCTTTCCTCAAGTCCCTGTATTCTTTGGGGATCGATCCTATCTCCTCGAGGGTGAGGCAGAGTCTCTCATTCTGGGGGGGTGCTTTCGGGCCCCACTCGGGCTTCCAGTGGTGGTGTTCACACCGCCAGTCCGGGAACCGCACGATTTGCTCTGCCCATCGAATGTCCGGTTGGTGTTTTGCTAGCCATCCTGATCCCACCACCACATCGAAAGAGCAGGAGGGGGCTATGACAAAAGTTTCTACACCCCAGTGCTCTTCGGTTCCCACAGGGGTTGCCTGGGTCTCTAGGGTGCACGGTTCCCCCCTCATCGGTGACCCGTCCATTTGTTCAAATTGGATGGGGTGGGGAAGGGGAGACGTGGCTAACCCAAGCGCTTCCACTAAGCGTGGGGTGATAATGTCTCTCGTGCACCCAGAATCAATCAGGGCCCGGGCGTGCATAAATCTTTTTAAGTTGGGGTTCAAGAGGGTGACCGCCATGAACAATAGCCCCCCGGTAACTCTCACCGTTAGTAGTGCCGGCGTTTTGTCGACCTGCCTCGCGGCACTGGTTAAAGCAGGTCGCTGTCGTTTCCCGCCGACTCTTGATCCCAGGACTCCTCGCTGGATTCTTCTATGGTGGTAACATCCTCGTCAATCGCCAAGGAAGTGGCGACGGTGCCCCGACTGGGCTCCTTCGTTCGCCCGCCTTTCTTCTTCGGTGCGGTGGGCGCCGGTTTGGGCTGCGTCGGAGTCGGTGTTGGCTTCCCCGGGCAGTTCGCGGCCAGGTGATTTGGATCCCCGCACCTGAAGCACTTTCGCGCCGTGGTCGAGGGGGTCAAGGTTGTGGGGCCTCGCTTCCCCTCCGTCTTCCTCGGGGAGGGGCTCGACTTTCCCCCCTTCTTGCCTTGTTGTTGGCGTCGCATCCCGACGTGCTGGAGGTCGGTCTCTACCTCCCCAGCCAGTTGGATCCATCCTACCAGGGTGTCTGGTCTTCCCTGGTGGTAGCACCGATCTAAGATATTCGCGTTCAACCCGTTCTTGAACGCGGTGTACTTCATCACTTCATTCCATCCCCTGGCTGCCGCGCAGTGGCCCATGAATTCGGTAGCGTACTCGCGGGTGGTGCGGTTGCCTTGTTCTATTCTTTGCAGGGCCGCGATGGCTTTCTCCTCTCGCAGGGGATCTCCGTACTGTCGGAGCATCGCCTGCAGGAAGTCGGCCACGGTGGCTAGTTCGGGTTTCCGTCCCGTGTAAAGTCCCACGTACCATTTTTCAGCCGGTCCCCTCAGTCTGGAGGCGATGTGGTCTACGCGGCTTGCTTCCGTGGGGTACCCCGCTCCCCAGTGCGTGAAAAACGTGTTGCACTGGATCGTGAAGTACTCCACCGCTTCTCCGTCTCCGTCGAAGGTGATCTTCAACTCCCGGTGTCCCCCCCCGTCTCCCCCGGCGGGGGCGACAGGAGCCGGAGCTGCCGGAACCACCGGCCCACCGGGTGGTGGGGCCGGGGGTCCCACTGGAGGGCCGGCCGGCTGTCCCGCGGGTGGCCTAGCTGGTGGGCCTGCTGGAGGGCCTGCCAGGGGCCCCGCCGGGGGTCCCACTGGAGGGCCGGCCGGCGGCCCCGCGGGGGGTCCCGCCGGAGGACCTGCCGGGGGACCGGCTGGGGGGCCGGCCGGGGGTCCGGCCGGCGCGCCTGCTAGAGGGCCCGCCAGTCCTCCTCCCGGGATCTGCCCCGCGGCCACGACCCCCTGGAGCATGCGTATTTGGTCGCGGATCGCTCCCAGGTTCTGCTGCATCTCCTCCGCCATCAGGGTTCTGGAGGCGTGAACCTCGTCGTGGATTTCTCTCACCCAATCGAACAATTCGTTGCGTAGTGTTCGGATCGGGTCCCCTCCGCCATAAGTGCTGAGCCCCTCGTCTCTGGGCTCGTCCTCGTCCCCTTCTCCCCCGCCCGTGGCGAGAATTCGGTACCGTTGTTCCACGGCCTCCATAGCGGCCGTAGACTTCCTCGGACTCCAGGTTCGTGGAGGAAAGGCGTCAACGGAAAACGGCGCGGGGACTTTAATCTTCCTCCTCGCTCCGGTTACCTTCGGGTCGAGGGGTTCTTCATCTGGTGGGATACTGGGCTCTCCGTTGTCTGGGGCCAGTGCCGCCATCGGGCCAGGTTGCCAGTACAGATAAGTCCAAAACAAAAGATTACTGTTATAATGTCAGAACTTGGGTGAACTTCAGACGAGTCCAATACTTGTTGCAAGTTAGGATCTTTATTTGAAGAACTACAGTACTATAGTAACGAAATAACAGTAATGGCGAGTCTGGGCAGTTGGTTACATTTTATGCCCACAGCAAAGCATAATAAAACAATAATTCACACGGTCTCAAATGGTTGTCTCTTCTTCCCAGCCTTCGTTATCAGAAAAGGAGGATGCCCCCCTGTTGCGAAGGCCAAACGGCTTGGCTTCAAAGGGCACCTGTGGATGTTAAGCAGAGACTCTCTGCCGCCTGCCATACTGCCCTAAATATTTGGCATAGCAGAGCGGCCCGGGTCAATGACGGCTGTCAAGCATTCTAAGTTACAACATGGAGTCAGTTTGGTCAAAGCAAAGCAATAAAAGTTACAAGTTCTGACACCCCCCCACAAACACACACACATTCATGCACACTGTCTGCCTCATAGGAACTGGAATTTGCAGGTAACCTGCCTCTTTCAGACCAATGTCCTTGTTAATAGGGATACCCAGAATGCTCCATATCTTTTCATTCTTAGGCTCTCATTCCAAAATTCATTTTAGTATTGCTCCTTGTAATTCAAGGAATGCTAAATTAGGGTGGCCATAATATCTGCAGGCCAGCCAGGGACACCTTGAGGGGGGAAGGAATGTGCGTGTGCGCGCGCCCTGTGCGCGCGCCGCCGGAAACAAGAAGTGACGTCACTTCCGGTGACATCACTTCCGGTGATGTCATGCCACCGCTGGAAACAGGAAGTGACATCACTTCCTGTGACATCGTTTCCCCGCGCCACCTGCCGGAAACAGGAAGTGACATCACTTCCTGTGACATCATTTCCCCCGCGCCACCTGCCGGAAGCAGGAAGTGACATCACTTCCTGTGACATCATTTCCCCCAAATGACATCATTTCCCCCAAATGCCACTGCTGGAAACAGGAAGTGACTTCACAGCAAATCAAAAGACTTCATTTGGAAGGAACCCTGAATACATTTGCGATTTTGCCAAGTCTTACTCACTTGGAATTGCCACTGGCTAATATGCATGGTGGGGAAAGAACACTCTCTCTCTCTCTCTCTCACCAGCATGCCATTTTACTACAGTTGGGTGAGAACCGTTTTTTCAAAAGAACTTCTTTCCCTCTCCTGTCTGGGGCACGCACTGTTTACAGTACATAAAAAGGCCAAGAAAATAGCCTGTTATGACTTTCTGCCTTGTTTCAAATAGATACAAACACAGTGAATATAAAGTCAGGGGTACAGAGTCCTAAAGTAGACTATTCAAAACATTCTTAATGCAGAGTGTTCCATTATTTATTTACTTCATTTATCCCTCAACTTTTTCTCCTAGTGGGGACTCAAGGCAGCTTCCATAAATTTCCTCTTCTCCATTGTGTCTTCACAATAGGAACAACCCTTTAAGGTAGGCTAGGCCATGACGATCATGCACAAAAGCATAAGATGGTAAAATATCATCACACTACACCTTCACTTTGTGCAGCTGTCAGTGGCCATATAAGTAAAAAACGAAACCAGTCTAGAGTCATTTCTGGTGACTTCAAGGGAAGTGTAAACGGTGCTGACTCGAGTAGCACTGAGGTTGCAATAAACTATAAGCACAAGTTGTCCAAGTCCAATTTTCTTGGGGGAAAACGCAAGATAAAACTTTTTTTAAGAAACCTTCCATAAACCTCATGTTCCACAAACTGCAGAAACAGCCACTGCCTGTAAAGCAGTTTCAAACAGTCCAGATTTTCAGGGACCAAAGTCAGGCCTCTTAATTTGTCAGGACAGCTATTTGGTTTGGTGGTGGAAATACTACAGGAACACATACTAGAGCATGGGGAGGGGGGGAGGGTTGTGGAGATAAGAAAATATCCACACTCTGCACTGTGAGAAACCTCAGCTACAACTTGGTTCCGTCTCCCACCAGGCTGCATATCACATCTCCTTTGCACTTGATTTTATGTACTTTGTTCACATTGCAAATCACCTTGAGGTCAATAAGGAAGAGAGGAGACTAATAAATGTTTTCTGTAAAATAAATAAATCACATATGATGCCATTTAAATGTAATAGAAATCCATGTGCCCTGATTCTGATGCTACCTGGGACTTCCAAGAGGATCGTGTACACACCTTTCATAATACCTTGCAGTCTGCTCACTCACACACACACACACACACCCCATCTCTTAGAACAGGATGGTGGCATCCTTTGATGTATCACTACTGCATTTTTACATGCAAAACTGGTATGAACCTCTCTCTGGGTGCACACTACTTACATACAACTCTCTATCACAGATCTGTAGGAAAAACAGTATGCTAAGACACTGGGGTCAGGTTCCCTGCATAAGAACATAAGAGAAGCCACGTTGGATCAGGCCAGTGGCCCCTCCAGTCCAACACTCTGTGTCACATAAGAACATAAGAGAAGCCATGTTGGATCAGGCCAGTGGCCCATCCAGTTCAACACTCTGTGTCTCATAAGAACATAAGAGAAGCCATGTTGGATCAGGCCAGTGGCCCATCCAGTCCAACACTCTGTGTCTCATAAGAACATAAGAGAAGCCATGTCGGATCAGGCCAGTGGCCCATCCAGTCCAACACTCTGCGTCACATAAGAACATAAGAGAAGCCCTGTTGGATCAGGCCAGTGGCCCATCCAGTCCAACACTCTGTGTCTCATAAGAACATAAGAGAAGCCATGTCGGATCAGGCCAGTGGCCCATCCAGTCCAACACTCTGTGTCACATAAGAACATAAGAGAAGCCCTGTTGGATCAGGCCAGTGGCCCCTCCAGTCCAACACTCTGTGTCACATAAGATCATAAGAGAAGCCCTGCTGGATCAGGCCAGTGGCCCATCCAGTCCAACACTCTGTGTCACATAAGAACATAAGAGAAGCCCTGTTGGATCAGGCCAGTGGCCCCTCCAGTCCAACACTCTGTGTCACATAAGAGAAGCCCTGTTGGATCAGGCCAATGGCCCCTCCAGTCCAACACTCTGTGTCACATAAGAACATCAGAGAAGCCCTGTTGGATCAGGCCAATGGCCCATCCAGTCCAACACTCTGTGTCACATAAGAACATAAGAGAAGCCCTGTTGGATCAGGCCAATGGCCCCTCCAGTCCAACACTCTGTGTCACATAAAAACATAAGAGAAGCCATGCTGGATCAGGCCAGTGGCCCCTCCAGTCCAACACTCTGTGTCACATAAGAACATAAGAGAAGCCCTGTTGGATCAGGCCAGTGGCCCCTCCAGTCCAACACTCTGTGTCACATAAGAACATAAGAGAAGCCCTGTTGGATCAGGCCAGTGGCCCCTCCAGTCCAACACTCTGTGTCTCATAAGAACATAAGAGAAGCCATGTCGGATCAGGCCAGTGGCCCATCCAGTTCAACACTCTGTGTCACACAGTGGCCAAAAAAACCCAGGTGCCATCACCTTTCATAATTCATTAAAATATATATCCCAATTCCACATTATCTAAAGACGTTGAATTACAGAAGACTGCTAAGCTATATAAAATCTGCCTCAGAATACAAGCAATCATGTTGTTTAACACAGTTGCCAGCCTCCAGGTGAGGCCTGGAGACACCACCCCCCCCCCCAAATTATAGCTGATCATCAGAGTACAGAGAGGGGAAGGGGGAATGACTGCTTTGGAGGGCAGGCTCTATGGTATTATACTCCACTGAGCTCTCTCCGCCAGGCTCCAACCCCCACCCCCAAATGTCCAGGAATTTGCAACCCAGGAGCTGACAACCCTACAGCTTGATAGCAGCATTTTTGAGGCAGACTTAAAATGACCAGGAATTCAGCCACAGTTTCATACACTGAATTTTTCTTGTTCTTAAAGACACTGACTTTTCCCTCCCCACCCCCAAATCCCCCTCATTTATACAGTGAATGTAAGAGCATAAGAAAAGTCCTGCTAGGTCAGACCAGTGGTCCATCTAGTCCAACATCCAGTCTCACACAGTGGCCAAACATTCCTCTAGAAGTCCAACAACAGGGCAGAGAGGCCGAGGCCTTCCCCTGAGGTTGCCTCCTGGCTTTGGGATCTAGAGGATTAGTGCCTCTGAATCTGGAGGTTCCCCCCCAGTCCCAATGGCTAGTAGCCATCGACAGTCTGATCCTCCATGAATCTATCTAGTCCACTATGAAAGCTGCTTTTTTCTCTGGCCATCCCTCCATCCTCTGGCAGCGAATTCCATCCTCCCCACCATGCCCTACTTGCAAGTAAACCTTCTCAGGATCTTTCCAAAGGCTTTTCCTTGCTGTTGTGAATCTGTAGCAATTCAGAAATTTTTCTCCCTGCCCCCCCCCTCTTTCTCGGCCTCTCTAGCAAATGCTTTTGTCCCTTTAACTCTTTCAGTGCTAGCAAAATTAAATTAAAATGTTTCCCATGCTGTTTCCAGCTCCCAGACCCAGAGGAACGGAACGGACTTCAGGCAGGCTGCCCATGCCCTCTGCGGCTCGGTGGGGCTTCTCGGGAGGAATCCCGGAGTGCCCCCTTGCTGCTCAGAGATAGATCCAGGTGGGCAGTCAGTCATGTTGGTCTGAAGCAGTCGAACAAAGCAAGAGTCCAGTGGCCCCTTTAAGACCAACAAAGTTTGATGCAGAATGTAAGCTTCCGTGCGCTAGAAGCACACTTCATTCCATCCTATTGTCTGAGTAACGCCATTCCATCCTATTGTCGGAGTAAGTGTGCTTCTAGCACACGGAAGCTTACATTCAGCATAAACATTTCTTGGTCTTAAAGGTGATACTTGACTCTCGCTTTGTTCCCTTGCTGCTCAGACACTGGGAAACACCAGTTCCGACAGAGGGCGAGGGGGAGATGAAAATTAATTAAGGGGAACTAAAGGAAAGTCATCGGAAGCAGCAGGCCTACCTTTAGTCCTCCTCCTCTTGAACTCTCATTGCAACTGTCCCAGGAGCCATGCAAGCAGCAGCCTTAGAAACGGAACACGTGTTTCTGCAAGGGCCAGAGCAGGAAATTGATCCTCCCCTCCCCAATCATCTGCCTCTCTAGGACTCTCGGCTCTCTCACTTTAACCCTCAAGGGAGCTGCAAGGAAAGAGGCTCTGAGGCTGCCAACTCCAGATCGGGATGATCCTGGAGATTTGGGAAGAGATCCTGGGGAGGGCTGGGATCTCCGCACGGATGTGCTTCCAAAGCAGCCCCTTCCCATCCAGGCAGATGTTCAACTGGTGGTAAAGCTTTGATCAAACAGGAAGTAAGCAAAAATGTACGCACACGGTAAAGCACACACGCACGAGAGCTGACTAAGGAAAGCAGGGAGGAAGGGAAAAGCTTTTTGGGAAGGGTGACCACCATAATTACCAATCCTGAAGAGGTGAGCGGATGCAGCCACACGAAGAACAAACAACCAACCTTCTGTGAAGGTAGAGCAGACTCACGGGACGGGGGGGGGGCGGGTGCATACATACACACACACGCTTGCTGGAGCAGCAGCAGGGCTGCTCCTTGGGCGCGCGGCGGGAGGAGGAGGGCTCTGGGCCTGCCGCACATGGCGCCCGGGCCCCCGAAGGAGCAGCAGCCTGTTGGCTGGGAGGGAGGGGAGGCAGGCAGGAGGCAGCAGCGCCTAGCGGGGCAGCGGCGGCGGCGGCCCAAGGCAGCTGGGGGGGGCGGAGAGAACCGGCTCCACTGGTTCCTGCGGGGGGGGCAAAGGAGGCGGGCAGAGGCCCGGCCGAGGGGCGAGAGAAAGAGACAGGGGGGACACTTCGCAGCCGCCGCTGCCCTCCCTCCCTCCCTCCCTCCAGCAACAAGTCCCGCTGTGGTGCACCTACCTGGCTGCCTGGCTCAGGGGCGCGCGCCCTGCTGCGGCTGGCCCGCCGAGGGGGGAGGGGGTCCGAGGAAGGAGGGAGGGAGGGAAGGAGAGAAGGAAGGGAGGGGGGGAAGAAGGAAGGAAGGCCGGCCGCCAGCTGCCGCCGCCCCCCCCGCTTTTGGCCCCCTCCCTTGGCTTACCGTCTCGCAGGGCGGCGGGCGGCCCCTTCTCGGGCAACAGGCGGCAGCTGCTGCTGGTGCTCGGACCCCCTCCCCCCTCGGCGGGGCAGCCGCAGCCAGGCCACCGGGCCTGCAGGGAGGGCGGGGCAGAGCGCCTCGGCCTCGGAGCTTGAGCCGGCGGCCTGGCTGCGGCTGCCCCGCCGAGTCCGAGCGGCGGGCCAGCAGCGCCGCCACCAGTAGCAGCCGCTGCATCGCGAGACAGTAAGGAAGGAGGGAAGGGAGGGAAGGGACGAAGGAGGGAGGGAAGGAAGGAAGGCCGCGGCAAGCTCCCTCATGCGCAGAGCCCGCGGGAGCTCCCGCATGCGCAGAGCTCGCTCGCTCACTCGCCGCCTTCCCCGCCCCGCGCGCGGCCCACCGGCTCCAGCCTCTTGCTGGCTAAACCGGGACTTCTAATAGTCCCGGTATAGCTAGCCCGGGAGGCGGGAATTGGGGGCCAAAAGCGGGACATTCCCGGGTGACCGGGACGGTCTGGCCACCCTATGCTAAATTCAGTACAGGAGAAAATGCCACAGCAAGACAGTGGAGGAATTATTCTCCTCCCTACCTGAGGAGGCCCTGATCCGGGTGGTTGGGCTAGACCGCTCTCATCAGATCTCAGAAGCCAAGCAGAGTCAGCCTGGGTTAGTCCTCAGATGGGTAGACAACCAAGGAATCCAGGGTTGCTATGCAGAGGCAGGCAATGGCAAACCACTTCTACTCAGGCCTCAGATGCAGTGGGAGCTCACAGGAGCACAGCTCCTGCACCTTTCTGAGAGTTCCACCTCCTTCTGAGAGTTCCACCTCGTCCACTGAATAGTAGGTGCAGCTGCATAACAATCCCTGGATGAGCTCCACCACCTATTTTTCTACTAAAGATTGCTTGCTTCTACTCATCTCTGTGCTGACCTGGATAGCCCAGACCAGCCTTCTCTCATCTGATCGTGGAAGATAAGCAGGGTTGGCCCCAGTTGATACTTGGGTGGGAGACCAGCAAGGGAAGTCCAGGCAAACCACCTCTGAACATCTCTTGCCTTGAAAATGCAAAGTCCGCTGCAACCTGATGGCACTTTCCACCCCCCTTTCAGGGGAGCTCAGCTTTTCTCATTCTCTCATTTTCCAAGGCTACTGAACTCTCCTTGGGAGAAATATCAACTTCCAGGTGCATGGCTGGTTGAACCATGCTGGGCTCATGTGGAGCTTACTAACTCTGGAGAGCCAGTTTAGTGCAGTGGTTAAGTGTGTGAACTCTTATCTGGGAGATCCGCGTTTGATTCCCCACTCCTCCACTTGCACCTGCTGGAATGGCCTTGGGTCAGCCATAGCTCTTGCAGAGGTTGTCCTTGAAAGGGCAGCTTCTGTCAGAGCTCTCTCAGCCCCACCCACCTCACAGGGTGTTTGTTGTGAGGTAGAGGAGATTGTGAGCTGCTCTGAGACTCTTTCAGAGTATAGGGTGGGGTCTAAATCCAATATCATCGTCTTCTCTCCAGGAGTTAGAGAAAGAGCTCAGATAGGCCCAGTGCAGAGAGGTGGGTTTTTGTAAACAAGCCAAAGTGTCCAATGCTGAATTCTTTCTGCCCTCCCCCCTTCCAGGCAGCTTCATTCCATCTTCCCGCATTATCAAAAAGGTGTTTGATTTGTTCAGCTGTAGGGAGGGATCACAACTTGGACTTACCCCAGAGAAACGTGTTCACAGCTTAAGTGTTTGGCATCTCTTCCAAGCTGCAGAAACACCTGGGGGAGTTAACTTGATTTGCACAATGTGTTAAGGAAAAAGAAGGGGGAGGGACCATTCCCAGAGAGTGGAAATGAAAGACCGAGGGATGGGTGAAGGAGAAGAAAGTGGAGGAGGTGGGAAAGAGGGAGGGCTGGAAGACAGTACAAGTCTAGTTCTTTTGGATCTCAGGCATTTGGGCAGCCACAATGCCCACCAAGGTGCCACCTCTAGCCCTGATGAATTGCAAATGACTCTTTACTATGATGGTCACCAAAACCACCTAGCCTTAGATGACTTTAAAGGGAGGAGGAGCGTGTGAGGCATATTGACAATCTGTCCGCAGCTATTGCTGGCTCACTGGAGCCTCTGGGTTCTGCAGCAGTCTACCTCTGGATAGCAGATCTCTGATAAGAGAAGCTGTTGCACTTGCCCAGTTTGTGGCTTCCTAGAAGGCTCTTGCTGACTACTGTTGGTGCTTGATGGGACCCAGCAGGGCAGGGCTGCTAGATTAAAGTCCAGGAACACCTTAGAGCAGGGGTGGAATTCTATCAGGAGCTCCTTTACATATTAGGCCACATGCCCTGATGTAGCCAATCCTCCTGGAGCTTACAAAAAAGAGCCTTGTAAGACCTTGAAGGATTGGCTACAAAATGAGGGTGTGGCCTAATATGCAAAGTAGCTCCTGCTAGAATTCCACCCTTGCCTTAGAGACTAGCTAGATTTCCAGGATGTCGGCTTTCAAGAGTTACAAGTCACACCCGAAGCTGCCTGATACTGAATCAGACCCCCCTCCCCCTCGGTCCATCAAGGTCAGTATTGCCAACAGGTTGGCTCAGCTCTCCAGGTTCTCAGATTGAGGTCTTTCCCATCTAGGATTGCCAGACCCCCCCCCCATAGAGATTGGGAATCCCCCTGCCAGGCCACCCCTCCCCCTCCCCCAATCAGCTGGCCAGTAGGTGGGGAACTTCCCCCGTCCCAGAGGGAGATCCATCCAATGTGCAGGAACATGCATGAGAACTGCCAGACATCTCCGGCTACACAGTCCCTCCCTCCCCCAGCTGCCATGGAAACCACCAAGCGAGCCAGCAGCTGGGACCAGGCGTGATCTGCCACTGGGTGAAATCGTGCTTCCTTGGAAACCATCATCTTGCTATCTGAAGGAGACTGTTACTCCCCGGGAATGCTGTGGCTGGTGGGACAACTGAAGGGCATATTCCCTTCAGGAAGCAGCAAGAGTGTTTTTCTTCCTGCCCACCCTGCAACCAGTGTGGTGTTGTGCTTAAGAGTGTTGGACTAGTATTTGGGAGGCCTAGATTCAAATCCCCACTCATGCCTTAGAAGCTGGCTGGGTGACCTTGGACCAGCCCCATCCTCTCAGCCTCAACTACCCCACAGGGCTGTTGTGAGGATAAAATGGAAGGGAGAGCAGTGGAAGTCGCTTTGGGACCCCATTTGGGGCCACTGATGCTCCCCCACAAGCGACAGCATCTCCCCTGATAGGACCAGCTTATCTCCCAGCCTGAATGGGTTCCTTTCACCCACTATTCTCACTGGCTTATGCTGAGTGTTCATTTTATGATTTTTAAAAAGATAAAGGTAGTCCCCTGTGCAAGCACCAGTCGTTTGCGACTCTGGGGTGACGTTGCATCACGTTTTCATGGCAGATTTTACAGGGTGGTTTGCCCTTGCCTTCCCCAGTCCTCTCCACTTTCCCTCCAGCAAGCTGGGTGCTCGTTTTACCAACTTCAGAAGGATGGAAGGCAGAGTCAACCTGGAGCCTGCTACCTGAACCCAGCTTCCATAGGGATCGAACTCAGGTCATGAACAAAGAGCTCAGATTGCAGTGCTGCAACTTTACTACTCTGCACCACGGGGCTCCTTTTATGATTTTTAGTTCGATGATATTGTCATGCCGAACATTTTATAAGCCACCTTGGTGATCTCACTGCCCAAAAGCAGGAGAACGGCCCTTTTAAGCATGTCAAGAACAAGCTCCCTTGTCAACACTTGGCTCATGGCTGGGAAACAGGGAGGTGGGTCTCTACCGGGGTCCCCAAAATGGCACCCAGGGGCACCATGGGACCTGTGAACACCCGTTGAAGTTACCTATCCCCTGGCATGGCATGGTTGGCACTGCCTCCTGGGGCAGAGTCATTTTGTGGTGGTGCCCGCTGCCCTCTGTGTCAGAATTCCAAAGGCAGGCTCAAAAGGGTTGGGGACCTCTGGTTCATTCAGAGACCCCAAATGATGGTGTGTAAGTCTAAGGAAGGAAATGTGCAGCTGCTTGGGTTCTGGCTCAGGTCAGCAGGAATGGATTTAGTTGCTCTTCAGGAGGGAGATATTCTCCAGCTCCCTCCCAGAATAAGCCATGACCCTAAAGGCAAGCAGTGAGGTCACAATTGCTGCAGGGAGAAAGTGCCTGAGAGTCGGGGGTGGGGGGGATGTGGCTGGCAACCCATTGAGGAGCAGCCAACAGGTCAAGCCTGTTGAGAAGGAGAGAACGTCCAGCCAGATCCAGCAGCAACTCTTTATTCCCATGGAAACCAAAGTAGCCATCTTGAGTGCACAGCTCCTTCTCTAGATCCTTGAAGCAAGAGGATCCCCATCCAGCTGTCCCTCAGGTAGGATTCCACACATCATCAACTCTTCAGGAACATGAGTCAGCATGTGGTCACTTCTTCCACTTCCACACATGGTGACAATGTTCTTAGTCCTCCAAGTTCTTGCTGTGAAAGGTTTCCTCCGTGCGATTTGCAGCTGTAACTCCTCCAACGCAGACTTCAGGGCCTTGCCAGTGCAACTTGGCCCTCCTCTCCCTGTGGAAGGGCTTGAGGCGAGGCCTGAGAAGGCATGCCACCACCCCACCAAAGGTCCACCAAATGCCTCCTCAGTTTCCACTGCACTCTTGGCCACAAAGGTCCTTCCTGCACAGTGCGTGGGATGCCAGGATGCCATTGTGCTCAGTGTGAACTCCAAGGGCCTTTTGAGCATGACGAGGGAGGCAGGCACCAAGCAGAAGATCCACATCCCCTCTGTGTTCATGGCAGGTGTGGCTTCCAGGATCCTGAAGTGGCTCCATCGCTCTGGCAAACTAGCCTCATTGTCTGGACATTTGCACTTGGGCTCAGGTGGTCGTCTGGCTTTCCGCACCATGACTCCTGCCTGCAAGTGTCATATCAGGCTGCCGGGTCCTTGCTTGCAAAATGCAACTCTCCACATTTTCTGGATGATCCCAGTGTCCATTGTAATCACCTCATTGCTTATTGAGATATATTTATCAAAGTGCAAGAAATGGAAGGTGGCAAGAAACCAGGCTTACCAGGAAAAAGGGAACGAACTAGCTGGCTTCTTGCTTCTCACGTCCAGATATCAAGAATGTGCTATCTGCTTGGAAAAGTATCTGGAATACGATAGCCTGAAAGTCCTCTCGTGTTCTCATGCCTTTCACAGTCGATGCATTGACCGCTGGCACATTACTCAGGCCAGGAGCAAGACCTGCCCCCTTTGCATGCAGAAGGTGATGCTGGTGGTCCGTTTACAGTCGGTGAAGTGGTGGCAAGAAGAGGCAAGAGACCATGGCAAGAACCAAAAATTGTGGCCCGGAAAGGTCAAACCAAGTTGTGTCCAATGATCCAGTTGGCTGACCACTCAGCCATTGCTCCCCAGTGCTGAAAGACGCAGAACCCTTAAGGAAAATTAGTTGTGGATGCGGGGAAGGAAGTGTCAGTCTGTAGAATGTGAGAATGTGTGATTTCATTTATTATTGGGAAAACAAAAAAATCTTGGCCAACTCTAAGACAGGAGAGGGTGAAATTAGACCAGGAACATCACAGCAATATTAGTAAGCAAGAGAAACAGCTACTCCAAAGGGGAATGGAGAGTATCCCAGGATTATGGGATGGCGCTAGTCATCCGTAGAACACACCATCGTGTTCTGCTCCACTCCACAAGTCTAACAGCAATCAGCAACCATTCTCACATTGCTTCAAAATATACAGTGTTGGTTCAGCGCTGATGTCAACTTGGCTTTTGCATGGTTTGTCTATCACAAAATGTAGCTTATCCACTCCCATTTTTATACCCATCGCTATTTCTGAAATCAAAGCCAGTGCTGGATAATCTTTTGGAGAACTCACTGTGGCCATAGGGAGACTAGTAAGGTATCAAATTAAAGCACAGACTGCATAGATATGTAAAACTCCCAAAGGTAAGGGGCGGGGTTTTTTTGCCAACTTCCCTCCAAATTAAAAAAAGGAAAAGAAATAAATGAAGGCTGCCATTTGTGAAAATGGCCATGGCCATCAGGTGTCTTGAAATGAGCCTTACCCAACTACTAATGGCTCACAGGTGGTGTAATAGAATGTTCATCAATACTTCAGCATTTCAGACCTCTAAAAAACCCCCTGACAGTTCACAAAGGAGAAGGGGTCTGTGTGTGGTAGGTGGCTGGGTGGCAGTGGAGAAGACAGAGAGCCAGTTTGGTGTAGTGGTTAAGTGTGTGGATTCTTATCTGGGAGAACCAGGTTTGATTCCCCACTCCTCCACTTGCCCCTGCTGGAATGGCCTTGGGTCAGCTATAGCTCTGGCAGAGATTGTCCTTGAAAGGGCAGCTGCTGTGAGAGCCCTCTCAGCCCCACCCACCTCACAGGGTGTCTGTTGTGGGGGGGGGGGTAAAGGAGATTGTGAGCCACTCTGAGACTTTGAGTGGAGGGCGGGATATAAATCCAATATCTTCTTCTTCTATAACTGCCCATCTTTTAGACTCTGAGAGATAAGGTGCCTGAGTATGAAAGAGATTCTCTCCCATGTTTTTTATGGATAGACAAATAATACCTACCTATATAAAATATGACTTATGCGTACAGGGGACTGTGTAAGAGAGAGAAGGTCAATGGAAGAGATTTGACTGGGCAGTGAGGCTTTTGTGAAAAGGAGCCTGGGATTGCAGCTGATCCCAAGCTGAACAAGTCAAGCGGGGTGATGCATTTACCAAAAAAAAGCCAAACACAATTTTAGTTAGCATTAATAGAAGCTTAGTATCAAAAGCAAGTTTCGTTCTGTTCCACACTAGTCAGGACTGTGTCTTGTCCTGTGCACCCAGTTTGGGAAGGATGTAGACAAACTGGAATGACTTTGGGAAAGGCCCAGGCACATGGCTGGAGGATCTGGGAAGCAAGTCCTAGGAGGAAAGTTTGACATGTATGTTTCACCTGGGGAAGAGTTGCCTGAAGGACTGGCTCAGGGAAAGATCCAGGTGAGCAGCCGTGTTGGTCTGAAGCAGTAGAACAAAGTAGGAGTCAAGTGGCACCTTTAAGATCAACAAAGTTTTATCCAGAATATCAGCTTTCATATGCATGCATACTTCTTCAGACAAGAGAATGGGATACCTCAGAATGGGCATGTATACGAAAGCTTACATTCTGGAGAAAACTTCGAAGATAAGGAGTAGATCTAATAGGCTTAAATTACAGGAGGACTGAGTTTGACCAAACATCAGGAGAAACTAAATATAAGAGCAGCAATGAAGCCAATTGTTGACAGGTCCCTCACTGGAAGCCTTCACCCAGGAGCTGAGGTTCCTATATCCAGTACTGATTCATAGGTTGGACTAGGGAGCTCCTGAGGATCCTTCCAATACCATCTGCAGCCCCACACCTTCTCTGTGAGTTTGCATACGTCTCCATTTCATGCACTTAATAAGCAGCATGCTGCGGGTTTTTTTCATTGGGTTCACAGTACAGATCCATTTACACCCCTCTGTCCCAAAAGAAACAGAGGCCAAGAAGGTGATCAGTTCAAAGCTATGCGCTAAATCCATCAAAGGAGACTTGAACTCATCTCCCTGAAGTCCATGTTGTTTCTGGATGACTGTGGCTGCAGGCAGGAGCTCTTAAGATTTTGCTACTTTTAGTCCTGCCTCCATTAAGGCCTTGTGCACTTGGTATGGGCATGCAATTGCTCCAAGCATGGGTGTGACTATATCAAAAGGTTTTGCATGGGGCCAGTAGCATCAGAGATCTGTTTGGAATGGGGTCGGGTATATTGTGGAGAGAGCAGCAAATGAAGCATATCGCTGGCCAGTTCACAGGCACCTTGTATCAGGTGTGGCCAAACTGCAGGTCAGGAGCCACATGTGGCTCTTTCACTCATATTGTGTGGCTCCTGGAAGTCAAGGAGGAATTTAGTGCAGGGTTACTCTCAAGTGTGCTTAGCATCAAGACCTCAGTCAACCTCTGAGTGCTGACCCCCATAGGCAGGTGACTATTTCCACCATGTGTGAAGCAGGGGAGGAGGAGAAAATAGGCAGGCTTGCAAGCTCTTCCCCTCCACCACATAGTTCGCCCAGAGACCTAGAGTGGGGAAAGACAGTGCAATCGCCAAGGGAGGCACTGGATGAATGGGGAGGGACAGTGGCTCAGTGGTAGAGCATCTGCTTGGGAAGCAGAAGGTCCCAGGTTCAATCCCTGGCATCTCCAAAAAAGGGTCCAGGCAAATAGGTGTGAAAAACCTCAGCTTGAGACCCTGGAGAGCCACTGCCAGTCTGAGAAGACAATACTGACTTTGATGGACCAAGGGTCTGATTCAGTATAAGGCAGCTTCATATGTTCATATGAAGGGATGGAATTAAAGAGCATAGCACAGAGTTCCCCCTTAGTTTCATAACTCTTGTAAGAGCTATATTTACTAACCTTGGTGACAAGGCAAAGAGATGCATAATGATGCAAGATGGCGATGGCAGTAGAAGCCTAGGTGCTAGGGCTCCCGCCAGCTGATATTTGTAACAACAACAAGCTACCAACACAAGCTATCAACAGCAGACGAAATATTAGGTACTAAACGGAGACTTAACTCACAAGACGACAGGGGTGACGGCAGCGGCGGCGACCCTTGGTGCCCACAGTGGGAGGAATATTGCTGCCGTCCGTCCGATGCTGAGGTGGAGCCAGGGCGCGGCTGCGGGCTGGCGTCCGAGAGGAACTGAGCCAACACCGGAGAGACGAGTGCAGTGTGGGCCGGTGCAACAAAAGGCGTAGGCGGTAAACGAAGCGGAGTGTGGGGTGCAGCTGGTGATCCATCGCAGACAGAGGCAGACGGAGGCTGGGAGCCTTTTGGGGGGGTCATGAGTGGGTGGAGTGGTGAACTGGTCCCGGGGCATTGGCCTCGGTGAACATCCCAGTCTTCGTCCCTCGCTCCCCCCCCCCATCCCCATCTCCTTCTTTTATCTTCTTATCTTTACCCCGTGGACGCCAATGAGATGCGGCTGAGCCAGTAGTTGGGAGCCCTCCCGACAGCGAAGCCCTGTACGGGGCTCGGATGCTGGGAGGCCCAGACTGTGTAAGAGAGCCGCGGAACAGCTGGAGATGGCGCCGACGGGGCTATAACCTTCTAACCGACTGTGAGTGCCATCTGCACTTCAAGAACTGCACCCGCACTTTAAGAACACTACGGACACCTGCAAGCACTGGCACTTTAATTCTAATTATAACGATAGCACCTTAAGAACAATATCCACTCTACCTCACTATTCAGTATCCTGGACCCCTATTTATTGGACTGACCACTAATCAAAGTATTATTAATTCAATTAGAGATTATGCAATTTGATTAGTAATGGGATTTTATTATGGATTTATATATTTAAATGCATATTGATTTAGTGATTTTATTATGTATTTATATATTTAAATGCATATTGACTTAGTGATTCATTTATATTGCACATTAAATTGGGACATAGGAATAGGGGGGAGTTTATTAATTTGCCAAGAAAAAAATAATTTGACTAATCAATTAGAGCGAGAATTAGGGTGGGTTCCGATATTAATTAAATTAAATGTGATTAAATCATAGTGAGCCAGATAACCAGGGACTGAAAGTGGAGGGTGGGTAAGGGATTTAGGCTGTGAGTCGAGATAATCTAGTTAGGAGGGTGTGGCCATTCCATTATTATCTATAAGATTATACCGGGACATAGGTGTGGATAACCAGCCAGGGGATCCCAGTGCTCCTGGGGAGGGGAAAATATGACGGTGGGAACAGAAAGAAGTATAAGAGAAGGAGGTGGAGACAAAACAGTGCTCGGCCCCCTTCCAGTCTACTTCCCATCTCAACGGTGACAGATAGTGGGGCCAAGAGGAATTGCTCACCTCCGTCATTGGTGTTATGCAACGCCAGGTCCGTAAACAATAAGACCAAGTCCCTTAGGGAATTCCTGCTTCGGCAGGACGTGGACCTGGCTTGCATGACCGAGACCTGGGTGCGAGAGGGGGAGACAGTGGCTCTCTCCCAGATGACCCCCCCGGGTTACTCGGTCTTTCACCAATCACGGACTAGCAGGCGGGGGGGAGGGGTGGCGTTATTTATACGGGAGGGTTACTCCTTCTGGGCTCTCCCGGCCCCAACGATCGATGGTATTGAGTGTGCCGGTCTGGCGTGGGATGTCGGAGAGGGGTTGGCGATCTGGCTGGTGTACCATCCGCCTAACACACCAGCCAGTGCCTTACCATCCCTGATGGAGGCGGTGGCGGGCTGGGCGTTGGAGTACCCAGGGCTTATAGTCCTGGGTGACTTCAATGTCCACACTGACGACGCGGCCTCCAATTGGGCATTGGATCTGGTGTCTTCCATGGCGACACTAGGACTCTCTCAATTTGTCATGACTCCTACGCACCAGGCAGGGCACATGCTAGACTTGATCTTTGTGTCTGGGATCCGGGTGAACGATATCGCGATGGAGGCGGTGCCATGGTCAGATCACCTAGCCCTCAAGGCCCGTATGGAGACGCTGCCTCAACCCTGTAAGGGCGGAGAGCCTATTTTGGCTCGCCCGTGGAACCTGATGGACCCGGAACGGTTCCAAATGGCCCTACGGGATCCCTGGCCCCCTGGCGGTTCCCTTGACGCCCTGGTTGATGCCTGGCAAGATCGGCTATCCAGGGCGATCAACGAGATCGCACCTCGACGCCCTCTGCGCCCTTGCGTGAGGCTGGCTCCATGATATACCTTGGAGTTACATCAGCTGAAACAAGGGCTCAGACGACTAGAGAGGCAGTGGCAGCGCACTCATGACGAAGTGATGAGAACATCCTATAGATCGTTTATGAGGTCTTATGAGATGGCAGTCAAGGCCGCGAAGAAAGACTACTTCGTGGCCAGGATTGCGTCTGCAAATTCGCGCCCGGCACAATTGTTTAGAATAATTGGACACCTAACCACACTGCCTCAAGGCAGACCAAATGTTAGAGAATTAGAAATAGGCTGTGAGGCTTTTGCGAAATTTTTTGAAGACAAAATCACGTCGCTCCGCCAGGACCTGCCCATCACATTGGATACAGTACACGAACTGGAGGCTCCCTACCTGTCTTCCGGTTTAGTTCTGGACCACTTCGACCCACTCAGCCTGGAGGAAGTTGACAGAATTCTCTCCTCTGCATGCCCAACAACTTGCGATCTGGACCCATGCCCCTCTTGGCTAATTAAATCTTGCCAGAGGGAGCTTAGATGTCCTTTACGGGACATCATAAATAGATCCCTCCTGGAGGGGCATTTTCCAACACCCTTGAAAGAGGCCATGGTTCGCCCCCTCCTGAAAAAAAGTACAGCAGCCCTGGCCGAATTGGCAAATTACCGACCAGTCTCTAATTTACCGTTTTTAGGTAAAATTATTGAGAGGGCAGTGGCGTTGCAGTTGCAGGATTTTCTGGATGACGCTTCCGTCCTAGACCCTTGCCAGTCCGGCTTTCGTCCAGGTCATGGGACGGAGACAGTGCTGGTCGCCTTGGCAGATGACCTCCAACGGCATCTGGATCGAGGTGGCGTGGCGGTGCTGATGCTGTTAGATCTGTTGGCTGCGTTTGACATGGTTGACCATTGGCTACTTACCCGCCGCCTCGCCGACGTAGGGGTTAGGGGGTCGGCTTTACAATGGCTCTCCTCCTTCCTCGAAGATCAGAGACTAAGGGTGGCAATCGGGGGCGGGCTTTCCCAGAGGCGCACACTAGATTGTGGGGTGCCTCAGGGAGCGGTTCTCTCACCGATGCTATTTAATATCTATATGCGCCCCCTTGCCCAGATTGCCGGAGGTATGGGCTTGGGTGTCACCAATATGCAGATGACACCCAGCTCTATCTGTTAATGGATGACCGGCCTGGCTGCATCCCAGGGAATTTGGACCTGGCACTGCAGGCCGTGGCAACCTGGTTAAGGCTGAGTGGGCTGAAGCTGAATCCAGCGAAGACAGAAGTCCTTTGTGTGGGCTGGGGCACTCTGGGGAGGGAAATACCTCTCCTGGATCAGGAGCTTGGGAGTCCTACTGGAGCCTTCACTATCAATGGAGGCCCAGATAGCAGCCACTGCTAAGTCAGCCTTCTTTCATTTAAGGCGGGCAAGGCAGTTGGCCCCCTTCCTAGAGCGCCAGGACCTAGCAACAGTGATTCATGCAAAGGTCACCTCGGGATTGGATTACTGTAATGCCCTCTACATGGGGCTGCCTCTGTGCCGAACCCAGAAGCTGCAGCTGGTGCAGAACATGGCAGCTAGGCTGCTATTGGGGCTCCCAAAATGGGAGCACATACAGCCAGGGCTACGCAGACTGCACTGGCTACCAGTTACATACTGGATTCGTTACAAAGTGCTGGTTATCACCTTTAAAGCCCTATATGGCCGAGGACCTGCCTACCTGAGGGACCGTCTTTCCCCATACGAACCCCAGAGAGCACTGAGGTCAGCAGGGAAGAACCTGCTGACTATCCCCGTGTCAGAACTTGTAACTTTCCTGTATGCTGAACTTAGTACTGTTAGCCTGACTGACTCCATGTTGGAGATGTTTACTAACCAAGTGTTTTTGCCTTTGTGCCTACTAACCAAATGCCTTTGCATTTCAAATAAACTCAAACCACCGAAGGGTGACTGATAGGCTCTGGGAAGCATCTGCAGGTGTCCTTTGAAGCCGGCTTGCCAGAGCAAAGCAGCAGGGTTCCTTCCTCCGCCTTGGAGATAAGGGGCCTGGGAACAGACAACTGTCTCCCTAAGTGTGAGAAAAGGTTTTATTGTTTCTGTTACTCCTGTATAAAGAATGCACCGATAGCCGTCCCAGTTATCAGAGTCAATTTGCTTCCTTGCTGAATGTAGTTCTCAATAAACACCTTGACTTTTGAAACAAAGTAATGCGTCTCATTTGAAGTTCTCCAGTTCTGACACCCCGGGCCGAAGGAAGCAAAACTGCAGAGTACCCGTACCTGGGCTTTCTCTGTTGTAGCTCCACACCTATGGAACCAGCTCCCGGAAGAAGTGCGGGCCCTGCGGGACTTTGAACAGTTCCACAGGGCCTGCAAGACCATCCTCTTCGGTGAAGCTTTCACCAACTTCACCAACTAAAAGACTGAGAGATTGTTTAAATGATTCTTACCATCTGCTGGAATAGCACCAAGATGTTAATTTTATTGTTTTATTGTTTTTAGAATTTTAATTAAACTGTTAGCTATTGTTTAAATCATTGTATTGACTGATGTTGTTAGCCGCCCTGAGCCTGCCTCGGCAGGGAGGGCGGGATATAAATAAAATGATTGATTGATTGATTGATTGATTGATTGATTGAAATGGTGGTCAGTGATTTATATGGTACACGTGTGTTTCCTTCTCCCACTGGTGACAAAAAATAATTCTTCCCTTATGCTGGCCTTATGGGAACTGTCATTCCCAGTTTTTGTTTTTTAAGACCTTCTAGCATGGTCATGTCGTATTTTATCTTTCTGTGCAAAGAAAATATTAAGAGTTTTAATAAAGACCTGTGTGTAATATTTGTTCATGTCTTTCGGCTCTCAAATGTCTTATGTCTATTCTATGTGGCTCTTAGGTTAAGCAAGTTTGGCTGCCCATGACTTGTACCATGACTCTGCAGAAATGTAGTCCCCCATGGATTGACGTCAGAAAAAATCTGCTGCAGGGACCCCGCAACGAACATTTGAGGCCATCCACAGGAAGAGGAGCAGTTGGCCAACTTTCCAAAGAAGGATGCCCTAACCTCTGTGGTCTGTGATATTTTCCCCCACCTTTCATCTCAGGACTTTTTGGCAGAGTGCAAGAGTGTGTCCTCTTCATTTTACCCCACCCTGTAAGGTATGCTAAGGCTGAAAGAGAGTGATGGGTCCAAGGTTATTCCTCGACCTCCAGGATAGAATGGGGGACTCAGCCTGAGAGCTCAGCTGTCCTGATCCAGCCCTCTAACCTTTCAGAGCCATTCACTGCCTGCAGGAGAGAAAGCGTATGCTACTCGGAGGCCTGTTCAGTGATGTTCAAGTGCTTGGCTGCAAGCTACACTTAGAAATGCCAGCCATTTCCCCACAAATGATTGTGAGCCAAACACACAGATAGCTTCAAATTCCATCAAGCAACTCAGTTTGTGGCTGCCTGTTGGGGAGAAATTGACTCACAGCTGATTGGGGAAATCGTCTGGGAGTCTGTTTGTTATCTCCACCACCACTGCTGAACAAGAACTGAGCAAAACTGGCAGCCATTTAAGCATTCCTACCCCTTTAATTTTCTGCCATCCCTTAACTGAGGGGTCAGGTTTAGGCACTCCACTGGCCTGCTTTGCAACTTAAGTGCAAGATCAAGCTCATTCAATTGGAGCAATGTATAGCTATAACCCCTTGGGAGCTCTCCATGGTACTGCAGATGGCACTTATTACCTAGACCAGAGGTTCCCTAACGCCCCCTTTTCAGAAAAAAAGTTATGCAGCGCCCCCCTGGAAATCTACCTTCAAGAAGTGGACTAAAAGATGCAGTGGCATATTTGTGCACAGAGTAAACAAAGATGTTGTAAAGACACTTTGAAGCTTGACATTCTAAAATTATTTTATAAAATCAACCATAGTAACATTCCCATACACAGAGAATTTTTGAAATTTCTTTATAATTATTATCCACCCTCCCCTTGTCAGCTCCAATTAACGCAATGGGAAGATGCCGTGCCCAGCCACTTTCAACCTGAAAGCAGTGAGCAGTGGTAAAATGGGGCACTCTTCATACACTTCCTTGGAAGCCCCTGACAAGCACAGGCAGTGTTTGCCCTGGGAAGAAAAGTGGTGGCATGGCAGCACCACCTGGGGTTCTTGACTTGCCTGCTGGCTGGTACAATCGTGCCACAAGGGAAGGGGGAGTAAGCGGGTGCCCAACAGTGCCCCCTGGCAGGGTGGCACCCTGTCAAGCATGGCTAATTCTGATCAATAACTAATGGTTTTAGGGCCTTGCCAGAGGCAGGTCTAGAAAATGTCCCCGAGAACCAAGTGTTGTTAGTTTATTATTCCTTCCTGGCTTTCATCCCGCTTTATGGCTGTTAAATTAGAAGTAGTGTGAAGGGAACAAAGTAATCAGCACCTTCCCATGAATTATCTTCCGGGAGGATGAGCCATCTGGGCATAGCAAGGACGAATGTCTGATAACGCCCTGGGAATGTATGTAGTTTTGATATTCTACGCTCTCCAGCGTCCCCCCTACCTTTTGAATCCCTTTGACATAAGCCTTAAGAGTTCTGTATCAATGTATCGGTTTCATTCTTCTCAAGGAATGGCTTCGGCCAAAGTATTGGTCTGTCAATAAATGTAGTCTTTGTATCAACTTCGACTCATCATTGAACCCGCATGTTTGACATTTTCAGAAGAATCCTTTTTAGAAGTTTAATCGCCCTGGCAACTTTATAACCGAATGGCTGAAAAGATTCTAGGAGGTGGTGAACTTCCCGAACCTGACGATGGGGTACCCGTACTGTGGCATGTACTGGATGCCAGGAGAGGACTGTGTTCGCCTCTCCAGATCCAACAGCTCCTGGTCACCCTCCAGCAGTGGCAGCCGTGTATCTCCACCACCACAATGGACGAGGCTCCAGTGTGAAGAGAGGCCATCCTAACCAGACACATGCGTCGTGTGAAGTTGGCCAATGAAGGGGGCGACAACCCGGGACCGGTGGAGCCAGAGGAGATCGACACCCTACCAGACTCTGATCCTGCTCCGGGAGAGGGAGATCCAGATGCTCCGGCCCCAAACGAGGAAGAAGATGAGATGGCCCGCGAGTTCCGTGCATGGTCCGAAAAGAGGTGGAGGATGTCCCCAAGGGGCTGTGGGATGAGATGCAGGCGATGACCACCCGGATGGCCGGGGAGTTCAACAGGCAAATGAACCAAGCCCTGGGACTACCCAGACCCCAGAGGGCTCAACAACCCCCTCCGGTCAGACAACCGGCAGCACCGGTGGCACCGGTCGCTCCACCGCCTGTGGCCCTGGACCCTCAGCCAGCAGCGCCCCCAATTCCCCGAGAAGGAGGCCAGGGACAAGAGCTGGACGCCACTTTCAACAGGGACCTGGAGGAGGTGGAGTACTTCATGATCCAGGCTAACAGCTACATGCACTACTGGGGGAACACCTTCCCTGACGAGTTTAGCAGGGTGGACTACCTGGGATTGAAATTGAAGGGGGCCGCTAAAAGATGGTATGTGAGCCTGTATGAAGCCATGAGCCTGGAACTGGACTAAGTCGCTACGTTCCTACAGGCTTTGATGGCTCAGTACAAAGATCCCCTTCAAGAGACCAGGGCATTGGCTGCCTTACGCGATATGAAGCAAGGGTCCAAGTCAATTCGAGAGTATGCTGCGGAGTTCTGGGCCAATGCTGCGAAGGTGAGAGGGTGGAGTGAGCTTATGAAAATCGAGCATTTTACCCAAGGATTGAATGCGGGCATCCTAGACCTAGCCCTCACCCAAGCCAGACCCACTACGTTGGTGGGCTGGATCCAATTGGCGGGGGAAGTCGAGACCAACATGAAGTGGGTGGCCCTACGCCAACACCAAAGTGGCAAGGCGAACTGCGACCCAAAATCAGGAGGGAAGCCGGAGGTGAGGAAAACCCAAGGGGGAGACGGTGGTGGAAACACTGCAGGGTCCCACAAGTGTTTCCGGTGTGGGGACCCCAACCACCTGGCCAGTAGTTTTCCAAACCCACCCCGGGCACCTCAGAGTGTGTCCAAGCCGAGCACACCCACGCCGAAGAAAACACCCAGCCGCCCTAAGGAAGCGGCGAAAAGCAGCGCTGCAGCCATAGCGGAGCAGGATGATGACACCCTCATCACGGACGAGCTGAGTGAGCTGTCGTGGCTGGATGAGCCATCGGGAAATGAGGATGACCTGCTCTAAAGGGTGCCAACCAGCAGGTCGTGGAGGGACTGGCACCGCTCAGGGTGAGAGTAACGGGGTCGCTGTAGTTTGTACCAGTTAAACTGTTGAACAGTAGACTCAAAAGATTTGTGCGGGTGAAAGCTCTAATCAATTCTGGGTGCAACCGGGACCTAATCACCCCTAAGCTAGTGGACGCATTGGGGCTGGCCACCACGGCTCTACCCTTCCCCATCCAGTTTGAGCAGATGGACAGGTCGGTGATGAGGGGGGAGCCCTGTGTACTGGATATTCAGTTGGTGCCCATGGGGATCGAAGAGCATTGGGACCAAGAGACTTTTGTAATCGCC
The DNA here is from genome assembly GCF_032191835.1 of Heteronotia binoei. Lineage (NCBI taxonomy): Eukaryota > Metazoa > Chordata > Lepidosauria > Squamata > Gekkonidae > Heteronotia > Heteronotia binoei. The sequence continues at coordinate 204,516,506 of NC_083224.1, read as the reverse complement.
CCCTTGTCTTCCCACGATGTGGTCCTAGGGGTGGGGTGGCTGGCCATGCACGAGCCAAGTATCCGGTGAGGGGATCAAACAATAAAGTTTGTTGACCCACTGTGCAAGGCGCACCTTTGGAGCACGACTGGGACCCGTGACCTCCCCCTACAAAGGAGAGAGTCTGTTTAACCATGGAGGAGGTCCCGGCCATCCCCAAGGCCTAGCAGGACTTAATGGGGGTGTTTAGTGAGCAGGGGGCAGACGAGTTACCTCCACCCAGGAGCACAGACTGCGCCATCGAACTGATACCGGGGCAGTCGCTGCCTAAGGCTAAACTGTACTCTATGGGGTGGGCAGAGAAGAAGGAACTGCGGAAGTTCCTAGACAGAAACCTGAAGCGGGGGTTCATTAGACCGGCGACGGCCCCCCACGCCGCCCCTGTCTTATTTAGGAAGAAGGATGGCACGCTTCGGCTTTGCACAGACTTTCGAGGGCTTAATGGGATTTCTACCTCAAATGCCTATCCCATCCCCCTCATCAAAGACTTATTAAGCATGGTGTCCGAAGGAAAGATTTTCACCAAACTGGACTTGAGAGATGCGTACTTTAGAGTGCGCATCAAAGAGGGGGATGAGTGGAAGATAGCTTTCAATACCCCTATGGGACAATTTAAGTATTTGGTGATGCCATTTGGGTTGCAGGGAGCGCCGGGGGTGTTCCTGAACTTTATCAACGATGTATTACGGAAGTTTTTGTTTAAAGGGGTGGTGGTGTACCTGGATGACATCATTACCTATTCTCAGGATGAAAAGTCTCATGTAAAATTGGTGAGGGAGGTGTTGAGCACATTGTTGAAGCATAAGTTATATGCCAAACTGTCCAAGTGTGAGTTCCACAAAACTGAGTTAGACTACCTGGGGTTTTGGGTGTCCGCTCAGGGGTTGGCGGTGGACCCGGCCAAGGTACAAGCGGTATTGGATTGGGCTCCCCCGAGGACACGTAGACAGCTACAATCTTTCCTCGGGTTCACAAATTTCTACAGGAATTTCATAGCTGGGTTTGCCCAAATTATGCTCCCCCTCACAGAGTTATTAAAAACAAGGGAGAAGGGCCCAGAGGCGAAAAAAACTGGGGCCCGTTTAAATTGGACACCGAAATGCCAGGAGGCGTTCGACAAGCTCAAGCGATTATTTACTAGCGAGCCGGTCCTGAGCACCCTTCATTGTGCAATGCGATGCCTCCGATGTGGCCGTAGGGGCCATTTTTATGCAGAAAGACGAGGAGGGGAGGCTGAAACCTTGCGCATATATTTCTAAAAAATTCTCGAAGGATCAAAGGAACTGGTCAGTGTGGGACAAAGAGGCGTTTGCTGTAACTTATGCTCTGAAAACCTGGCGGTCATGGTTGGAAGGGGCCAAAGTCCCATTTGAGATTTGGACGGACCACAAGAATTTGGAAGCACTCACGGGGAGGAGGAAGCTAAGTGAAAAACAGATTAGGTGGGCGGGCTTTTTCTCCAAATTTGACTTTGCGCTGAGGCACATCCCGGGAACAAGAATTTCTTGGCCGATGCTCTTTCTCGCTTGCCACAGCATAACAGCCAAAAGGAGGAAGTCATAGACTCTCTGGTTTTCCCCTCCCAGGTGGTTGCCGTAGTGACGACACAGTCAAAAACAAAACGCAGCCAGGACGGGTGGGGGAAAGAACGTATGGCTTTAGAAACAGAAAAAGAGGGAGAGGATCGTCCACGGGAAATCCAGAAAAGGGAGAATGGGCTGTGGTATCGAGGGGAGAAATTGTACGTCCCCAAGACCATGAGGTTGGAAGTCTTACAATTTTGCCACTCAAACAAATTGGCCGGACATTTTGGGAACGTGAAGACACTCCATCTAACCAGTAGACAGTTCTGGTGGCCGTCCCTGAAAAAAGATGTATCTGAATTTGTTGCCTCCTGCCCCATCTGCTTGATGGCTAAAAGGAGGGGGGGAAGCCACCTGGACTGTTAAAACCCCTGGAAACGGCCACACGGCCCTGGTCAGTAGTGTCAATGGACTTTATCATCGAACTGCCGCCGTCGCAAGGCAAGATGGTAATTCTAGTAGTAGTGGACACTTTTTCTAAGCAAGCACACTTCATCCCCTGCGCACAACTGCCAACAGCAAAAAAGCTGGCCTATCTATTTTTCCATCATATTGTGAAACTCCACTCGTTTCCTGACAAGGTAATTAGTGACAGGGGGCCACAATTAGTTGCCAACTTCTGGCGGGAGTTTTGCAAGTTGTTAGGGATAGAACAGGAGTTGAGTTCTGCCTACCACCCCCAGACAGATGGGTAGACGGAACGCATGAACGCCTTGTTGGAACAATACTTACAGTGTTATGTAAATCACCAGCAATCAAATTGGGTGGACTTGCTACCCTTCGCCGAGTATGGTTACAACAATAGTGTGCATAGCTCCACCAAAGCTTCCCCGTTTCAAATAGTCAATGGGTACAAGGGGAAACCTGTCCCATCACTGCCAGGGGGGGGACCAACAAGGGAACCCAGCTCGTTTGAACAATGGTGGGGAAAATTGAGTGATGGATGGAAGGGGATTCAGGAGAACTTGGAGTCCGCGAAAGAAGTGTACAAAAAGCAGCATGACAGGTCCCATGTGCCTGTGTGGGACTTCAAGGTGGGAGACTCCATGTTTGTGTCAACAAATAACCTCCCCCTGAATCAACCTTCCAAGAAATTGGCTTATCAGTTCTTGGGCCCTTTTAAAATCAAACGGGTAATAAACAAGGTGACTGTAGAATTGGAACTACCAAAAATGTTTAGTAAAGTGCATCCTGTCTTTCATTGCAGTCTGCTGCTAGCCTCTCTTTACTGCCCCCCTGGATCGTTCCAGTGTCCCCCAGGGGGCAATATCACCCACTTTGGGAAACACTGACCTAGACTCTGTAAGGTGCTCAGTTGGTATGTATCTTGAACTGGACTTTCTAGCAGCTGAGCTCTGGGACCCTTTCTCCACCACCACCACCACCATGTTTTCTTTTCCAGGTCTTGTAAGTTGAACTTGCAAGTTAAATGGCATCCTCAAGGGTGCCATGGATACTTCATTGCCAGTCTGCTACTGGATTCAAATAGCTGACCTCAAAGATCAGTCGGGCTGCACCAGATATTGTAAAACCCCAGCTTCCAAACTTCCTCTTCCATCTGACAAGTGGTCTTACTGGTGAGGAGCCCATCAAGTGATGAACTGCTAACCTCTTATGGACTATATTACCTAGTTCTCCCTTTTGATACTTTCTGAACTTGATCCCCCATCGGTCTTGAAGTATCTTACCCAGTTCTGAAACTTCTGCTATGTTGTGGGACAGTTTCTGGATCTTGACCTTTGCCTGTACTGAATTATGCCCCCCCATCTCTAGTCTTCTTGGATTGACAAGAAGCACAACACCTAAAAGTGGAGCCCTGACTTGATCTCTTATGCCTCCTTATCTGAATCCTTCTACCTTGCTCTTGCAGCTGGATGAAATCTAGCTCAGAACCAGTTCTCTCTTGATATGGTCATCTTACTCATCTTACAACCTTACTAGAAGAGGACTGTCTAAAAGAACATGAGAAGAGTCCTGCTGGATCAGACCAGTGGTCCATTTAGTCCAGCATCCTGTCTCACACAATGGCCAGCCAGTTCCCCTGAAGGGTTAATAAACAGGGCATGCAGGCTGAGGCCTTCATAAGAGAATGAGAAGAACCCTGATGAATCAGACCAGTGGTCCATCTAATCCAGCATCCTGTCTCACACAGTGTCAACCAATTCCTCTGGAGTGCCAATAGTAGAGCATAGCAGCTGAGGCCTTCCCCTGATGTTGCCTCCTGGCTCTGGGATTCAAAGGATTAGTGCAGGTTCCCCTCAGCCACCATGGCTAGTAGCAATCATCAATCTATCTAATCCCCGTTTAAAGCTATTTATTCCTTGTGGCCATCACAACATGAATTTCATATTGTAATAATTCCCTATGTAAAGCAGTATTTCCTTTTGTCCATCCTAAATTTACTTCCCATCAGCTTCATTGGATGTTCTTGAGTTCTTGTATTTTGGAAGTGAAAGAAAAAAATCTCTTTGTGAACTCTCTCCACCCCATGCATAATTTTATAAACTTCTATCATGCCCCCCCCCCCTTTTAGTGATCTCTTTTTTAAAATGGAAAAATCCCAGACTCTTCAGCCTTTCCTCCTAGGGAAGGTGCTCCAACCCCCTCATCTTGGCTGCCCTCCTCTGTACTTTTTCCGGCTCCACAATGCCCTTTTTGAGATGCAATGATCAGAACTGTAGGCAGTATTCCAAATAAGACCACACCATAGGGGCATTACAATATTGGCCATTTTCTTCTCAGTCCCTTTCCCAGTAATCCCTAACATAGAGTTTGCTTTTTGGTGGACACTTTTTATTGGGCTGCCCACTATGACCTCAAGATCTTTTCCCCAGTCTCAGCAAAAGGAAGGTAGTTTCTCTGGATTCAAGGGGAAGATCCAAGACAGACTGTGATGCTGCCTTTAGAAGAGGTATTCATTGACGAACTTGTTTGAAGAAAATAGGAGGAAAAATACTCGGCAGAACCACTTCCTGACATGTCCACTTGAAGCCAGATTAGAATTCTTCACTGTGGGCCACTCCAGAGAAATCCCTCTTCATGCTCTTCAGCGGTGGGTTGGCCAATCACATGTACGTCTCAGCTAAGCCTTTGTTCTCCAGTTTCCTCGGAATGTTTCAAAAAAGCAAAAACAGACCTTAATTAGCCCACTGTTTTCACTCTCAAGAGTCAGAGGGCCACAGAGGAGGAAGTCATGGCTTTAATGTAACTGCCTGCTTCTATTATTGTCAGTGCTGCACCATCAGTGAGAGCCAGGAGTCAGAAACCAAGGAGTGGGCACACACACACTTTGCTGTTGCCCTGGCAAAACTGGCAGCTGACCTAGAAGCCTTTGTAGGGTTAAAACAATGGGATATCCAGACACTCATCAGCTTGGTTCACATCCTGCTTGCTGTCTGGGAGAACTTAAATTTAATTTAATTTATTTTTTTTTTAATTTATACCTCGCCCTATCTCACAAGAAGGGAGCTGAGCTCCAAGTTTACACCCCCATTCCTCTGAGGCAGCTGTTCCAAGAGCATCGCATAATCTTCCATCATGCTATGTTGCTGGGATCCAGAGTTCTGTACTGGAGTTCATGCTGAAGATCGCAGTCCTTGGTATTTGCAGTTCAAGCACCTCAGAAGAAGACCTCCTCCAGAAGAATCCATGACTTGAAGAACAAAGTTCATAGAATCATAGAATCCTAGAGTTGGAAGGGACCTCCAGGGTCATCTAGTCCAACCCCCTGCACAATGCAGGGAACTCACAAATACCTCCCTTCAAGTCTAGTGGCATCAAGACCAACTTTGTTGGAAAGAAGAAGAGGAGGAGGATATTGGATTTATATTGCACCCTATACTCTGAATCTGAGTCTCAGAGCGGTCACAATCTCCTTTACCTCTCCCCCCCCCCCAAAAAAAACAGACACCCTGTGAGGTAGGTGGGGCTGAGAGAGCTCTAGCAGCAGCTGCCCTTCCAAGGACAAGCTCTGCGAGAGCTATGGCTGACCCAAGGCCATTCCAGCAGGTGCTAGTGGAGGAAGGGGGAATTGAACCTGGTTATCCCAGATAAGAGTCTGTGCACTTAACCACCAAACTGGTTCTCAGTAGGGTGCCTGACTGGACTCAAACATTGTTCTGCTGCTTCAGACCAACACAGCTTCTGCCCACCTGAATCATGACAGGGATCCCCAATATGGTGCCATTCCTGGTGTTTGCCAAGTGTTTTTTTAAAGTGGGTGGATGGAGCCAAGTAGGCCTGTGGCCCAGCAAGGCTTCTGATTAGCTATGCAGATTTTTAAAAACCTGCCTCAACAGCAACTGCAAGCACAGGACAAATGTGTTCATTTCAAAAGTCATCCTTTGCAGCAGATCTTCTGCCAAAGTGCTGAAAAGCTACTGGTAGGTCCGGTGTGACCGCCTTCTTTGCCCCATTTTGTGGTTGGCTGTGTCTCCTATGGCAGCCATTTGGTTGTTGTGTCAATCACCTTAGGCCAGAGTTCCAAAGGTATCTGCAAGGTCAAAAAGGCTGGGGACCCCTGTTTGAGGAGAACCAATTCCACCCCTCTCCCACCCCCCCACCCCCCCGACAGTTGCTCTTGGCTGCCATCAGCTCACAGGGGCTACTAGAAGAAAACCATAGGAAGGATTTCCAGGTGAAGGAAAGGTAAGGGGGAGGGGGATCCATGCCAAAGAGTCTGAAAGAGAAATGAGAGTGGGAGATAGAACTCATGCGGCTTCTGAAATCCACACAGTCTCTCCTCCTCCTTTATTATTTTTTCTGTGAGCTAATCCAATTGGACATAGAGATAGACCTCTGGATGGACACCATGGGTACCATTAAAGTGTGGCAGGGAGTCATTGCTTAAAGCTGCTATCTGAAGGTATCATGTAGACTTTCCACCTAAGTGTCAACACTCTGGTCTTTCAGCCTCTGCATCTCATGGGAAAATAGACCACCCCTCAGAACTTGGTGGGCTGCCCTGCCTTGCTGTGCCATCAGCGTTACGGAGCTCTTAACTGATGGAACTTGGGGTGCTCTTAAGGTCTTGTCACACCTTTTCCCTGATGAAGCGTGGCTGAGGCCGCTCTGTATTCCAGAATGGAAGGTCTCTTGTGTAGCAAAGAGAGCAACTTCTGGAGAGGGGGCTAAGTCAGTCCATTGAATCCACCAAGAGCCTTGGTGCCTTGAAGACTCAACCGATGGACTGACAAAATATTTTTGAGGGCCAGAAGAACCCACTTCATCAGATGCATAAAGTGGTGCACTCAATGGGCAGACATATACACACACAGACATACAAGACAGAGGAAGGGTGTTGTGTTGTTGTTGGTGCGGTAGAAACTAGAAGGTCAGCCAGTGTGGTGTAGTAGTTAGAATGCTGGACTAGGACTGCTGAGACCTGTGTTCAAATCCCTGCTAAACAATGAGTTCTGTCAGGTCAACCGTTCTCTCTCAGTCTAACCTATTTCCCAAGGTTGTTGTGATAATCAGCTTGAGGACTCTACAGCAGGCCAGTTCCGTCAGGCAAAAAGAGAAGAGGAAAGCATGAAGCAAGATTTGAACTGGGGACTTGCTGTTTTGCTGGCTGGGAGAAACTGGCATCATCTGTGAAATATTGCTTTGATAGTGGTCTTTCTGGCTGCTGTTCCCACCAGAAGCACTTTAGAGACCAACAACAACAAGAAGAAGATGATATTGGATTTATACCCCACCCTTCACTCTGAATCTCAGAGTCTCAGAGTGACTCACAATCTCCTTTACCTCCCCCCCCCCCCCCCCGCCCACAATAGACACCCTGTGAGGTAGGTGGGACTGAGAGAGCTCTCCCAGAAGCCACCCTTTCAAAGACAGAGACTCAGATTAACCTACAGATACTCTGTGAGGCGGGTGGGGCTGAGATCTCTCTCCCAGAAGCTGCCCTTTCAAGGACAGAGGCTCAGAGCGGCCTACAATCTCCTTCCCCTTCCTCCCCCACAATAGATGCCCTGTGAGGTGGGTAGGGCTGAGAGAGCTCTCCCAGAAGCTGCCCTTTCAAGGAAAAACTCCTACGAGAGCTATGGCTGACCCAAGGCCATTCCAGCAGCTGCAAGTGACGTAGTGGGGAATCAAACCCAGTTCTCCCAGATAAGAGTCCATGCATTTAACCACACCAAACTGGCATATGCTTGTGAGAGCCAAACAGGTGTGAGCCAACGAGATGTAGTGGTTAAGAGTATCAGGTTAGTATCTGGGTTAGTTCACCCAGATTCAAATCCCCACCTTGTGCCGTGGAAGCTGGCCAGGTGACCTTGGGCCAGTCACACTCTCTCACCTGACCTCCCTCATAGGGTTGTTGTCAGGACAGAAGGGGGGAGAGGAGAATGATGCAAGCCACTTTGGGTTCCCTTTAGGGAGAAAGGTGGGGTATAGATGAATTAAATAAACCACCAAAGCCAATGGATACATTTTGTAAAGATGAAAAAAAGCACATGTTGAAAACAGCTTGGTGCAAATTCACTGAGATGCACTCTAACACTTCCTTCGGCAGATTGTTGCAAAGTACAGAAGGCCCCTCGGGATAGCAGAGGCCGGATGGCGTCTTGCCTGGTCTTTCTCGGAGGGGCCTTTCCAGGCTTGAATCAATGTTTGCAGCTTCTCTGGGCACTGCGCACCTGCTCTAATTAAAAGCAACTTGTTTCCCGGAGTTCCTATTTATCCCTGCAGTGGGAAAGGCTGCCAGGCTTGTTTCACTTCTTCCCGCCTGCCATTAAATTCCTGTCCGCTTAACAAATGTATTCTACTGTGCCATCCCACCCCCAGACATTACTGCTGACGTGCTCTTTACACCTTTGCATCTGGAGGGGAAGGGGTGTGCTCAGAGGCTTGTGCTTCGAACGAAAGGGGCCAGGAGTCGGGATTAGTCCCTCCCTGGAAACTCAAACCTTGTCAACAGAGAGTGTTCTTTAAGGGACTCAAAGATCAAGCCTACAGACTTTATTGATACCCCACCTTTCTACCCTGCCTTTCTTCTCAGTGAGAATCCAAAGCAGTTTCCAACATCCTTCAGGGTGACAGCCTCCAGGTGGTGGCTGGAGACCTCCTAGGATTGCAGCTAATCTCCAGGCGGCAAACATCGGTTCCCCTGGACAAAATGGCTGTTGGGAAGGTGGTCTCTATGGCATTGTGCCCCACTGAAGACTCTCCCTTCCCCAAAACCAACCCTCCCAAGCCTTCACTCCTAGGGTTGCCAAGTCCAATTGAAGAAATACCTGGGGACTTTGGGGGTGGAGCCAGGAGACTTTGGGGGTGGAGCCAGGAGATGTTAGGGGTGGAGCCAAGATCAAGGCTGTGACAAGCGCTGCAGCCGCAGGTTCCCGCGCCGCAGCCGCCGCCTGAGGAGGAAGCTGTCCCTTCCTCCTCCTCCCGCTCGTCCTCCCCGCCCCTCGGCCCTGCCTGAGGCAGGAAGCCTGGGTGAAGCAGGGCGGTGGCGCGGGCATGGAGAGCGGGGCCGGGGGCTCGGGGCCTACTCCTCGGCCTCCGGCGCTGCCGCGCTGGTGCTGGCGGGGCTGTGCTGCCAACACCGGAGGCCGAGGAGCTGCCTCCGGGGCTGCCGAGGTGCTGCTTCCGGCGCTGCCGCGCTGGTGCTGGCGGGGCTGTGCTGGCGGGGCTGTGCTGCCAACGCCGCCAGCCAGCGAGGCCCTCGGCCGACAGCTCCTCCGCCACCGCCGCCTCCTCCTGCTGCTGGGCGCCGGCGGGCCCGCCGCCTGCAGCCTCACTGGGCGGAAGGGGGCGGCAGCGGCGCGGCGGCCTCGCACGCTGCGGGACGGGGTGGCTCGCCATTTCCCCCCTCTCCCCCCGCTTCCATTTTTGGGGGGAGCGGTGGAAGAGGGGGGAAATCCTGGGGTCCCCCGCCAGGGCGGGAGGGTTGGGACCCCTATTCACTCCCCAAATCTCCAGGGATATTCCAATCCGGAGCTGGCAACCATTAACCATTCTCCTCTCCTCCATTTGAACCTCACAACAACCCTGTGAGGTAGGGTAAGTTAAGAATGTATGACTGAGCCACAGCAGAGCAGATCCTAGCAGTCTGGCCTTCTGGGCACTGTGCCCACCACACTCTTTTCTCAGCTGGCCTTGGTTATCATCGGGGGCGGGGGCAGGCAGGGCAACGGATGGAGGGGGTTGGACCATGGTTGACTTCTGAGTCATTCAAGTACGTGGCTGGTAATTATTTTTCTGGAACAGTCTTATAAGACCGGGTCGGCCGCTCTAGGAGCTTCTGGGAAAATGATTTTCCTGGACACTCTAGCAATTTGGGAGGGAAACTCTATTGTTGCAAAGTACAGAGCTATTCAAAGTCCTAAAAGACAATGCTGTTAAAATGATGCACACATTATGTCAGCAAATTTGGAAAACGCAACAGTGGCCATAGGATTGGAAAAGGTCAGTTTATACTCCAATCCCAAGGAAGGGTAATGCCAAGTGTCATGACTCCGGAGGTTATTACCAATTTCTGCACCACTCTGGGTCAAGGGTGCACCTTGAGAAGGCCCAGAGTTCCCCCCCAAGCCCTTCAGGCCTCCTGTAGCTTAGGCGTAATAATAGGCATGAGGACCAGACAGAGTGAACAACAAAAATGTTTATTTTAGTGGGATAGGAATTAACAAGGTGCATTAACCAGTAAAAGGGTGAAGGGAAAATAAAGAAATGCCCTGATGCGTCTATCTTACAGTCCCTCCCCTGCTCAAGCTCTCCAGGCACAGCCTACCTCCAGCTCAGCCTTCCAGGGAAAGAACACCCCCTGCCTGGGCTTGGCCATTTTATGTCCTCCTCCCAGGCGCCACCCCTCTCTGGGCCAGTTTCCCTCCAAAACCTGGCCACCCAATCAGAGGGACAGAGGGGATCCTGGGAGATGTAGGCTCTTCCGGGTAACTCCTAAGCAAGCTTCCCTGGGGCCTGCAGGCCTCACTAGGCCCAGGATCATGACTAGGCTTCCCAATCCCCAGGTCCCAGTGGGGGGTCCCCTGTTTTTACAGGCTTCTCCCCACCCCCAGTCAGCTGGCCGGAGGGGGAAGCCCCGCCCCCCACAGTCACCATGGAGTTTCAGAGCTCCTGCAGGTCCGTTTTTAAAATATGCGCCTTTAAGGCTGAGCAGGAAGCAGGAAACAGGAAGGGCTTCGGAGAACGGCCCCTCCCTTTGTTTTGCTTTCGTTTTCAGATCAAGTAAAGTTCTGCAGGAACAAGACCCAGTAAGTATTTGTGTGCGAGAGAGAGGTAGGGGCAGGGGATTCCCTGGTTTGGAGGCCCTCCCCCCCCCTTTAGAAAGCATGGGTGGGAGGGAAATGTCTACTGGGCACTCTATTATTCTCTATGGAGAACGATTCCCATAGGGAATAATGGGGAATTGATCCGCAGGTATTGAGGGCTCTGGGGGGGCTATGTTTTGAGGGGGAGCTATGTTTTAGTGCCTCTCCTCAAAATACCCCCCAAGTTTCAAAACGACTGGACCAGAGGGTCCAATTCTATGAGCCCCAAAAGATGGTGCCCCTATCCTTCATTATTTCCTATGGAAGAAAGGCATTTTAAAAGGTGTGCTGTCCCTTTAAATGTGATGGGCAGAACTCCCTTGAAGTTCAATTATGCTTGTCACACCCTTGTTCCTGGCTCCACCCCCAATGTCTCCTGGCTCCACCCCCAAAGTCCCCAGATATTTCTTGAATTGGACTTGGCAACCCTAATCATGACACCAAGGAATGTTCAAAGTATCGCACCATTGCACTCATTTCACATGCCAGCAAGGTCATGTTAAAGATCCTACAAGCTAGGCTTCAGCAGTATGTAGATCGGGAATTACCAGAAGTTCAAGCTGGGTTTTGGAGAGGTAGAGGAACTAGAGATCAAATTGCCAACATTCGCTGGATTATGGAGAAAGCACGGTTGTATCAGAAAAAGGTCTATTTCTGCTTCATTGACTATGCTAAAGCCTTTGAGTGTGTGGATCACAACAAACTGTGGCAAGTCCTTAAAGAGATGGGCGTACCAGACCACCTCACATGTCTCCTGAGGAACCTGTATAAGGGTCAAGAAGCTGTCAGAACGGGATATGGAACAACTGATTGGTTTAGAATAGGAAAAGGAGTTTGACAAGGATGTATATTGTCAACCTGCTTATTTAATTTATATGCAGAGTACATCATGCGGAATGCTGGCCTGGATAAAGCACAAGCCAGAATTAAAGAAGAAGAACTGCAGATTTATACACTGCCCTTCTCTCTGAATCAGAGACTCAGAATGGCTTACAATCTCCTTTATCTTCTCCCCCCACAACAGACATCCTATGAGGTAGGTGGGGCTGAGAGAGCTATCCCAGAAGCTGCCCTTTCAAGGACAACCTCTCTGATAGCTATGGCTAACCTAAGGCCATTCCAGCAGGTGCAAGTGGAGGAGTGGGGAATCAAACCCGGTTCTCCCAGATAAGAGTTCATGCACTTAACCACTACACCACTCTAATGGCAGTGAGGAGGACCTAAAGAATCTCTTGTTGAGGGTGAAAGAGGAGAGCGCAAAAGTAGGCTTGAAACTCAACATCAAAAAAACTAAGATCATGGCATCTGGCCCCATCACACCTTGGCAAATAGAAGGGGAAGACATGGAAGTAGTGACAGACTTCACATTTCTGGGATCCAAGATAGCTGCAGATGGTGACTGTAGCCATGAAATTAAAAGACGTTTGCTCCTTGGGAGGACAGCTATGGCAAACCTAGGCAGTATAATAAAAAGTAGAGACATCACCCTGCCATCAAAAGTCCGTATAGTCAAAGCTATGGTATTCCCAGTAGTAATGTATGGCTGTGAGAGCTGGACCATAAGGAAGGCTGAGTGCAGAAGAATAGATGCTTTTGAGCTGTGGTGCTGGAGAAGAATGTTGATAGTCCCTTGGACTGCAAGAAGATCAAATCAGTCAGTCCTAAGGAAAATCAACCCAGACTGTTCCCTGGAAGGTCAGATGCTGAAGCTGAAGCTCAAATACTTTGGCCATCAAATGAGAAGGGAGCACTCCCTGGGGAAGATCCTGATGCTGGGATCAGAAGGCAAAAGAAGAAGGGGATGGCAAAAGATGAGATGGCTGGACAGCGTTACTGATGTAACTAACATGAATTTGAGCAGGATTCGAAGGATGGTGGAAGACGGGACGGCCTGGCATGACGTGGTCCATGGGGTAGCAAAGAGTCGGACTTGACTGTGCGACTGAACAACAACACAGACAGGACAGGAGAGGCTGGATGGCTTCTTGCCCAGTCTTTCTCAGTGGGGCCTTTTCAGGGCTTGAATCAATATTTGCAGCTTCTTTGGGCACTGCACACCTGCTCTAATAAAAGCAACTTCTTTCCCAGAGTACCATAGAGTTTCCCTCTCAAATTGCTAACGCGTCCGGGAAAACCATAGAGTTTTCCTGGAAGCTCCTAGAGCGGCTGGCATTCAACATCACCGGGACAATGATGTCATTTGTGAGTTTCATCATCACATTATGCACACGTGAAAAAAGTCCCCCACCAGAGGCCACGGGAGACTTGACAACTCTAAAACTTAGCAGGGAGGCAGAACTTTGGAGGAAGTTGTTATAAGGATGTTCATTTGGATCTACCTAAGCCAAAATATAGCAAAAAAATATCTTTTTGGTATTTGGGGGTATGTTTCAGCATCCCAAAGATATCTGGGATTTTTCATAACTGCTCCAAGCCCCCTCCCCCCCAAAAATCCTGGATGTATTCAGGAATTACCGGAACAATTGGCAAATCCACAAAAAGACAGCTGACGGGTAGGAGCAGACTGTTCCCACTGCTGCTTAGATGTTTTCCAGGCTTTCTTCTGCAGTGCCTTCTAATAAGACACGTTTAAAGGGACTGCAGAAGAAAGCCTGAAAAACAAGTGTGCAGGTGGGAGCAATCTGGCCCCGCCTACTCAGCTGGTTTTTTGTGGCTTTGCTGCTGGTGTTTGGAGTTTTTTTTTCCCTTGGGTCTCTTGGACTCTCAAAAATTCAGGATTTCAAAAAACAATTCCTAGATCTGACTTCTTAACCAATATTGGTGGTTCATTTTTGGGTTTGGGGATGATGCTGCCAAATGAACTGGTTTGAAACGATCCACGAAATGGCCCGGTTTGTTCTTGAACGGCAGTTCATTTTTCGGTTTGTGCCCATCCCTCCACCACACGCTTCTGCTAAGTGGTATCTAGTGCCTCTGGCCTTTCCACAACAAAGTTCAGGGCAGTGTACATCATTCTCCCTTGCACCCTTGAGCCTCACAACAGCCCTGCAAAGTTAGCTAAAGGGAGGGAGGAGTGGCTAGCCCAGTGTAGTTCAGCGCACGAGCCACTCTGACACAGGCAGCTGGTTATCATTTGGCCCTTGAAGCAGCCACAAGGAAAGGGATCAGGCCGGCAGCAGTAAGGAAGATGGCATTCCGCTTCCCCTTGATCATTCCATGTCTGCTTTGAAGCTCCAGTAGGGAAAAGTGCTCTGTATGAAGTCAGAAAAACCAGGATCAGGGAGGTTTCCCCAAATATGGCTTCCGTCATGGGACTCCAGACCAGTTGATTCAAGGAGCAGGGCTGCCAACAGGGTGGGAAATTCCTGGAGATTTGTGGGTGCAGCCTAAAGAAGGCAGGGCTTGAGCGGAGGGACCACAGCAGGATATAATGCCATACAGTCCTCCCTCCAAAGCAGCCATTTTTCCAGGGGAACTGGTCTTTGTAGATCAGCTGTAATTCTAGGAGATCTCCAGGCCCCTCCTAGAGGTTGGCAGCTCTACCAGGGAGAGACTTGAATGACAAGAAATTTAGACAAATCCCTAGTCTTGGCCTTAGGGTTGCCAAGTCCAATTCAAGAAAAATCTGGGGACTTTGGGGGTGGAGCCAGGAGAAATTAGGGGAGGAGCCAAGATCAAGGCTGTGACAAGCATAATTGAACTCCAAAGGGAGTTCTGGCCATCACATTTAAAAGGACGGCACACCTTTTCAATGCCTTCCTTCCATAGGAAATCATGAAGGATAGGGGCACCTTCTTTTGGGGCTCATAGAATTGGACCCCTGGTCCAATCTTTTTGAAAATTGGGGGGGTATTTTGGGGAGAGGCACTAGATGCTATGCTGAAAATGTGGTGCCTCTACCCCAAAAAACAGCCCCCCCCAGAGCCCCAGATACTCGTGGATCAATTATCCATGATTTTCTATGGGAATAAATCTCCACAGGGAATAAGAGTTCCCAGCAGACATTTCCCTCCCCTCCCCCGGTTTTCTGACGACCCTGAAGCAGGGGGAGGGCCTCCAAACTGGGGGATCTCCTGCCCCCACCTGGGGATTGGCAACCCTACTTGGCCTCCTCCCTAGTGCTTGTCCCTTGACTGGAAGGTGTCTTGGGCTTGGATTCTTGCCCTACCCCATTCTCTCTGTGGCAATGTTCTTTCATCCCTTCCTCTAATAACTAAGTCCTTGGGAAGAATTTTACTTGTCAAATCAGAACTCTCTAGGTGACATCTCTCAGGTCTTTCTCCTGCAAAAGAACTCACAAATTCAAGAAACATCCAGGGCCGATGTATTCCAGGCGTCCACAACGTGTGGTCCAACCGCAGCTGTGCTGGCTGCTATTTCGATGCCAAGAAAATTCCTTTCTTTGGCGTCAGTTTTATCTAAATTCTCGTTTCTTTGGCTGACAGTATTGTGTGCTTGTTATATACTGCTTTTATTGGCTGTTGGGTTTGAGGATGCCAGTTGCCTGCCTCTGATAGAAGAACTGTGGAGGACAGAGGTGATGTCATTCTACGCAATGATGTCATGACTGAGCAAAAACATGAATGTGACATCAGCGGATCAGCCACTGCTCTAGGAACTCTATGACAGGGTTCCCCAATGTGGTCCCCACTCCCTATGGGCACCAGGGCACCCACCAGTACTTCCTCTGGCATCCACCAAGCTTTTCAGAGAATGGGTGGGGGCACTGCAAGACAGGGCTTGTTATTGTCTTCCCACATTACTTGAGGAGGAGGACGAGTAAGCAACTGGGGTTTTTTTTTCTAGTCCTGTAGCTACAAGGTGTAGCTTCCTGTAGCTACACCTTGACTACTAGGCAAATTAGGCGGTTGCTTAGGGCACAGGGAGGAGGGGGGCGCTAAATTTGGCTCCTCCCCGGTGCCCACAACAACTTCTTAGTTTGCCTGCCTGCCTCCCCTGCCACAGCCTGCCCCCCTTCCCTTGCACTTCGCCCACCCCTCGCCCCTCTGGGCACGATCAGAGTAGTGCACCGCGGCTTGGTCCTACCAGCTTCGATGCGGCCAGTGTGGCATCTAATCCTTTGAAGCGTGTGTGGGAGAAGACTTCACTCCCGCACTTCTGGTTCCAGGAAGGAGGGGAGAGAAGCCTTCTCCCATGCACTTCAAAGGATTAGATGGTGTGCCGCCTGCATTGAAGTTGGTAGGGCCCAGCCACAGTGCAGTGCAGTGCAGTGCGCTCTGATGGGGGGGCAATGCAGCATGGCACTGCGTTGCAATGCTGCAGAGGGAGGAAGGGCAGTGGGGGGGGGGGTGCAGGGAGCCTGCCCAGGACATCATGAGCCCTAGAGCTGGCACTGGGTGTGAGCAGAGAAGTATTCCATTGGGCTTAGCTTCCTGAGGAAGCCGTTTTGGACTGGGCTCTGCTTCCTACGGAAGCCACTTTGGGGTGGCACTCTTCACTCCCTCTCAAAAATCCCAGAGATGTTTGTAATCTCAAAAAGATTAGAGACCCCTGCTCTATGGTATTATACCATGGAGTTTCTAGAGCATCAGCTGACACACTGGTGTCATTTCTGTGTTTTTGCCTAGATGTGCCATTTCTATATCTTGTTTGCTTCTTGACCAAAGGACCCAGGCCTGGCATCCCAAGCTGGGTTGGTGCCTAACTCTTTTGCTGGGTAGCCATGTTGGTCACCCAAAGGGTGATTAGCATGTGGAATTCACTGCCACAGGAGGTGGTGGCGGCCACAAGTATAGCCACCTTCAAGAGGGGTTTAGATAAAAATATGGAGCACAGGTCCATCAGTGGCTATTAGCCACAGTGTGTGTGTATATATAAAATTTTTTGCCACTGTGTGACACAGAGTGTTGGACTGGATGGGCCGTTGGCCTGATCCAACAGGGCTTCTCTTATGTTCTTATGTCTGAAGCAACAGAACAAAGTTTGAGTCTAGTGGCCCCTTTCAGACCAATGGGCATGCACACAACCGCTTCTACCCAGAATGAAGCTTTCTTGTTCTGGACTCAAACTTTGTTCTATTCTTTTGCTGCCATCTTTTTTTTATTTAGAGTTTTTTAAACACACTTTTCTCATCACATTCCTGTGATGGTCCTTTCAGGATATTGATCTTAAGAAGCAAACAAAAACCTAACAAATTACAATAGTACATTTAAGGAATGCTTTCTAGTTATCAGTCCACACAGAAAAGGTTAATAATGACATAATGGAGCACATTCAAAACAACATCTAGACTATAAGGCATTTTACAACTCAGCCATTTACTAGCTAATTCTAACAAGGCAAAGGAGAGAGAAAGCCTTGAGATGAACACCACCTAAAACATTATCACCTGCATCTGGATTTCTCAATGGTTGCAGCTCTTCCTTTTTTAAATGTTGCTTTTATTCCATCAGCAGATGGTTTTCATTGTTATTTTGTATGGTCAACCTCCTTGGGAACTTTCAGGATGAGCGTTAACAGCCTATCAATTTTTTAAAAAAATAATATTTCCCCTCCCGTCCCTTTTCAGGCATGCTGTTTTGAAGCTCTGCCGCTCCAGACATCCGCTGATAAGTGAGTGATCTTTTCCTGAAGTACTGGGAAAGATTTCAAGAAAGCCATGCTGAAATCAATCCTCTAAAGAGGCTTTTTATCTCCAGTGTGCTGGCGCTCCCGCCAGGGGGTCATATGGGGGGGCTGCTTATGATGAGCAGAAGTGGCTTTGCTTGAAGAACTCTTCCCAGCAGTGCCCTGAAAAGCAGGGGTGGGGGTGGGGTAGGCAGCTGAGTCATCTCAAAGATTCATGACTCAGTGCTGGCCAGGGTGTGCATGGAGGACTATCTCACAGGTCCCAGAAGAGGGCACATGTGAAACTGAAACCCCCTAAGTCCATCAAAGTCAGCCTTGTCTACTTAGGCCGGCAGCAGCTCTCCAGGGTCTCAGGCTGAGGTCTTTCCCATCACCTCCTGCCTGATCTGTTTTAACTGGGAGTGCTGGGGACTGAACCTGAGACCTTCTGCATGCCAAGCAGATGCTCTGCCACTGCGTTTCAAAGCATGCATGGTGGAGAGCTGAGGAGGGATGCTGCCAAATTCTTCCCCTGCATGAATTCTCCCTGGACTCTGCCATTCTGATCTGAGTTGTCCACATCATTTGATTTATTTGCTTCTTCCTTTACTTCATTTATATCCTGCCTTTCTTCCCAATGTGTTTACTTTCTGCATATCCAGATAGTGAAGCAGAGTGCAGTTGGCCACAATTCATTCATTCACGACTCAAACAACCTGAAGGGAGGCCTCTAGGGTTGCCAAGTCCAAACAAGCAGAGGTTCCGGGCTTCTTTCCTTTCAACTGGCATGTTGTTCTGCAGGCTTGCCCTGCCCCATTCAGCCTGGCTCAAGATTTAAAGGCATACACGTTTTTAAAAGCAAATTGTTCCCAAGCATCTTCTTAAACTTTTGGAAGTTTGAAGGCACATGGTGGCTGTTGGGGTAGCACTTCCCCGTGCTAGCCAGCTGACTGGGGGCAGGAAAGAGCTTGCCAAACTGGTAGATCCCCCCGCTGGGACCTGGGGATTGGCAAGCCTAGAGGCCTGGTTTCTTCCCCATCCCAACCTGTCATTGCTGCCTAGAATCACAGAGTTGGAAGGGACCTCCAGGGTCATCTAGTCCAACCCCCTGCACAATGCAGGAAACTCACAAACCCCTCCCCCCCTAAATTCACAGGATCTTCATTGCTGTCAGATGGCCATCTAGCCTCTGTTTAAAAACCTCCAAGGAAGGAGAACCCACCACCTCCCAAGGGAGTCTGTTCCACTGAGGAACCGCTCTGTCAGGAAGTTCTTCCTAATGTTTAGCTGGAAACTCTTTGATTTAATTTCAACCCACTGGTTCTGGTCCGACCTGAGGCAATGGAAAACAACTCTGCAGCCATCTAAGTACTTGAAGATGGTGATTAGGGATGTGCAAAAAAAAAAAATCGGTTTTACACGGATTCGGAAGTATACGGGGGGGGGGGGAATTCGGAATCCCCGTATACTCCTGAATACCGCATTCAGAATAGCCGCATATACGGTAGATGCGCGGCTATTACCGAATATACGGCCCTATTATACCCTATGGGCCATTGAAATCAATGGCAAATAGGGTATATTTGAAGCCGCATGGAGGGGAGGGGGTTTGAGGGAGAGCCCCCAAATTTGCAGGGGACCTGCAGGGGACTCTCCCCTCCAACCCCCCCAAGTCCCAAAAAGATTGGGCCAGGGGATCCCATTCCAGGGGCACCCAAAGAGGGTGCCCCTATTCCATCATTATACCCTATGGGCCATTGAAATCAATGAACCCTGCAGGCCTGGAAGCAATATAAACCCAGTTGCCAACGTCACTGCCACACAAAACACAATCTGCTCAAGGTCTGCTCTGTAGACCTGGCTGCAGCAAACCCAGATGCCAGCTCTCCAGCCCTGCCCCAAACAACACGGGGAGAGCTGGCCAACCACAACAAGCCTGCTGGTTCTGGGTCTCTCACCCAGGTGCCAGCTTCCCTGCCACAGAACACACAATCTACTCTATAAAAACAAGAAAGTGACCCAGCCCACACACACCCTCGCCAACCCCCACACCAACCAGAGGTAATTTAAAAAAACCAAAACAAAACCAGCAGAATCACAAAAGGCCAAGTGTTAAAAAAGTGGCCTTTTCACCAACAAGAAAGCTCAGGCCAAATCAGTCAACAACACCCCCCCCCCCTAAAACCAGAACCAGGAAAAGGGGGACAAAAGTGGCCTTTTAAACAATGGAAATTAGGCCAAACAGCACCCCCCCCAAGAACCCGAAGAGAAGAGTAACAGCAGCAGCACAACACAGCAGCAACAAATCAAACACTGAATACTTTTAAAACAGTAAAAAAAAAATAACTTTTAACAATACAGGAACTTTGCCAACCCCTCCCCCCCAAAAAAACCCTTCACCCTAACCCCAAGAAATCCAAGCCACCCACATCAGGAGAAGTAAAAGGACACTGCACTTTTAAAAGTGGGGGCTACCACAAACACTTCTATTCCCCAATGTTCTTTCGTTCCCACCGGCACTGCCTGGGTCTCTTCAGTGCAGGGCTCGCCCTTCATTACCGTCCCGTCCATTTGCTCAAATTGGATCAGGTGGGGTAGGGGGGATTTGGCCAGCCCCAGCGCCTCGACTAGGCGGGGGGTAATGATGTCTCGGGTGCACCCTGAGTCTATCAGAGCTCGGGCGTGCATAAAATGCTTTAGTTTAGGGTTCAACAGAGTCACGGCCATAAATAACAGTTCCCCGGTTATTCTCACCGTCATTGGTGCCATCGCTTCTTTGACCTGCTTCGCATCACCCATTAAAGCAGGTTGCTGTCGTTTCCCGCCAGCTCGGGATCCCAGGACTCTTCGCTCGACTCCTCGATGGTTATAACATCCTCGTCAATCGCCATGGATGTGGCGACGGCGCCCGACTGGGCTCTTTTGCTCTCCCCCCGGCTTTCTTTGGCGCCGGTGCAAGTGGCTTGGGTGGCGGCGTTGCGAGTCGTGGCTTCTCCGGGCAGTTAGCTGCTAGGTGCCCCGGGTCTCCGCATCGGAAGCACTTCCTTCCCCCCGATGGGCCCGATGGTGCTGGGGGTGCCGGGGCTCTTTTCCCCTCGGGCCTAGCCGGGGTGGGACTCGGCTTCCCCCCTTTCTTGACTAGTTGCTGCTGGCGACGGATCCCCACGTGCTGCAAGTTTGTTTCCACTTCGCCGGCCAGCTGGATCCAGCCCACGAGGGTGTCGGGTCTCCCCTGATGGTAGCATCGGTCTAGGATATTGGCGTTCAATCCGTTCTTGAACGCGGTATATTTCATCAGCTCGCTCCAACCCCTCACCGCAGAGCAGTGCGTCGTGAATTCCGTGGCGTACTCCCGGACGGTGTGGGTCCCCTGCTCGATTCTCTGGAGGGCTTCTATGGCTTTCACTTCCTTCAGCAGGTCGCCGTACTGCCGTAGCATCGCCTGGAGGAATTCCGCCACGGTCGCCAATTCCGGTCGCCTCCCGGTGTACAGCCCCACAAACCATTTCCTTGCGGCCCCTTTCAGCTTGGAGGCGATGTAGTCTACTCGGCTTGCCTCGGACGGGAAACTCATTCCCCAGTGGGTCATGAAGCCGTTGCATTGGATGGTGAAGTACTCCACCTCCTCCGAGTCCCCGTCGAAAGTGATCTGAAGCTCTCGGCTTCGGGCTCCCTCTCTGGGTCCCTGTCCCCCCGGCGCCGCTAGGCCTGCTGGGATCGGCCCCCCCGGCGGCGGCCCCAGCGGTGGCCCCGCTGGTTGGCCGTCGGGGGCTCCCCCTGGCGGTCCAGCGGGTCCTCCTCCCCTGGGCGGCGCCACCGGTTGGTCCGGTGCCCCACCATCCGGCGCCGCTGGTTGGTCTGCTACCACAAACACTTCTATTCCTCAATGTTCTTTCGTCCCCACCGGCACTGCCTGGGTCTCTTCAGTGCAGGGCTCGCCCTTCATCACCGTCCCGTCCATTTGCTCAAATTGGATCGGGTGGGGTAGGGGGGCTTTGGCCAGCCCCAGCGCCTCGACTAGGCAGGGGGTAATGATGTCTCGGGTGCACCCTGAGTATATCAGAGCTCGGGCGTGCAGAAAATGCTTTAGTCTAGGGTTCAACAGAGTCACTAAATTAAGATATGGGCAAATTGGCAAAAAAACCCCACCCCAGGCCCCCTCCCCAAGCAGAAACCCCTAACCCCAAATAAGCTACCCCCCCCCCCAAATCTGGATAAGTAAAGGGACTCTAAGTCTTAAAAAGTCCTTTTACCAACAATAAATAAAAACAAGAACCCCAAGACTGTCTTACCTTGTCTTCTCTAGTCCAGGGGAAGTCTGGTAAGGCTGAGTGAGAGAGCAGCAGGCAGCAGCTGAAGCCAAGGGCCAGCCAGCAGTAGCACTATCTCTCACACACAGCAGCAATGGAGGAGTCTAGCCAGGAAGGAAGACTCCTTAAAAAGCCCTGCAAAGCATGCATTTGCAATGCATTTTGCAAATGCATGCTTTGGATTGACTGCTGGGGCTCCTCTTCCCCCTCTCCCCCCTCCCTGATCCCAGGGAGGCTATGGGAGAGGCGGGAAAAGGCAACTAAAGGCGGGAAAGTAGGCAAGCAGCTCCTTTGAGGCTGCAGAAGCTACTTTCCCGCCTTTTGAATTGACAGCCGTATGCTTCCGAATAGTGATTCGTAAGTATACGGCGAGCCGTATTCGGCTGCCATATAATGGGCGCCTATGGGGATCGGCTGCAGCCTATTCCGTATACAGCCGAATCAGTGGTGATTCGGCTGTAAATACGGTTCGGCCGAACCAAATGCACATCCCTAATGGTGATCATATCACCTCTTGGCCGCCTCCTCTCCAGGTTAAACATGCCCAGCTCCTTCAACCTTTCTTCATAGGACTTGGTCTCCAGACCCCTCACCATCTTCGTTGCCCTCCTCTGGATCCGTTCCAGCTTACTTATATCCTTCTTAAAATGTGGTGCCCAAAACTGAACACAATACTCCAGGTGCGGTCTTTCCAGAGCAGAGTAAAGTGATACCATCACATCATGTGATCCGGACACTATACTTCTGTTGATACAGCCCAAAATTGCATTTGCCTTTTTACCCACCACATCATACTGTTGACTCTGCCTGTTGTTCTGTGCCCAGTTCTTCTAATCAGGGGTCTTTATGGGAGTTGTAGTTCCTTCCCCTGGCATGGTTTAAGTACCTGGCCTAACTATTGAGGTAAAGAACCTCATGTTGAGGGTGAAAGAGGAGAGCACAAAAGTAGGCTTGAAACTCAACATCAAAAAAACTAAGATCATGGCATCTGGCCCCATCACACCTTGGCAAATAGAAGGGGAAGACATGGAAGTAGTGACAGACTTCACATTTCTGGGATCCAAGATCGCTGCAGATGGTGACTGTAGCCATGAAATTAAAAGACGTTTGCTCCTTGGGAGGACAGCTATGGTGAACCTGGGCAGTATAATAAAAAGTAGAGACATCAGCCTGCCAACAAAAGTCCATATAGTCAAAGCGATGGTATTTCCAGTAGTAATGTATAGTTGTGAGAGCAGAACTTTAAGGAAGGCCGAGCACAGAAGCTTTTGAGCTGTGGTGCTGGAGAAGACTCTTGATAGTCCCTTGGACTGCAAGAAGATCAAATCAGTCAGTCCTAAGGGAAATCAACCCAGACTGTTCCCTGGAAGGTCAGATGCTGAAGCTGAAGCTCAACTATTTTGGCCACCCAATGAGAAGGGAGCACTCACTGGAGAAGATCCTGATGCTGGGAAAAACAGAAGGCAAAAGAAGAAGGGGACGACAAAAGATAAGATGGCTGGACAGCATTACTGATGTAACAAACACGAATTTGAGCAGACTTCGGAGGATGGTGGAAGACAGGAGGGCCTGGCGTGACTTTGTCCATGGGGTCACAAAGAGTCACTCGATTGCGACGGAACAACAACTATTGAGGATCCTAAGGATTTAGGGTTGCCAGTCCCCAATTGGAGGCAGGGTATGCCCTGGTTTTGAGGCCCTCCCCCCACTTCAGGGTTATCAGAAAGCATGGGGGAGGGGGTTTCCGGGCACTCCATTATACCCTTTGGAGACCAGTCCCCATAAGGTATAATGAAGAATTAATCCATGGGTATCTGGGGCTTGGGGGGGCTGCTTTTGAGGTAGCGGCATCAAATTTGCAGTATAGCATCTGTTGCCTCTCCTCAAAACAACCCCTACGTTTCAAAAAGATTGGACCAGGGGGTTCAATTCTGTGACCCTTAAAAGAAGGTGCCCCAATCCTCCACTATTTCCAGTAGAGGGAAGGCATTTAAAAGGAGAACAGTCCTTTTAAAAGTGAAGAAGAAGAAGACTGCAGATTTATATCCTGCCCTCCACTCCAAATCTCAGAGTCTCAGAGTAGCTCACAATCTTCTTTATCTTCCTCCCCCACAACAGACACTCTGTGAGGTGGGTGGGGCTGAGAGGACTCTCCCAGCAGCTGCCCTTTCAAGGACAACATCTGCCAGAGCTATGGCTAACCTAAGGCCATTCCAGCAGGTGCAAGTGGAGGAGTGGGGAATCAAACCCCTTTCTCCCAGATAAGAGTTCACGCACTTAACCACTATACCAAACTGTCTCTCTCTGATGGCCAGAACTCCCTTTTGAGTTCAATTGTGCTTGTCACAACCTTTCTCCTGGCTCCAACCCC
The DNA here is from genome assembly GCF_032191835.1 of Heteronotia binoei. Lineage (NCBI taxonomy): Eukaryota > Metazoa > Chordata > Lepidosauria > Squamata > Gekkonidae > Heteronotia > Heteronotia binoei. The sequence continues at coordinate 204,492,406 of NC_083224.1, read as the reverse complement.
AAAGCCCCAAGATATCTCCTGAGTCAGACCTGGCAACATTCTTGAGGAAGAATCTACTGCACAAATGCAAAAAAAGGTGGAAACAAAATTCTGTTGCTAAATCTACTGTGCAGCCACAGAGCATTCTGGAACTCTGCACAAGTCAGTCAGTGGCCAGGAGAGGCTTAATTCTCAAGTGATTGTGGCTGTCAAAGACCACACATTCACCTTCCAAACCTGCTCACCACAAAGTCTCAGCATCCCTCATTGGGACCAGGAGTCTCCTAGTTATGTCTGGGTTTGATAGCTAACCATTATCTTCTACAAGCCATCTGTAAAGCACAATTACTCCGCAATGCTACTTTTAACAATAACATAATTCCTAGTCTAATTGGACCTTAACCAATTAATAAAAATGAAATAAATTATTTAAACATACTATCTTCAGAGCATGCTATCTTCAATCTTATCTAAATTAATGAACATGAAATTGTTTTACATTTAAGCTGTGTGGGTTTTTTTACCATTTTGCCCTTTCATATTTTTACCCCTGCCTCCTGAGCAAATGCACAATTCTTTTTACAGCAAATCAGGTATTGCACAACATAGATATTTTCTGTTGAAGAAAACTCCTTGGTAAAAACTGTGAGGAAATTTTTGATCCATAATTTCTTTACATATGGTTTTGTTTTGGGGTTTTTTTGCACAAAATGTACTTGCCGTAAAGATTTTAAGCATGTTATATATATATATGCTCTAATTCAAGCCTATACAATGATTAATTTAAATTTCTGTTTTAAAGGCAATATTTAAAAAGACGACTCAGGAGTTTTCCCGGAAGGAGTTCTTTATCTTCTTCCAAACTGACACATGCCAAGAGACCCTGGATAACGACTGCCAGTCTGAGCAGACAGTTTCACGTGTGTTCATGCAACCAAACATGTGCTTCCTTTGCATGGGGAAATGAGGGGGGTGCCTTGTGTGGCACAGTAAGCTGCCATGCTCTGTTTCAGAAGTACTGGGATGAAAAAGGGAAGGGAAGAAGGAGCTTCCTGGCCAGGGCATCTCCAGATAAGGTTTGAAAACTCCCATAACATACTTAACGTCTTGGTGCAGGGATTGCACTTGAACAGCACACCAGACTCAGAACAGGACATCACAATGTAAACGGGACCACGGAGGAGAGACTAAGCCACAACAGAAAGAAAAAACTATCTGTGTAAAATGCAATTTTAACTTGTGAATAATAAGTATCAAAATACAAAACAAATAATATCAGTACATATCACCAAGTTAAAACCTCACCCGTTACTCAATGCTGTCCTTATGTGGCCGAAAGCCACTAAATAACATTCAGTCCAGTGTAAAAGTAGGTGGTCCAACGAAGAACCGGTCCGCTTTGCAAGCTGTTTCAGATCTCAAACCCATTCTTATGAGTATTGTACAGTTTTCCAGGCCCAGTAGTGCCAAATGAATTAGCACACATAATAGCGGGAACGCTAGGGTTGCCAATCCCCAGGTGGGGGCAGGGGATCCCCCCAGTTTGGAGGCCCTCCCCCCCTTCAGGGTCGTCAGAAAGTGGGGGGAGGGGAGGGGAATGTCTGCTGGGAACTCTATTATTCCCTATGGAGATTATTCCCATAGAAGATCATGGAGAATTGATATGCAGGTATCTGGGGCTCTGGGGAAGCTGTGTTTTGGGGTAGAGGCACCAAATTTTCAGTATAGCATCTAGTGCCTCTCCCCCAAATACCCCCCAAGTTTCAAAAAGATTGGACCAGGGGGTCCAATTTTATGAGCCTCAAAAGAAGGTGCCCCTATCCTTCATTATTTCCTATGGAAGGAAGGAATGGAAAAGGTGTGCCGTCCCTTTAAATGTGATGGCCAGAACTCCCTTTGGAGTTCAATTATGCTTGTCGCAGCCTTGATCTTGGCTCCACCCCAATATCTCCTGGCTCCACCCCCAAGTCTCCTGGTTCCACCTCCAAAGTCCCCAGATATTTCTTGAATTGGACTTGGCAACCCTAGGGAACGCCATAGTAGGACACCTGCATTGCTGATAAGGGTAGTACTTACTATGGCATTCCCGCTATTATGCGTGCTAATCAGAGAAAGCTAGGAATACTTTTGGCACTACTGGAGCTGGGGAATTGTACAACACTTATAAGAATGGTTCCTAGAAGAAGGATCTGAGATCCGAAATGGCTTGCAAAGCAGACTGGTTCTCCGTTGGACCACCTACTTTTACACTGGACTGAATGTTATTTAGTGGCTTTCAGCCACATAAGGACAGCAGGAGCATTGAGTACCGTGTGAGGTTTTAATTTGGTAATATGTACTGATATTATTTGTTTGTATTTTGACACTTATTATTCACAAGTTAAAATTGCATTTTACATGGAGAGTTTTTTCTTTCTGTCAGAACAGGACATGGCTGTGATGCACACGTGACTGCAAGAGACCCATGTGTTTCCCCTTTTGTGTGAGCACATGCTTTTGCTTTACGTCACATCTGTGGTGCCCACAGATTGGCCAGAGCCCGTCAAAAGCTTGTGTATTTGGGTTGCCAACCTCCAGGTGGGGCACACAGCTCTCCCAGAATTAGATGACAGAGACCAGTTCCCCTGAAGGAAATGGCTGCTTTGGAGAGTAATCTCTATGGCATGATACCCCATTAAGGCATGATAGCCCATTGAGGCATGATAGCCCATTCTCTGGGGTGGGAAATAACTGGAGATTTGAGGGTGGCGCTTATGAACAGAGGGTTTGGGAAGGGAAGGGACTTCAGTGGGGTAGCGGGACACTTCCAAAGTGGCCATTTTCTCTGTCAGAACTGATGCCTGTTGTCTGAAGATCTGCTGTAATCCCAGGAGATCTCCAGTCGCCACCTGGAGTCTGGCAACCCTAGATCCCTCCCCTCCCCAGGTTCCATTTCCTAACAGCCAGGAATTCCCAAGCCAGAGTTGCAACTCCACTGTGTGTCCACTGTAACAAGAGTGCAAGTGCTCATGAATGCTTCCACCCAAGGAATCCTCTTTTAGACAGCCTAAACACAGATCAGCCACCAAATCCAGAGCTGCGGCTAACACCATGGCAACAGCCCCAGTGATCCCCATGAGCAGCATCCACCTCTTTCACCTTCCCCCTGCCCCTCCATCCCTTGGGACTTTTATAGTCCCCCCCCCCCACCTCCCCCAGGTGGCAGACATCAGGGGACCAGGATGCCTCTTCTCCAGGAGCTGCTGCAGGGCCATCAAGTAAGGACAGAGTAGACATTTCATTTTGATTTATTCATTTCATTTAAAACATTCATTCATTTATTATTTTAGATTTCTACCCCACCCTTCCCAAAAACGGGCTTAGGGTGGGCCACATCAATAAAATGTACATAAATACAGGGCTGGAATTCTAGCAGGAGCTCCTTTGCATATTAGGCCACATACCCATGATGCAGCCATCCTCCAAGAGCTTACAAGGCTTTTTTTGTAAGCTCTTGGAGGGTTGGCTACATCAGGGGTGTGTGGCCTAATATGCAAAGGAGCTCCTGCTAGAATTCCACCCCAGCATAAATATAAGGAAAGGTCCCCTGTGCAAGCACCAGTCATTTCCGACTCTGGGGTGATGTTGCTTTCACAACGTTTTCACGGCAGACTTTTTACAGGGTGGTTTGCCATTGCCTTCCCCAGTCAGCTACACTCCCCCCCCCCCCCCCCAGCAAGCTGGGTACTCATTTTACTCAGCTCAGAAGGATGGAAGGCTGAGTCTACCTTGAGCCAGCTACCTGAACCCAGCTTCTGCCAGAGATTGAACTCAGGTCGTGAGCAGAGTTTAGGACTGCAGTGCTGCAGCTTTAACACTCTGCGCCACGGGTCTCTTTATAAAGATAAGACAACTAACTAAAGCAGCCAAAAGCAAAATCTAAAATTTACAGAAGCAAAATTCCAATGACAGCCAAGTCAAAAACTTGGCTGGCACAGACAAGTAGCAGTGATCAAAGACAATACCTGCTCAATTTCAACTCACAATAGGGCCTGCAAGGTTCAGGGAGGCCATGTTGATGTTTAATGATGTCCGCCACCTCAACAAATGGCCTGGCGGAACAGCTCTGTTTTACAGGCGCTGTGGAATTGCAGTAATCTCCGCAGGGCCTGGATCTCCAATGGGAGCAGGTTCCACCAGGTAGGGGCCAGGATGGAAAAGGCCCTAGCTCTGGTTGAGACTAAGTGGACATCCTTTGGGTCAGGGACAACCAGAAGATGTTGCTCAGCAGAGCGCAGAGCTCTCCAGGGGAGAGAGGCGGTCTCTAAGATATGCCGGTCCCAGGCCGTTAAGGGTACCTTTCCACCCAAATAGGGAGTCCCCAGGATCCCTGGTGAGGGGTGGCCCAGAGGCTCCAGAGCAGGGGCAGAAGGGATGGCATTGGCTAAGTGATGGGGCACTCTCACATCCATTTGGGTGCAAGGAAGGGGATGCTGCCCTGCCATAGTGGCTGTGGGTGCGGGCCATGGCCTCCATGATGTGACAAATATGACTTGCAATGTGAGGAGTTCTCCTCCAGACCTGGAAGGGCTCATGCAAAAGACTTAAATTTTGCAATTGCACAAAGATTTTTTCAAAAATGCATCCTGCCCCCCCCCCCCCCCCGAGCAGCACATTTCTGGTTGCACAGAAGAACCAGAGTTGAGAGCATCTGCCAGCCTGTTCCGTGTGGCAGGGGTCCCACTGGACTGGACTGTAGAATCATAGAGCTGGAAGGGACCTCCAGGGCCATCTAGTCCAACCCCCTGCACAATGCCGGAAACTCACAAATACCTCCCCCCTAAATTTCCAGGGTCTTCATTGCTAGCCTTTGTTTAAAAACCTCCAAGGAAGGAGAGCCCACCACCTCCTGAGAAAGACTGCTCCACTGAGGAACCACTCTAACCATCAGGAAGTTCTCAGTCAGGAGACCTGTGATGAGGAAAGGGTTACCAACTCCAGGGTGGGAAGTTCCTTAAGATTTTGGTGGTGAAGGCTGAGGAGGGTCTAATGCAATACAGCCCACCTTACAAATAGCCACTTTCTCCAGGGGCACTGGTCTCAGTTGTCTGGAGATAGGTTGTGATTCCAGATCTCTTGGCCTCACCTGGAGGTTGGCAACTATGAGCTTCCACCCACTGAGCTGACTTGGGATAGCTAGTAGATTGTCACCTGAGAGAGGGGATGTGCTCTCTGGGGCCCATCCTTTCCTGTTTGTGGATGTGTAGAACCACCCTGTGTGCTTGAGAAAATACTCTTTGTATGTTCAGAAGCCTTTTCCCCATTCCAAACTAGGGTTGCTAGGTCTGTGTTGGAAAATACCTATAGACTTTGGGGGTGAAGTGGAGAGAGGGCAGTGTTTGGGTAGGGGAAGGACCTCAGCATGCTGCAATGCCCTAGAGTCCACCCTTCCAAGCAGCACTTTATTCCAGAGGAGCTGATCTATGTCAGCTGGAGACCAGTTGTAAAAGTGGGAGATCTCCAGGCCCCACCTGGAGTCTGGCAACCCTAACCCTGTGCAATTGGGGGGGGGTGATATCAAAGGAATCCTTTCCAAAGAACAACAGAAGCAGGAGATGTGACTGCCTTCCTGGGCCCAGATCCATTCCCGGCACAGTGGCAGTTCCGAGTCACCGTGGCTTCTTCCTCAGCAGCCAGCCCTCCATCTTCCGTGATGGATGAACTCCTCCTACGTTGACTTTCTGCTACGTTGCATCCGATGGAACAACCTCCACAGCAATGACATTATTACGGCTCCAATCCAAACGGGGTGGAGGGGGAGAGAGGCGGTTTCTCTGGGAACAGATGGCCTCCCTTTTAGTATTGTAACACACTGCCAGTTAATTAATGCTCGCTGTAATTAAACTTTACACAAATTAGCTGTCGGCTATGCTAAAGGGAACCATTCCTCTCAAATGCCACCTTGAATTGCAGTGCTACGGGTGGAGATTTCCCCCCCCCTGAAAATCTAATTAAGGGAAAGAGGTTGAGCAGAGAGGTCGGGAGGCCGCGGCTGAGGCTGAGGCTGTGGGACCAGGCCAGCCTTTTACATGGGCCCAAGAGTTCCCAGAGGAAGCAGTAGGGTGCCAAGTAGTGTTGCCAAGTCCATCTCACAAAATATATGGGGTCTTTGGAGGAGAGTTTCCTATTCCCTAAAAATAAATAAATAAATAAAAATACAGCACACTCTTCATTTCCTCCTCTTTTTTTGCATTCAAATGGTTCCACAGCAGCTGCACTTCCACTAAAACTTTCTCACACACAGACAAAGCAGCCAAAATAAACAGTCTGCATGCCCACTTTTGTGATCTCCCTGGGGCAATGGTATAGACAGCTTTACTTACCAGAGCTGCTGAATGTAACAATCTGCTGTATTTCAACCAACTTATGGAAAGAAAGGTCTAGTAGATGTTTTTCCGATAGAGGGAAATTCCACCCCTTAGACCTCTGTCTCTTTAAGTAAGTCTGTCCCATACTCAGATTCTAGTTAACTCTTTACTATTCCTTTTACAACACAGCTTCTGGAAGGAATGCAAAACTAACAGAGGCTGGGCTGAATCTTAAAGCATGGCCCACCCAGCAAGATGATGTTATTTTTGTGCCAGAAGTGAAGTCACATGTTGGCTTCCTCTCTCACACACACTTGGCTCTTCCTGCTCATCCCCCTTGCAGCCTCAGTCTCACTGAGATTTAAAGGCACACACACACACCCCTTCCAAAACAGTTGCAAGCTTCTGAACCAGCCTGAGATCTAAAAGCACATTGTGGCTGTTGGGGTGCGGCTTCCCCCTGCCAGCCAGATGGCTGGTGGTAGGGAGGAGCCTGCAAAACTGGGGGATCCCCCACCTGGACCTGGAACTGACAAGCCTAGTACCAAGTGAGAGCCGGAGCAAATCCCCCCAGCTGGGGTCTGGCACCCAGGGATGCCAGACCCCACCTCTCCGCTGCCAATCCAGCAGTGGGGAATTACCCCACCCCCAAGAAAAAAGGAGGAACACCCAACATTTCAGCGATATGCCTATATTTCAACATGACCCAGAAATGATGCGGGCATGTTGGGGACTTTGGGGCAATGTGCTGGTTTTTGGGCTCAAACTCCATGATAGAAACTAATTCACCTCGATGTCTCTGACATGCCTATGTTGGAAGTCATGTGGGCACATCGCTGAAACATGTGAAGAAACCCCCAGTTCCCACCACCAGCTGCCCAGAGGGACCTGGTAACTCTAAGGGGTTCTCCGGCCTCACTAGGTTTGCCAGCAGGGGCCTGGAGACCAGTGTTCCCTCCAAGCTGAATTAGGGAGAGCTAGCTCACAGTTTTTTAGCCTCTGGCTCACACATTTTTGTCTCAGCTCAGGAAAAATGGCCCCAGAACAAACTAATTTATGCAGTAGCTCACAGCTTTAATGCCAGTAGCTCACAAAGTAGCATTTTTTGCTCACAGAACTCTGCAGCTTAGAGAGAGTGTTGATGGAGACCCCTTGGAATTGCAAGTAATCTCCAGACTACCAAAATCAATCCCTCTGGTTGTTGCAGAGAGTAGACTCTATGGCATTAAGGCACTGAATCTCCCTAGGCTCCGCCCCAAAATATCCCAGAATTTCATAATGCATAGTTGATAACCCTAGGCCCCTCCCACCCTCTTCGCCAAACCTACTTCTGCGGGGGCTAGATAGCTCCGGGAATTGCCCCCCTCCACATTCTCCACCACAGCTTCCCACACCAGTAGAGACAAGTCCAGGGTCACACCAACACATCACTTCACTTCTGGCACAAAACCAGAAGTAACATCATCTTGCTGAGGTGGGCTATGCTTTAAGATTCATCCCAGACTCTGTCATTTAACCATAAAGTTTTGCGTGAATCTTAGAACGTCACTCCAACACAATGACATCACTTATGGTTTTGTGCATAGTGTTGCCAATCTCCTGGTGGCAGCTGGAGATCTCCTGGAATTACAATTGGTCTCCAGATGACAGAGATCAGTTCCCCTGGAGAGAATGGCTACTTTGGAAGGTGGACCTTACAGCATTATACCCTGCTAATGTCCTTCCCCGTCCAAATCTCACTTGCCCCAGACTCCACCTCACAAATCACCAAATATTTCCAAGCCAGACCTGGCAACACTAACTGTAAGTGGTCACACATTGTCACACTGCCAACAAACCATTCCCTGTCCTGCAGTTTCTCCCTCAGGGCCACAGCTGGTGATCCTGCATACCTCATAGGCTTGTTCCGAGGATAAAATTGAAGCATGCAGAACCAACTATGCCCTTGGATTAAGGGAAGGATCAAAATGTACTGGACAGACTTCTGCTGAGCAGGATCTAGCCATGGGAGAGCTTCACTGGAACAGGCCATCAAGTTACCTGTGGCCTTGTTTGTTTCCCTGGGACCACCACTGCCTGCATTTGGCCTTTTGGGAGGTATTGAAATGTCTCTTATGATGCTGCTCGTGGGTTCAGTCCATATATGCACAATGTGGGTCCCTGCATCCCTGTATTTCAGCCCCTTCCCTCAGTCTTCAGGAGTTCATTTCTCTGGAGAGGTGGGCTGGGTTGCCTCTAATGTGCACACACAGAAATAAAAGGCAGATGGCACAGAGGACAAGAGCCCCACGACTCTTCCACTAGAATGTAGAGGAACTCCAAGGAATGGCTCCAAGGCCCATCAAGTCAGGGCCCTGCTTGCCACAGTGCTGTCCAAGCTTCCAACTATGGTCCACTTTGGTCTCAGCGCTTACATGCAGAGGTAGACTGCCTCTACCCAGGGCTTTTCTTGCAGAAAAACCCAGTAGGAACTCATTTGCATATCAGGCCACCCCCCCTGATGTTACCATTGTTTCACACAGGAATTTTTTGTGGGGGGAAAAGCCAGCAGGACCTCATTTGCGTATTAGGCCACACACACCCTGACACAAAGCCAGCCGGAACTGCATTCCTGCTCAGAAAAAGCCCTGCCCCTACGATCCCATTTAGCCTTCATGGCTAGAAGACACCGATGGTCTTCTGCTCCACGAATTTGTCTAATCCCTGTTTCAAGATGTAAACTGGCAGCTCCCATTATGTCAATGAGTTTCATCACACATTAACAACACATTATGTGAAGATTAGGAAACCTAGCTTTCTAATATTTGGAGAAAAGGTGCACAAAAGTCCCCCCTCTCCGTGTTTTCTGCCATAGAATGAAGTTCGAGTCCAGTAACACCTTTAAGACCAACAATGTTTAATTCTGGGTCCCTGCAGGCACTCTTATCCCCAGAATTAAACTTTGTTGGCCTCAAAGGTGCCCCTGGACTCAACCTTTGTTCTGGTGCTTCAGACCAACATAGATCCCACCTGAATCTGTGTTCTCTGCCAAGTTATTCATCTCTCCATACTTGTTCCTTGGGACTGTCCAGAAATGCTGTTGAATGCAATCTGTTTGCAGTAGAAAAGAACAAAAGTCTAGCAGCGCTTTAAAGACCCACACAGGGTTTGAGCTTTCTTGAGTCACAGTTAGCTTTTAAGGTGCTACTGAACACTTACTCGTCTCTGCTGCTACAGACAGACTCACACAGCCACCCATCTTGGTTTTGTTTGCAGTTATAAGTGCCACAACCGTATCCACTGATAAGAGATTAATGTATCTTTAAAAAGCTCAACATGTTATTGGAAAGAAAAAGTCCTTTACTGGTCCCAGAAAATCTGAACAAGACTTAGTTACATCTAGACTGGATTATGGCCCTGCTCTTTCCAGGGCCACCCTTGAAAGCCTATATCCAGAATAAAACTTCGTTGGTCTTAAAGGTGCCACTGGACTCAGAAATAACACTGGCAGAGTTGGTTTCAGAAGCTTGGGGAGGTTATTTTTGTGCCATAAATGTGGTTCATGCAGATCGCAGAGAAGAGCACAATGTACAACACCACCAAACAGTCATAGAATCACAAAGTTGGAAGGGGCCACACAGGTCCCACCCCCTGCTCAATGCAGGATCATTTAGGGGCCTTGGCGTAAGCAAAGGGTCCGTGTTTTTGGCAGAGAAACAGGAATAAAGCCTGGCACGGCTTTTGCCTCCTGCTGCTTCTGCAAACAGCCGTCTTCCAGTGCTCTGTGCCTGCTCTGGGATTTTCTGGACGGATGTGGTGGAACAGTGCCAAGAGATAAGCCTGTGTAGAGGTCAACTGGACTCAGAAGTCTCCAAAACTGAAAGAGACACAAGAGGATCTAATTCCAATAAAATCTGTCCTGCTGCGGTTTAGCACTTGACACTGCAGCATACTCCAGACGAAAGATGGGCTTGCCTGCTCTGAGTTGAGGAATACCTGGAGGCTTGGGGGCAAGGCTGGAGCTTGGGGAGGGCAGAGTTTGGAGATGGGGGAGGACCTCATCGGGGTACAATGCCATAGAGTCTGCCCTTCAAGGCAGCCATTTTCCATGGGAACTGTTGTCATCATTGTGATTCCAGGAGATCTCCAGGCCTCACCTGGAGATTGGCAAAGCTACTTAGAGGTCATCTTGCCCACCCACTGCCACTCCAAGGCTAGAGCACCTATGACAGACAGCCTGTTCGGTCTCTGTCTGAAAATCACCATGGAGGAAGAGCCCCCCCCACCCATATTTGCTTTCATGATTGAACGGCTCCCACCATTACTACATTTTCTCTAACCTTCAACTGACATCTGCCCTCCTCTAATTAGATTTAGTCCTGCTTTCTTAAGCAGCAAAGTAGAACAGGTTGCCCTTTTCCAAGTGACAGCCATTCAGGTGTTTGAAGAGCATGCTCATGTCTCCTTCCCATTTCTCCTCTTTGGGCTCAACATACCCTTAGCCCCTAGGACTCTTTCTCCAGACCCCCGGCCAGCTTCTTGGCACTCTTTGGCTGCTGTTGCCATTTGTCTTTGGTCTTCTCAAAGTGCAGGGACCAGACCCAGAACTCCAAGTCAGGTCTGCCTGCTTGGAACAGAACAGGACTATTTCTTCTTAGGCTTCTGTTCATGCGACCAGCAGCAAGGGGCAGTGGTTACAGTGTCAGACTAGGTTCAAATTCCTGCTCTGCCTGGTGACCTTGGGCCAGTCACACATTCTCAGCCTCACCTGCTTCAGACAGTTGTGGTCAGGAGGATAAAACGGAGAAAAGGAGTGCACTGTCAGTTGCTTCCTCATTGTTGGATATTTTAACTCAAAAGCCCAGAGAAAACAAAATGCTCATGGTCCCATTGGCTATAAATCCATATTGTATTAATGAGTATTCCAAAAACAGTAGAAAATAATAAGGCAATACTTATAGTAAAAGCATTCACATGCACTTTTACGTATAATTCATTGCAGACTCGATTGAAAAGCAAACAGTCCAATGCAGAAAATTCATAAGTCAACTTGTCCACTTCTGGGAACTCCCATTCCTTTCCTTTGTTGGAGTAAGCTTGATTGAAATTAATGCACTGATCCCTGCACACAAAATTCTCGTGACGGAATAGCTGACAACACTATGCCATTTCCCAAAGGCTTCCTCAGGCATGTGTGCTTACGGGGCACATTTTTCAAAAACACAGATTCTCCTAGTCATGCAAAATGCTGGCATTCATTGATACACTCCGACCGAGCGGCTGAGAGAACATGGCTGGCCCAAGATCCTCCATAGCCATTTAGGGATTTCAAACCAGGCCTCTCAGATCCCAGATAAACACTCTAGCCACTACACCACCCTGCTTGTAGGGCAGGTCTCCTAAGCATACCATCAATGATGACTGAAAGCGAGGTCGCCAGCTCTTGTTTCAGAAGTACCTGAAGATTTTGTGGGTGGAGCCTGAGGAGGATGGGGCTTGCGGAGGAGAGGGACCAAAATAGGGTATGATGAATCCACCTTCCAAAGCAGCCATTTTCTCCAGGTATCACCTGGAGATTAGTTGTTATAGTAGATTTCCAGCAACCACCTGGAGATTGGCATCACTAGCCGGAAGACAGGTTATACATACAATATGCAGAGTCGGAGAAGAGGCCCAAAGATCCCAAACTGCTCTTAAAACCAGGTTTGAGTGACCCTGAATGTCAATCTATTTCTCTTTCCACCACTCCAGAACCGACTGCCAATTATTAAGTCCGAAAAGTCATTCCAATGATTAAGCTGGAGAATTCTTTCCTCTCAGAGCCTTTGCCTGGCACACACCATTGCTGACGCGATGGCAGGTGAATCTAGACCAGATGGCACCACCCTGTCAATTCCACCCAGTTTGAAATCAAAATTATAATGCATCTTCATCTGTGCATGGATGTATGCAATCGTAACCAGATTTGGAACCAAAGTGGCTATGACAGAATCATAGAGTTGGAAGGGGACTCCTGGCCATCTAGTGCAACCCCCTGCACAACGCAGGCACTCCACAAATACCTCCCCCACGCTCCCCCGTGACCCCTGCAGGCTCCATACCCAGAAGACAGCAAAAACCCTCCAGAATCCCTGGCCAAATTGGCCTGGAGAAAAATTGCTGCCTGACCCCAAAGGAAAGGAAAAAAATTTCCCTGAGTGTGCAAGAAAGGGCCACAAGAACTTAGCACAGATACATCCCTTCCTGCCCTCCCTCTTGTGATCTGCCTCATTCACAGAATCAGCATTGCTGTCAGATGGCCATCTAGCCTCGGTTTAAAAACCTAGACTAGACAACTTCAAGAGGGAACTGGATAAACATATGTAGCAGAGGTCCATCAGTGGCTATTAGTCACAGCTTATTGTTGGAACTCTCTGTCTGGGGCAGTGATGCTCTGTATTCTTGGTGCTTGGAGGGGGCACAGTGGGAGGGCTTCTAGTGTCCTGGCCCCACTGATACACCTCCTGATGGCACTTGAGGTTTTTTTGATCACTATATGACACAGTGTTGGACTGGATGGGCCACTGGCCTGATCCAACATGGCTTCTCAACGTTCTTAAGCCTTTTCCACTGAGGAACCACTCTTAACTGTCAGGAAGTTCTTCTTAATGTTTAGCCAAAAAATCTTTTGATTTAATTTCAGCCCATTGGCTCTGGTCCAACCTTCTGGGACAACAGAAAACAATTCCACACCGTCCTCTAGATGATAGCCCTTCAACTCCTTGAAAGTGGTGATCATATCACCTTGGGAACATAAGAGATTTTTCTGGCTGTTTTTTGTTTTACTTTGTTTTTGAAAGGAAGGTATTAATGGAAACGTTGCGTGGAATGAAGTCGTTCACCCTTTTCTCGGATCCAGGTTTGCTGTTTATTAAAGATAACTTCTTTTGATGAAAGTCTCTCGTTCCTTATATATTTTTTTTCCCAGAGCTCAGGGAAGGTTTCATGGGTCTCCCCTCCTCCATATAGTCCTCTCAGCAACAACCACTTAAAGACGAACATTTGTGGCTGCAGGGGAGGAGCCATCATGAGTCACTGCTCACTTCTTCAGACAGATCCAGATGTGCAGCCATGTTGGTCTGTCTGTAGCAGTAGAAAAAAAGCCAGAGTCCAGTGACACCTTCAAGACCAACAACATTTATGGCAGGGTAGGAACTTCTCCAGAAGGATCCAGATGGGTGGCCGTGTTAGCCTGTCTGGGGCTGTAGAGAAGAGCAAGAATCCATCAGCACCAGTAGGAGCCTTTGTGATGGAACAGGCACCTGCCCTCAGCCCCTGCAACTGTGCAGCCACCGCTGCCGCCCCTACCCACCCCCTGGTGGGTGTAACCTTTCCTTAGTTTGCTGCCACCACTCTCTGAATTTGTCACTGCCATCTTAGAGGGACAGTGAGACCCCTCTGGCTGAATTAGGCTTCCCAACCCCCCCGCCCTGCCGGGGGACCCCTGGATTAGCAGCCTAATCCCCCGCTCTCTAAAAATCTGATAGCGGGGGTGGGGGTGGGAGGGTGTGGAACAGCGTCGTGTCTCTTTCCCTGCCTGGCTTCAGGCTTCTCCCTTCCTCCGGGTCACAAAGACCCGCCTACTGCCGGCCTGCTATTCGCTCCAGTCTGGCCTCCCTTCGCAAGGTGCATGCTGGGACTTGTAGTTCTTGCATCCTCTCACGTCTGCTGAGCATTATTCTCTATGTGGAGATTGATTCTCATAGGGTATAATGGGGAATTGATCTGGAGGTTTCGGGGGCTCTGGGGGAGCTGTTTTTTGAGGTAGAGGCACCAAATTTTCCGTATAGTATCTAGTGCCTCTCCCCAAAGTATCTCCCAAGTTTCAAAACGATTGGACCAGGGGGTCCCATTCTATGAGCCCCAAAAGAAGGTGCCCCTATCCTTCATTATTTCCTATGGAAGGAAGACATTTAAAAAGGTGTGCGGTTCCTTTAAATGTGATGGCCAGAACTCCCTTGGAGTTCAATTATGCTTGTCACACCCTTGTTCCTGGCTCCGCCCTGATGTCTCCTGGCTCCACCCCCGAAGTCCCCAGATATTTCTTGAATTGGACTTGGCAACCCTAGGCTGAATCTCCTTGTTTGGAGGTGAAATCTCCAATCTTTGAGGTGGCCCTGGAGAGTTGGCAACCCAGAAAACAGGCCTTTCCCTTCCTAGGGTTCCCTTTCCTTTCTTGGTAATGTGCAGAGCAGGGAAGACTAAATGGTCAGAGCACAACTCCAGTAGTTAATTCCAAAAATATAAGGATTTATTCAAACTATTTACATTATAAACAGGGAACATGTATACTGATTGGGTAAGGCACACTACGAGGGAAAGCTTATACTGGGGACCAACAGGGCGCAAATAAACCAGAAGAAAACCGCAGTCCCCTCTCCCTACACACTTCCCTAACTTCTCTCCCTGGGAGGTTGCAGTGCAGGACAGGGTCTCTTCTCCACCAGGCCTCCAGCTCTCCTTCACCTCTCTCTCTCGAGAGAGGGCAGGGAAACTTCCAGTCCACCCCAGACTGGTTGCAGCTGAATGCCTTGGGGGGTTCCAGCTCTGTCTTGCAGGGTTTCCCACCTCTGTGGCCTGGCCACCCTGCACAGCCCTTCCTCAAGAGTCTCTCTCACCCAGTAGAACAAAGACTGCCTGCTTCCTGCTTGGATAGGAGTCTTTATTAGAGGTTACCCAGCCCCTTGGGAAAGTTCTTCTTTTCCCACACTCTTTAGGCCCAAGGACTGCTGGGCCTTGTAGGTCAGAGGAGCCGGACATTTTGAATAATAAGCTACAAAAGGCAGCCATTTCAAGACTAGGCAACTGCCAGCAATTGACCCATTTCGTTACAGCCTTCATGAGTCACTTCAGACTGAAGACGTGAGCTTTAAGGAGCAACTGGACTCTTGCTGTTTTCTCCATGGAAATTGATCTCTATTGTCTGGAGATTGATTGGTGTTACTTCACATCCAGTGATATGAGATACTCTGTGCCAGAGAACCATAAAGGTGAATATTCTGATGTGTGTGTGACGTTTTCAGGACTATCCAGCTATGGTTTACTTTATATAATTTTAAGTAACCACACATCTTAGAAGTAGCAATACCTGGATTTCTATCATTTTTATTCTTGGATGTGTATCTTTGTATATTTTATATATTGACCACAGAGGAACAGGGCCAGATTTTTTGGGGGGGCAGAGAGGGGTGCTTGCCCTGGGTGCCGATGGGGAGGGTGCCAGTTGGGTATGGAGTCCATTGTATTCTATGGGACCATAAGAGAATGGCCCATAAGGGGGCATCATTTTTTTAATTTTGCCCCCCCCCCCCTCAAAAAACATGTATATCCGGTCCTGCTGAGAAAGGCCCTTAGAGGCCGAAACTTGTATGAGAGCCAGTTTGGTGTAGTCGTTAAGTGCACAGACTCTTATCTGGGAGAACCAGGTTTGATTCCTCAGTCCTCCACTTGCACCTGCTGGAATAGCCCTGGGTCAGCGATAGCTCTCTTATCTGGGAGAACCGGGTTTGATTCCCCACTCCTCCACTGGCAGCTGCTGGAATGGCCTTGGGTCAGCCAGAGCTCTCTTATCTGGGAGAACCAGGTTTGATTCCCCACTCCTCCACTTGCAGCTTCTGGAATGGCCTTGGGTCAGCCAGAGCTCTCTTATCTGGGAGAACCAGGTTTGATTCCCCACTCCTCCACTTGCAGCTTCTGGAATGGCCTTGGGTCAGCCAGAGCTCTCTTATCCGGGAGAACCGGGTTTGATTCCTCACTCCTCCACTTGCACCTGCTGGCATGGCTTTGGGTCAGCCATAGCTCTCTTATCTGGGAGAACCGGGTTTGATTCCCCACTTCTCCCCTTGCACCTGCTGGAATGGAAGGGTTGCCAATCCCCAGGTGGGGGCAGGGGATCCCCCGGTTTGGAGGCCCTCCCCCCGCTTCAGGGTCAGCCCCACCCACCTCACAGGGTGTCTGTTGTGAAGGGAGAAGATATAGGAGATTGTAAGCCTCTCTGAGTCTCTGATTCGTAGAAAAGGATGGGGTGTAAATCTGCAGTCTTGTTCTTCTGGTTATTGTGGTGAGCGGAAGTCCATCAAAAGTATATGTGAAATTGTATATGGTTTGCAAATTTTACGCTGTCTGATATTCAGACAATATGTTTTAAAATTCATTTTTGTATATGCTCTATATATAATATTATACATTTTTATGAATTGTGTTATACACAGCTTGACCCTCTATTACAGTGATCAACTAAAAACTCCAGGCCCCACTTGGAGGGTGTCAAACCCCACATCCCCACACAAATTTTAAGAGCTCCTTAGAAGCACTAGACCCTTCATCTGGGTCCTAGCTGAGCCCCTGAAGTCACTCCAGTGTCAGGGTTTCTGAATGCTCTTAGGCGCCATATCTCTAGGGTAATCCTGGTATCATCTGTTCAATATCTCTAAGGTAATCATCCAGGGGAGGGATACTGCTGGTCCATTTCATTGCCTGCCGCCAAGTCACTACCAGTTTTTAACCCTCCCAGGTTGCTGTGACTCAGCAACCCTAAATGGACTTGAGAGCAAAAGTGAGGCCTGCCATGTTTCTACCCTGGGAGTGTCCTCCATTTCCTTTCTCAAGTCACTCTTTTCCCACTGTAACGTCTAGGACAGTGATGGCTAACCTTTTCAGCTTGGTGTGTCGATAATCGGGAAAAAGTGTAGTCTTCCTCAGGTCGCGTGTCACTTCACCGTGTCACTTCAACCACACTCACCAAATGAGGGGGCCACAGGAGAACCAGGCACAAAGGATCCAGTGCGCGGTCTGCGGCCTAGGTCAGACTAGGGTTGCCAAGTCCAATTCAAGAAATATCTGGGGGCTTTGGGGGCGGAGCCAGGAGACTTTGGGGGTGGAGCCAGGAGACATTGGGGTGGAGCCAGGAACAAGGGTGTGACAAGCATAATTGAACTCCAAGGGAGTTCTGGCCATCACATTTAAAGGGACAGCACACCTTTTAAAATGTCTTTCTTCCATAGGAAATAATGAAGGATAGGGGCACCATCTTTTGGGGCTCATAGAATTGGACCCCCTGGTCCAATCGTTTTGAAACTTGGGGGGGTATTTTGGGGAGAGGGGGATCCCCTTCCCCCACCTGGGGATTGGTAACCCTGCGGGAAAGGGTGTATCTTTTTTTCTTCCCGCCTTTTCTCCTCCAGCGCTTGCCAAGGGAAGCCAAGGGGGGCGACCCAATGCTCCCCTCCCCTTGCTCTTTTGCAACCCACACACAGCCCCCATCGCCCACCCCCTTCCTCCTCTTCCAAGCTGAAAAGGGCAGCTTGTCCTTTAAATCTGAAACCCCGCCTCCGGCAGGCGGCCATGAGAAAGAGCGAGAGAGCAAAGTGAGAAAGATCATGTTGGTTGCAAAAAAAAAAAACCAGGACTGGGTGGAGGAGGAGGAGGGGGGGCAGCCCCACAAAAGGCCCAAGAGCGACGCCCCCTCGGGCATTGCACCCCACACACACTGCTGCAATGCCATCTCTGCCTCCCCCCGCAGCCGCTCCATGCAAACAAACGGAAAAAAACACGCCTGCCTTGCTCCTGCATTTGCAAAGCCCCGGCATTGCAAAGGCGCGACCCGCCGAGGAGGGCACTTCTTTCCCCCCCTGCCTCTTTTTTTGCAATGCTCTTTTTTTCTTTCTTGCTGTACCCACCTATTTCCTCAGGCCCCGGGGAGGGCGGGAAAAGGGGGTTGCAAAGCTCGGCCCTGTTGCGAGGAGGAGGAGGCGCATTTGGCTGCCTCTGCTTTGGGTGGGGGGCGGGTTGCGCCAGGAGGCTGTCTCCTCCCACCCCCAGGTCAAGGCGAGGCGCTGGCAGCGTCAGCCAACCTTCCCTCCCACCCCCACCCCCGGCCTGGAGCCGGTGCGCTGCTGCCGCCTCTTCTCGCCTTCACCTTAGCAGCTGCTGCTCCTCCAAGACGGGCTCAGCAGCCTCCGAAGGACTCGCGGCTCGCCACGCTCCTTGGTTTCCGGTGTGTCAGCCAAATTGCCTCGCGTGTCACCAGTGACACGCGTGTCATAGGTTCGCCATCATGGGTCTAGGATGTTCTGTGTTGTAAAGAAGAAAACAACAACATCCAGGCCAGCTCTAGGCCAAATGACAGGAGCCTTTGAGGAGATTCGCCATTTCTGGCTAAGGAAGGCACCAGGGGGACAGCAGAATGCTCTTTGGGCATGGCCTTGTGCCTCAGCAGGGATAACAGTGGGATCACCTGGGGACCTTGGATTTTCCCATCCATGTTCACTTCTGACACCATCCCCACAGACTTATCATGCTCAAAAGCCCTTCTTACACATGAGGAATCAGCATCAGGCACAAGTAGGGTTGCCAATCCCCAGGTGGGGGCAGGGGATCCCCCGGTTTGGAGGCCCTCCCCCCGCTTCAGGGTCATCAGAAAGCAGGGGGAGGGGAAAGAAATGTCTGTTGGGAACACTATTATTCCCTATGGAGATTTATTCCCATAGAAAATCATGGAGAATTGATATGCGGGTATCTGGGGCTCTGGGGGGGGGGCTGTTTTTTGGGGTAGAGGCACCACATTTACAGTATAGCATCTAGTGCCTCTCCCCAAAATACCCCCAAGTTTCAAAAATATTGGACCAGAGGGACCAATTTTATGAGCCCCAAAAGAAGGTGCCTCTATCCTTCATTATTTCCTATGGAAGGAAGGAATTAAAAAGGTGTACCGTCCCTTTAAATGTGATGGCCAGAACTCCCTTTGGAATTCAATTATGCTTGTCACAGCCTTGATCTTGGCTCCACCCCTAATGTCTCCTGGCTCCACCCCCAAAGTCTCCTGGCTCCATCCCCACAGTTCCCAGATATTTCTAGAATTGGACTTGGCAACCCTAGGCACAAGCTGTGGATCCAAATGTCAAATGTTCAGCAATGAATTAATCCCGTTCAGTGGTTGGTAGTGGAAGAAATCATGCAGAAGCAAGTCTGTATCGATAGCATGGTGAAGAAATTGTCTGAAAAGAGGTTGCCAGTTCTGGGTTGAGTGTGGGTGGAGCTTGAGGAGGGCAGGGTTTGGGAAGGGTGTGTGGGTGGAGCTTGAGGAGGGCAGGGTTTGGGAAGGGTGTGTGGGTGGAGCTTGAGGAGGGCAGGGTTTGGGGAGAGTGTGTGGGTGGAGCTTGAGGAGGGCAGGGTTTGGGGAGGGTGTGTGGGTGGAGCTTGAGGAGAGCAGGGTTTGGGGAGAGTGTGTGGGTGGAGCTTGAGGGCAGGATTTGGGGAGGGTGTGTGGGTGGAGCTTGAGGAGGGCAGGGTTTGGGGAGAGTGTGTGGGTGGAGCTTGAGGAGGGCAGGGTTTGGGGAGAGTGTGTGGGTGGAGCTTGAGGAGGGCAGGGTTTGGGGAGGGTGTGTGGGTGGAGCTTGGGGAGGGCAGGGTTTGGGGAGAGTGTGTGGGTGGAGCTTGAGGGCAGGGTTTGGGGAGAGTGTGTGGGTGGAGCTTGAGGAGGGCAGGGTTTGGGGAGGGTGTGTGGGTGGAGCTTAAGGAGGGCAGGGTTTGGGGAGAGTGTGTGGGTGGAGCTTGAGGAGGGCAGGGTTTGGGGAGGGTGTGTGGATGGAGCTTGAGGAGGGCAGGGTATGGGGAGAGTGTGTGGGTGGAGCTTGAGGAGGGCAGGGTTTGGGGAGGGTGTGTGTGTGCGTGGAGCTTGAGGAGGGCCGGGTTTGGGGAGAGTGTGTGGGTGGAGCTTGAGGGCAGGATTTGGGGAAGGTGTGTGGGTGGAGCTTGAGGAGGGCAGGGTTTGGGGAGAGTGTGTGGGTGGAGCTGGAGGAGGGCAGGGTTTGGGGAGGGTGTGTGGGTGGAGCTTGAGGACGGCAGGGTTTGGGGAGAGTGTGTGGGTGGAGCTTGAGGAGGGCAGGGTTTGGGGAGAGTGTGTGGGTGGAGCTTGAGGAGGGCAGGGTTTGGGGAGGGTGTGTGGGTGGAGCTTGAGGAGGGCAGGGTTTGGGGAAAGTTTGTGGGTGGAGCTTGAGGGCAGGATTTGGGGAGGGTGTGTGGGTGGAGCTTGAGGAGGGCAGGGTATGGGGAGAGTGTGGGTGGAGCTTGAGGAGGGCAGGGTTTGGGGAGGGTGTGTGTGTGCGTGGAGCTTGAGGAGGGCCGGGTTTGGGGAGAGTGTGTGGGTGGAGCTTGAGGAGGTCAGGGTTTGGGGACAGTGTGTGGGTGGAGCTTGAGGAGGGCAGGGTTTGGGGAGGGTGTGTGGGTGGAGCTTGAGGGCAGGGTTTGGGGAGAGTGTGTGGGTGGAGCTTGAGGGCAGGATTTGGGGAGAGTGTGTGGGTGGAGCTTGAGGAGGACAGGGTTTGGGGAGAGTGTGTGGGTGGAGCTTGAGAAGGGCAGGGTTTGGGGTGTGTGTGTGGGTGGTGCTTGAGGAGGGCAGGGTTTGGGGAGAGTGTGTGGGTGGAGCTTGAGGGCAGGATTTGGGGAGAGTGTGTGGGTGGAGCTTGAGGGGGGCAGGGTTTGGGGAGGGTGTGTGGGTGGAGTTTGAGGAGGGCAGGGTTTGGGGAGAGTGTGTGGGTGGAGCTTGAGGGCAGGGTTTGGGGAGGGTGTGTGGGTGCAGCTTGAGGAGGGCAGGGTTTGGGGAGGGTGTGTGGGTGGAGCTTAAGGAGGGCAGGGTTTGGGGAAGGTGTGTGGGTGGAGCTTGAGGAGGGCAGGGTTTGGGGAAGGTGTGTGGGTGGAGCTTGAGGAGGGCAGGGTTTGGGGAGGGTGTGTGGGTGAAGCTTGAGGAGGGCAGGGTTTGGGGAGGGTGTGTGGGTGGAGCTTGAGGAGGGCAGGGTTTGGGGAGAGTGTGTGGGTGGAGCTTGAGGAGGGCAGGGTTTGGGGAGGGTGTGTGGGTGGAGCTTGGGGAGGGCAGGGTTTGGGGAGAGTGTGTGGGTGGAGCTTGAGGGCAGGGTTTGGGGAGGGTGTGTGGGTGGAGCTTGAGGAGGGCAGGGTTTGGGGAGGGTGTGTGGGTGGAGCTTAAGGAGGGCAGGGTTTGGGGAGAGTGTGTGGGTGGAGCTTGAGGAGGGCAGGGTTTGGGGAGGGTGTGTGGATGGAGCTTGAGGAGGGCAGGGTTTGGGGAGAGTGTGTGGGTGGAGCTTGAGGAGGGCAGGGTTTGGGGAGGGTGTGTGTGTGCGTGGAGCTTGAGGAGGGCCGGGTTTGGGGAGAGTGTGTGGGTGGAGCTTGAGGGCAGGATTTGGGGAAGGTGTGTGGGTGGAGCTTGAGGAGGGCAGGGTTTGGGGAGAGTGTGTGGGTGGAGCTGGAGGAGGGCAGGGTTTGGGGAGGGTGTGTGGGTGGAGCTTGAGGACGGCAGGGTTTGGGGAGAGTGTGTGGGTGGAGCTTGAGGAGGGCAGGGTTTGGGGAGAGTGTGTGGGTGGAGCTTGAGGAGGGCAGGGTTTGGGGAGGGTGTGTGGGTGGAGCTTGAGGAGGGCAGGGTTTGGGGAAAGTTTGTGGGTGGAGCTTGAGGGCAGGATTTGGGGAGGGTGTGTGGGTGGAGCTTGAGGAGGGCAGGGTATGGGGAGAGTGTGGGTGGAGCTTGAGGAGGGCAGGGTTTGGGGAGGGTGTGTGTGTGCGTGGAGCTTGAGGAGGGCCGGGTTTGGGGAGAGTGTGTGGGTGGAGCTTGAGGAGGTCAGGGTTTGGGGACAGTGTGTGGGTGGAGCTTGAGGAGGGCAGGGTTTGGGGAGGGTGTGTGGGTGGAGCTTGAGGGCAGGGTTTGGGGAGAGTGTGTGGGTGGAGCTTGAGGGCAGGATTTGGGGAGAGTGTGTGGGTGGAGCTTGAGGAGGACAGGGTTTGGGGAGAGTGTGTGGGTGGAGCTTGAGAAGGGCAGGGTTTGGGGTGTGTGTGTGGGTGGTGCTTGAGGAGGGCAGGGTTTGGGGAGAGTGTGTGGGTGGAGCTTGAGGGCAGGATTTGGGGAGAGTGTGTGGGTGGAGCTTGAGGAGGGCAGGGTTTGGGGAGAGTGTGTGGGTGGAGCTTGAGGAGGGCAGAGTTTGGGGAGGGGTGTGGGTGGAGCTTGAGGAGGGCAGCGTTTGGGGAGAGTGTGTGGGTGGAGCTTGAGGGCAGGATTTGGGGAGAGTGTGTGGGTGGAGCTTGAGGAGGACAGGGTTTGGGGAGAGTGTGTGGGTGGAGCTTGAGGAGGGCAGGGTTTGGGGAGAGTGTGTGGGTGGAGCTTGAGGAGGGCAGGGTTTGGGGAGAGTGTGTGGGTGGAGCTTGAGGAGGGCAGGGTTTGGGGATGGTGTGTGGCTGGAGCTTGAGGAGGGAAGGGTTTGGGGAGGGTGTGTGGGTGGAGCTTGAGGAGGGCAGGGTTTGGGGAGAGTGTGTGGGTGGAGCTTGAGGAGGGCAGGGTTTGGGGAGGGTGTGTGGGTGGAGCTTGAGGAGGGCAGGGTTTGGGGAGAGTGTGGGTGGAGCTTGAGGGCAGGATTTGGGGAGGGTGTGTGGGTGGAGCTTGAGGAGGGCAGGGTATGGGGAGAGTGTGTGGGTGGAGCTTGAGGAGCGCAGGGTTTGGGGAGAGTGTGTGGGTGAAGCTTGAGGAGGGCAGGGTTTGGGGAGAGTGTGTGGGTGGAGCTTGAGGAGGGCAGGGTTTGGGGAGGGTGTGTGTGTGGAGTTTGAGGAGGGCAGGGTTTGGGGAGAGTGTGTGGGTGGAGCTTGAGGGCAGGGTTTGGGGAGGGTGTGTGGGTGCAGCTTGAGGAGGGCAGGGTTTGGGGAGGGTGTGTGGGTGGAGCTTAAGGAGGGCAGGGTTTGGGGAAGGTGTGTGGGTGGAGCTTGAGGAGGGCAGGGTTTGGGGAAGGTGTGTGGGTGGAGCTTGAGGAGGGCAGGGTTTGGGGAGAGTGTGTGGGTGGAGCTTGAGGAGGGCAGGGTTTGGGGAGGGTGTGTGGGTGGAGCTTGAGGAGGGCAGGGTTTGGGGAGAGTGTGTGGGTGGAGCTTGAGGAGGGCAGGGTTTGGGGAGGGTGTGTGGGTGGAGCTTGGGGAGGGCAGGGTTTGGGGAGAGTGTGTGGGTGGAGCTTGAGGGCAGGGTTTGGGGAGGGTGTGTGGGTGGAGCTTGAGGAGGGCAGGGTTTGGGGAGGGTGTGTGGGTGGAGCTTAAGGAGGGCAGGGTTTGGGGAAGGTGTGTGGGTTGAGCTTAAGGAGGGCAGGGTTTGGGGAAGGTGTGTGGGTGGAGCTTGAGGAGGGCAGGGTTTGGGGAGAGTGTGTGGGTGGAGCTGGAGGAGGGCAGGGTTTGGGGAGGGTGTGTGGGTGGAGCTTGAGGACGGCAGGGTTTGGGGAGAGTGTGTGGGTGGAGCTTGAGGAGGGCAGGGTTTGGGGAGAGTGTGTGGGTGGAGCTTGAGGAGGGCAGGGTTTGGGGAGGGTGTGTGGGTGGAGCTTGAGGAGGGCAGGGTTTGGGGAGAGTGTGTGGGTGGAGCTTGAGGGCAGGATTTGGGGAGGGTGTGTGGATGGAGCTTGAGGAGGGCAGGGTATGGGGAGAGTGTGTGGGTGGAGCTTGAGGAGGGCAGGGTTTGGGGAGGGTGTGTGTGTGCGTGGAGCTTGAGGAGGGCCGGGTTTGGGGAGAGTGTGTGGGTGGAGCTTGAGGGCAGGATTTGGGGAAGGTGTGTGGGTGGAGCTTGAGGAGGGCAGGGTTTGGGGAGAGTGTGTGGGTGGAGCTGGAGGAAGGCAGGGTTTGGGGAGGGTGTGTGGGTGGAGCTTGAGGACGGCAGGGTTTGGGGAGAGTGTGTGGGTGGAGCTTGAGGAGGGCAGGGTTTGGGGAGAGTGTGTGGGTGGAGCTTGAGGAGGGCAGGGTTTGGGGAGGGTGTGTGGGTGGAGCTTGAGGAGGGCAGGGTTTGGGGAAAGTTTGTGGGTGGAGCTTGAGGGCAGGATTTGGGGAGGGTGTGTGGGTGGAGCTTGAGGAGGGCAGGGTATGGGGAGAGTGTGGGTGGAGCTTGAGGAGGGCAGGGTTTGGGGAGGGTGTGTGTGTGCGTGGAGCTTGAGGAGGGCCGGGTTTGGGGAGAGTGTGTGGGTGGAGCTTGAGGAGGGCAGGGTTTGGGGAAAGTGTGTGGGTGGAGCTTGAGGAGGGCAGGGTTTGGGGAGGGTGTGTGGGTGGAGCTTGAGGGCAGGGTTTGGGGAGAGTGTGTGGGTGGAGCTTGAGGGCAGGATTTGGGGAGAGTGTGTGGGTGGAGCTTGAGGAGGACAGGGTTTGGGGAGAGTGTGTGGGTGGAGCTTGAGAAGGGCAGGGTTTGGGGTGTGTGTGTGGGTGGTGCTTGAGGAGGGCAGGGTTTGGGGAGAGTGTGTGGGTGGAGCTTGAGGGCAGGATTTGGGGAGAGTGTGTGGGTGGAGCTTGAGGAGGGCAGGGTTTGGGGAGAGTGTGTGGGTGGGGCTTGAGGAGGGCAGAGTTTGGGGAGGGGTGTGGGTGGAGCTTGAGGAGGGCAGGGTTTGGGGAGAGTGTGTGGGTGGAGCTTGAGGGCAGGATTTGGGGAGAGTGTGTGGGTGGAGCTTGAGGAGGACAGGGTTTGGGGAGAGTGTGTGGGTGGAGCTTGAGGAGGGCAAGGTTTGGGGAGAGTGTGTGGGTGGAGCTTGAGGAGGGCAGGGTTTGGGGAGAGTGTGTGGGTGGAGCTTGAGGAGGGGAGGGATTGGGGATGGTGTGTGGCTGGAGCTTGAGGAGGGAAGGGTTTGGGGAGGGTGTGTGGGTGGAGCTTGAGGAGGGCAGGGTTTGGGGAGAGTGTGTGGGTGGAGCTTGAGGAGGGCAGGGTTTGGGGAGGGTGTGTGGGTGGAGCTTGAGGGCAGGATTTGGGTAGGGTGTGTGGGTGGAGCTTGAGAAGGGCAGGGTTTGGGGAGAGTGTGTGGGTGGGGCTTGAGGAGGGCAGGGTTTGGGGAGAGTGTGTGGGTGGAGCTTGAGGGCAGGATTTGGGGAGAGTGTGTGGGTAGAGCTTGAGGAGGGCAGGGTTTGGGGAGAGTGTGTGGGTGGAGCTTGAGGAGGGCAGGGTTTGGGGAGAGTGTGTGGGTGGAGCTTGAGGAGGGCAGGGTTTGGAGAGAGTGTGTGGGTGGAGCTTGAGGAGGGCAGGGTTTGGGGAGGGTGTGTGGGTGGAGCTTGAGGAGGGCAGGGTTTGGGGAGGGTGTGTGGGTGGAGCTTGAGGAGGACAGGGTTTGGGGAGGGTGTGTTGGTGGGGCTTGAGGAGGGCAGGGTTTGGGGAGGGTGTGTGGGTGGAGCTTGAGGAGGGCAGGGTTGGGGGAGAGTGCGTGGGTGGAGCTTGAGGGCAGGATTTGGGGAGAGTGTGTTGGTGGAGCTTGAGGAGGGCAGAGTTTGGGGAGAGTGTGTGGGTGGAGCTTGAGGAGGGCAGGGTATGGGGAGAGTGTGGGTGGAGCTTGAGGAGGGCAGGATTTGGGGAGGGTGTGTGTGTGCGTGGAGCTTGAGGAGGGCCGGGTTTGGGGAGAGTGTGTGGGTGGAGCTTGAGGAGGGCAGAGTTTGGGGAGGGGTGTGGGTGGAGCTTGAGGAGGGCAGGGTTTGGGGAGAGTGTGTGGGTGGAGCTTGAGGGCAGGATTTGGGGAGAGTGTGTGGGTGGAGCTTGAGGAGGACAGGGTTTGGGGAGAGTGTGTGGGTGGAGCTTGAGGAGGGCAGGGTTTGGGGAGAGTGTGGGTGGAGCTTGAGGGCAGGATTTGGGGAGAGTGTGTGGGTGGAGCTTGAGGAGGACAGGGTTTGGGGAGAGTGTGTGGGTGGAGCTTGAGGGCAGGATTTGGGGAGAGTGTGTGGGTGGAGCTTGAGGAGGACAGGGTTTGGGGAGAGTGTGTGGGTGGAGCTTGAGAAGGGCAGGGTTTGGGGTGTGTGTGTGGGTGGTGCTTGAGGAGGGCAGGATTTGGGGAGAGTGTGTGGGTGGAGCTTGAGGAGGGCAGGGTTTGGGGAGAGTGTGTGGGTGGAGCTTGAGGAGGGCAGAGTTTGGGGAGGGGTGTGGGTGGAGCTTGAGGAGGGCAGCGTTTGGGGAGAGTGTGTGGGTGGAGCTTGAGGGCAGGATTTGGGGAGAGTGTGTGGGTGGAGCTTGAGGAGGACAGGGTGTGGGGAGAGTGTGTGGGTGGAGCTTGAGGAGGGCAGGGTTTGGGGAGAGTGTGTGGGTGGAGCTTGAGGAGGGCAGGGTTTGGGGAGAGTGTGTGGGTGGAGCTTGAGGAGGGCAGGGTTTGGGGATGGTGTGTGGCTGGAGCTTGAGGAGGGAAGGGTTTGGGGAGGGTGTGTGGGTGGAGCTTGAGGAGGGCAGGGTTTGGGGAGAGTGTGTGGGTGGAGCTTGAGGAGGGCAGGGTTTGGGGAGGGTGTGTGGGTGGAGCTTGAGGAGGGCAGGGTTTGGGGAGAGTGTGGGTGGAGCTTGAGGGCAGGATTTGGGGAGGGTGTGTGGGTGGAGCTTGAGGAGGGCAGGGTATGGGGAGAGTGTGTGGGTGGAGCTTGAGGAGCGCAGGGTTTGGGGAGAGTGTGTGGGTGAAGCTTGAGGAGGGCAGGGTTTGGGGAGAGTGTGTGGGTGGAGCTTGAGGAGGGCAGGGTTTGGGGAGGGTGTGTGTGTGGAGTTTGAGGAGGGCAGGGTTTGGGGAGAGTGTGTGGGTGGAGCTTGAGGGCAGGGTTTGGGGAGGGTGTGTGGGTGCAGCTTGAGGAGGGCAGGGTTTGGGGAGGGTGTGTGGGTGGAGCTTAAGGAGGGCAGGGTTTGGGGAAGGTGTGTGGGTGGAGCTTGAGGAGGGCAGGGTTTGGGGAAGGTGTGTGGGTGGAGCTTGAGGAGGGCAGGGTTTGGGGAGAGTGTGTGGGTGGAGCTTGAGGAGGGCAGGGTTTGGGGAGAGTGTGTGGGTGGAGCTTGAGGAGGGCAGGGTTTGGGGAGGGTGTGTGGGTGGAGCTTGGGGAGGGCAGGGTTTGGGGAGAGTGTGTGGGTGGAGCTTGAGGGCAGGGTTTGGGGAGGGTGTGTGGGTGGAGCTTGAGGAGGGCAGGGTTTGGGGAGGGTGTGTGGGTGGAGCTTAAGGAGGGCAGGGTTTGGGGAAGGTGTGTGGGTTGAGCTTAAGGAGGGCAGGGTTTGGGGAAGGTGTGTGGGTGGAGCTTGAGG
This sequence comes from Heteronotia binoei, assembly GCF_032191835.1. Lineage (NCBI taxonomy): Eukaryota > Metazoa > Chordata > Lepidosauria > Squamata > Gekkonidae > Heteronotia > Heteronotia binoei. The sequence continues at coordinate 204,465,034 of NC_083224.1, read as the reverse complement.
AGGGCAGGGTTTGGGGAGAGTGTGTGGGTGGAGCTGGAGGAGGGCAGGGTTTGGGGAGGGTGTGTGGGTGGAGCTTGAGGACGGCAGGGTTTGGGGAGAGTGTGTGGGTGGAGCTTGAGGAGGGCAGGGTTTGGGGAGAGTGTGTGGGTGGAGCTTGAGGAGGGCAGGGTTTGGGGAGGGTGTGTGGGTGGAGCTTGAGGAGGGCAGGGTTTGGGGAGAGTGTGTGGGTGGAGCTTGAGGGCAGGATTTGGGGAGGGTGTGTGGATGGAGCTTGAGGAGGGCAGGGTATGGGGAGAGTGTGTGGGTGGAGCTTGAGGAGGGCAGGGTTTGGGGAGGGTGTGTGTGTGCGTGGAGCTTGAGGAGGGCCGGGTTTGGGGAGAGTGTGTGGGTGGAGCTTGAGGGCAGGATTTGGGGAAGGTGTGTGGGTGGAGCTTGAGGAGGGCAGGGTTTGGGGAGAGTGTGTGGGTGGAGCTGGAGGAAGGCAGGGTTTGGGGAGGGTGTGTGGGTGGAGCTTGAGGACGGCAGGGTTTGGGGAGAGTGTGTGGGTGGAGCTTGAGGAGGGCAGGGTTTGGGGAGAGTGTGTGGGTGGAGCTTGAGGAGGGCAGGGTTTGGGGAGGGTGTGTGGGTGGAGCTTGAGGAGGGCAGGGTTTGGGGAAAGTTTGTGGGTGGAGCTTGAGGGCAGGATTTGGGGAGGGTGTGTGGGTGGAGCTTGAGGAGGGCAGGGTATGGGGAGAGTGTGGGTGGAGCTTGAGGAGGGCAGGGTTTGGGGAGGGTGTGTGTGTGCGTGGAGCTTGAGGAGGGCCGGGTTTGGGGAGAGTGTGTGGGTGGAGCTTGAGGAGGGCAGGGTTTGGGGAAAGTGTGTGGGTGGAGCTTGAGGAGGGCAGGGTTTGGGGAGGGTGTGTGGGTGGAGCTTGAGGGCAGGGTTTGGGGAGAGTGTGTGGGTGGAGCTTGAGGGCAGGATTTGGGGAGAGTGTGTGGGTGGAGCTTGAGGAGGACAGGGTTTGGGGAGAGTGTGTGGGTGGAGCTTGAGAAGGGCAGGGTTTGGGGTGTGTGTGTGGGTGGTGCTTGAGGAGGGCAGGGTTTGGGGAGAGTGTGTGGGTGGAGCTTGAGGGCAGGATTTGGGGAGAGTGTGTGGGTGGAGCTTGAGGAGGGCAGGGTTTGGGGAGAGTGTGTGGGTGGGGCTTGAGGAGGGCAGAGTTTGGGGAGGGGTGTGGGTGGAGATTGAGGAGGGCAGGGTTTGGGGAGAGTGTGTGGGTGGAGCTTGAGGGCAGGATTTGGGGAGAGTGTGTGGGTGGAGCTTGAGGAGGACAGGGTTTGGGGAGAGTGTGTGGGTGGAGCTTGAGGAGGGCAGGGTTTGGGGAGAGTGTGTGGGTGGAGCTTGAGGAGGGCAGGGTTTGGGGAGAGTGTGTGGGTGGAGCTTGAGGAGGGGAGGGATTGGGGATGGTGTGTGGCTGGAGCTTGAGGAGGGAAGGGTTTGGGTAGGGTGTGTGGGTGGAGCTTGAGGAGGGCAGGGTTTGGGGAGAGTGTGTGGGTGGAGCTTGAGGAGGGCAGGGTTTGGGGAGGGTGTGTGGGTGGAGCTTGAGGGCAGGATTTGGGTAGGGTGTGTGGGTGGAGCTTGAGAAGGGCAGGGTTTGGGGAGAGTGTGTGGGTGGGGCTTGAGGAGGGCAGGGTTTGGGGAGAGTGTGTGGGTGGAGCTTGAGGGCAGGATTTGGGGAGAGTGTGTGGGTAGAGCTTGAGGAGGGCAGGGTTTGGGGAGAGTGTGTGGGTGGAGCTTGAGGAGGGCAGGGTTTGGGGAGAGTGTGTGGGTGGAGCTTGAGGAGGGCAGGGTTTGGAGAGAGTGTGTGGGTGGAGCTTGAGGAGGGCAGGGTTTGGGGAGGGTGTGTGGGTGGAGCTTGAGGAGGGCAGGGTTTGGGGAGGGTGTGTGGGTGGAGCTTGAGGAGGACAGGGTTTGGGGAGGGTGTGTTGGTGGGGCTTGAGGAGGGCAGGGTTTGGGGAGGGTGTGTGGGTGGAGCTTGAGGAGGGCAGGGTTGGGGGAGAGTGCGTGGGTGGAGCTTGAGGGCAGGATTTGGGGAGAGTGTGTTGGTGGAGCTTGAGGAGGGCAGAGTTTGGGGAGAGTGTGTGGGTGGAGCTTGAGGAGGGCAGGGTATGGGGAGAGTGTGGGTGGAGCTTGAGGAGGGCAGGATTTGGGGAGGGTGTGTGTGTGCGTGGAGCTTGAGGAGGGCCGGGTTTGGGGAGAGTGTGTGGGTGGAGCTTGAGGAGGGCAGAGTTTGGGGAGGGGTGTGGGTGGAGCTTGAGGAGGGCAGGGTTTGGGGAGAGTGTGTGGGTGGAGCTTGAGGGCAGGATTTGGGGAGAGTGTGTGGGTGGAGCTTGAGGAGGACAGGGTTTGGGGAGAGTGTGTGGGTGGAGCTTGAGGAGGGCAGGGTTTGGGGAGAGTGTGTGGGTGGAGCTTGAGGAGGGCAGGGTTTGGGGAGGGTGTGTGGGTGGAGCTTGGGGAGGGCAGGGTTTGGGGAGAGTGTGTGGGGGGAGCTTGAGGGCAGGGTTTGGGGAGGGTGTGTGGGTGGAGCTTGAGGAGGGCAGGGTTTGGGGAGGGTGTGTGGGTGGAGCTTAAGGAGGGCAGGGTTTGGGGAGAGTGTGTGGGTGGAGCTTGAGGAGGGCAGGGTTTGGGGAGGGTGTGTGGATGGAGCTTGAGGAGGGCAGGGTATGGGGAGAGTGTGTGGGTGGAGCTTGAGGAGGGCAGGGTTTGGGGAGGGTGTGTGTGTGCGTGGAGCTTGAGGAGGGCCGGGTTTGGGGAGAGTGTGTGGGTGGAGCTTGAGGGCAGGATTTGGGGAAGGTGTGTGGGTGGAGCTTGAGGAGGGCAGGGTTTGGGGAGAGTGTGTGGGTGGAGCTGGAGGAGGGCAGGGTTTGGGGAGGGTGTGTGGGTGGAGCTTGAGGACGGCAGGGTTTGGGGAGAGTGTGTGGGTGGAGCTTGAGGAGGGCAGGGTTTGGGGAGAGTGTGTGGGTGGAGCTTGAGGAGGGCAGGGTTTGGGGAGGGTGTGTGGGTGGAGCTTGAGGAGGGCAGGGTTTGGGGAAAGTTTGTGGGTGGAGCTTGAGGGCAGGATTTGGGGAGGGTGTGTGGGTGGAGCTTGAGGAGGGCAGGGTATGGGGAGAGTGTGGGTGGAGCTTGAGGAGGGCAGGGTTTGGGGAGGGTGTGTGTGTGCGTGGAGCTTGAGGAGGGCCGGGTTTGGGGAGAGTGTGTGGGTGGAGCTTGAGGAGGTCAGGGTTTGGGGACAGTGTGTGGGTGGAGCTTGAGGAGGGCAGGGTTTGGGGAGGGTGTGTGGGTGGAGCTTGAGGGCAGGGTTTGGGGAGAGTGTGTGGGTGGAGCTTGAGGGCAGGATTTGGGGAGAGTGTGTGGGTGGAGCTTGAGGAGGACAGGGTTTGGGGAGAGTGTGTGGGTGGAGCTTGAGAAGGGCAGGGTTTGGGGTGTGTGTGTGGGTGGTGCTTGAGGAGGGCAGGGTTTGGGGAGAGTGTGTGGGTGGAGCTTGAGGGCAGGATTTGGGGAGAGTGTGTGGGTGGAGCTTGAGGAGGGCAGGGTTTGGGGAGGGTGTGTGGGTGGAGTTTGAGGAGGGCAGGGTTTGGGGAGAGTGTGTGGGTGGAGCTTGAGGGCAGGGTTTGGGGAGGGTGTGTGGGTGCAGCTTGAGGAGGGCAGGGTTTGGGGAGGGTGTGTGGGTGGAGCTTAAGGAGGGCAGGGTTTGGGGAAGGTGTGTGGGTGGAGCTTGAGGAGGGCAGGGTTTGGGGAAGGTGTGTGGGTGGAGCTTGAGGAGGGCAGGGTTTGGGGAGGGTGTGTGGGTGAAGCTTGAGGAGGGCAGGGTTTGGGGAGGGTGTGTGGGTGGAGCTTGAGGAGGGCAGGGTTTGGGGAGAGTGTGTGGGTGGAGCTTGAGGAGGGCAGGGTTTGGGGAGGGTGTGTGGGTGGAGCTTGGGGAGGGCAGGGTTTGGGGAGAGTGTGTGGGTGGAGCTTGAGGGCAGGGTTTGGGGAGGGTGTGTGGGTGGAGCTTGAGGAGGGCAGGGTTTGGGGAGGGTGTGTGGGTGGAGCTTAAGGAGGGCAGGGTTTGGGGAGAGTATGTGGGTGGAGCTTGAGGAGGGCAGGGTTTGGGGAGGGTGTGTGGATGGAGCTTGAGGAGGGCAGGGTATGGGGAGAGTGTGTGGGTGGAGCTTGAGGAGGGCAGGGTTTGGGGAGGGTGTGTGTGTGCGTGGAGCTTGAGGAGGGCCGGGTTTGGGGAGAGTGTGTGGGTGGAGCTTGAGGGCAGGATTTGGGGAAGGTGTGTGGGTGGAGCTTGAGGAGGGCAGGGTTTGGGGAGAGTGTGTGGGTGGAGCTGGAGGAGGGCAGGGTTTGGGGAGGGTGTGTGGGTGGAGCTTGAGGACGGCAGGGTTTGGGGAGAGTGTGTGGGTGGAGCTTGAGGAGGGCAGGGTTTGTGGAGAGTGTGTGGGTGGAGCTTGAGGAGGGCAGGGTTTGGGGAGGGTGTGTGGGTGGAGCTTGAGGAGGGCAGGGTTTGGGGAAAGTTTGTGGGTGGAGCTTGAGGGCAGGATTTGGGGAGGGTGTGTGGGTGGAGCTTGAGGAGGGCAGGGTATGGGGAGAGTGTGGGTGGAGCTTGAGGAGGGCAGGGTTTGGGGAGGGTGTGTGTGTGCGTGGAGCTTGAGGAGGGCCGGGTTTGGGGAGAGTGTGTGGGTGGAGCTTGAGGAGGTCAGGGTTTGGGGACAGTGTGTGGGTGGAGCTTGAGGAGGGCAGGGTTTGGGGAGGGTGTGTGGGTGGAGCTTGAGGGCAGGGTTTGGGGAGAGTGTGTGGGTGGAGCTTGAGGGCAGGATTTGGGGAGAGTGTGTGGGTGGAGCTTGAGGAGGACAGGGTTTGGGGAGAGTGTGTGGGTGGAGCTTGAGAAGGGCAGGGTTTGGGGTGTGTGTGTGGGTGGTGCTTGAGGAGGGCAGGGTTTGGGGAGAGTGTGTGGGTGGAGCTTGAGGGCAGGATTTGGGGAGAGTGTGTGGGTGGAGCTTGAGGAGGGCAGGGTTTGGGGAGAGTGTGTGGGTGGAGCTTGAGGAGGGCAGAGTTTGGGGAGGGGTGTGGGTGGAGCTTGAGGAGGGCAGCGTTTGGGGAGAGTGTGTGGGTGGAGCTTGAGGGCAGGATTTGGGGAGAGTGTGTGGGTGGAGCTTGAGGAGGACAGGGTTTGGGGAGAGTGTGTGGGTGGAGCTTGAGGAGGGCAGGGTTTGGGGAGAGTGTGTGGGTGGAGCTTGAGGAGGGCAGGGTTTGGGGAGAGTGTGTGGGTGGAGCTTGAGGAGGGCAGGGTTTGGGGATGGTGTGTGGCTGGAGCTTGAGGAGGGAAGGGTTTGGGGAGGGTGTGTGGGTGGAGCTTGAGGAGGGCAGGGTTTGGGGAGAGTGTGTGGGTGGAGCTTGAGGAGGGCAGGGTTTGGGGAGGGTGTGTGGGTGGAGCTTGAGGAGGGCAGGGTTTGGGGAGAGTGTGGGTGGAGCTTGAGGGCAGGATTTGGGGAGGGTGTGTGGGTGGAGCTTGAGGAGGGCAGGGTATGGGGAGAGTGTGTGGGTGGAGCTTGAGGAGCGCAGGGTTTGGGGAGAGTGTGTGGGTGAAGCTTGAGGAGGGCAGGGTTTGGGGAGAGTGTGTGGGTGGAGCTTGAGGAGGGCAGGGTTTGGGGAGGGTGTGTGTGTGGAGTTTGAGGAGGGCAGGGTTTGGGGAGAGTGTGTGGGTGGAGCTTGAGGGCAGGGTTTGGGGAGGGTGTGTGGGTGCAGCTTGAGGAGGGCAGGGTTTGGGGAGGGTGTGTGGGTGGAGCTTAAGGAGGGCAGGGTTTGGGGAAGGTGTGTGGGTGGAGCTTGAGGAGGGCAGGGTTTGGGGAAGGTGTGTGGGTGGAGCTTGAGGAGGGCAGGGTTTGGGGAGAGTGTGTGGGTGGAGCTTGAGGAGGGCAGGGTTTGGGGAGGGTGTGTGGGTGGAGCTTGAGGAGGGCAGGGTTTGGGGAGAGTGTGTGGGTGGAGCTTGAGGAGGGCAGGGTTTGGGGAGGGTGTGTGGGTGGAGCTTGGGGAGGGCAGGGTTTGGGGAGAGTGTGTGGGTGGAGCTTGAGGGCAGGGTTTGGGGAGGGTGTGTGGGTGGAGCTTGAGGAGGGCAGGGTTTGGGGAGGGTGTGTGGGTGGAGCTTAAGGAGGGCAGGGTTTGGGGAAGGTGTGTGGGTTGAGCTTAAGGAGGGCAGGGTTTGGGGAAGGTGTGTGGGTGGAGCTTGAGGAGGGCAGGGTTTGGGGAGAGTGTGTGGGTGGAGCTGGAGGAGGGCAGGGTTTGGGGAGGGTGTGTGGGTGGAGCTTGAGGACGGCAGGGTTTGGGGAGAGTGTGTGGGTGGAGCTTGAGGAGGGCAGGGTTTGGGGAGAGTGTGTGGGTGGAGCTTGAGGAGGGCAGGGTTTGGGGAGGGTGTGTGGGTGGAGCTTGAGGAGGGCAGGGTTTGGGGAGAGTGTGTGGGTGGAGCTTGAGGGCAGGATTTGGGGAGGGTGTGTGGATGGAGCTTGAGGAGGGCAGGGTATGGGGAGAGTGTGTGGGTGGAGCTTGAGGAGGGCAGGGTTTGGGGAGGGTGTGTGTGTGCGTGGAGCTTGAGGAGGGCCGGGTTTGGGGAGAGTGTGTGGGTGGAGCTTGAGGGCAGGATTTGGGAAGGTGTGTGGGTGGAGCTTGAGGAGGGCAGGGTTTGGGGAGAGTGTGTGGGTGGAGCTGGAGGAAGGCAGGGTTTGGGGAGGGTGTGTGGGTGGAGCTTGAGGACGGCAGGGTTTGGGGAGAGTGTGTGGGTGGAGCTTGAGGAGGGCAGGGTTTGGGGAGAGTGTGTGGGTGGAGCTTGAGGAGGGCAGGGTTTGGGGAGGGTGTGTGGGTGGAGCTTGAGGAGGGCAGGGTTTGGGGAAAGTTTGTGGGTGGAGCTTGAGGGCAGGATTTGGGGAGGGTGTGTGGGTGGAGCTTGAGGAGGGCAGGGTATGGGGAGAGTGTGGGTGGAGCTTGAGGAGGGCAGGGTTTGGGGAGGGTGTGTGTGTGCGTGGAGCTTGAGGAGGGCCGGGTTTGGGGAGAGTGTGTGGGTGGAGCTTGAGGAGGGCAGGGTTTGGGGAAAGTGTGTGGGTGGAGCTTGAGGAGGGCAGGGTTTGGGGAGGGTGTGTGGGTGGAGCTTGAGGGCAGGGTTTGGCGAGAGTGTGTGGGTGGAGCTTGGGGGCAGGATTTGGGGAGAGTGTGTGGGTGGAGCTTGAGGAGGACAGGGTTTGGGGAGAGTGTGTGGGTGGAGCTTGAGAAGGGCAGGGTTTGGGGTGTGTGTGTGGGTGGTGCTTGAGGAGGGCAGGGTTTGGGGAGAGTGTGTGGGTGGAGCTTGAGGGCAGGATTTGGGGAGAGTGTGTGGGTGGAGCTTGAGGAGGGCAGGGTTTGGGGAGAGTGTGTGGGTGGGGCTTGAGGAGGGCAGAGTTTGGGGAGGGGTGTGGGTGGAGCTTGAGGAGGGCAGGGTTTGGGGAGAGTGTGTGGGTGGAGCTTGAGGGCAGGATTTGGGGAGAGTGTGTGGGTGGAGCTTGAGGAGGACAGGGTTTGGGGAGAGTGTGTGGGTGGAGCTTGAGGAGGGCAGGGTTTGGGGAGAGTGTGTGGGTGGAGCTTGAGGAGGGCAGGGTTTGGGGAGAGTGTGTGGGTGGAGCTTGAGGAGGGGAGGGATTGGGGATGGTGTGTGGCTGGAGCTTGAGGAGGGAAGGGTTTGGGGAGGGTGTGTGGGTGGAGCTTGAGGAGGGCAGGGTTTGGGGAGAGTGTGTGGGTGGAGCTTGAGGAGGGCAGGGTTTGGGGAGGGTGTGTGGGTGGAGCTTGAGGGCAGGATTTGGGTAGGGTGTGTGGGTGGAGCTTGAGAAGGGCAGGGTTTGGGGAGAGTGTGTGGGTGGGGCTTGAGGAGGGCAGGGTTTGGGGAGAGTGTGTGGGTGGAGCTTGAGGGCAGGATTTGGGGAGAGTGTGTGGGTAGAGCTTGAGGAGGGCAGGGTTTGGGGAGAGTGTGTGGGTGGAGCTTGAGGAGGGCAGGGTTTGGGGAGAGTGTGTGGGTGGAGCTTGAGGAGGGCAGGGTTTGGAGAGAGTGTGTGGGTGGAGCTTGAGGAGGGCAGGGTTTGGGGAGGGTGTGTGGGTGGAGCTTGAGGAGGGCAGGGTTTGGGGAGGGTGTGTGGGTGGAGCTTGAGGAGGACAGGGTTTGGGGAGGGTGTGTTGGTGGGGCTTGAGGAGGGCAGGGTTTGGGGAGGGTGTGTGGGTGGAGCTTGAGGAGGGCAGGGTTGGGGGAGAGTGCGTGGGTGGAGCTTGAGGGCAGGATTTGGGGAGAGTGTGTTGGTGGAGCTTGAGGAGGGCAGAGTTTGGGGAGAGTGTGTGGGTGGAGCTTGAGGAGGGCAGGGTATGGGGAGAGTGTGGGTGGAGCTTGAGGAGGGCAGGATTTGGGGAGGGTGTGTGTGTGCGTGGAGCTTGAGGAGGGCCGGGTTTGGGGAGAGTGTGTGGGTGGAGCTTGAGGAGGGCAGAGTTTGGGGAGGGGTGTGGGTGGAGCTTGAGGAGGGCAGGGTTTGGGGAGAGTGTGTGGGTGGAGCTTGAGGGCAGGATTTGGGGAGAGTGTGTGGGTGGAGCTTGAGGAGGACAGGGTTTGGGGAGAGTGTGTGGGTGGAGCTTGAGGAGGGCAGGGTTTGGGGAGAGTGTGGGTGGAGCTTGAGGGCAGGATTTGGGGAGAGTGTGTGGGTGGAGCTTGAGGAGGACAGGGTTTGGGGAGAGTGTGTGGGTGGAGCTTGAGGGCAGGATTTGGGGAGAGTGTGTGGGTGGAGCTTGAGGAGGACAGGGTTTGGGGAGAGTGTGTGGGTGGAGCTTGAGAAGGGCAGGGTTTGGGGTGTGTGTGTGGGTGGTGCTTGAGGAGGGCAGGATTTGAGGACAGTGTGTGGGTGGAGCTTGAGGAGGGCAGGGTTTGGGGAGAGTGTGTGGGTGGAGCTTGAGGAGGGCAGAGTTTGGGGAGGGGTGTGGGTGGAGCTTGAGGAGGGCAGCGTTTGGGGAGAGTGTGTGGGTGGAGCTTGAGGGCAGGATTTGGGGAGAGTGTGTGGGTGGAGCTTGAGGAGGACAGGGTGTGGGGAGAGTGTGTGGGTGGAGCTTGAGGAGGGCAGGGTTTGGGGAGAGTGTGTGGGTGGAGCTTGAGGAGGGCAGGGTTTGGGGAGAGTGTGTGGGTGGAGCTTGAGGAGGGCAGGGTTTGGGGATGGTGTGTGGCTGGAGCTTGAGGAGGGAAGGGTTTGGGGAGGGTGTGTTGGTGGAGCTTGAGGAGGGCAGGGTTTGGGGAGAGTGTGTGGGTGGAGCTTGAGGAGGGCAGGGTTTGGGGAGGGTGTGTGGGTGGAGCTTGAGGAGGGCAGGGTTTGGGGAGAGTGTGGGTGGAGCTTGAGGGCAGGATTTGGGGAGGGTGTGTGGGTGGAGCTTGAGGAGGGCAGGGTATGGGGAGAGTGTGTGGGTGGAGCTTGAGGAGCGCAGGGTTTGGGGAGAGTGTGTGGGTGAAGCTTGAGGAGGGCAGGGTTTGGGGAGAGTGTGTGGGTGGAGCTTGAGGAGGGCAGGGTTTGGGGAGGGTGTGTGTGTGGAGTTTGAGGAGGGCAGGGTTTGGGGAGAGTGTGTGGGTGGAGCTTGAGGGCAGGGTTTGGGGAGGGTGTGTGGGTGCAGCTTGAGGAGGGCAGGGTTTGGGGAGGGTGTGTGGGTGGAGCTTAAGGAGGGCAGGGTTTGGGGAAGGTGTGTGGGTGGAGCTTGAGGAGGGCAGGGTTTGGGGAAGGTGTGTGGGTGGAGCTTGAGGAGGGCAGGGTTTGGGGAGAGTGTGTGGGTGGAGCTTGAGGAGGGCAGGGTTTGGGGAGGGTGTGTGGGTGGAGCTTGAGGAGGGCAGGGTTTGGGGAGAGTGTGTGGGTGGAGCTTGAGGAGGGCAGGGTTTGGGGAGGGTGTGTGGGTGGAGCTTGGGGAGGGCAGGGTTTGGGGAGAGTGTGTGGGTGGAGCTTGAGGGCAGGGTTTGGGGAGGGTGTGTGGGTGGAGCTTGAGGAGGGCAGGGTTTGGGGAGGGTGTGTGGGTGGAGCTTAAGGAGGGCAGGGTTTGGGGAAGGTGTGTGGGTTGAGCTTAAGGAGGGCAGGGTTTGGGGAAGGTGTGTGGGTGGAGCTTGAGGAGGGCAGGGTTTGGGGAGAGTGTGTGGGTGGAGCTGGAGGAGGGCAGGGTTTGGGGAGGGTGTGTGGGTGGAGCTTGAGGACGGCAGGGTTTGGGGAGAGTGTGTGGGTGGAGCTTGAGGAGGGCAGGGTTTGGGGAGAGTGTGTGGGTGGAGCTTGAGGAGGGCAGGGTTTGGGGAGGGTGTGTGGGTGGAGCTTGAGGAGGGCAGGGTTTGGGGAGAGTGTGTGGGTGGAGCTTGAGGGCAGGATTTGGGGAGGGTGTGTGGATGGAGCTTGAGGAGGGCAGGGTATGGGGAGAGTGTGTGGGTGGAGCTTGAGGAGGGCAGGGTTTGGGGAGGGTGTGTGTGTGCGTGGAGCTTGAGGAGGGCCGGGTTTGGGGAGAGTGTGTGGGTGGAGCTTGAGGGCAGGATTTGGGGAAGGTGTGTGGGTGGAGCTTGAGGAGGGCAGGGTTTGGGGAGAGTGTGTGGGTGGAGCTGGAGGAAGGCAGGGTTTGGGGAGGGTGTGTGGGTGGAGCTTGAGGACGGCAGGGTTTGGGGAGAGTGTGTGGGTGGAGCTTGAAAAGGGCAGGGTTTGGGGAGAGTGTGTGGGTGGAGCTTGAGGAGGGCAGGGTTTGGGGAGGGTGTGTGGGTGGAGCTTGAGGAGGGCAGGGTTTGGGGAAAGTTTGTGGGTGGAGCTTGAGGGCAGGATTTGGGGAGGGTGTGTGGGTGGAGCTTGAGGAGGGCAGGGTATGGGGAGAGTGTGGGTGGAGCTTGAGGAGGGCAGGGTTTGGGGAGGGTGTGTGTGTGCGTGGAGCTTGAGGAGGGCCGGGTTTGGGGAGAGTGTGTGGGTGGAGCTTGAGGAGGGCAGGGTTTGGGGAAAGTGTGTGGGTGGAGCTTGAGGAGGGCAGGGTTTGGGGAGGGTGTGTGGGTGGAGCTTGAGGGCAGGGTTTGGGGAGAGTGTGTGGGTGGAGCTTGAGGGCAGGATTTGGGGAGAGTGTGTGGGTGGAGCTTGAGGAGGACAGGGTTTGGGGAGAGTGTGTGGGTGGAGCTTGAGAAGGGCAGGGTTTGGGGTGTGTGTGTGGGTGGTGCTTGAGGAGGGCAGGGTTTGGGGAGAGTGTGTGGGTGGAGCTTGAGGGCAGGATTTGGGGAGAGTGTGTGGGTGGAGCTTGAGGAGGGCAGGGTTTGGGGAGAGTGTGTGGGTGGGGCTTGAGGAGGGCAGAGTTTGGGGAGGGGTGTGGGTGGAGCTTGAGGAGGGCAGGGTTTGGGGAGAGTGTGTGGGTGGAGCTTGAGGGCAGGATTTGGGGAGAGTGTGTGGGTGGAGCTTGAGGAGGACAGGGTTTGGGGAGAGTGTGTGGGTGGAGCTTGAGGAGGGCAGGGTTTGGGGAGAGTGTGTGGGTGGAGCTTGAGGAGGGCAGGGTTTGGGGAGAGTGTGTGGGTGGAGCTTGAGGAGGGGAGGGATTGGGGATGGTGTGTGGCTGGAGCTTGAGGAGGGAAGGGTTTGGGGAGGGTGTGTGGGTGGAGCTTGAGGAGGGCAGGGTTTGGGGAGAGTGTGTGGGTGGAGCTTGAGGAGGGCAGGGTTTGGGGAGGGTGTGTGGGTGGAGCTTGAGGGCAGGATTTGGGTAGGGTGTGTGGGTGGAGCTTGAGAAGGGCAGGGTTTGGGGAGAGTGTGTGGGTGGGGCTTGAGGAGGGCAGGGTTTGGGGAGAGTGTGTGGGTGGAGCTTGAGGGCAGGATTTGGGGAGAGTGTGTGGGTAGAGCTTGAGGAGGGCAGGGTTTGGGTAGAGTGTGTGGGTGGAGCTTGAGGAGGGCAGGGTTTGGGGAGAGTGTGTGGGTGGAGCTTGAGGAGGGCAGGGTTTGGAGAGAGTGTGTGGGTGGAGCTTGAGGAGGGCAGGGTTTGGGGAGGGTGTGTGGGTGGAGCTTGAGGAGGGCAGGGTTTGGGGAGGGTGTGTGGGTGGAGCTTGAGGAGGACAGGGTTTGGGGAGGGTGTGTTGGTGGGGCTTGAGGAGGGCAGGGTTTGGGGAGGGTGTGTGGGTGGAGCTTGAGGAGGGCAGGGTTGGGGGAGAGTGCGTGGGTGGAGCTTGAGGGCAGGATTTGGGGAGAGTGTGTTGGTGGAGCTTGAGGAGGGCAGAGTTTGGGGAGAGTGTGTGGGTGGAGCTTGAGGAGGGCAGGGTATGGGGAGAGTGTGGGTGGAGCTTGAGGAGGGCAGGATTTGGGGAGGGTGTGTGTGTGCGTGGAGCTTGAGGAGGGCCGGGTTTGGGGAGAGTGTGTGGGTGGAGCTTGAGGAGGGCAGAGTTTGGGGAGGGGTGTGGGTGGAGCTTGAGGAGGGCAGGGTTTGGGGAGAGTGTGTGGGTGGAGCTTGAGGGCAGGATTTGGGGAGAGTGTGTGGGTGGAGCTTGAGGAGGACAGGGTTTGGGGAGAGTGTGTGGGTGGAGCTTGAGGAGGGCAGTGTTTGGGGAGAGTGTGGGTGGAGCTTGAGGGCAGGATTTGGGGAGAGTGTGTGGGTGGAGCTTGAGGAGGACAGGGTTTGGGGAGAGTGTGTGGGTGGAGCTTGAGGAGGGCAGGGTTTGGGGAGAGTGTGTGGGTGGAGCTTGAGGAGGGCAGGGTTTGGGGAGAGTGTGTGGGTGGAGCTTGAGGAGGGCAGGGTTTGGGGATGGTGTGTGGCTGGAGCTTGAGGAGGGAAGGGTTTGGGGAGGGTGTGTGGGTGGAGCTTGAGGAGGGCAGGGTTTGGGGAGAGTGTGTGGGTGGAGCTTGAGGAGGGCAGGGTTTGGGGAGGGTGTGTGGGTGGAGCTTGAGGGCAGGATTTGGGGAGGGTGTGTGGGTGGAGCTTGAGAAGGGCAGGGTTTGGGGAGAGTGTGTGGGTGGAGCTTGAGGAGGGCAGGGTTTGGGGAGAGTGTGTGGGTGGAGCTTGAGGGCAGGATTTGGGGAGAGTGTGTGGGTAGAGCTTGAGGAGGGCAGGGTTTGGGGAGAGTGTGTGGGTGGAGCTTGAGGAGGGCAGGGTTTGGGGAGAGTGTGTGGGTGGAGCTTGAGGAGGGCAGGGTTTGGAGAGAGTGTGTGGGTGGAGCTTGAGGAGGGCAGGGTTTGGGGAGGGTGTGTGGGTGGAGCTTGAGGAGGGCAGGGTTTGGGGAAGGTGTGTGGGTGGAGCTTGAGGAGGACAGGGTTTGGGGAGGGTGTGTTGGTGGGGCTTGAGGAGGGCAGGGTTTGGGGAGGGTGTGTGGGTGGAGCTTGAGGAGGGCAGGGTTGGGGGAGAGTGCGTGGGTGGAGCTTGAGGGCAGGATTTGGGGAGAGTGTGTTGGTGGAGCTTGAGGAGGGCAGAGTTTGGGGAGAGTGTGTGGGTGGAGCTTGAGGAGGGCAGGGTTTGAGGAGGGTGTGCGGGTGGAGCTTGAGGAGAGCAGGGTTTGGGGAGGGTTTGTGGGTGGAGCTTAAGGAGGGCAGGGTTTGGGGAGGGTGTGTGGGTGGAGCTTGAGGAGGGCAGGGTTTGGGGAAGGTGTGTGGGTGGAGCTTGAGGAGGTCAGGGTTTGGGGAAGGTGTGTAGGTGCAGCTTGAGGAGGGCAGGGTTTGGGGAAGGTGTGTGGGTGGAGCTTGAGGAGGGCAGGGTTTGGGGAAGGTGTGTGGGTGGAGCTTGAGGAGGGCAGGGTTTGGGGAGGTTGTGTAGTTGGAGCTTAAGGAGGGCAGGATTTGGGGAGGGTGTGTGGGTTGAGCTTAAGGAGGGCAGGGTTTGGGGAGGGTGTGTGGGTGGAACTTGAGGAGGTCAGGGTTTGGGGAATGTGTGTGGGTGGAGCTTAAGGAGGGCAGGGTTTGGGGAGGGTGTGTTGGTGGGGCTTGAGGAGGGCAGGGTTTGGGGAGGGTGTGTGGGTGGAGCTTGAGGAGGGCAGGGTTGGGGGAGAGTGCGTGGGTGGAGCTTGAGGGCAGGATTTGGGGAGAGTGTGTTGGTGGAGCTTGAGGAGGGCAGAGTTTGGGGAGAGTGTGTGGGTGGAGCTTGAGGAGGGCAGGGTTTGAGGAGGGTGTGCGGGTGGAGCTTGAGGAGAGCAGGGTTTGGGGAGGGTTTGTGGGTGGAGCTTAAGGAGGGCAGGGTTTGGGGAGGGTGTGTGGGTGGAGCTTGAGGAGGGCAGGGTTTGGGGAAGGTGTGTGGGTGGAGCTTGAGGAGGTCAGGGTTTGGGGAAGGTGTGTAGGTGCAGCTTGAGGAGGGCAGGGTTTGGGGAAGGTGTGTGGGTGGAGCTTGAGGAGGGCAGGGTTTGGGGAAGGTGTGTGGGTGGAGCTTGAGGAGGGCAGGGTTTGGGGAAGATATGTGGGTGGAGCTTGAGGAGGGCAGGGTTTGGGGAGCGTGTGTGGGTTGAGCTTAAGGAGGGCAGGGTTTGGGGAGGGTGTGTGGAGCTTGAGGAGGGCAGGGTTTGGGGAGGGTGTGTGGGTGGAACTTGAGGAGGTCAGGGTTTGGGGAAGGTGTGTGGGTGGAGCTTAAGGAGGGTAGGGTTTGGGGAGAGTGTGTGGGTGGAGCTTGAGGGCAGGGTTTGGGGAGGGTGTGTGTGTGGAGCTTGAGGAGGTCAGGGTTTGGGGAGGGTGTGTGTGTGGAGCTTGAGGAGGGCAGGGTTTGGGGAGGGTGTGTGTGTGGAGCTTGAGGGCAGGATTTGGGGAGGGTGTGTGGGTGGAGCTTGAGGGCAGGATTTGGGGAGGGTGTGTGGGTGGAGCTTGAGGAGGGCAGGGTTTGGGGAAGGTGTGTGGGTGGAGCTTAAGGAGGGTAGGGTTTGGGGGAGGGTGTGTGTGTGGAGCTTGAGGAGGTCAGGGTTTGGGGAGGGTGTGTGTGTGGAGGTTGAGGAGGGCAGGGTTTGGGGAGAGTGTGTGTGTGGAGCTTGAGGGCAGGATTTGGGGAGGGTGTGTGGGTGGAGCTTGAGGGCAGGATTTGGGGAGGGTGTGTGGGTGGAGCTTGAGGAGGGCAGGGTTTGGGGAAGGTGTGTGGGTGAAGCTTGAGGAGGGCAGGGTTTGGGGAAGGTGTGTGGGTGGAGCTTGAGGAGGGCAGGGTTTGGGGAGAGTGTGTGGGTGGAGCTTGAGGAGGGCAGGGTTTGGGAAGGGGAGAAACTTCAGTGGGGTCTAATGCCATGGAGGCCATCTTCCAAAACTGATGTCAGTTGCTTGGGGATTAATTATAAATAGCAAGAAATCCCCAGCCACCACCTGGAGGTTGTCAATCCTAGGGGGCTGAGGTGGCATGTGAGATCATCATCAATGTCATCTCCACCTGATAGCTGCAGCCTTCAGAACCCAGCCGTGCCCCTGGCAATGGAAATCCAAGAATTCTTCTGGTTGTTATTATTCCTACTACTCTTACTGTCCAAAGATTCTGCAGTGGGTCGCTTTGGAATTCAAGGCAGGGAAAGAACACACAGCTCTTCCCAGATGATTCCGTAGATTTCTCCCTTTGGCCTTTGATTCTGAAAAAATTGCAATTAGCGGCTTGTCAGATGTACATGTTGATTTCCAAACCAAAGGAATTCCCACAACAAAGTGGGGAAGACATGGCTTCAAATTATCCATTAAAAATAATATAAAAGACAAGAGATGACATAAACATTTCCTCTTTCCATTCCCCAAGTTCCTTACTCCTTAACTGAGTGATATACAGTGGGGAATTATGAGAACTGTTCTTGAAAATTCTAGACAGTTCTATGTGTGGATGGGGAAAGGGGACGTTAAATGGCAGGTTCTGCCTTCTCTAGCTTCCATGAGGAATCATACCAAAGATGATTTCCAATTTCTCCTCCTTCAAGCTATTTCAACCCCTGATTCCTCATTTTAATTTTGCTTTTCCCTCATGTGAATCATAGCTGATTATTTTCATGCCATTTTGTTGAGCACACTCAAATATGCGAAGTTGCCTTCTGCTGAACTGGGCCATAGTCTACTCAGACTGGCAACATTTCTCCAGGTCTAAGGTGGAGGTCTTTCTTGTCACCTATTGCTTGGTCCTTTTAACTGGAGATTCCAGCCAGGGATTGAAACTGGGACCTTCTGCATTGTAAAACATTTGAGTTCTTTGATGCTTTCTGGTAGAAAGGAAAGTATTCCCTGTCTCCCCCTCCATGCCCCTCCAAGGAAACCCATGTTCTTAGGCTATAGACCACCCAGGACTACAGTACCCAGCATGTTGTAGAAATCTCTTGGAATCACTAAGTTTTCCGCTGAAGCACAGATGTTTAAAAAAAACAACCCTTTTCTGTACAATTCCACATGTCTCAAGTCTTAAACAGTGTTTTCCCTTCACAACCAAGTGTTTCTTTCCCCCGTTCCCCCAATTTAAGGAAGGATTTCCTCCTGAAGGTTTCCTTCTGTCTGCATCGCGACTGGTCTTGCAAAAAGGGAATAAAGCAGTTCTTACGTAAGCTGCATATGGAGAAGACTCTTTTCCATCAGTGTAGCTTTTATTGCTTGAATAGTTACTTAGAAGAACTTTGGCTCAAATTGAGAGAGGGAGAAAAAAAAATTCTTATTCTACATGAATAGTAGATAGGGTTGCCAGGTCCTCCCAACCACCAGCAGGGGGATGGAATAGAGAATGCAAAGAAAAGACAACCTTGGATCAGTAAAAACTGAATGTAATCCACAAATCCACATTTCAAGGGATGACCTTTATGCCCCCCAAGACAAAAATTACCAAACTGGACTTCCTCAGCCCTTGCTTTTGGGAACCGCAGGTGCCATCTTGAAATTATACAGCTCAAAAGGAGGGTTTTTTTTTTTTATTTGAGCCTGTTTTGAAATTGTTCCCAAGTACACAGTCCACAGCTTCCTATATGGGCTGGAACCTGTTCAGAATCTCCTTGGAAAGAGGATTTCAGTCTCAGGATCCCAGCAACTTTCATGTGGGTTGAACTGAATTAAAGTCCACGTGCATCTCTCCCAGTCCCTATTCATTTGCAGAGGAATCTTTCCAACAGTCCACTTTTAAGGCAGAAGCATTGTGCAGCTGCATTGGGATGCCACATGGGTAGCTGGCTTCAACAATATGCTTTGTCAATATTACATGGTGGATGATTCTCGGGGTGTCCTCTCCCCGAGTCTTGATATATGAGACTGGATCTTTAAGATCAATGCTACGCTGGACAGAAATACAATCACTTTCTCTGGATTTTCTCCCTGGTTCAGATTGTTTAAAAAGAACTATGACAGAGCTTCTCTCTCCAGCATTACTTTCTTGAATCTTAGAATTGCTTTAACATCTGTGTGCTTCCAAATTGTGTTTTCTGCTATTTGAGAAGGTTGCTACACACATGTGTAAACTGCTGCATTTGGCTTTTTTGAGCCTTGGTCCCAGAAGCTCTTCCACATTCTACTTGCCCTTTGTACTTTGAGCCCAGAAATAAATTGCTTGGTGAAATTTTAAAGGGTGAAGCCACGCCAAGGAAAAACAAAGGCAAAAAGACACATAGGGACTTAACTATAGTGTATATCAGGAATGGAACATTAAGAATCTGGAAGATTCCCCCTGATGAAGCTGCATGCAAAATGCATAATTGTGGTTATACAATCATTAAAGATTCTTTTCTATGCACCACTTGTCTTTTCATCTTCAACATTTTAAAGGGTATCAATTTTTCTCCTGTGGCGGAGAAACTAATTTTCCTTCTTTCCAATTTCAGATCAGTACATTTCTTATAGAGTGGCGCAGTTCACCTGTGCTGCCAAGAAAATACAGGGTAGAGGTGTGCCTAAAGACTGAGTTATTAAAATCATATATAGTAAAAGCAGTTACATGTTTTAAAAATGTTTAAAAGAGTTTTTGAACATTATAATGTTTTTGTTTTGCTGCATGTCCGACTTGGAATGGCCTTTGGCCTTAAAGAATAAATACTATGCTATGTAACAATGAGCCCTGTGGCACAGAGTGGTAAGGCTGTTTGCTTATGACCTGAGTTTGATCCCGGCGGAAGCTGGTTTCAGGTAGCCGACTCGAGGTTGACTCAGCCTTCCATCCTTCCGAGGTTGATAAAATGAGTACCCAGCTTGCTGGGGGGAAAGTGTAGATGACTGGGGAAGGCAATGGCAAATCACCCTGTAAAAAGTCTGCCATGAAAACATTTGTGATGCGACGTCATCCCAGAGTCGGAAATGACTAGTGCTTGCAAAGGGGACTACCTTTACCTTTATCTAACAAAAACAAAAGGAAGAAGGAAAAAGAAAAGTCAGTTTTCTACCCTCCAGGCAGCCCTCCAGGGGGCCTTCTTTTAGGCTGGAGGTCGTAGCAGACCACACACTCGTTGCTTTGGTTTTCCTTGCCCAAATTGACTTCCACCTGGCTGAGGAATAATTATTACTGAAGGTGCCAGACCTTTTCTGCTGCTCTGCCTTCCCCCCTGGAAACCAGAGACAAGGGTCTTTTGTTGGAGTACATGACTCAGCATGCCAGGACACTGGGAGAGGGAGGGGGGGCTCTTCATCACTCTAAGGGTGATTATCTCCATGAATGGGATACCTCTCTCTGTCAACCTGGGAGCTGCCTTCTGACCCCTCCTCTTTCCCTTTGCCCTCTCACTCACATGGCCTTCCATGGAGACCCATGTTCTCTGCAGGTCTCTCCTGTAGGGACAATGCCTGCATACTCCAACACATGATACTGGACAAGCCAGACACAGGGAAAGTACTCTTTAGCTTAGGCTTTTTTCTCTCTTTTGACGGCAACTTGTATGTGAACTGGATCTACTTGAATAAATGTAAGTTTACCTTTTTTAACTTATCCGCGAGCTACTGTTTGCTGATGATGCTGCACTCGTCTCCCACTCGGTATTGTCAGACGTGTAACTTACTGAAACTGAAATATAGAATAGAATGCTTGACATGACTAACGCCATGATGTACCTTAGAATGAACTCTGCTTTACTAACCATGAGAGTTGTAGCCAGTGCCTATTTCCCAAAGCACATTGTAACCGCAAGAGTGAAATCTCACTCCTATGTGAGAAGCCAGCTGCAGCTTTGAAGTGCACATCCTCAAGGACTTTTTCGCTGGGAATGAGATAACACCCTGGGAAGAGCTGGCTGTCTCTGGGGGTGTGAAAAGGCTGTATTCTTTCCCGCCTGTAGAAACCTAGAAAAGACTGGCCCAAACCTTGGACCAGTATCAAACTCAATCTGCCTCCATACTGTATGTGCGTTCTCAATAAATGGATTAATTGTTTAAACCAACATGGTCCTACTTTGCTTGAAGTTCCACGTCTTGACAGGTATCAGCTCTGCAGCATATGACGTCCTGCTTTGCAGAGGCTGCCAAGCTATTCGGCCTAGAAGTTAGTCTGAAGAAGACAGAAGTTCTCCACCAGCCTGCACCCCAGGAAGATTATCACCCTCCCTGCATCACTGTGGGTGAATCAGTTCTGAAGACAGTCCAGCAGTTCAGCTACCTGGGGTGCATCATCTCCTCAGATGCCAAGATCGACAAGGAGATTGACAACAGGCTGGCAAAGGCAAACCGTGCATTTGGCCGACTGCACAAAAGAGTGTGGAGCAACAAGCATCTGAAAAAAGGCACAAAGATCAATGTTTACAAAGCGGTTGTGATGACAACCCTCATCTACGGCTCCGAATCGTGGGTTTTATACCGTCATCACCTGCGACTCCTTGAGCGCTTTCAGCAGCGCTGCCTTCGCACCATCCTCAACATCCACTGGAGTGACTTTGTGACCAACACTGAAGTCCTCAAGCGAGCGGAGGTTACAAGCATCGAGGCACTGCTGTTGAAGACGCAGCTGCGCTGGGCAGGGCATATTTCTAGGATGGAAAACCACCGCCTTCCCAAGATTGCTCTGTATGGCAAGCTTTCCACCAGCCATCGAAATAGAGGGGCACCAAAGAAGAGGTACAAGGACTCCTTGAGGAAATCCCTTGGCACCTGTCACATCAACCATCACCAGTGGTCTGACCTAGCCTCAGATCACAAAGCATGGAGGCACACCATCCACCAGGCTGTCTCTTCCTTTGAGAACGCACGCATAGCTGGTCTTGAGGACAAAAGGAGATTAAGGAAGAATCGCACTGCTACAGCACCAACCCCAAATCAGACTTTTTCCTGCAGCCACTGTGGCTGGATCTGCCTGTCCCGCATTGGTCTTGTCAGCCACCAGCAAGCCTGCAGCAGACGTGGACTACTGCACCCTTCTTAAATCTTCGTTCGCGAAGTCAAGCCAAGAGAGAGACCTTTTTTGAAATATACTTCTTGGGGAAATTATTTATTGTATCCAGTATCCCACTTCTGTGGCTGTATTAACCAAATGTCCCAATATCTTCTTTATCCTTGGTCCCAAGGGAGGAGAGACCCCAGAAAGATCACCTCTTTCCAGCAGCCGCCCTCGATCTACAGCTTCAGTCAATGAGGACCCATAGCTCATGTCGGTTCTCCACATACTGGACTTCCAACTTCAGAAGCAGGGAAACAGCGAAGTAAAAACTGCTAATGGATATCTTCAGGAAGCAGTTTGGCAGTTAAATGATTCTTCCAAGGACCCTGGGGAGAAAGTCTGGGGCTCTGCTTGAGCTGGTTCAAGAGTGTCTTCTTCAGGGAGAACCTCAGATGTGAAAGATGCCCTAATTTTGCTCAGAATGCCTGTATATGGGATGTTTTTCTCTTGTTGGAATGTGATGCTCCCCAGCCACTGTCAAGTCGGCAGATTCAATAACGAGTCGTTATTGAGGCTAGGCCAGCAGAGAAGGTACAGATAAGGCTTTCACATCTTTCCATTTCAAAGCAAAGTTACACTCTACAAGAAGGGAGGGGTAGGGAGAGGATGAGCTAGCAGCATTTGATTATACTTTGGTTCTACCCAGAATGCTCTTTGACTGAGCCAGAGTTACAGACAGACTTGACAGCCACCTTGCCTTGCAAAAGCCTTTCCATGCCACAAATGCCAGCAAAACAGACTTGAAAACTTTGTTCTGCCTACCTAGGAGATGGCTTTGCCCAGGTAATTCAGAAAGGCAGTAAAATGAAACATAATGGAAATGTCTAATCTTTCTCCAAATCAATGAGCAATAGATCAACCAAATACAAAGAAAATCCTATTAGTACCTAAATGAAGCCATCTGCTTCTCATAGCAGAAAAAAATTATAAATATATCAATCAGCTATGAAGAAAGTGCTCTCTGTAAATACTACCATATTTCTAAAATTAACCAACTAATGGAAATTTCAGCTCAGTCAAACAAGGAAGTAATTTTTCAAGGCAAATGATGGCCAGCATCCACCACACTCTCCACAGTCACCCGCAGGGTGCTTAGAGAGGAGACCTTGCCAACAGCCCCTCTTGACACCATCTATCTGACCCCATGGTTGAGGGAGCGGCAGGTTGACGTCCAAGAGCAGGGATCCTCAACCTCTTTGAGCCTGTGGACACATTTGGAATTCTGAGGCAGTGTAATGGAAGGTGGAGCCAGCCACAAGATGGCTGCCACAGCTCACCATCAGTCACACAGTGAAGATCCCTCTGATGTCATGCAGTTGCTGCCAAAGAAACATGGCTTAAAATCTGCAGAACCAATCAAATCTCCAGTGGCCAATCAGAAGCTTTGCTGGGCAAAAGCCCCACTTGGCCCCACCCAGGGGTGGAATTCTAGCAGGAGCTGCTTTGCATATTAGGCCACACACCCCTGATGTAGCCACTCCTCCAAAAGCTTACAAGGTTCTTTTTTGTAAGCTCTTGAATGATTGGCTACATCAGGGGGTGTGGTCTAATATGCAAAGGAGCTCCTGCTAGAATTCCACCCCTGGCCCCATCCAATTTGTAAAAGCCCTTGGTGGGTACCAGGAAAGGTGTTGGCAGATACCATGGTGCCTGTGCGCACCACGCTGGGGCCCCCTGTTTTGGAGAGAAGGATTGGCAAAAGGTGGCTGGCAGGGCTGAGCCCCTGTTCAAGAGTGTATCTGAAGGAATCCGGAGGTCTTTTGGGGAGCCACTAGCCTGGGCAACAGGAAAACTGGTCCCCAGAGGCATCTAAGGTTTCTCCCTCCCACTGGCAAAACCTGTCTTTTCAGTTCTGACTTATCTAGGTTTCCTTTGGTTGGAAGGAAAATATTTATAATAAAAATGTAATATGTTTTTCATTTTTATAAAATATTTTCAGTGTGTTGGTATTGAACACGAGAAAAATCTGTTGTCATGGTCACATTCTTTTTGTGTGTTGAACCACAGACTTCATGAAAATGCATTTAATAACACCCACCAACATCACAAAGCAACTTTTTCTTTACTTAAACCTTACTGATTTTTATGAAAGATTTTCTTTTTGAACCATATAACCCAGATCAAAGTCCCCCCCCTCCCCGCTTTTTATGATCAGATGTCCACCGACAAAAACTGGCTACTCAGAGGGGTTGTTTAAGCCATTTTGATGCTGCCTTTCCACTTGAAGGGACATAGAGAAGGAGGCTCCCATATTAAAACACATCATTATTTAATATTTTGAAAAATTAAGCAGCAAAATGGTTTCAGGTTTTTTTCATATTTACTAACCATGGCTAGTAAACACTGGTAAACTTATCCTCCTTGAATCCATTGAATCCCCTTAGAATCATAGAATCATAGAGTTGGAAGGGACCTCCTGGGTCATCTAGTCCAACCCCCTGCACAATGCTGGAAACTCACAAATACTACCCCCTAAATTCACAGGATCCTCATTGCTGTCAGATGGCCATCTAGCCTCTGTTTAAAAACCTCCAAGGAAGGAGAGCCCACCACCTCCTGAGGAAGCCTGTTTCACTGAGGAACTGCTCTGTCAGGAAGTTCTTCCTAATGTTGAGCTAGAAAATCTTCTGATTTAAATTCAACTCATTGGTTCTGGTCTTTCCTTCTGGGGCCATAGAAAACAATTCTGCACCATCCTCTAGATGACAGCCCTTCAAGTACTTGAAAATGGTGATCTTATCACCTCTCAGCCGCTGCCTCTCCAGGCTAAAGGGCTCTTTGAAAGGCATCTATTCCTGTGGCCATCACCACCTCTTCTGGCAGTGAATTCCACAATTTGATTATTCATTGAGTAAAAACAGACTCCTTTTAGTCTCCCCTTATTTGAAATAAAGGAGAGTAAGTAGGAATCAAGGAAGGAGGGATCTCCATTAGCTCTTGGGATATTTTCTCACAGTTTCTCATTGCTGTTCCCAATGCCTACTGCTGGGGAGTTAGAAGAGGGAGAGAATGGAAAGCAGAGTCAAGTTTGGTTCTAGTCACCCATCTGTGGGACATATGGACACATGAAGCTGCCTTATACTGAATCAGACCCTTGGCCCTAGGAAATGAGCCCTCCTGGGAAAAAAGCTTCCTGTGGCTTCTCGAACAAGCTGTGCAGATGCCAAAGAAGCCAAAATTCACCACTGGACTGGGGAAGTCAGGTAGCATTCCAGAACAGGGTTGCCAATCCCGAGGTAGTGGCTGGGGATCCCCCACTTGGGAGGCCCTCCTCCCACTTCAGGGTCATCAGAAGGTGGTGGTGGTGGGAAATGTCTTCTGGGCACTCCATGATTTCTTATGGAGACCAATTCCCTTAGGGTATAATGGAAAATTGATCCATGGGTAAGGGGGGGCTGTTTTTTGAGATAGAGGCACCAGATTTTCAGCTTAGGATCTAGTGCTGCTCCTCAAAAAAATAACCCCAAGTTTCAAAAAGATTGGACCAGGGGGTCCAATTCTATGAGCCCCAGAAGAAGGTGCCCCTATCCTTCATTATTTCCCATGAAGGGAAGACATTTAAAAGGAGCGTGATCCCTTTAGATGTGATTGCTAGAACTCCCTTCAGAGTTCAGCTGTGCTTGTCACACCCTCACTCCTGGCTCCACCCCCAAAGTCCCCAGTTATTTCTTGAGTCAGACTTGGCAACCCTATCCCAGAGAGTTCCTTCTCCTATGATGAATGCAGAACTCAAAACACCTCCCAGGCACTTCCAGGTGAGAGGGGAGGGGGGCTGCTGCAAACAGGGTAAAGTCAGGACTGTATTTTTGGCTTATCTGTTCCCATCTTTCAAGTGTCCCAGGGCAGAGGGCCAGGAAGCAGCTCTTCTTCTGCCACAAGATCCATGGGGCAGGGCTTCCTGAACTGACATCTCTTGCACAGGATGCTGGGAATGGCTCCATACATATTCATGCTGTCGTAACCTCACTTTGTGGGTTCTATGGGGCAGAATCTTTCAATAATTCAAAGAGAATAAAACATTTTACTTTTCACATGTGTGGAGGTTGGGCCACCAAAGTGTTCTTTTCCAACCAACGTTGCCATCCGTCTTTTCATCAAAAGGATGAAGAATCCAAGCTGATTAGTGCTTCTAAGAGTGGTAGCCAGAACTTCTGAATTAATCCAGGGCAAAGCAGCAAATCTTTCACAAAGGGGAGGAAGGTTTATGGGGCGGGGGGGTGAAGGGAACAGAAGAGAACATAAAATTAGAAAGCATACAACAATATGCCTTGTCCAAATTTATATGTTAAAGAAATCAAGTTACTGCCTCATAGATTTCTGCCTTTCTTTGTATGTTCCCTGGTCATTGCTAAATACTGTTTGGAAACATACCTGAGAATTTGTGTGTGCTGGGGCTTTAAAATTCTGACAGGTGGAATTCTGACCTGTGTAAAATATTTCTCCCTGGTGTTGGATAATACCCTGATGCTCACTCTTCTCCTGCCAACTTGTTCATCTTCATATGAAGATCCCACTTGGCTCAACAAGGAGGAGGGAAAAGATAATCTACTTCATTCTGGGTGTGGGAGGCTGGCATTCTGGTAGCTCAGTTTTTCCCTTCACAATTCCAGATTTCTGCCCAAGTCTGCTCAATCACCAATCTTGCATCTTGCTTCCTGTAGTGACTTGCACCACATTCTTTGGGGCACACCTCAGCCCTTGCTGTCAAGACAGTGTGAATGTTGGTGCGAGTCCAAGAGCAACACCAATTCCAGCAACAGTGATGTCAGTGCTCAGTGGCATGAAAATGACATTGCCAGAATTGATGCTGCTGTTGGGATCGTGCCATGTTCACACAAAATTTCCACACATATGCATCTCACTGCACAATGGTGCTATTAAATTAACTACAGTGGATATTGAACAAACCCCTGGAAACCACTGAATCTCCATGTATTTGTTCAGAATGCATTATAGTTAACTGGAAGGTGCCATTGTGCATTGAAATACAAACATTGTGCATTGAAATACAAACAGGGACAGGTGTCAAGCATGAGATTTCAAAATAACCGGTCCTTGGATTTTGAAACAAAGTTAGGTTTATTGATAATCCATGTGGCTCATTCGAGCTGAAGATTGGAACTGATACTTTGTAACACTAGAATACATGCTTTAAAATGGCACATCAAAGGTTCTATAAACAATTCTACATTCACGTGTGAAATTCACGCGCTGGGCGCCTTATCTATATTGCGACTAGCACATCCTGGGTTCAGGCCTGGCTGGGCCTGGGAACAAGTCCCAGGAGGTCTTATCTTCAAAGAGGACATTCCTGCATCTGTGAGTAAAAGCGAAAGAAGAAAGGTGGGGGCTACTACTTTGATGTGCCCATATTTAATTCTGGGTTAGTAACAATTCTGAAATCTAGCTTCTATAATATAAAATGAGTATACAATGCTTGACAACAGGCTTGCGTAGTTCCCTTGTTGTAGTTGCAGCTGCTGATACAGTCAGAGTGACAGAGCTTCCACGCAGCAGGTCTCCCTAGCTTTCATTTCTAAAAAGATTAAATCTCTAGCCCACTTTGTTGTGGAGATACATTTCCCCCATATATCTCTGCAAAGACAGAGACTAGTGTCAGAACTTGTAACTGTTATGCCTATGAAGCTTACTGGTGTTAGCCTAACTGACTCCATATTGTAAACCAGCCACTAACCCTGTGTCCTTGTAGCCAGACGTACTAACCCCAGGCTTTGCATTTCAAACAAACTGCAACCACTGAAGGGTGACAGATAGCCCCTGGGAAACATCTGCAGGTGTCCTTTGAAGCTGGCCTGCTAGAATCTCACAGCAGGACTCCTTCCTCCCTTTGGAGATAAGGGACCCTGGGAACGAAGGACTGTCTCCCAAAGTGTGAGAAATGGTTTTATTGTTTCTGTAACAACTGCATAAAGAATGTATCCCTCGCAATGCTCGTTATCAGTTTCAACTTGTGCTTTCCCTGAACGCAGTTCTCAATAAACGTCCTATGCTTTGCTACAAAGTAATGGGTCTCGTTTGAAGTTCTTCAAGTTCTGACAACTAGAGCCTTACTTTAAATATATATATATATATATATATATATATATATATATATATATATATATATATATATATATATATATATATATATATATATATATATATATATATATGGACATATGGCATATGAAGCTGCCTTATACTGAATCAGACCCTTGGTCCATCGAAGTCAGTATTGTCTTCTCAGACTGGCAGCGGCTCTCCAGGGTCTCAAGCTGAGGTTTTTCCCGCCTCTTTGCCTGGACCCTTTTTTGGAGATGCCAGGGATTGAACCTGGGACCTTCTGCTTACCAAGCAGATGCTCTAAGCTGGGATATAAAGCTGGGAATAAAGCTGGGAATTCAGGGAAACTGATATATATTTTGGTATAATGGTATATTGCTATAACACTATTAAATTTCCAATTAAAACAAAGACTTCTACAGTAGTGAGAGGAAATGGTTACCATGGGGAAAATTGCTGCTGTGTGGGCGGGTCCAGAAACATCTGGACTTACCCACATGGCAGCTTCCTAGGTGGTGCTCAGGCCAGCTCACCCACTAGGCAAACTAGGCAGTTGTCAGGGCAGGGGCACTGAATTCGGCCTTCCCCCCAGGCAGATGCCTAGTTTGCCTGCTCCCCAGCCTCCTCCCTCGCTCCCCCACCAGGTCTGTTTCAGTGCCCATAACCGGCAGTGGAACATCGCACTCCAGCTATCTAATGGTGCGTGACCCCCGCCAATCAGCTTATCAACGGGTAAAACCACACGGCACGCTCACTGTTAGTGCCCAGGCAGGCCAGCAGCAGCAGGAAGGACCATGAAGCCTGAAAGGGCAAGTGCAGTGCTGCCTCCTCCCCTCTTCCTTCCCATCCAGGAAATGGGGAGGAGGCAGCAGCAGCGCTGCAGCTGCCCTTTCAGGCTTTGTGATCCTTCCCACTGCTGTTGGCCTGCCCAGGCACTCACAGTGAGTGTGCAGTGTGGTTTTACCCACTGAACAGCTGAAGGGGAGCCTTTAGATCACCCAAAACACAGCGCTCAACCACTGGTTCCAGGAGTTGAAATAGACCTGGTGGGGAGGGAGGAGGAGCCATGGGAGGGAGGGGAGAGGCAGTGCAGGGGGGGCGGCAGGTCGCGAGTCTGCCTAGGGCGCTATGCGCCCAAGGGCCAGTCCCGGTGGTGCCTTTCCCAAATCTTCTGAGCAAAGCAGGTTTAGAAATAGCAGGGAGAATCTAGGGAAACTCTGGGATGAATGCACCACAATGATTTGGGGAAGCAGGAGAAATCCACTTCCCAACAGCATCCAACTTGGAGCAAATAACCCATGCGGGAGTACCTATGGGGTGTGGGACAATCTTTGACCAAGCTAAATGTGAGATTGGGTGCCTGGCAGCTTTGCCTTCAAGGACAACAAGAAAGAATTCTTACAATCTCTCCAGATTAGGAAACCAGTTAGGGGTGGACCATTGGATGACAATGGAATTAAAGGCACATAAGGTGATCACTGAGAAGCTAAATCAATTTCTATTACCTTTCTTCGTTGCTGATACCTGATCCTGAACAGATGTGAGCATGGGGCAAACAGCAATGCCAACAGAGGAGGTTCTAGAATTTTCTGACAAATTGCAAACTAACAAATCAGACAGGAAAAGTTCTTAAAGAACTGATCTTCTAACAAAGAAATGTACGATGTCCCTAAGATTTGCTGAAGAATAGAACTGGAGAATAGCCAGTGTAACACCCAGTTTTAAAAGGGATCCAGAAATGAAAGGCTGGTTAGCTTAACATCTGTTCCAGTTAAACTGATGTAAAGCATCATTAAAGATAAAATTGCCAGCCATATAGAAGAACAAAGCCTACAGAATAAAAACCAGCCACCCCCTGTAAAGACAATTCCTGTCTCAGTAATCTTTTTGAATTCTTTAGAAGTAGAAAGGAACATCTACAGCAAAATGCCATTGTTTGTTTCGATTTCCAAAAACCTTTTAACAAAGTTCTTCACCAAAGATTCCTATGCAAACTGCGTAGCCATGAGATAAGAGGACAAGTCCTCTTGTGGATTGGAAATCGGCTAGAAAATAAGAAGCAGAGAGTAAAAATAAACAGTTCCCACAGTTAAGGAATGTGAGCGTCCTTTTCAACTTGTTCATAAAATGATCTGGAGTTAGAAGTACGTAAGTAGTGAGGTAGCCAAGCTTGCAGATGACACCAAATTATTTAGGGTGGTTAAGACAAAAAAAGACTGGGGAGAATAACAGGATATCTTCAAACTGGGAGGAACTGGCATTAAAATGGTGAATGAGATTCAGTGTAAGTATAACCTGATGCATATTGGAGCAAAAAAATCCAGCTTAACATATACACTGGTGGGATCTGAGTTGGCAGCCGCTAAAAACCAGTTTCCGTTTGCCACGCAAAAACCACGATGTTCGCGGCAACCCTGACACAGATAGTGGGAAATCTTAAAGATGCCGCTCTGAGAAGACGAACGTAACAGCGGCGTTAGGTGAGTGCAAAATTGATCAAAGAAAGAGATCTTGGGGTGGTAATGGGCAGTTTGATGAAAAAGTTAAACCAGTCTGCAGCTGCTGTGAAAAAGGCAAATTCCATGTGCATGCATCCATGTGTGTGTATGCGTGAGTGAGTGCATGTAAAGCACTGGCCTTAGGGTTGCCAGGTCCAACTCAGGAAATATCTGGGGACTTTGGGGGAGTGGAGCCAGAATCAAGGGTGTGACAAGTACAATTGAATTCCAAAAGTTCTGGCCATCACATTTAAAGAGACCATTCCTTTTAAATGCCTTCCTTTCACTGGAAATTGTGGAGGATAGGGGCACCTTCATTTGGGGATCATAGAACTAAACCCCCTGGTCAATTCTTTTTGAAATTTGGGGGGGGGGGGCAGTTAGAGGAGAAACACCAGATGCTATGCTGAAAATTTGGTGCCTCTACTTCAAAAAACTCCTCCAAAGCCCCAGATACCCATGGACTTATTCTCCATTAAACCCTATGGGTATAATGGAGTGCTCAGCAGACACCACCCCTGCTTTCTAATAACTCTGAAGTGGGGAGAGGGTCTCCAAATCAGGAGATCCTCTCCCTCCAACTGGAGAAGAAATGAGAACTGCAATCGAAGGACCGGTTCTTTAAGAGAGTAACAAATTTTGTCGGAAGGTTTATCCCGCTCTTGTATGTTCTGTTTCTGCATGAATATACTTTGCATATTAATACGTTGTAAAAAAAATGATATTTTTGATCTTTCAGGTCCTTGGAGTACTTTGAAGTTTGTGGACACTTTGCACGGCAGCTTGCCTCCCTGCCGCCCTAACTGGAGACTGCCAACAGCAACTGGCCATTATTAGAACAGGAACTGAGAATCAGCTTGCCACAATCGTAATGCGAGACCACACCTGCAATCCTGGGTATAGTTCTGGTCCCTGCACCTGGAAAACACCTGAAGAGGGGAATCACAGAGTGACCAAAAGGACCTGAGGGCTGGAACAGCTGCCCTAGGAGGACTGCTTAAAATGCTGAGCCTGTTTGGCAAATAAGGGGAGGCAGGATAGAGGTTTATAAAATTGGACAGGAAGATTTTCTCCTTCTCCCATAAAAATAGAACCCATGGCCAGGCGAGGGTGGCCGGCCACCTCCAGAGATTTGGCTGGAGGAGCCGGAGAGAGGCAGGATGCCATAGACTCCACCTTCTAAAACAGTCTCTTTTCTTCTCCAGTTGAGCAGATCTCTGTTACCTGGAGATCAGTTGCAAATCCAGGAGATCTTCAGCCACCACCTGGAGTCTTCTCACAGCACACAGTTGATTTGTGGAAGTTGCTGTAACAGGATGTGGTGACGGCTGCTATAATCTAGTGGGTTCAATGCACGGAGGAGACGTGGTTGTAGTGAACGTAGCTCTCTTTATTCAGTGCAGCATAGCAACGGCTGCTCTCTGTGACTGGTGAACTGAGCCAGCGGGGCCAACTATCTACAGTTCAAGGTTCCCGTGCTAGGATGCCATTGGATCATTCAAACCAGCAGGGGGCCTGTGATTGGAGCAGGGCAGCAGGGATTTGGATCCTGCTGCCCATTGTTCCTGAGTCCCCCAGCTCAGTCATGCAGGCTCCAATGAGCCAGGCAGGAACACTATTAGTAATACACAACGTAAGTCCACATACACAATAGCTGCCAACTTGGAGGGCTTGGAAAGGAAAGTGGGCAAATAGATGGCAGGTGGGGCTATCAAGGGCTACTAGCTATATGATGGCTGATGGATGGATGTGTATTTCCTCCAGTACCGGAGGCAAGAAGCCTCTTTATATCAGTAGCTGGGAGCATGTGGGTGGCCAGAGGAGGTCTCAGTCAGCCTGCTCAGGGGCTTCTTAGAGGCAGCTGGCTGGCCTTTGTGTGAGACAGGATGCTGGACTCGTTGGGCCTTTGGTTGCATTCAGTGGTCCAGCAGGGCTCTGCTGATGCTCTCCCAGATGGAATTCAGGGGGGGTGGGGGAGTGGTCAAAGCAAACCAAAACTGGCAAGAGTCCCTTTCTGGTTCAGACCAGAAAACAAGATGGATCTGCAAGATGTCATCACACAAAATCTTCTGATGATATCTATGGGAGAGGCTTCCTTGCTGTTTTGCGTTGTTACCCCTTCATTCCCACCCTTTGGCTGGAGATAAGTTTTGCCAGCCAGCCAATGGTTTATGTTCAAACAGTACCACCAGGGCTCAGGGTTAGATCTAAGGGGGGGGGGGGGCAGAGGGAGCATTCCTCTCAGGTGCCATCCAGGGGAGCCAAATTGGGTTCCCCCAGAGGGCAGGTGGGAGGGAGTGATAAAGGCTCTGCCAATCAGCAGGCCCCTGAGCGCCCTCCCCTCCTTCCCACTCCCACCCCTTTCTCCTTCCTGGGTCTGTGCACAGGATCTGCCTTATACTGAATCAGGCTTTCCAGCCCTCTACACCAGGAAAGAGAAAGCAGGGGTGTCACAGCGGCGTGTGCACCTTCCTTGAAGCCGAGGATGGAGCTAATGCCATGGCTGCTCCCCACCCATTCTCCTTCACATTGTGCACAGACCCGGGAGAAGAAAGGGGCAGGTGCCTGTCGGGGGGGGGGGAGACTGGGGGTGCTTTGCCCATGTGGCAGTGGGGGATGCCTTACCTGGAGTGGCAGGCATGCCCTCCACACCATTTTTTGAGTGGGGGCACCATTTTTTCGTTTTGCCCCCACTCAAAAAAATAGGTAGATCCGGCCCTGGCAGGGCTGCATGAAAATGGCAGGGATTCTCCTTCCCCTTCAGTGCCACTGCAAATGCAAAGGTGTTTGTAGCGGGAATGAAGCTCTCACACTGCGTTTCCCTCTGGGCTCCCTCCAGCCACCAGTGGGGGAGGGGGGTAGGATTGACAGATCCTGGTTGGGAAACACTGAAGATTTGGGGATGGAGCCTGAGGAGGACCAGGACCTCTGTGGAGTACGTGGTCAGAGTCCACTCTCCAAAGCACCCATTGTCTCCTGAGGAACTGATCTCTGTATTATGGAGTTGCGCTGTAATTCTGAGGGGTCCCCAGGTCC
Organism: Heteronotia binoei; assembly: GCF_032191835.1. Lineage (NCBI taxonomy): Eukaryota > Metazoa > Chordata > Lepidosauria > Squamata > Gekkonidae > Heteronotia > Heteronotia binoei. Next base: position 204,433,144 of record NC_083224.1, on the reverse strand, counting down.
CACCTGGAGGCTGGCATCCATACCCCTCCATTTCCAACAGGCTTTTTGCCAGGTTTTTTTTTAAATCTGTAATAGGTATATCTCTATAGCATATAAACACAAAAACAAAACATCTACTCCTGATAATTTTTTAAAAATTGTAAAAAGCTGACCAGGGGGAGAGGGAATGGCTATTGAAAGGGGAAATGGTGCCGTATGTGGGTGAAGAAGGTCAGAAATCTGCCCCTTCTCATCCATACTTTTCACATACTCAAGGCTGGTGTGACCTTTCAGGAAAGGGTATGACCTTTTGGAAAAGATCATGTCAAAACTGGTTTATGGAAACCCACAGTGGAGTCAGAGAAAATCCAGAAGCTGCCTTATATGGAATCACACCTTCCAGCCCTCTACATCAGTATTGTCTTCTGGCTCTCCATGATCTCAGGCTGAGGTCTTTCCCATCACCTCCTGTGTGGTCCTTTTAACTGGAGATGCTGCTAGTGATTGAACCCAGGACCTCCTGAATGCCAAGCAGATGCTCTACCACCAAGCCACAGCCCCACCCTTCTTCCTTCTAGATTTATTCTCTAAAATTCACACATTTTTCAATGTGATTGGTCCACCAAGCATGGCTTTATTAAGGGACACATACACAAAGCAGCCAAAACAAACAAACAGTTGGCAAGTTCACACTTTTGTGATCTCACTGGGGCAATTTACTCACAGGAGTTGCTGAATGTAACAATCTGCTGTATTTCAACCAACTAACAGGAAAACGAAAGTAAGGAAGACAGAGATCTAGGGGGTGAAGTTTTTTTTCCATCCCATAATCAGGTTTTAGTTTACTCTTTACTATCTATTTTACTATGCAAACAACTTCTGAAACAAACACAAATCAAACAGAGGGACTGTGCCCTCTTCCTTTCTCACACTTCACACACTCACCAGGAAGAGCCATATGGCTTTGCCTGCTTTCTCCTGCCCCCAAGTGGCATTCCTCCTGTTGCGATTTAAAGGCACACATTCCCAAACAGGTTGCAAGCTTCTTCTAAACCCGTGGGGATTTAAAGGTACATTGTGGTTATGGGGGAGGGACTTTGCCCACTGGCCAGCCGGCTTGGCAGGGAGGAGCCTGCAAAACCGGAACATCCCCCACTCAGACTGGCAAGTCTAAGTTTCTCAAATGGGTTGAGATGAGGTGCAGGCTCTGGGAACCTAATACAGTAGAAGGGCCTCGGGGATCAAAACATGAGGTTGCAGCAGGGTCTTTTGTAGAAAAAATAGGTGGTGGAGTAGATCCAGGGATGCAGTTATGCAGCTGCATCTACTATTCAATGGACAAGGTAGGTAGGTGGGGGGGGGAGGGAACCCTCAGAAAGGTTCAGGAGCTGTGCTCCTATGAGCTCCTGCTGAATTCAAGACTTGGGTTGCAGCATTTAAGATGCTGAGCATCATGGAAAGTGTATTTCCTGCAGGGTTCAGTGTCTCGAAATCCTACTGTACATGTGTGTAACATGCACACAAGGAATTGTGGGTGATGCAGTTCATAACTCAGAGGTCTCCAGGCTGGGACCCCACTTGTTCTTGTCTTTGGGCAAGGAAGAAGTAATTAAAACCTCTTACAATATGTATGGAAGGCTTTTGGAAGAGCTGAGAGGCCTAAAAGCCAGACCAGCTCTTAATGAGTTCAATTTAGAATCATATTGGAATGGTTGTTCTCCAGAACAAATTGATTTCCACCAAGCCCATTGCATGTGCAGCACTGATCGGGGGCGGGGCTTTCTTTATTGGTCTGCTTTTTATCCTCTCAAAGCTCAGCTTGGATAGGATGCACACAAGGGGCTGTTCATGCACATTGTCAATTCCTATCCGGGTCGCAATAGAACAACACATATCAATTATGCTGGAGGACAATAATCAAAATTTGACTAGGATGGTTGCCAAATTTGGCTAGAGGGCCTATTGTATTACGTTTTTTAGTATATCTTTGATCTTGATATTAATTGTAGATGTTCAGAGTTTTACATTTTTAGATATATTTATCTTATGCACATTTTATGTATAATTTACATAGTATGTATATTTTATGTATGTTTTAGATGTTATCTTATATCATAATTGCATCATTTCATTGGTTATGAGCTGGATTCCCAAGAATCTGTTTGCTGGTCTTTGACCGTTATAAATTATTTTACTTACTTGCTTGCTTACCAGCCAAAATTTGATCCAAATTTGACAAAGCCATTCTTAATAATGTAAAATGTTCCAAATCCAAGCAGAATAGTTTCTGCCATTCAGGAAGAGTCAGAAACCTTCGAGAGTGACAGTTCTCCTGGTACCTTCCTGTCTGGTTTCATGGTCCTCGCTGGGGGGTGGGGCCAAGAGGAAAGAGTGACTCAGCAGAGAGGTGCCTGACAAGCCTGGAAAAAATGCCCATGTCCCTGTCAGACAGGGTCTACCTGATTGGCATTTCCATACATAGCAATTCCACTTTCTGCCATCTTTGTGCTGTCTTAGTGCTTGGGGAGGGGTTGACCCCTAAACAATCCGGATTTACACATGGAAGTCCACCATCAGGGAGAAATTTAAATCGTTCTGTGAATGCATCGCTGCCAATCAAAATGTCATAAATGGAACTTCCATATCGTGTTGATTGCAAATAGTGCTCCAGAGGCTGCGGTCTGGGTCCCAGTCCAGCCATATGTGCTCAAGTGCAAATCTCTAGTTACTTATTCTGCCAGCAGTGCTTGGATGCAAGAATGAATTCTTGATCCTTGGTGCAGCCTTGTAGGAGAGATCTAAGGGCAGCCTTGATCCGCTTGTTCCCCCCCATAGCCCCAGCTAGCATTGCCAAACTCCAGGTGGCACCTGGAAATCTCCCACAATTACAGCTGATCTCCAGATGACCCAGATCAAGTTCCCCTGAAGAAAATGGCTGCTTTGAAGGGTGGACTTCATGGTATTGTACCCTGCTGAGACTCCTCCTCCAACCCTTCCCTTTCCAGGCTCCACCCCCTAAATCTCCAGGTGTTTTCCAACCCAGAGGTGGCAACCCTAAACCCAACTGATTTTATTCCAGACTTGCTTTGTATGAGTTCACATTTTAACATCGTGGTTATTGCATTGGTCTAGGTGCTAGGAGACCTCGGTTCAACTCCCCATGCCTGACAGGGAGAGAATGACTCTGTAGATGGCATTTACCACAAAGTGCTTTAAATAAACTCCCCGCATGACTCCCTGAAGGGGTTCATGGGACCTGTAGTTTTCTGCATCAGAAGATCAAATTCCTCCCCCCGCCCAGTGTCTGTTTGACTTGGTAGGAAGTTATGAAGAAGTCTGGGAAGCGCACTGGGTGAACATGGACCACAGTTCTACTCTCTCATCTTAACCTGCTTCACAAAGGCTACTGTTCAAATAAAATGGAAGAGAGATGGGCCCTTGATAGGCCTTCATTCCCTTCCCAAGGCAGGGAATTGCCAGCCTCCCAGACCCAGGCCCCTGCCCCTGAGGAGTGGAAGGCTCCAAAGCAGGGGTGTCAAACTCATTTGTTTTGAGGGCCAGATCTGACATAAATGGGGCCTTGTTGGGCTGGATCATATGTGTCATTAAATGTGATGCCAAGTAGCAGAGATATAAACTTTATAAAGGACACAGATAAACACAATTAAAGATGTTTTAAAAACTTAAATATGCTTAAAAGATTAACACTCTTGCAATATTTCATTTATTTAACAATATCTGATAACTGATACTTTTTACCTCCAAGAGTGGCTGGCGCGCGACGTTGCTGGCGCGATGACGTCACGATGATGGCGCACGATTATGCCGGTGATATCAGGGAAGGAGTCCCCTGCTGGCCCAATGTGGGCTGACGGGTTGGGAACCTCCAGGGTGGGAGAACCCCCGCCTGGCCCGGGAACTTGGCAGCCCTAGATAGACTGCTCCCAGAGAACTTAATGGAAAATCCATTGTGCATTTTCTTTGCAGCTTTGCAAGCCCAGAATTGCTTCCTGCTTCAGCCTGCAAAGACCAGGAAGGAGGAGCTGGGAACTTCAAAGGGGGAGGACAGAAGGGGGAGGGGGAGCGAAAGAGCCCTGCAGGCCTGAATAAAGCCCTGGGAGGGACACCCCTGCTCTAGGCATTTGCATTGTCAGTGTTGGGCACGGGTAGATCCAGGTGGGTCTGAAGGAACAGAACAAACTGGGAGTCCAGCAGCACCTTTAAGACCAACAAAGTTTTATTCAAAGTGTAAGCTTTTGTGTGCCCGCACACTTCCTCAGACAAAGTAGCAGGAGTTAAGCATTGTATCTCCTGAGAGGAAGGTTGGGAAGGATTACAATGTGTCTGAGATCTACATCAGCAGCCAAAATACCTCTTCTCATAAACTTTGACATTAAAATTTGACTTTTGCTCTTTCTCCCTTGCTTCGGTTTTATAGTTTCTCTTGCATGTACATTGGATTTGCTTTCTCTGGCTTTTTCTTGAGCTAAGCATTCTGCAAATCTTTGGCTTATGATTGGTTTTATGTCTGTGATTTTCAAACAACTTCCAAGGAAGCCACATCTCTCATTTATATTCATATTTTGCATCCGGCTACATTTTTTCCTCTCGTCTTTTGATAATAGATTTCAATTAATATTTATAGATTAGCATAAAAGTTCATTTCGGTGAATTCCTTTTTATAACATATTCATCCATTTAAATGAATTCATTCTCATTTATCCACGTGGATCAATCAAGAATTTTTTAAAAAATAAATTGCTCAAACTTCATTCTGCTCTACATTTACATAAACAAAGGATCAGTGGGTAACTTAAAGAGCCGATGCACACAGAAATCTGGGCAGAGCTCTGGCGCTGTCTCCTAGCCATGATTTTTCATTCAGGGTGTCTCTACCTGAAAACCAGTTCTGCTTCTCCTGAGGTGGTGAGTCTTTATTTTTAGAACATTTCCCCTTCCTTTCCACAAATTTGACCTCCATATTTTTTTTATATTTTTCAATGTTATTTGGCTGCACATCAGTTAATACACAGTTTTTGGACATTGTACTGATCAGTGTGACAGATATTGTGTATGAAACCATACAATGAGCAAACACAATACCCCCTCAATCTATGAATCTAACAGAAATGGAGTCTTGAAGCAGCTGACAAAAATATAAGTGAATATATAATGTTCTGGGAATGTTCTTAGAGGCCATCTATTCCATTCCCTCACTCAGTGTAGGAATCGAATGCAGCTGGTTCCATTGTCAGACAACTTTCACAATTTCTCCTAATGGTCTATTAAAATCTCTCCTACTGTAATTAAAGTCCACCAGAATCTAGTGTTTCCTCCTGGAGCAGCAACAAGTGTTTGCCCTCTTCCATGTGGCAGCCCTGCAAGTAACAGCTTCCAGCCTTCAGCCTTTGCTTTTCCAAACTAAACCTACCCAGTAGTTTCAACCATTTCCTCCCAGGACTTGCTTTCAGACCCCTCCTCACCTTCCATTCATTCATTTCATTTATTCAATATATACCCCCAAAATGGGCTCAGAGCAGTTTACACCATAAAAACCAGCAGGATAAAACAAAGCAATAGGATCAACAGTGGAATCAATAATGAATAACAATTAATAACAAAAAAAAAACATAAGTAACCCCAAAAACTCCTGTGTCTGGAAATATCAGGAGACAGCAAAGTACTGGGAAGGAGATATCAACAGGGGAAACCAAAGTAATTTGGAGGTCCATCACCTCTGCCAAAAACCTGGTGGAACAGGGGCCTTCCTCTGAAGTCTTCCCACTTTGTCAATATCTTTTTAAAAGTTCAGCCCCCAAACTGGACACAGGATTCCAGATGAGACCTGTGCAGTGTGAATCCCAGTACAACTATTACTTTTTTTGACTGCGCTTCCATTAATATAGCCTAAAAGCATGTTCCCCTGACCTGGATGGCCCAGGCAAGCCTGTGTCAAGTCTCCGGACTTTCAGTTATCAACACACTCCGTGATCATTTAAGAGCTTTATTGAAACACTGCAGCCTCAGGGCAAGATACTCCTTGCGAAAACTGACGATGGCAAGAACTGGTCCCTTCATATACCTCGGGTTAACCATTACATTTCAAAGCCAAAGGTGCCAAGCAAGCAATCCCTCCCCCCTCCCCATAGTCTAGTTCCCATGTCCAGTGAGCAGGTGCAGACATAACCACCATGAGCCAGACGACTGACCTTGGCTCCCCCAGAGACTAGGCAGAACGTTACTTGTGCTTGGTACTGACCGAGATAGTGATGGCAGAAGCAGCGCAAGCGCAAGCAAGGCCTCAGGTTACTATAGGACATTTCTGCAATAGCATTAACAATGGCAAGAGACCCTCTTGACAGCCTGATCTCATCATGCCTTAGAAACGAAGCAGCATCAGCCCCTCTGGTCAGTACCTGGAGGGCAGACCCCCAAGGGAAGCCCAGGGCTGCTACCCAGAGGCAGGCATGTCTCTTGCCTCAGAAACCCTACAGGGTTGCCATCAGTCCCTGTGACTTAACAGGGGGGAAGTTAGTTAAAACTGATAGCTTCACTCATCTCTGAAAGGGACTGCTCTGCCCACATGTGACATCAGCAGCTGCCTGAACCTGAGCAGGCTGGAACAGTCTCCCTGACTGGATCAAGAAGGTTCCTTCCCACACGAGTATTGTTCTGGAGAAAGAGGCAAATAGAAACGTTCACAGCAGCATTCCTCTGTGTGAAGACAATTGTGGCGTAGTGGATAGAGGAGCAGACTAAGCCCCTGGGTGACCCGGGTTCAAATCCCCACTTTTGCCATAGAAGCTCACTGGGTGAGCTCATCACAAACTTTCAGCCTGGACTACCTTACATGGTGGCAGTTGGCAGGAAATGGAGCAGGGAAGAATTCTAAGCCGCTCTGAGTCCCAAATGAGAAGAAAAGTGGGATACATATTTGAGAGAGAGAGAACAAAGTTTGAGTCCAGTGGCACCTTTAAGACCAACAGATGGTCAATAGATAGATGGGTGGATAGATCATAGTATCATAGAGTTGGAACGGGCCATACAGGCCATCTAGTGTAACAGAATGCAGGATCAGCCTAGGGGTAGGTATTTATGAGTTTCCTGCAATGTGCAGGGGCTTGGACTAGATGACCCTGGAGGTCCCTTTCAACTCTATGATTCTATCCCTGACCAGTGTTCATCCAGCTGCTGCTTAAAGATTGCCAGTGAGGGGGAGCTCACCACCTCCTTCAGCAGCTGATTCAACCATTGAACAACTCTTATTGTAAAAATGTTTTCTTGATACCTTCCCACCCTTAACTTAAACCCATTATTATGAGTTCTCTCGTCTGCTGCCAACAGGAACAGCGCCTTACCCTCCTCTGTTTGATAGCCCTTCAAATACTTCAAGAGAGTCATCATGTCCACCTCCACCTCCTATTCTCCAGACTGAATATCCCCTCAACCTTTATTTGTAGGTCGGTCTCCAGGTCCCTGATCATCCTCCTCACTCTCCTTTGCACCCACTCCATCCTGTCCGCATCCTTCTTGAAGTGAGGCCTCTAGAATTGCACACAAGATGCCAGGTGTGGCTTGGCCAATGCAGTGGACAGTGGGACATCTTGTGATCTGGAAGTTATGCCTCTATTAATATACCCCTAAACGGCATGTGCCTTTTTTGTCGGTGCATCACACCGGCTGCTCATATTTAACTTAGGGTCCACCCGTACCCCAAGATCTTGTTCATAGATAGATGAGAGAGAGAGAGAGAGAGAGAGAGAGAGAGAGAGAGAGAGAGAACAAAGTTTGAGTCCAGGGGCACCTTTAAGAACAACAAAATTTAATTCTGGGTAGAAGCTTTCTGATGAAGCGTGCATGCACAAGAATGTTTATACTCAGAATTAAACTTTGTTGGTCTTAAAAATGCCTTGGTGGTCTCCTACCTAAATACTAACCAGGGGTGATCCTGCTTACGTTCTGAGAGCTGATATGATCCAGCTAGCCTGGGACATCCTGATCAAGGTGGTAGAATTAGGGGAACCAAAAAGAGGTAATCCTGTTCCAACTGACTTGGGGCACCATGCTTGGAAAGCACCAAGCCTAAAGAACCCTGTTCATTCATTCATTTTTCTTCTCTGTCAGACTGGGGAATTCCTTCCGCTTGGGGGCAGTGTGGGGCATTTCCCTTCCTCCAAGAATCTGTGTTGAAACTCGCCCTCTGAAGGCATCATTTGCTTCAGGGAAAACTGATCTCTGGTCTGAAGATCAGCTATAATTCTTGGAGAACTCCAGGCCCTATATGGAGGTCAGTGGCCCTGCCCGCCCCCCTTCCATCCTGTGGGGACCCAATGTTGGGTAGTGTAAAGCTGTGTGAAGGGGGACCTGGGAGGAAAAGGGTGAATTCTCTCACTGGGGTGCACTTGGAAGTTGGCCCCAACCCTCTCATCGGTTAGATCTGGAGCCTCTTAGGTGTTGCTGGTCTTCTGTGTTTCATCTTACAGAGGACCTCTTTTCTATCTCTTACCCGGGCTTAGAGCTGTAACAAGTTAACCTTTCTGAAGTTAATCTGTTTGCAGTAAGTTAAATGTACCTACATGAATGTGTCATGTAAGATGTGCTTCTGTTTATGTGAGAAAAATTTCTTTCCCTCATTACCAGTGGAATCAGATCATCTTTGTAATTTGTTGGAACAGAACTTTTTCCTTAACCAGGAAACATGGTGAATCGTATATATTGCAAAAAGCTTCTGTGCTTCCAAGGCAATTCTTTTTTCTTAATCCAGTACCCAAAGCTGCATACAAAAAAATGCCATAATGTTAAACACATTTCAATGCAACAATATAAGAAACCCAAAGTGCACAAGATGTCCTGTGCTGGTGTCCATGAGGTTAGTCCATCAAGGCAAAGGTCAGGGCTGCAAGCCACAAGCTAGAGCTGAGATCCAGAGCCCTTTGGCTGGTTTGGCAGCCATCTTCCCACAGTTCCTTTTCCTGCTGAAAGCTATGGCCGCCAATCGAATTACCTATGGCCTGCAAATTACCTTGAACTTGATTAATGACACTTGACATCACATTCAGTTTCTTCTCCTTTAATATGAGATTATTATGAATCCCTTTTCACAGGGACAGCCTTGGCTTCTCATAAAAAACACAACAACCCTGAAGTGGTACTTGCTCTGGTGGCTCAAGGGCAGAACCCTTCAGGTGCACGTCCCCTAAAGCAGGGCTGTTTTTGCAGCAGGAACTCCTTTGCACTTTAGGCCACACACCCTGATGTAGCCAATCCTCCAAGAGCTTGCAGGGCTCTTAGTATGGGGCCTGCCGTAAGCTCCAGGAGGAATGGCTACATCAGGAGGTGTGGCATAATATGCAAAGGCGTTCCTGCGACAAATGAAGCCCTGCCTCAAAGAGTCACTAATTCAATCAATAGTCATGACTTCAGTCCTTGACATATCAGGCAGAAGGTGCTGGGAAGGGTCTCTCGATACCTGAGATCTCAGGAAGCCACAGTTCAATGACAGAGAGCATGCTCAGAATCTTCAGTTTAAATGATCAAGCAGTAGGTGACATGAAAGACCTTGACCTGAGACTCTGATTCAGTAGCAGAGCATCCATTTTGCATTCAGAAGGTCTCTGGTTCAGTCCCCGGCATCGCCAGTTTAAAGAATCAGGTAGTAGATAACATGACAGACCTTGACCTGAGACCATGACTAGTGGTAGATCAGCTGTTTTGCATTCGGAAGGTCCAAGGCTCAATCCACAGCATCAGGTGTCAGATTAAAAGGTTTCAGACAGGTGATATTGGAAAAGTGTTGTTTTCTCCAGCCTGAGACCCTGGAGACATAATGCCAGGCAGAGGATACAATACTGAATTTGAGAGAGCAATAGTCTGATTCAGTGATATGTTCATGTAGACAGAGAGACTCAGTAGTGCAGTGCTTGCTTTGCACATGGAAGGTCCAAGCTTCAGTCCCCAGCATCTCTCTAGTTCAAGGATATCTGAGCTTCCTCTGCTGGAGACCATAGAGGGCCGGGGCTAGGGTGACCATAATGTCTGAAGGCCAGCCAGGGACACCTGGGGGGGGGGGTAAGGTAGGGGTGTGCGCGCGCAAAGCGCGTGCGCCGCCGGAAACAGTAAGTGACGTCACTTCCAGTGACATCACTTCCGGTGATGTCATGCCACCGCCGGAAGCAGGAAGTGACACCACTTCCTGTGACATCATTTCCCCGCGTCACCTGACGGAAACGGGAAGTGACATCACTTCCTCTGACATCACTTCCCCCAAATGACATAATTTCCCCCAAATGCCACTGCCGGAAACAGGAAGTGACTTCACAGCACTTCCTGTGACGTCCCCAAAAATCCCCCAAATATCACCGCCGGAAACAATTTTGTTCTCAAATCCTGTATATACTTCATCAGTATATGGGATAAGGCACTTTCTCAACTGTGCTGCATAATGCAGCCTATTTATTTTGTCCTGTTTGCTCTGTTGGCTCTATCTGCACCACCTTCATCACTTTCGGGGTGCGGATCCCCCAGTGGGGTGGTCTCCCGACTCCCTCCGCCGGCTGTTTCTGATAGCCCTGCGCCCCCTCTTTCATTTGATATGTGTCCCGTGCGGGTGCCACCCTCCCGCCGGGAGATGCCGCAAAATGAGCCCCCTTGAGGCTTATGGCGGCAGGGCTCAGGGGAAGCGAGCTAGACTGCTGTTCTTTTGAGGGGTTATAGAGTGTTTCGAGCCCGTCCCTGTGGCATCGGTCTCATCGTTGTGGGACCCAGGGGGCCGGCGCAGCGGCCCGCCAAAGCAGCCTGTCACTAATAACACAGGTCGAGATGCAGGACAGGAACCCGGAAGTGACCAACAGGCTGCTTCAGCAGGCCGCTGCGCCGGCCCCCTGAGCCCTACAACGATGGGACCAATGCCACAGGGACGGGCTCGAAACACTCTATAACCCCTCAAAAGAACAGCAGTCTAGCTCGCTTCCCCCGAGCCCTGCCGCCATAAGCCTCCAGGGGGCTCATTTTGCGGCATCTCCCGGCGGGAGGGTGGCACCCGCACGGGACACATATCAAATGAAAGAGGGGGCGCAGGGCTATCAGAAACAGCCGGTGGAGGGAGTCGGGAGACCACCCCACTGGGGGATCCGCACCCCGAAAGTGATGAAGGTGGCGCAGATAGAGCCAACAGAGCAAACAGGACAAAATAAATAGGCTGCATTATGCAGCACAGTTGAGAAAGTGCCTTATCCCATATACTGATGAAGTAAATACAGGATCTGAGAACAAAATTGCACCAGAAGACACAAACACAAAGCTCCCTTACACTGAATCAGTGCTTGGGTCCACCAAAGTCAGTATTGTCCACTCCAGTCACAAACACAAAGCTCCCTTACACTGAATCAGTGCTTGGGTCCACCAAAGTCAGTATTGTCACATAAGAACATAAGAGAAGCCATGTTGGATCAGGCCAATGGCCCATCCAGTCCAACACTCTGCGTCACATAAGAACATAACAGAAGCCCTGTTGGATCAGGCCAGTGGCCCATCCAGTCCAACACTCTGCGTCACATAAGAACATAAGAGAAGCCCTGTTGGATCAGGCCAGTGGCCCATCCAGTCCAACACTCTGCGTCACATAAGAACATAACAGAAGCCCTGTTGGATCAGGCCAGTGGCCCCTCCAGTCCAACACTCTGTGTCACATAAAAATATAAGAGAAGCCCTGTTGCATCAGGCCAGTGGCCCCTCCAGTCCAACACTCTGTGTCACATAAGAACATAAGAGAAGCCCTGTTGGATCAGGCCAGTGGCCCCTCCAGTCCAACACTCTGTGCCACATAAGAACATAAGGAGGGAGGGAAGGGAAGGGAAGGGAAGGGAAGGGAAGGGAGGAAGGAAGGAAGGAAGGAAGGAAGGAAGGAAGGAAGGAAGGAAGGAAGGAAGGAAGGAAGGAAGGAAGGAAGGAAGGAAGGAAGGAAGGAAGGGGGGGGAGGGAGGGAGGGGAAGGAAGGAAGGGGGGAGGGAGGGAGGGAAGGAAGGAAGGAAGAAAGGAAGGAAGGGAGGAGGGAGGGAAGGAAGGAAGGAAGGGAAGGGAGTGAGGGAAGGAAGGGAGGGAAGGAAGGAAGGGAAGGAAGGAAGGAAGGAAGGAAGGAAGGAAGGAAGGAAGGAAGGAAGGGAGGGAGGGAGGGAGGAGGGAGGGAGGAGGGAGGGAAGAAAGGAAGGCCGCCCCCCGCCCCCCCCATGCTTTCGGCCCCCTTACCTGATTCCAGGGCGGCGGAGAGTCCAGCGGCGGCGGAGAGTCCTGCGGGCCTGCGGCGGCGGCCTCGCGGCGAGGGAGGGAGGGAGCTACCGGCGCTGGCCTCTGGAGGCCTCCAGGGACCAGCGCCGGCTGCTCCGCGGCTTCCCCGCGGCCTCCGCTGGTCCCTGGAGGCCCTCCAGAGACTCTGGAGGGCCTCCAGGGACCAGCGGAGGCCGCGGGGAGGCCTTCGCTGGCCGGCGCTGGTCCCGGAAGGCCTTCCAGAGGCTCTGGAAGGCCTTCCGAGACAAGCGCCGGGTGCTCCGTGGCTTCCCCGCGGCCTCCGCTGGTCCCTGGAGGCCCTCCAGAGACTCTGGAGGGCCTCCAGGGACCAGCGGAGGCCGCGGGGAGGCCTTCCCTGGCCGGCGCTGGCCCCGGAAGGCCTTCCAGAGGCTCTGGAAGGCCTTCCGGGACCAGCGCCGGGTGCTCCGCGGCTTCCCCGCGGCCTCTGCTGGTCCCTGGAGGCCCTCCAGAGACTCTGGAGGGCCTCCAGGGACCAGCGGAGGCCGCGGGGAGGCCTTCCCTGGCCGGCGCTGGCCCCGGAAGGCCTTCCAGAGGCTCTGGAAGGCCTTCCGGGACCAGCGCCGGGTGCTCCGCGGCTTCCCCGCGGCCTCCGCTGGTCCCTGGAGGCCCTCCAGAGACTCTGGAGGGCCTCCAGGGACCAGCGGAGGCCGCGGGGAGGCCTCCGCCACCGCCGCCGGGCCCCGCGCGCGGGCGGGGAAGGCGGCGAGTGAGGGAGGGAGCGTCCCTGCGCAGGCGCAGGGACGCTCCCTCCCTCACTCGCCGCCTTCCCCGCCGGCGCCCGCGGCCCACCGCCTCCGGGGCTGGCTAAACCGGGACCTTTAATGGTCCCGGTATAGGCAGCCCGGGAGCCGGGATTGGGTGGCCAGAACCGGGAATGTCCCAGGAGACCGGGACGGTCTGGCCACCCTAGCCGGGGCACACTTTGCATGCTCAGGGTTCCAGGTTTCATCTCCAGTAAGTACCTTGAGGTGTACTGCAGATGTCTAGAAATGCAAATTGTCTCAGCAACACTTGTAAACAAAACCAACACCCTGGAATAGTCAATATCACTTATAGTCAATATCACTATTACCCAGTCACTGGAAAAGGCAGAAACAGGTCTCTGAAGAGTGGCAGGAAGGCCTATCAGGAAGCACATCACTCTGAACAAACTGGGTTTGCCCTCAGTGACAGCATCCCATAGACTAATCTGATTGGCTGCATTGCAATGACATTTCCATTGTGACATTGTTACATAGCCAATCAGGTTTGGTTACAGAGGGCTAATGAACTTCAGAGGAAAGGGAGTGCCTATCTCTCAGCCTTGCCTACCTCACAGGATCAAAATCTGCTATTGGTATAGAATTTGAGTTAAAAGCAACCCTTAATGGGGTTTTCAAGGCAAAAGTCGAACAGAGGTGGTTTGGCATTGCCTGCTAACCCAGCCTGGGCCATCCAGGTCAGAATGCAGAAAGGGATTCCCCAAGGAGAGGTGGAAGATAGAATGGTCCTCATGAAATAAGGTTACAAAATGCTTCCTCTTCACCTGGCCATTACAATGGACTCCTTCAATTCTCTACATAGGGCAAACAGGACAAACCCCCCGCCAAAGGACAAATGGACACAAATCTGACATCAGGAATGACAGAACTGAGAAACCTGTGGGGGAACACTTTAACCTTCTAAAGCATTCAATGGGTGACCTCAAAGTAGCTGTTTTACTGCAAAGGAACTTCAAGAACAGAATGGAGAGAGAAATTGCTGAATTACAAATTATTGTGAAACTTGGAACAAACACCTCCCCAGGACTGAACAGGGATATTGGTTTTTTATCTCATTACAGATGCTAAACCCACTCTCATAACTTCAAGAACAGAATGGAGAGGGGAACTGCTGAATTACAAACTATTTTGAAACAAACACCTCCTCAGGACTGAATAGATGTTGTTTTGGTATTTTATCTCATTACATATGTTAAACCCACTTTCACCAAGTAGGGCAATATATCCACAGTATTCCAATGTATTTCTCTTTTAGGGATAGTGTGTCAGAATAATGCTTTTGTACTGACATACTCAAACAAGGGATATTGGCTGTTTATCTCATTAAACCCATATTAAACCCATCTTCTACTATATTTTAATGTATTTTTTCCTAGTGGCAAACTAGAATGACATATATTTATGTTACATGTTAAAAGGTAAATTAGTTGGACAGGAAAAACTTATGAGAAAGAAATGCCTTCTTTTTGATCCAGGTTTATTAGCAATAGAATAATTAACAGGCATTCTCACATTCTGACATGTTACTGCTTTATGGTTCCCACGCTAATTCAACCCAGATCAAAGATTTTCTGAATTTGTTAATTTTACTATTCTGCTATTGGTTTTTAACTTTGTACCACTTGGCATTCCAAACCCCACCAGCTACCGTATATGTGTCTCTGCTTACTATACCTCATTCCTCGTCTGAAGAAGTTGCATGCACACAAAAGCTTACGTTCTGAATAAAACTAAATTGGTCTTAAAGGTGAAATTGACTCCTACTTTGTTCTACTACTTCAGACCAACACAGCTGCCTATTTGGATCTAGTCAAGAAATGGTCAGAGGTGGCTTGGCATTGCCTTCCTCTGGAGGTCTCCCACCCGCGCATTAGGCAGGCTTGACCCTGCTTACCTTCAGAGATCTGTTGAGATCAGGCTAGCCTGCCCCATCCAGGGTTGAACCTAGCATTGCCAGGGCCCCCTGGGCACTGGTACTGGGGGGTGGAGGGGTCGGGTTGCCAGATCCAGGCTGGGAAATCCTGGAGATCTGGGGATGGAGACTGGGGAGGGCAGGGACCTCAGTAGAGTACAGTGCCATGGAGTCCACCCTCCAAAGCAGCCATTTTCTCCAGCCAGGGGACCTGATCTCTGTAGTCTGAGGATGAGCTGTAATTCCAGGGGATCCTCAGGTCCCACCTGGAGGCTGGCATCCCCAGTAAGGCCCTGAAAGACTAAGATGTTTCTATCCCTGCATAAGCTTTCATGGGCTAGAGCCCACTTTTTCAGATACAAGGCTAGGATGATCCTCATGAGCAGGACTTTTTTTGAGCAGGAACACGCAGTCAGGGGGGGTTTTGTGACGGACTGCTGGGACCACGGAGGAACTGCTGCTAAGTAAACACCCAACCTCTCTCCATGTGAAAAATATATACAACAGCTTATAACAAATATTATAAAAAATGTCCGTATTCTATCACAAATCCAAATAACAGTGTTATATGCCAGGGGTGGCCAACGGTAGCTCTCCAGATGTTTTTTGTCTACAACTCCCATCGGCCCCAGCCATTGGCCATGCTGGCTGGGGCTGATGGGAGTTGTAGGCAAAAAACATCTGGAGAGCTACCGTTGGCCACCCTTATTATATGCAGTACAAAATATACAAACTACGAGAGATCATATGATAAATTCTCCATCCACAGTACACTCTTACTCCTACTGTTTCTTCTGTGAGCAACATCCTCATCAATTTCTTATCATGAATAAAGTCCAAATATTGTTTTGACCCAAAGAGCCCTTCTTCCAGGGACCATCCTTCCAAATATGTGCAATAGGTAAGTAGTGCCAAAAATCTACATTTGTATCTCATGAATAAATCTGTCTGCCTATCTAGCTGTCTGTCCCTGCCTCTGTGTTTGGTGTTGTAAAGGGAAAGCATTACAGAGAGCAGGGTCGAAGGGTCATGAAATACAGGAAGTATCAGGTAAGAGACAATTATGCACAATTCAAATAACCACTGGTGTGGTTGTGGTGGTCAGAGGATCCAACAAGGACCTGGGAAGCTTGGACTGAAACCCCCACTCACCACGACACTTACTGGATGACCTTAGGCCAGACAGGGTTGCCATAAGTAAACTTACACATCCAGGGAAATGCTGAATACCACTTTGGAATCAGCAATTTTCCTCCAGGCTAGTTTGGCCAGATTTCTTGGAGGGCTGTTTGGTTTTTTTGCCATCTTCTGGGCATGGAGCAGGGGTCACTGGAGATGTGTTTGGGGGGGGGGGGATTTGTGAAGTTCCTGCACTGTGCAGGGGGTTGGACTAGATAATCCTGGCGGTCCCTTCCAACTCTATGATTCTCTGATTCTCTCAGTCTGTCCTACCTCACAGGGTTATTGTGAGGAGGAGGAAGAAGGGCAGGATAAAAATGCACTGATTCTTTTTTTTTTAATGGAACTAAGAAAGGAAGAGATATCCTTCACCCTAGCAGTGATGCTGGGTAATCTCAGATCTGCCAATTCTCATCTGATGCCAGCGGTTAGAGCTGCAGGGGAGGGGGCTGCTGCTCAGTTTATCATCAGATGACTTGAACAGGGAAACACCTGCTCCAGGTCATTGCCGCTTTCGGTGAACTGACCTCTGTTCCAGTTCAAGTCAATGGGCAGTTGTCATTCAAGTGATCTCAGCTGTGTTCATTTAAAGACTGCACATTAATTAATCTATTTAAAATAACCGGGGCTTTTTTTTTAGCAGGAACGCAGTTCCGGCTGGCTTGGTGTCAGAGGTGTGGCCTAATATGCAAATGAGTTCCTGCTGGACTTTTTCTACAAAAAGCCCTGTGTGAAATAATAGCAATATCAGGGAGTGCGGCTTGATATGCAAAAAAGTTCCTGCTGGGATTTCTCTACAAAAAAAAAGCCCTTTCTCCTAAACCAAGATGGGGATCCAGGGTGGGAAACAGCAAAGTTTAAGCAATAATACAGCATATGCAAGTTCTGCCAAAACAGGAACAGCCTTAGAAAGCCTTCATGAAAAGAAGTTTCTGGCAAATTTCTAAGCCTTGAACTCTGTCCCACATCTCTCAGTCTCTGACCCCAAATCCAACAGGTGATGACCCCCACCTGGAATTTCTACCCCCCACACACACCCCCGCCAGCTCCAAGATGCACCTCAAGGGTCTGAATCTCAAGAGATCTGATACCAGAGGGGCAGTTATGTTAGTTTGAGGCAGAAGTTTTGTGACCCCTTAAAGTGGGGGTCCGCAAACATTTTGACCCGGGAGGCACCTTTGGACTTCTGAGATCACATCATTGGCATGACCACCAAATGGCTGCTGCAGGGGGTGGAGCCAAACACCAAATGGCTGCCACAGCTCCCCTTCCACCACACCATGAAGCTCCTTGTGCAGCAGCAGCCAAAGCAAGGCTTCTGAAAACCAGGCCAATCCAAAGCCTTGCTGGGCAGAAGCCCACCAGGCTCCACTCCCCTTCTAACAGCTCTTGGCAGGTGCCAGGGAGGGTGTTGGTGGACCCCAAGCAAGGCAAGCTTCCAGCCAGCCATTAGTGTGGCTCCAAACTTCTGTCTGGAAGCCTGCCCTCTTTCCCAAACAAAGTCAATTTCATCCCTCCCTGAGTTTTCCGCCAATTAATAAAAGTCACTCCATGCCCTTTTGCATCCCTTACAGAACCAAGCTTTTACTGCGGTGTTGCTGAGGTCGATGGGTACTCTTTGGCAGTTTAATACTTTGCCACTGGACCAATAATTAATGTCACGCGTGACAGATTCGTTCAGCCGACATGTTTTCCTCTCCTTCCCTTTCTCTCTCTCTCCCCCTTCCTCTTTTTGCTGAAAGAACAAAAAAAGAGAGAGGAAAGCTAATGATTAACGTTCTGCGCGATGCCTCCAGGCTTTGTAAGCCGGCAGCAAATCAAATGCTGGACACAAGTCCATTTGGAACGGCACCCTGCTTGGCTTGCAATCCCCTCCTCTCAGGTCAGGGCAGCTCTCTGCTTCTAGGAAGGCTTTGGACAGCCTTCCAAATGAAGCTGAGAGTCAGCCACCACCAAAACATCTCAAACCCAACCCGCAAAGCATTTTGAGTCAGTTCTGGTTCACCTTGGGACACAGCTTCTCTCCTGCTTCTGCTCCAGTTTAAGCCCGAGAATGGGTTTGTAACTTCTTCAGGTCTTTTTAAAAATGCAACAAAACTCAAAACATTCATGTGCAATTCCAAAATTTCAGTCACAGGGCTGAATCCTGAAGATCTGTTTGGTGGAACTGGTGGCCCTTTTGCTCCGTCACCAACACTAGTGTGTTATGGGGGGGGGGGGGGGGGAATTGCATTATATCAACTAGAAGGGAATACTGTTCTGCCTTAGTGCCTTCCCACTTCTAAGGCTTTTCTCCCACACAATATATTTCATTATCTACTTCATTTATGCCAACATGAGAAACCAAAGCAGCTCACATAGTTTTCCTCTCCTGAGTTTTATCCTCACAATATCCCTGTGAGGGCATGACTGGCTCAAGGTCACCCAGCAAGCTTCCGTGACAGAGCAGAGATTCAAACCAGGGTCTTCAAATCCCAGTCCTCCACTGTGCTGGTTGTCAGTGTAGGCCTGTAACACTGTAATTCCAAGCAGAATTACACCCTTCTAAGTCCCAGGGATTTGGAAGTGTGTTCCTCTGTTTAGGATTGCACTGCAAATGTCCCAGAAGGTGCCCATGGCATCTGCGCTTGGCCAAAGAAAATGTACAAGTGTTGTCTGGTGGCATTTATGGCTCACAGCTAATGCAGACCAATAGTATTGCACAGCTCTAAATATTCCTTTTAAAATGCTTCAGAGCCAGTTCTTCTCCAGTGCATCTGGGAAAACTGAAATGATTCACAATAGTGTTTATTTAAAAAGTGGGTATATTCACATTAAGGTGACTAATTGGAGGGAGGCAAACAAGGATCAAAAATCTTAAAACTAAAGAACAAAGTTTGAGTCCAGGGGCATGAAGACCAGCAATTAAACTTTGTTGGTCTTCAAGGTGCCATTGGTCTCAAACTTTGTTCTGTTGCTTCAGACCAACATGGCTACTCACAGGGCTTTTTTTTGTGACAGGAACTCCTTTGCATATTAGGTTACACACACACCCCAATGTAGCCAATCCTCCAAGAGCTTACAGTAGGCCCTGGAAGAAGAGCCCTGTAAGCTCTTGGAGGATTGGCTACATCGGGGAGGGGGTGGGGGTGGCCTAACTTGCAAAGGAGTTACTGCTACAAATCAAAAAAGCCCTGGCTACTCACCTGAATCTATCATAAAAATAAAGTCTGATGCATTTACAGTTCAAAGCTTTTCACATATGTGATCACACTAATCCATACAACAATATAGTATTATTATCTGTAGAGTTTGGGGCCTAGGTCAGATTCAGTACAGGGAATTTCTGAGTCACCAATCTGTTTATCCTCTATGAATTTGTTTGATCCTTCTTTTAAAACCTAACCTTTAAAACCTAAATCTTGTGGCAATGAGTTCCACAAGTAAGTTCTTCAATGAGTGAAAAAGTATTTTCTCTTCTCTGCCTGGTGTCTCCTCCCCATTGATTTCTTATTTTCCCCTAGTATTATGGGAACAGGAGAAAAATGTCCACCCTGCATATCATATATACCACTCATGATTTTTTTTATTTGACAAAGAGAAATACTAGAATTTGAGGGCATACAATGAAGCTGACGGGCAGTAGACTCAGGATAGACAAAAGGATATACTTCTTTACACAGGGACTGATTAAAATGTGGAATTTGCTGCCAAGAATAAACAGTTTTTAAAAGGGGTTATATAGATTCAAGGAGGAGAAGCCTGAGGGGAACCTCCACATTCAGAGGCACTAATCCTCTAAATCCCAGAGCCAGGAGGCAGCATCAGGGGAAGGCCTTGGTCTCTCTGCCCTGTCATTGGCCCTCTAGAGGAATTGGTTGGCCACTCTGTGAGACAGGATGCTGGACTAGATGGACCCTCACTGGTCTGACCCAGAAGGGCTCTTACATTCAAATGCATATCTTGCCTCTCCAGACCTGTGTTTGAGCTGGCTTCTAGAAACTTCTGCCATGTCCTCCACCCACAGTATCATTTTTTCCTAAACTTCAAAGCCCCAACTGCCTTATCCTTTCCTCACGGGGGGGGGGGGGGCTTCCAACCCCTTATTTTAGCTATCTTCCCCTGCCCTTTGCCCAATTCCACAATGCCTGCTTTGAGATGGGGTTGCCAGATCTTGACAGTTGACACAGCAGTTTGTGATACCTATCTGACATTTTTTCCTGCACACTAGAGCAAACTTTTTGTTTTATCGTTTTGGAAATCTCAACAGCCGCTGCTATCTTCTTGTCAGTGTCCAATGTCCCTGGGGTGTGCAATTTTAACTGCCATGCGAACACAAACAGGATGTTTGCCCCCACTCCCTTCTGATGCATTCCAAATTTATCGGCAATGATCAGCAAGTAATTAAGTTCTGTACAGTGTTTTCCGGAATCCTCCTGCATTGACGTTTTTCCCCCTTGGGCTGCAAAATGCTTGGGACGATCTGGATTTTTGAGGGCAATTGGAAAAGATAATTGTGTATCCTTTCATTTTGATAAGTCTAATTTTGTCCATATGGCCAATCAAGGTGCATGATGAAGCTGATTTCTTTGGTAAGAATTGCCTATAAGTGCTTGGCGTCTGTTGCTGGAAAAAAAGCTAAGCTTTTCCAAGCCTGAGCAAGCAGATATTTTTAAATTTATATTAGATAAAGTGTTGCCTGTGCTCTGTCCTCCTTCTGCAGACTGATGGTCAAGAAATTGTAGAGGGGGACTAGCCTGGAACAAAGCAAAATCATGGCAGGCAGCAAGGGAGTGAGTGAGAGGAGCAAGGAGCTAGTTAGAGTGGTCTCAGACAGTGGGAATTCAGGACCTAGGAGAGCTCCCCTGCAACAGATGTTGATGCAGTCTTCCCCAATGTGGTCCCCAAGTTTGTCAAAAAGTGCATGGGGCCATTATAAGGCTTCCCTCATTCAAATTAAAGAGCTCCCCAATAGAAGATGAGGAGGACTGGTAAGCAACAGGGCTTTCTTTTGTCCATGTGTGCTTCTGTTCCTTCTTCATAGAAGGTGTGCGGAGTGAAGTTAGATCCAGGTGGGCAGCCGTGTTGGTCTGAAGCAGTAGAACAAAGTAGGAGTCAAATGGCACCTTTAAGACCAACAAAGTTTTGTTCAGAATGTAAGCTTTCGTATGCATGCATACTTCTTCAGATGAGGGAATGGGGTACCCTATTCCATCTGACTCTGCCTTCTGAAGCAGCCATTTGGAGGTTGGCTCCACCTCCCACAGAAGCCATTACCGGGTAGCTCTCAAAACTCCAAAATCAAGGCTAAGCAAACGTTTATTTGTATTGCAATGTAAGTATTAGATGTTTATCCCATCTTTCCTCTACAGAGCTCAGGATGACATACACAGTCTCTACTTTTATTTTCTTATCCTGCCTGTGAGGTAGGTCAGGCTGATGGGCCCAAAGCCAGCCAGTGAGCTTCATAGCAGAGTGAGGATTTGAACCTGGATCTCACTGGCCCTAATCGAACTACTGTTCCATCTGACCTTCC
The DNA here is from genome assembly GCF_032191835.1 of Heteronotia binoei. Classification (NCBI taxonomy): domain Eukaryota; kingdom Metazoa; phylum Chordata; class Lepidosauria; order Squamata; family Gekkonidae; genus Heteronotia; species Heteronotia binoei. The sequence continues at coordinate 204,411,495 of NC_083224.1, read as the reverse complement.
TGTTGTGTACGTCCATTCTAGCCATAGGTTTTGCGAGTAAGTCAGGAGAGCAGCTCGCTCAGCCAGAGGGACACGGGCCTTCAAGGGGCTGCTTCCCATGCTGAACAGAAGAGGTCCGAGATTGACCAAGCACCCCCCACCCCCACCCCAGCCCTCCCTCAGTCAAGTTCTTGTTCCTTAATGGCAGGGTTTCAGCCAACAGCCAGCGACTCTGGGCAAGTTCAGCCAGAGAAAGAGCTTGATTTATGATCTGAAACAATTACTCCGCTCTGCCAAGAAGTAAGAAAAGGGGCCAAGCCAGCAATTCATAGCTCTGCAGATTATTTAACATAATGGATTTGTTTCTTAGAGCTGAGGTTTGGGGTGTGTGCAGGAAAGAGAACACCCCTCATTAACCTTCATGGAAGCAAGGACTTTTGTTCCACCTCAGGGCAGGCCCAAAGTGGGAAGCTCCAACTCCTCCTTTTTAGGCACAAAACCCAGATTTTAGGCAGATAGCAACATAGCCAGAGTTTGGACTGGTAGCCATGTTGTTAACCTTTTTGTTTGTAGCTTTTTTGAGTTAGGAAGTCTCCTTGGAGGCCAGAACAGACTTTGGGTTTAGTGGTATCTTTAAGACTAACAACATTTTATTCTTCGTTGGTCTTAAAGGTGCCAGTGAACTCAAACTTTGTTTTGCTGCTTCAAAAAGCTGCTTCAGTCCAACATGGCTATCCATCTGACCTTATGCTTGAAGGCCATATAAGGTTGAAAGGTGGAGGTCTTTTTTTTAAAAAAGTGCACAAAATAAAATAAATTTGAATTTCTACAACCCTTTCTCCTGTTTATTGCTTGGCTATCCAATAGGTAGGAGAACCTCTCTCTCTCTCTCTCTCTCTCTCTCTCTCTCTCTCTCTCATGCCATCTTTCAGCCTTTCTCTTTCTATCCTCCACCTTCTACTTAACCACCTGTCCCCCATTCCTCCTTCCGATGTGCTATTTTCCCAACCATCCCTTGATGTTTCTAGCAAGGTTTAACTCCCAGAGTTGCAATGCACAATTCTAAAACCATTTGGTCTAATGCCATATAGTGGTCAGAGCAGGGGTCCCCAACACAGTGATAGTGAGTGGAACTTGCCCAGAATGGCTTCTCATTGGTGACTGGGGCTTCCAGTTGCTGGGAAGGTTAACATAATATTGTTTCATTGGCAGCGGCCACCATGATGTTGAATTTATTCTCTCTCACTCTCCTTTCCTGGTCTTTTTTTAAAATTGCCTGCCTTCTCCCCAGTTTGTATAGCTCCCCAGTTTGTATAGCTCCACCTCATGTGGCTGCCATTTAGTGGTCAACTCCACCTCCTGTGGCAGCCATTTTGTGGTTGTGCCTACCACTCTGTGTCAATGTGTTAGCCAAATTGCCCTCAAGTGAGGTAGGGGAATTAATTTAGGTGGGCAAAAATGGCAAAATTAGTGGGGTCAACAACCTGTGTATACCAGAGTGGTTTTCCCAAGAGCCCAATCCCAATAATGAGGAGATTGTAGACTAAAAATGGGTATTTATTAGAAAAGACAGTTCAAGCATACAAGGCATAAAAATCACACATCTAACATGCAGGTCCTAAGAAAATAGAGGTGAAGGGTTGATAGCGAAACATAAAAGGAAGACATGGACAATGGCAAATACTATATCTGTTGTAGTCTTCAAAAGGACAACTCCAATAGCGATGATGAAATAGGGAAGGGGGAAGCAAGACACAACCAGTGTATCTCACTATAAGGACCTGAAACTGGTCAGGTTTAGGGGGTGGTTCTAAACAACAAGGTAAGTACACTGAAAGAAGCACACCTGGGTGATCAAGCACGTGACTTTTTATAACCTAATTCCTATCCCTAGGCAGTGACCTCAGGTAACCCATGACATAGCTGTCAGATGACCTGTGACATGGATACATGTGACTCCTGGTGTCACAGACTGGGAAGGCTCCCAGGACCGCCTACAAAAAGGATTAAGGGTGCTGATGGGTTTACCTATTGGAAACAGTGCCTAAACAAAGACACATGATGGGATAATGTGGGGCCAAATTGCTAACTATTGTGACACCAGAGCTAAACACAATGGGGATGGTCTGAGTGACAGGATTAAGTCCTTCACAGCAATCTTTCTCTGGGCTACTTCTTTGTGTCCAGCGATCTCCTAAATGGTTGATAGGAACAGTCTACTTCTATTTGCATCTGCATAGACACACCCAGAGTATGTGATGCTCTCGCTTTTGCCCTCATGGTACTGAGCAAGAACAAGATGGATCCAGGATCTCTTCCATCATGGCTTCTGGTGAAGGCTGTTCTTGGGTGCTGTCTCCAGTTGACAGGAGCGCAGTTGTGTTCTGAATGGCTCGGCAGCTTCTTGGGGAAGCCTGATCGGGAGTCCTATGCAGGGGGATACACAAAGTCACAGCAATAGGCAGGAAGTCTTCCTTAGCTCAGCTGGATGCTTGCTGCTTGGCCTAACACCGAGTAAAATGTCCATACTGGGCTGGTGCCCATGCAATTAGTTGGACTCAAGTAAGGCTGAGAGTCCAATATAGCAGGATACATGTGCTTATAAGGATACATAGTCCACAATAACTAAGAGTCCAGGGAGTCTGGCACCAGGGCCAGAGTAAACACAGTCCATTAAAGATGGAAGGGGGGGCTCAGGCTTACAAGAGTTCCAACAGTGCCTACAGGCTCAAAAAGTTTGGGAACCTCCTGGATTAAAGAGTTAGCGTAGGAGTGGGAAGACCCTGGCTCAAATTCTTTTTCTCTGCCATGAGGGCTCACTGGGCTTGGCATTCACCTGTGGCTTAGCCTACCCCCCCCCCCCATGGTTGTAGTGAGCATAAAATGCGGAAGGAAGAGCCGTGCACACTGCCCTGAACACCTTGGAGGACTGATAGGATAAAAAGTGATCGATCGTTATTAATGGGTGATGTGGGGGCAAGTTGAGGGAAGGCTCTGGTGTCCTTTGTGCCTCTGGGTAGCAAGATCCAACTGTGACTGATACTCCATGAGTGGCACCGTTATGAGCATTAGTGAGGGCTGTGGATAATGATGATCCAAGCCTCCTCATGGGTTTGCTAATCTCTAAATCCAACAAGGTTTCAAGTGGACGGCAGACAGGATGAGAGGGCAAGTGAAGCACTTCTTCAAACAACTGGTAATTAACTTGTGAGATTCACTGCCGTGAGGCTCAGAGGTGGCCCATGAGCAGAAAGGGCTTCTGAAATCATGGAAGTTCGGATCAATTGACAGGGATGACAGCTAGGTGGAACTTCCATATTTAGAAACGGTCTTCCCAAGGACCAGCTGCTAGGGACAACCACTGAGAGGGCTTCCCCTTTCACACCCTCCTTGTCAGCTTCCCAGATGTTCTTTTCCAGCTGGCAAGTGCAGGAAATGTGTCTGGATTCCTTTTTTCTAATCCAGTGGAGCATTTCTGTTCTTATATTTTTCTTTATTATACTGTGCAAATGGAGACGGGTATTCTGTACATGGGAAAGGATCATTATTACTTATTGTTATTACTGTAAATGTTCTGGTTTAGAAGTCTTGGCTAGAGTGAATTGCTTTTGGAATGAGATCGGAGCCTTTCTGCATTCTGGTGGGTTTATGGTCTAATCCAGAAATAGCAAACACCAGGGGAGAACTGGGGGGGGGGGAGTCTGGAAGGGGGAAGGGATTACAAGCACCCTATTCCCTCTCCCCTTATCTTGGTAGCCCAGATGCCCTTCCAGCATCTCTGGGTCTTGCCCACACTCTTCCTCCTGGCCTGCCCAACATCTGCTGCTTGGGGGGATGGCACTCACAATTGAAATAGTAGGACCGAGGGAGCCAACTTATTTAAAAAGGGACAGGCAAATAAGGAGTGGTGGGGGTGTAGCATTATATGTAAAGGAACTATATTTTGTTGTTCAGTCACACAGTCGAGTCCAACTCTTTGCGACCCCATGGATGAAGTCATGCCAGGTCCTCCTGTCCACCACCACCCTCTAAAGTCCATTCAAATTCATGTTGGTTATATCAGTAACGCTGTCCAGCCATCTCATCTTCTGCTGCCCCCTTCTTCTTTTGCCTTCTGTCTTTCCCAGCATCAGGGTTTTCTCCAGTGAGTGCTTCCTTCTCATTGGGTGGCCAAAGTACTTGGGCTTCAGCTTCAGCATCTGACCTTCCAGGGAACAGTCAGGGTTGATTTCTCTTAGGACTGATCAAATCAGATCTTGCAGTCCAAGGGACTCTCAAGAGTCTTCTCCAGCACCACAACTCGAAAGCATCTATTCTTCTGCACCCGGCCTCCCTTATAGTCTAACTCTCACAGCCATATGTCACTACTGGGAATACCATCATTTCTGTTGGCAGGATGATGTCTCTACGTTTTATTATATGGCCTAGGTTTGCCATAGCTGTCCTCCCAAGGAGCATACATCTTTATATATATTAAACGTAAAAAGGTCTAAACATTGAAAATAAAACCAAAAAAGAAACAAAGATCATGTATATATTCATACATGGTCAGATTTAGATTTAAGAATATCTGCCAAAAGATTTGCTACAGCCTTCGTAACCTCCAATGTAGTATCATTCAGTATTACAAAGTTCCCAAAGAGACAGAACATGGTGGTCATGGGAGATTTCAATTACCTGGATATCTGTTGGAAATCCAACTCTGCTAAAAATGAAAAGTCAAATAAATTCCTGGCTTGTCTTGCTGACAACATTTTCCAGAAAGTGGAGAAGGAAACAAGGGGATCTGCTGTCTTGAACTTGACTCTCACCAACAGGGAAGAATTGGTTGATGAGGTAATAGTTTTGGGCACCCTGGGTAGTAGTGACCATGTGATTTTGGAGAGACAGTTTGGTGTAGCGGTTAAGAGTGGTGGCCACTAAGAGTGGTTAAGAGCAGTGGACTCTAATCTGAAGAACTGGGCTTGATTCCCCACTCCTCCACATGCAGCTGCTGGATGATCTTGAGTCAGTCACAGTTCTCTCAGTTCTCTCAAGAACAGTTCTCAAAGAGCTCTCTCAGCCTCACCTGCCTCACAGGGTGTCTGTTGTGGGGAGAAGAAGGGAAGGAAATTGTAAACTGCTCTGACACTCCAAGTGAAGGGGGGTATAAAACCAACTCTTCTTCTTGTCTTGGGGAATGGAAATGTTGTAGATAGTGGCTTCCAGTGTGAGTTTCCAACAGAGCTGTTGTCTCCTGAATAAGGGGAAAACTTAATCCTTTGTTCGGGGTAGTAAAGAGCCTTATCAGGTTCTCTGCCTGCATTTCTCAGTTAGAGAATTGCCCAGGATGACGTCAAAAATACTTTGAGCCGTTGATCTCAGCTTATGATTTATTCCAGAGGGGATTTTTCTGAGGCTTTGATGATCCGGCAAGGAAAAGGAACGTAGTCAAGCATCTACAAAGGATTAAGAGCCATTCAATTGGCTTAAGCATGTTTGGATCTCACTCTCTTTTGGGACTGATAAGCATCTGAAAGACCAGGAAGACCGAAGTTTAAAAAACATAGCCGCTAAGGTACTTTGATCATTATCTCTCACTCCAGGACATTTCTAAGCTAATCTAAATAAAAGTAGAAGGTGGGAGAACTTGAACAAGAACAAAAGTGAGGGGAAGAGGAGAAACTTTGAAATTTGGACTTTGTTAAATTAAAGGCATTGCTAGGATTTGGGAAAGAAGAAAATTGTTTTGAATACCTGTGGTCAGTGACAAAGGCTTCTGTGTTATGGCTCTGTACTTGCAATCAACATAACAAGTATTCAAAGACTGTGATATTTGGGGAATGAGATCTGAGCTCAGTGATCCAGGAAGTAAAAGCTGAAGGTGTACTGGCAGTCAACATAACAACATAACAAGGATTCCAAAGACCACAATAGTTGGAGAACATGAACCAGGAAGTAAAAGCTGAAGGAGAGAAGAGCAAGAAGAAGGTCTTTGCTAGGGATTTTTAACCATAGAGAAAGTATGATCGCTATTTTAAAAGAGGGAAAATTGCCAAAAACTGTTAAAAATCAATATCTCAGCCCAGGAAGGTAGGAGAAAGATGAAATTAGTCTTATTTTAAACAGCAAGTTCTAAGCTACTGGACTTGGTGCTGAATTTAGAATTGGAGCCCTCTGAGTTTTTTTTTTGGGGGGGGGGTTATGTCAGAAGGAAGATTAACTCGTGCAAGATCTCATTCTTTGGACAAAATGCAAAGCCAATTTGATACCATGGAAGCCAGGATTATGAAGGGCGTGGAGAAGATGATAACAGCTAGCAAAAAAAGAGCTTAAGAAGGATATTGGAGATCTTAAAAAAGAAGTTGAAGATTTTAAAGATGAACTGGGTATGGTTAAAAACAGGGTCAAGGAGGTTGAAGAGAAAGTTGATATACATGCTTTCACCTTATTAAAACTTCAAGAGAAGGTAACAATTCATGACTGCAGATTAATGGAAACTCAAGTACGTCTGAGAGGAATACCTGAAGGGGAGGGAATTGATTTATTGGATTATATGGTGAAAACAATTGCTGACTATTTAGAGGAAGATCCTGAAAAATTTAGAAACATGCTGGACAGTGTCTATAAAGTTAATTCATCATATGCAAAAGAAAAAGGCCTACCAAGAGATATAGTTATAAGACTAAGGTACAAGGATATGGCAGGGAAAATTCTAAATAAAAGTTTTCAAAAAGCCCTGACAGTAGAAGGGAGTAGAGTCAAAATAATGAAAGAGCTGCCACGATAAGTGATAAATGACAAGAAGAAATACAAGAGACTAACAGAGAAGCTGCGTGCAGAGGGCTCGAGATACAGATGGATACTACCCGAGGGTTTGGGCTTTGAACTATGTGGAAGAAGGGTTACAATAAGGAATGAGCAAGAGATGTACAGTTTTTTTGAAGAGAATAAAGACTCTGCATCATAATGGAGTACTACTATCTTAGAATATAAATGGACTAAATTCACCACAAAAACGAAAAGCAACATTTCATTGGATTAAAAAGCAAAAATGTAATATAATTTGTTTACAGGAAGTTCATATACAACAAAAGGATTATAATTTTTTGTGGAATAAACAATTGGGATTGGAATTTTTCTCATTGGCGGATCAAACAAAAAGGGGTGTGGTCTTTTATATTAAAGAACAATTAGAACCAAAATTGATATTTAAAAATAAAGATGGAAGATATATAGCAGTGGAAGTGATGATGGATGCAAAGAAAACGTTGTTATTAGGATTATATGCGCCCAATGGAGCAAAAGATACTTTTTTAAAAGACATTAATCGACATTTGGATGAATTGTCATATGACCAGATTCTGATGATGGGTGATTTTAATGGAACAATACAAAATAATATAGATAGATCGGGCCAAAAGAATGATAAAGAAGGAAGACTGCCAAAATCATTTTTTGAGTTGGTTAAACAAGAAAGGTTGGAAGATATTAGGAGAAAATTTAATCCTGAAGTAAAAGACTACACTTTCTTTTCAGTAAGACATAATTCTTTTTCCAGAATAGATATGTTATGGGGCTCTAAAAGCTTGGGCCTCATAACTAGAAAAGTGGAGATTCTACCAAAGGTTTGTGCAGATCATAACCCAATATGTTGGATTACAAAATTGCAAAAGAAAACAAGAAGATGGAGAATAAATGAGGACTTGCTACAAGATAAAGATATTGTGACTTTTCTAGAAAAGGAAACTACAGCGTTCTTTCAAATAAATGACACTGATGATATAGAATTCCAGACGGTTTGGGATACTTATAAAGCAGTAATGAGAGGACTATTAATCACATTGAATAATAAAGATAAGAGGGCCAAAGAAAAGCAGATGTTAGATATACAAAATGAAATAAAGAAAAAAGAAGGGGAATTAAGAAAAAGACCAGGGGAAAAGAAATTAATAAGGGAAATTACAATACTACAATCCCAAGTAAGGCATTTGTTAAATAAAGAACTAGAATGGAACTTAAAAAGTTTGCAACAGAAATCGTTTGAAGGTGCGAACAAACCTGGGAAGTATTTAGCCTGGCAACTGAAGAAAAAGAAAGAAAATAAAATTATTAACAAAATTGTGGCAAATGGAAAAGAGATAGTCGATCAAGAAGAAATTAAAAGAGAATGTTTTAAATATTACGCAAATTTATTTAAAGATGTGAAAATCAAAAAAGAAAAAATGGAAGAGTATCTACGAAATATTAAGATAGCACCCCTGACTGAGTATATGAAAAAGATTTTGAATGACCCAATAGAAAAAAATGAAATTGAAGCAGCAATAAATGTAATGAAAATAGGCAAAGCTCCCGGGCCAGATGGATATACAAATAAATTTTATAAAACTCTTAAAGATGAGATAGTACCAAAATTGCAAAAATTGTTGAATACGATAAGAATAAAAGGGGAAATTTCAAATACTTGGAAAGAAGCTGTAATTTTGTTGATCCCTAAGGAAGCTAGAGATGTCACAAATGTAAAGAACTATAGACCAATTTCATTACTAAATAATGATTATAAGATTTACACAAGAATCTTGGCAGAACGACTTAAGCAATATTTGATTAACTTTAAAAGGAAGATCAAGCGGGATTTCTCCCTGAAAGGCAAATAAGAGACAATGTAAGAACTGTTGTAAATATTGTAGAATATTATGAGAAACACCCATAAAAAGAGGCGGCATTATTTTTTGTGGATGCAGAAAAAGCCTTTGATAATTTGAATTGGGACTTTATGTTTGCAGTAATGGAAAAAATAAATCTGGGAGAATATTTTATAAGAATGACGAAAGCAATATACACAGATCAATATGCAAAATTGTGTATAAATGCAGACCTTACAAAAGAAATGAAGGTGAGCAAAGGTACAAGACAAGGATGTCCACTTTCACCATTGTTGTTTATAATGACTCTTGAAATTTTGTTAAGACAAATACAAGATGACAAAGAGATAGAAGGATTGAAAATTAGAGGATTTTCTTATAAATATAAAACATTTGCAGATGACATTGTGTTCATAACTGAGAATCCGATCCAAGTGATACCTTTGTTGATAGCTAAGATAAAAGAATACAGAGAAATGGCAGGACTATATATAAATAAAGAGAAGTCGAAATTTTTATGCAAAAATATGCAACCAAATAGACAGAAAGAATTGCAGATTTTGACAGGATGTGAAGTTACTCCTAAAGTCAAATATTTAGGTCTAGAAATAACTATGAAGAATATCGATTTGTATAAAAATAATTATGAAAAGTTATGGTGCAAGATGGACAAAGATATGATGAAATGGAATAGACTTAGTTTGTCTTTGTTGGGTAGGATTGCTGCAATTAAGATGAATATTTTGCCAAGAATAATGTATTTGTTCCAAACTATTCTGATTGTGAAGGATAGCAAACAATTTAACAAATGGCAAAGGAAGATTTCTGAATTTGTATGGGCTGGGAAGAAACCAAGGATTAAGATTTTAACAGATGCTAAGGAGAGGGGAGGTTTTCAACTTCCAGATTTAAGACTATACCATGATGCAGTTTGTTTGACATGGATAAAGGATTGAATAATGCTGTTAAATAAGAAACTTTTATTGTTAGAAGCTCATGGGAACAAATCCGGCTGGCATGCTTATATGTACTATAGGAAAAATAAGATGGACGATCTTTTTTCTCACCATTATATTAGAAATAATTTACTAAATACATGGATAAAATATAAGAAATATGGTGATGAAAGAAAGCCGCTTTGGATAGTGCCAGCAGAAGTAATAAAAATAACAGCTGAATCTGATGAAGAGAGAGGGATGTCATATAACCAACTGCTAAAGATTCAAGGTGATAAAGTTGAATTAAATTCTGCAGAAGAGTTAAACAACAAGTATGACTGGGCTCCCTCCGGGTGTCCTGCCCCCCCAGGGAAAGTGCATGCGCAATACATCGCCTATCCTTTCCCGGTGTAGTGAACGCTGCATGGTCACTGTCTGGCTATGCCTGGCAGATGGTCACTGCAATGGCCTCTCCTACATCACTGCATCCGTGGCAACACCTTCTCGCTGGTCCCCCCCATTTTCACAGAGTTTGCCACATCATGGTGCGACCGAATGTCCGGCGGTATAACCAGATGGGCAGATTGGGCTCACCAACCTCGCCAGCCAAGAGAAGGAAAACTCTAACATCAAGCCCGGGCAGACAGAGCTTGTTAATGTAACATCTACCACCTGGAGGACTCGCTACCGGCGTCCCAGCTTACTGGGCCATGGCAGATGACCCCATGGTGAAAGGGTGGAGCCAGTACTGCGCACACTGCGCTTCACCTAAAAATTCCTCTGCGCAGGCCTGAAGGGTATCCACATCCACAACCCACAACATACCAATTCCTGCAGCGATGGGCAAGGGGTGAAACGGCAGGTGGAAGATGCTACTGGAAGCTGCAGTCCCGATCCTGCATGTAGGCGGTTCAGGATATTGGTCGCTTGATGCTGACCCAGAGACGAAAGCATTTTTCGGCAGCACCCTGAACGACCAAGCAGCCTTATTTAGGGACAGCACTGCTTGCTCCGTATGGAGAGGGGCCTAGAAAAGGTGGCCTAAACAAAGCTCGACTCCCCCCCCCCCCAGTTGGCTAGCCACGGTCAACGGGCATCCTTACTTGCGGTCAAAAAATAACAACAAAGAAAAGGCATGCACCTGCCTCACAAAGTGTGCAAAGACTAAAGCTTGCGTGTTGGAACATCAGAACCATGCTTGACACAGTAGACAGTGGTCGCCCTGAACGACGCTCTGCTCTAGTTGCCCACGAACTTCTCAGGTTGAATATTGACATAGCAGCTCTCAGTGAGGTCCTTTTCCCTGAGGAAGGTAGTCTTCAAGAACACGGTGCTGGCTATACCCTCTACTGGTCGGGTAAGTCAAAGGCTGAGAGCCGCCTTTCTGGCGTTGGCTTCATGGTCAGGAACTCCATTGCCTCTAAACTCGAAAACCTGCCAACAGGTCACTCAGATCGCATCATGTCTATGCGCCTCCCACTTCAAAACAAGCAGCATGCAACACTCTTCAGTGTGTATGCCCCAACCCTTCAAGCAGAGCCTGCAGAAAAGAACAAGTTCTATGCTGATCTACGTAACCTCGTACAGAAGACCCCTACAGAGGACAAGGTGATCATCCTTGGCGACTTCAATGCCAGAGTAGGTAAAGACTCGGAAGCCTGGAAAGGAGTACTTGGCAAACACGGCATTGGCAACTGCAATGATAACGGGAGCCTCCTGCTAGAATTCTGCACGGAGCATCAGCTCACCATTACCAACACTATCTTCCAGCAGAAGAACAGTCTGAAGACAACCTGGATGCACCCATGGTCCAAGCATTGGCACCTTATTGACTACATTCTGGTGCGCCAGAGAGACCTTAGAGATGTCTTACACACTCGAGTAATGCCCAGTGCAGAATGTCATATGGATCATCGTCTTGTATGCTGCAATCTCCGTCTTCACTTTAAATCTACACCCAGGAGAGGCGGTATCCCCCGGAGGAAGTTTCAGGTTGGCAGCCTTCAGTCAGCCGAAGTTAAAGCTGCCTTCCAGGCAAAACTCCAGACAAGAATTGAGGACCCCAGTCGCCTCACAGATCCTTCTCCAGAAGCACTCTGGGAACACCTAAAAACTACCATCCTGTTGACCTCTGAAGAACTCCTTGGGTTCTCCACAAGGAAGAACAAGGACTGGTTTGACGAGAACAATCAAGAGATCCAAGAATTAATGGCGAAAAAGAGATCTGCCTACCAAGCACATCTTGCTCAGCCCTCCTGTCCCGGGAAAAAAGTAACCTTTCGCGCTGTATGTAGCAACCTTCAGCACAAGCTTCGAGACATTCAGAACGAGTGGTGGACCAAGCTTGCAGAGAGAACCCAGCTATGTGCAGACACTGATGATTTAAGGGGGTTCTACGAAGCCCTGAAGGCAGTATATGGTCCATCATATCAGGCTCAGAGTCCCCTGCGTAGTGCAGACGGCCAAGTGCTCCTCACAGACAAGGCATCCATACTGAACCGGTGGTCGGAGTATTTTCAGGTTCTCTTCAGTGCCAATCGCGTAGTTCAAGATTCAGCAATCCACCTCACCCCACTTCAACCAGTGAAAACAGTGAAAACTCCTTGGGTTCTCCACAAGGAAGAACAAGGACTGGTTTGACGAGAACAATCAAGAGATCCAAGAATTAATGGCGAAAAAGAGATCTGCCTACCAAGCACATCTTGCTCAGCCCTCCTGTCCCGGGAAAAAAGCAACCTTTCGCGCTGTATGTAGCAACCTTCAGCACAAGCTTCGAGACATTCAGAACGAGTGGTGGACCAAGCTTGCAGAGAGAACCCAGCTATGTGCAGACACTGATGATTTAAGGGGGTTCTACGAAGCCCTGAAGGCAGTATATGGTCCATCATATCAGGCTCAGAGTCCCCTGCGTAGTGCAGATGGCCAAGTGCTCCTCACAGACAAGGCATCCATACTGAACCGGTGGTCGGAGTATTTTCAGGTTCTCTTCAGTGCCAATCGCGTAGTTCAAGATTCAGCAATCCACCTCACCCCACTTCAACCAGTGAAAACAGAGTTGGATGAGATCCCCACCCTAGAAGAGACTGTTAAAGCCATCAAGCAATTGAAAAGTGGCAAGGCAGCGGGAGTTGATGGAATCCCACCAGAGATCTGGAAGCATGGGGGCATAGTACTACACAGCACACTTCACAAAGTACTTGTCACCTGCTGGAAACAAGACAAACTACCACAGGACTTTCGCGATGCAATCATCATTACTCTACATAAGAACAAAGGGGGAAAGTCAGACTGCTCCAACTACCAGGGGATAACCCTGCTCTCCATCGCAGGCAAAATCCTTGCTAGAATACTCCTGAACAGACTGGTACCCACCATTGCAGAAGAACTCCTCCCAGAGAGCCAGTGTGGCTTCAGGGCTAACAGGAGCACCACCGACATGGTATTTGTTCTCAGGCAGCTCTAAGAGAAATGCAGGGAACAGAACAAGGGTCTATATGTGACTTTTGTCGACCTTACCAAAGCTTTTGATATCGTTAGCAGGAACGGTCTGTGGCAAATCTTGGAACGTTTAGGATGTCCCCCAAGGTTCCTCAGTATGGTCATCCAGCTACACGAAGACCAGCGAGGCCAAGTCAGACACTGCAACGATCTCTCAGAGCCCTTCCCAATAGGCACGGGTGTAAAGCAAGGCTGTGTTCTCACGCCAACTCTTTACGATCTTCTTTAGCATGATGCTTCAAAGAGCCGCAGTAGATTTAGATGACGACGATGGTGTCTACATCCGCTATCGCACCGATGGCAGCCTGTTCAACCTGAGGCAACTAAAGGCCCACTCCAAGACAATGGAAAAACTTATCCGAGAGCTACTGTTTGCTGATGATGCTGCACTTGTCTCCCACTCGGTATCAGCTCTGCAGCATATGACATCCTGCTTTGCAAAGGCTGCCAAGCTATTCGGCCTAGAAGTTAGTCTGAAGAAGAGAGAAGTTCTCCACCAGCCTGCACCCCAGTAAGATTATCACCCTCCTTGCATCACTGTGGGTGAATCAGTTTTGAAGACAGTCCAGCAGTTCAGCTACCTGGTGTGCATCATCTCCTCAGACGCCAAGATCGACAAGGAGATTGACAATAGACTGGCAAAGGCAAACCGTGCATTTGGCCGACTGCATAAAAGAGTGTGGAGCAACAAGCATCTGAAAAAAGGCACAAAGATCAATGTTTACAAAGCGGTTGTGATGACAACTTCATAATGACAACTTCGTGGGAAGGGCGGGATATAAATCCTAAATAAATAAATAAAATACAACCCTCATCTACGGCTCCGAATCGTGGGTTTTATACCGTCATCACCTGCGACTCCTTGAGCGCTTTCATCAGCGCTGCCTTCGCACCATCCTCAACATCCACTGGAGTGACTTTGTGACCAACACTGAAGTCCTCAAGCGGGCGGAGGTTACAAGCATCGAGGCATTGTTGTTGAAGACGCAGCTGTGCTGGGCAGGGCATATCTCCAGGATGGAAAACCGCCGCCTTCCCAAGATTGCCCTGTATGCCGAACTTTCCACCGGCCATCGAAATACAGGGGCACCAAAGAAGAGGCACAAGGACTCCTTGAAGAAATCCCTTGGTACCTGTTGCATTAACCATCACCAGTGGTCTGTCCTAGCCTCAGATTGCAAAGCATGGAGGCACACCATCCACCAGGCTGTCTCTTCCTTTGAGAACGCACGCATAGCTGGTCTTGAGGATAAAAGGAGATTAAGGAAAAATCGTACTGCTACAGCACCAATCCCAAATCAGACTTTTCCCTGCAGCCACTGTGGCCGGACCTGCCTGTCCCGCATTGGTCTTGTCAGCGAGCCTGCAGCAGACGTGGACTTCTGCACCTTTCTTAAATCTTCATTCGCGAAGTCAAGCCGAGAGAGAGAGGGGAAGATTGGAAGCAGGCCAATGTTCCCATTTTCAATAAGGGGAAAAAGAAGGATCCAGGTAACTGGCGACCCATCAGTGTCAGCGAAGGGGCATTGAAGTTTCAACAATGAACAGACTTAGCTTTGTTGAAAACAAAGTTTCCTTTTATTGATTACAGCAATGCATTTCACTACGCAAGTTCATTGATACTAATAACGAGAGGGGTGCAAGCATGAGCATATAAGGATACACATCAAAGCATAAGGGTTTTAAATCATTTCCCATAATAAAACTGGGGCTCCTCTGTTGAGAATAGCCAGGGCGCCTATCTGTTATCTCCCACCTACATAAACTGTCTCTCCTCCTCTGCTGTGGCCTTGCTAGGCGCCTGGGAACCGGCTAGATGTTTTACACTTCAAACGGCCTTTTGGCACCTCGGCTCCCCCCTCCCAGCCATCCTTCACATTCCTCTACAATACTGGGGTTAGTACAGCAAGAGGCATAAGCTTAGTTACTAGTAAATAAACAGTGCAGGTAATAAAGTAAACTTCAATGTATACAAGCTGACAATCAGCTTCACATCCATACCTGGAAAGGTTTTACAACAAATTATCAAACAGTCTTTAAACATTTAGAAAGGACAACTGTGATTACTGAGAGCCAGCATGGGTTTCTCAAAGACAAGTCATGTCAGGCTAACTTTATATCTTCCTTTGAGAAAGCTGCTACCTTGCTGGATCAGGGGAATGCTGTAGACATAGTTTATCTTGAGTTTTGATAAGGATGCACATCATATTTTTGTTGGCAAATTGGTAAAATGTGGTTTGGATCCCATTAGAGTTAGGTGGATCTGTAGTTAAAAAGGAAAATACAATTTTGGACTATATCAACAGAAGAATAGTGTCCAGATCACATGAAGTGATGGCATCACTTTACACTGCTCTGGTTAGACCTCACCTAGAATATTCTGTTCAGTTTTGGGCACCATAATTGAAGAAGGATCTAGACAGGCTAGAACATGTCCAAAGGAGGGCAACAAAGATAGTGAGGGGTCTGGAGACCAAGTTGTATGAGGAAAAGTTGAAGGAGCTAGGTATGTTTAGCCTGGAAAGGAGATGACTGAGAGGTGATATGATCACTATCTTCAAGTACTTGAAGGGCTGTCATATTGAGGATGTTGCAGAGTTGTTTTCTGTTACCCAGAAAGTTGGACCAGAACCAATGGGTTCAAAATAGTTTTCGGCTAGACATTAGGTAGAACTCCCTGACAGAGTGGAACAGGCTTCCTCAGGAGGTGGTGGGCTCTCCTTCCTTGGATGTTTTTAAACAGAGGCTAGATGGCCATCTGACAGCAATGCTGATTTTGTGAATTAGGCAGGTCATATGGAGGAAGACAGGAAGGGTTGCATCAGTGCTTAGTTCTCATGACCCTTTCTTAAATGCCCAGGGAAAGGCTGATCTCCACATTAAGGTCATGAAGCAATTTTTTCTCTAAGCCAGTTTGGCCAGGGATCCTGGAGGGTTTTTTTTCTTTTTGCCCATCTTCTGGGCATGGAGTGGGTGTTACAGGGTGTGTGGGAGGAGGTATTTGTGAATTTCCTGCATTGTGTAGGGGGTTGGACTAGATGACCCTGGAGGTCCCTTCCGTGATTCTATGATGTGTTTCTTTTTTATTCTCAGTTTTATTGAATTTTCTGAGTCCTCCCCCTTGGGCCAGACCACCACCAGGCTCTCTTATCCCCGCCTTTCTTGGGTAGGACTCAAGGGATGGACTCATACCCAGTGGACACATACCTCCTGGCCCTACCCTCTGGCCTTACCCTACATATGAGGAGTGGGGCTGCTGCCTGAGCCCCCCTTCCCTGCCAGTGTTCTCATTTTCCCTGTTGCCATCATCTGCTTCCTCCATTCTTGACTCCACCAGACTCCCTCCTGCCCTCGTGAGGGATGTCTTAGTGGCATTGGTGACCACCCCCTTCTCCCCAGAGTCTCACCACCAATCCCCTCATCAGGCATCCATCCAGCCTCCTTCCTGACTGGTAAGTGTCTGGGGGGCTGTGACAATACTATAAATGTGTTAATGTTTTAAGCATGTTTGTATTTTCCATAAAAAATAATATTCTTAATTGTATTTCCTGTATCCTTTATAAAGTTTATATCTCCACTATTTTGCATTACACTTTATGACACACATGGCCCCATCAGATCAAGTGATATTTATGTCAGATCTGGTCCTTTTAGCAAATGAGTTTGACACCTCAGCTCTGTAGGATTGTACCCTGCTGGGGTCACTCTCCAGGCTCCATCTCCAAAATCTCCAAGAACTTCTCAACCCCAAGCTGACAACTCAGTCGCACTGAAGAGTTGTTATCCATGGCTTTTCATCTGAATGGAGGGAGGTGTCCAGTGTAGGGTTGCCAAGTCCCCTGCGACCTTCCCAGGTGCTCTAGCAATTTGGGAGGGAAAACTCTATGGCTCTATAGAGTTTTACTCCCAAATTGCTAGAGCATCTGGGAAAACCATAGAGTTTTCCTGGACACTCCTAGAGTGGCTGGTGCACAGCGTCGCCGGCATGATGACATCACTTCTGAACCTCCAGGTCAGGAGAACCCCTGCCCGGCCCAGGAACTTGGCAGCCCTAGTCCAATGGGACACCCCGTGGCACAGAGTGGTAAAGCTGCAGTACTGCAGTCGGAGCCCTCTGCTCACAACCTGAGTCCGATCCTGGTGGAAGCTGAGTTTAGGTAGTTGGCTCAAGGTTGACTCAGCCTTCCATCCTTCTGAGGTTGGTCAAATGAGTCCCCAGCTTGCTGCGGGGGGAGTGTAGATGTCTGGGGAAGGCAAAGTCTGCCGTGAAAACATTGTGAAAGCAACATCACCCCAGAGTCGGAAATGACTGGTGCTTGCACAGGGGACCTTTCCTTTCCTCATCTGTTAAGAGCCCCATGGCACAGAGTGTTAAAGGTGCAGTACTGCAGTCCAAACTCTCTGCTCATGACCTGAGTTCGATCCCAGCAGAAGCTTGATTGGGGTAGCTGGCCAAAGGTTGACTCAGCCTTCCATCGTTCCAAGGTCAGTAAAATGAGTACCCAGCTTGCTGGGGGGGGGGGGGGCGGAAAGTGTAGATGACTGGGGAAGGCAATGGCAAACCACCCCGTAAAAAAGTCTGCCATGAAAACGTTGTGAAAGCAATGTCACCCCAGAGTCGGAAACGACTATCAGCTACTGAGGGAGGTGATGAGCTCCCCCTCACTGGCAGTCTTTAAGCAGCAGCTGGACAAACCCTTGTCAGGGATACTCTCAGGTGATCCTTCATTGTGCAGGGGGGTGGACTAGATGGCCTGCAAGGCCCCTTTCTGATCTGTGGTTCTATGATTCTACCAAGACTCCACTTTAGCAGGCCTGCTCCAGACTGATTTGTAGAAGGCAAATTCTCCCCCCTTTCCCCAAATGAAACATACCAGCCCCTGCTTTGTGACTGATGGGCAAACACGAGTGAATCTACAAACTCGGCTGCCCGAGGGGGCTGTTCCAGCCCAAGCAGGCAAAGCAATTTCATTCCGCTACCTCTCGGAGTTAATTACTTTCCCCCTTCTTCTGACTGTGGCTCCTCATTTTCAGAAAGCATCTGACAATTGCAGCCGGCGAATTACCGCTCACTCACTAACTGGGGGAAGGAGCTGGAGCTGGTAATTTCCTGGCGCAGGGAAAGCCGATTAGGGCATAAAGGAAGGAAGAGGGGGATAGACACGCTACCCCCCCCCCCCAATTTGTGGGTTACTAGGTATGCATGCTTGCTTCCATTAGGTTGTGCTTCCATAAGGAGAAGGAGGAGGAGAAGGAGGAGGAGAAGAAGAAGATGGTGGTGGTGGTGGTGGTGGTGGTATTGGATTTATACCCCGCCCTATACACTGAATCTCAGAGTCTCAGAGCAGTCACAATCTCCTTTACCTTCCCCCCCTCACACAACAAACACCCTGTGAAGTAGGTGGAGCTGAGAGAGCTTTTACAGCAACTGCCCTTTCAAGGACAGCTCTGTGAGAGCTATGGCTGACTCAAGGCTATTCTAGCAGGTGAAGCGGAGGAGCGGGGAATCAAACCCAGTTCTCCCAGATAAAAATCCGCGCACTTAACCACTACACCAAACTGGCTCTCTTAGGGTGGACGGGTGAGGTCTCCTTGTTTTTCAACCTCCAAGTGCGGCTGAGACCTATGAACATGGCTGGATTGCAGCAGGGACTCAGGAGGGGCTGGAGGAGGCCTTCCTGCCCTTAGTCTGATGACAGGCAAAGGCGGGAGCCTTGGGGCATTGTGCTGGCCAGCCACATCATCTATGGGTTGGCCTTGGCAGGCTGTATGCACCCAGTTCTGTTTAAACTGTGCCACTTGGCAGCTGCAGCAGCATGATATTCTCTTGGATCCCCACCCAGCCACCCGGGTATTCTGAGTTTCGATTGGGTATAATTTAACTGTCACAGCCGAGCAGTTTTGCCCATCTGGGTAGATCCTTTTGGGGGAGAAGGGCTTGCATGTCCCCCCCTCCCCCTTGGGGACTCCCCTATGTGGTCTCTCCCCTGAGCCACCAGGTGGAAAGCCCAGTTCGGGGCCTGCACCCAAGCTCACCCCAGGCAGCAACCGCCCTTGTGATACTAGTGATCTTTATCACCCCTGGGTTTCCCTCAGCAGTAGGCGGGCTGTGGGCAGTGTTCCCTCTAAGCTGAGTTAGTGTGAGCTAGCTCACAGTTTTTTTAGCCTCTAGCTCACACATTTTTGTCTTAGCTCAGGAAAAATGGCTTCAGAACAAAATAATTTCTGCAGTAGCTCACAATTTTAACACCAGTTGCTCACAAAGTAGAATTTTTGCTCACAAGACTCCATAGCTTAGAGGGAACATTGGCTGTGGAATGTCCTGTTGAGTGGCAGGCAGGTTGCTTGATTTCCCTGGAGCCAACTCAAGGATTCACCAATGCTGCTGTGCCTGTAATCAATACAAGCTGTGGCCCATTTTTTATTCCAACATATGGTGGTTGTGTGTGCGGATTTCTCTGCCAAACTTAGAATCATAGATTTGGAAGGGATCTTCAGGGTCATCTAGTCCAACCCCCTGCACAACGCAGAAAACTCACAAATACCTCCCCTTAAATTTACAGGATCTTCATTGCTGTCAGATGGCCATCTATCCTCTGTTTAAAAACCTCCAAGGAAGGAGAGCCCACCACCTCCCGAGGAAGCCTGTTCCATTGAGAAACCACTCTAACGATCAGGAAGTTCTTCCTAATGTTGAGCCGGAAACTCTTTTGATTTAATTTCAGCCCATTAGTTCTGGTCCTACCTTCCGGGGCCACAGAAAACAATTCCACACAATTCTCTATATGATAGCCCTTCAAGTACTTGAAGATGGTGATCATATCACCTCTCAGCTGCCTCCTCTCCAGGTTAAACATGTCCAGCTCCTTCAACCTTTCTTCATAGGACTTGGTCTCCAGACCCCTCACCATCTTCATCACCCTCTTCTGGACCCGTTCCAGCTGGTCTATATCCTTAAAATGTGGTGCCCAAAACTGAACACAATACTCCAGGTGAGGTCTTACCAGAGCAGAGTAAAGCGATCATGTGATCTGGACACTATACTTCTGTTGATACAGCCCAAAATTGCATTTGACTTTTTAGCCACCGCATCACACTGTTGACTCATGTTCAGCGTATGATCCACTAAGACCCCAAGATCCTTTTCACACATACTACTGCTAAGACAAGTCCCCCCCGCATCCTATAACCATGCATTGGATTTTTCCTACCTAAACTTTAAATTTATCCCTGTTAAAATTCATTTTCTTGGTTTTAGCCCAGTTTTTCAGCCTGTCAAGGTCATCCTGTATCCTGTTTCTGTCTTCTTCTGTGTTTGCAACCCCTCCCAATTTAGTATCATCGGCAAATTTGATAAGCATTCCCTCTATTCCTACATCCAAATCATTGATAAAGATGTTGAACAAAACAGGTCCCAGGACAGATCTTTGAGGCACTCCACTTGTCACTCCTCTCCAAGAGAATGAGGAACCATTCACAAGCACTTTTTGGGTGCGATCTGTCAGTCAGTTACAGATCCACATAATGGTAACAGGATCCAAACCACTTCTCCCCCCTAAGCCCCAAACCCACAAGTGAAGCCTGGAGACCCCCTGGAATTCCACCAACAGAGAACAGTACCCCCCCCCCAAAAAAAAACAGCTGCTATGGGGGGAGAAAGTGGATTCTATGACATTATACTAGGGTTGCCAGAGAACTACAACTGATCTCCAGACAAACCTTGGCAAGGTGCAGGGGGCTTTGGGGACATTCAAATTCCCTTATGCTTATTAGTGACCCTAGCTTTCATCATTGGTTAACGAGCAATGTGGAGATCTTGAAAAAAAACTAGATTTACATTAAAGTCTCCTCACTTCATTTATAACCCCACTTTTCACCTTAGTGGGGAACCAAGGTGGCTGACATCCCTTCTCCTCTCCTCCATTTATCCTCACAACAACCTTATTTATTTATTTATTTATATTTCAATTTATATTCCACCCTTCCCACTGAGGTGGCTCAGGGCGGCTTACAACATATAAAACTTACATAGGTTTGGCTTAAAAACAGTTAAATAACAACAGTTAAAACAATAATTTAGTAAAACGTAAAACATAAAAAAGCAGCGGTCTATCAAAATGCATTCTAGCTCCATCCAAAGATTCTCAGTGTCAGTTAGTTGTTGTAGGCCAGCCGGAAGAGGACTGTCTTATAGGCCCTGCGGAACTGCCCTAGGTCCCGCAGGGCCCTCACCTCTTCCGGCAGCTGGTTCCACCAGTAAGGCGCCGTTACCGAGAAGGCCCGATCCCTGGTGGATTTCAGACGGGCCTCCTTTGGCCCGGGGATTACTAGCAGATTTTGCGAGCCCGATCGTAGTACTCTCTGGGGAACGTGTGGGGAGAGACGGTCCCTAAGGTAGGCAGGTCCTAGGCCATATAGGGCTTTCAAGGTAATGACCAGCACCTTGTACCGGACTCGGAATATTATTGTGAGGTAGGTCAGACTGAGAGAGAGCGCAGTTGGCCCAAAGTCACGCAGAGAACTTCCACTGCAGTGTGGAGATTCAAACCTGGGTCTTTCCATTCCTAGTCCAACACTCTAACCGTCCTGCACTCCTTCTGATGACTTCTCCATTGTTTTGAAAGGGACTGGGGTAAGTGCCTGTCTTGGGTGTGCGGCCTCGCTTGGCTCGTGAGCTAGGACTTCATCTTATGTATTTATTTATTTAATCAAATTTATATCCCGCCCTCCCCTGACAGGCTCAGGGTGGCTAACAACAGTTAAAAACAACATAAAATATTAAAAACAGAATATGCAGTTAAATAATTTCCATATGTTTTACAGTCATTAAAAGTCCAAGATGCGCATTGACGTTCTGGTTTCAATTATGTTGGTTCAGTGAGATTGTCAGTGCTGTGGAATCATAGCTGCCTCCCCTTAACACTGGCCAGTAGTTTGCCAATACTTGTTCTTGGTTCACATCCGCAGCTATTCATGAACCTCATTGTGAGACCCCAGCCGAAGCACTTTCTCTCAGTCAAACCTACCTCACAGGTTTGTTGTGAAGCTTAACAGGAAAGGCTGGAAGCACTAAGTACAGCTACCAGGAGGAAACACAAGACTAAGAAGTAACAGATCTGATTAGCTACATAGCCCAGTGCCATTGTGCCATTGGCTTCTCAGTGGCTGGGACTGTCCATGTGACATCGCCTCAGAAGAACTGGCCCTGCTCCTAACTTGGGTCTCTTGGCCCTGTCTCCACATCTGATTGGCTGTCTAGAACCATTCTGTGGCTTCCCATGCCAGGGGATGTGATTGATGGCAGAGGATGCAGCCTCACCCATCCCTTACAACAGTAATCTATGTGTTCTCACCAACCAAGGAAAGGTAGGTGGTGGTCAGAGATAGGGTCTTTTCCATGGTGGCACCTGTCCATGGTACAGCCTTTACTGGGACACTTACCTGGCAGTATTGCTGTTTTCTTTTTATTTCTAGACAGGTGGTGTGGAGTAGCGATTAGAGCATCAGAGCAGGAAGGACCCCTCAGCATGTGTCCCTCAGTGCAGGGGCCATCAGCCTCCACCAACAGGAAGAGATGGGCAGGATTGTGCCTTGGGGACACATCCAGTGTCCAAGTTCATCAAGGTTTGAAAAACAAAGCAAATCAAACTGTTGGTCATCTCTTCTTGTCAGGTGGTTGACTGACAGCTGCCGAAGAAGAGTCTCTGAGATGACAGGCCATCCGTTTTCATCTTTGCAGCCATGCTTATATAATTATGAGATTGTCTTCAAATGAGCAGCAGATCGGAGCTGACAGTTTAAGTGGCTTTTAGCTCCTTGGGGACCGGATGCATCACAAGCGAAGCTGCGCAACATGCAACATCCGAGAAAGGCTTAGCATTTCAGGCTGCCAGCTCTGGGTGGGGCAATGCCTGGGTAGTTGGGGTGGAGCCTGTGGGGAGGGGAGGGAGCAGAGAGGCCACCTTCCCCAGCAGCCATTTTCTCCAGAGGAACTGAGCTCTGCAGCCTGGAAAGCACCTGTAATCCCAGGAGATCGCCAAAGCCCACCTGTTTGCAGCATAGCTTCCTTGTGACCCACTCCTCTTGCTCTCCTCCCCCACCAAAAAGAACCCAAGAATGGAGTGGTCCATCTGGAAGGAGCCAGCAAAGCCTGGAAGAGGTTGGATTTTCAAGCCACACCAAGTTCAGCTACCACACAAAAGTCCAGGACAGCCTTTTTCAGGGGTACGAAGGGCCGGTTCAGGACAATGCATTTCTACGAGGTCAGCCTCTGCCCATTGAGAGGTCTCAGCTACTGGAAATTGTTGCTGTTCATCATCAACAACAAAAACAAAGTCTGTATCCCGCATTTTTGCCCTTCTAAGGGCCACCAAAGGCAGTTACATACCTGATGAGATCACATTTCAAGACCATTAAATTCTGTTCTCCCTTCTTGGGGGGTGAGGGGGTGGGCGGGGCCATGAGAAGCACAAATCATTCCTGGGCATCCTTTACAGGCATCCTTTTTAGCCCTCTCCCCCCTTCTGGCGGGATTCAGAGATCTCTGTTCCTATTCAAGTCTGATGAAGGGAGCTGTGATTCTTGACCGCTCAAAGCCCCGAAACTCTAGTTGGTCTCTGAGGTGTGGCTGCACTCTAAACAAACTGTTCTATTGCCGACCAGCACAGCCACCCTCTGTAACGCTCTTCTGTTGTGCTGCACTGCTTTTTCAAGTGCTGATTGAGATGCCAAAAGGAATCCATTTGCTTGCTTGCAGTCAGTAAGTGACTCCTGTTGGAGTGAGGCAGCTCAGCATGCCTGAACATTAGGAGGTGCTACATCGCTCTAAGGGTGTTTAGGTATTATCACCTTGAATGGGGCACCTCCCTTGGTCCTGACCAGGGAGCTGTGGTATATTTATTCCATATATGTATGTATGTAATGGAACAGTCTGCTCCTCCCCTACTATCTGTGGGATTTTGTTTGGTCCTACTGGGTGGAACTCTTGTTTCATTTTCCAGCGTCGTATGGTAGCTGAAGTTGTTAGTTGCTGGAGTTGTCTCCTTGCAAATAAGCAGCTGATGTTTTGAGCCACCTTGTCTCTGCTGAATGGACCTGAGCAGGGTTGGAATTCTAGCAGGAGTTCCTTTGCATATTAGGCCACACACCCCTGATGTAGCCAATCCTCCAAGGGCTTACAAAAAAGCTCTTGGAGGATTGGCTACATCACAGGGTGTGGCCTAATATGCAAAGGAGCTCCTGCTAGAATTCCACTCCTGGACCTGAGAACGGGTGCCTGAGTGAGTATTCTAGTCTGGGAACTGCAGCCAAAGAGGAACATTACAGGAGCTGCCTTCTGACCCCTTCTCTCTCTCAGTCTCTCTACATGGCCTTTTGTGGAGACACGCCCCTGCTGGTCTCTCCTGCGCAGACAGGGCCCCATGCCTCCACACACATGAGTGGCCACTTGTAATAGGGAAGTACCGTACTCTTTAGATTAGGCTTCTTTCTCTCCTTTCAACTGCAACATGAATGTGAACTGAATCTACTTGAATAAGTGTCCTTATTTTGCAATATACTCCTTGGGAAAGAGATCTCCTAGAAGCTGCTTTTTCAAGGACTGCTCTGTGAGAGTTACGGCTGACCCAAGGCCGTTCCAGCAGCTGCAAGTAGGTGAGTGGGGAATCAAACCCAGTTCTTCCAGATAAGAGTCTGTGCACTTAACCACTACAACAAAGTGGCTCTGTTTGTTTGGGCTCATTGTAGGGCTGGGAAGGCCCAGGCTAGCTCAGTCCCATCAGATCTCCGAAGCTAAGCAGGGTTGGCCCTGGTTAGTACTTAGATGGGAGACCACCAGGGAAGCTCAGGGTCATAAGGCAGAGTTGGGCATCTATGTTCATCTCTTGCTTTGACCTGGATGGTATCAGATCTCAGAAGCTAAGTAGGGTCACCCCTAGTTAATACTTGGACGGGAGACTGCCCATGAAGTCCAGGGTCACTATGCAGAGTTGGGCAATGGTCAACCACCTATGTTCATCTCTTGCCTTGACCTGGATGGCCCAGGCTAGCCCAGTCTCGTCAGATCTTGGAAACTAAGCAGAGTCAGCCCTGGTTGCCATTTGGACAGGAGACCATCAAGGAAATCCAAGGTCATTACATGGAGGCAGGCAATGGCAAACCACCTCTGAACCTCTCTTATCTTGAAAACCCTGCAATGTCCCCATAAGTCAGCTGTACCTTAACAGCACTTTACACACCCAGAGCTCAGAACCAGCGCAGAAGGGACAGGGCGTCCTGGGTTGGGAAAAGCCATCCTGTAAAGGAGAGCTTCCCTGCTTCTGACTGGTGGGACAGTTATATTGCCAAATGTCTCTTGGCCATGACTGGTGCCAAGGAAGTAGGAAGGAAATACAATAAGGGCTGTGCAGATTATCACTGAGAGCTAGTTTAGTGCAGTGGTTAAATGTGTGGACTCTAGTCTGGGAGAACTGGGTTTGATTCCCCACTTCTCCACATGCAGCTGCTGGGTGACCTCGAGTTAGTCACAGTTCTCTCCGAGCTGTTCTCTCAAGAGCAGTTTCTGTAAGGGCTCTCTCAGCCCCACTGGAGGCAGGCAGACTTTAGGACCTGGGGGAGTATGGAGAGGAGGAGATGCAGCTGCCATCTCCCCTGCAGCATCCAAAGGACATCTCTGCATTGCAAGGGAGCAAGCCCTGTGGCCAGTTCAGGCTGCTCTCCCCGCCTTCCAGATGCTCCTGGGTCCCTGGCTGGCCACCTCCCTGCTCTGACAATGATTTTGCATTAGCCTCACCTACAATTTGTGCCATCTCCTGAAGCGCTATTGGCTGCCTTGTCGATTTCCACTCTTTAGACTGCGGCCCATCCCAGGGAAGACATTATTGTGATGGGGTGGGAGAGCTTGATGCATGCCTTGCTGAGCAATCAGTGGACGGCAGGCACACCAACGCACAGCTCTGGGACTAATGTATCTGTATGTATCGACATCCATCTCTATATACATTTTCATCTGCTTTCATCTTTCCTTCCCATTTTTCAGCATCTGTTTAAAGTATTGGTCCATTCACTTCGTGGTGCTTGTGTAAGCTACTGCAAAGCCTTCCTGGACAGTCTCTCCGTTTCTCGGGGGTGGGGGCAGGGGCAGGGTTCCCGGTTCATTGGCAGTGGCCCCTTTCTTTTGCTCTGTCTGTGGGTCTCAGACTTCTTGAATTGCGACTGGCTCTGTACTCTCCAGGACCCATTTTCAAAAGAAGTCCTTGCTGTCACCTGCTCCATCCCCTAATATTTCACACAGGAAACTTATAGCAGTTAACAGGGAACAAGATTAAATTCTATGGGAACAAACTAAACCACTAGAGCAAAATTTGTCATGGATTTTGCTCTGTTTATGGTTT
The DNA here is from genome assembly GCF_032191835.1 of Heteronotia binoei. Taxonomy (NCBI): domain Eukaryota; kingdom Metazoa; phylum Chordata; class Lepidosauria; order Squamata; family Gekkonidae; genus Heteronotia; species Heteronotia binoei. The sequence goes on along the minus strand of NC_083224.1, from coordinate 204,385,065 downwards.
ACCACCATTAACTTTCACATACTTTTAAAGCAGTTTGTGACAGTTTGTGGATAAAGCAGAATCTGCCATCCCCGTGAAAGCCACAGAAACAGTTCCGCTGTTTTTCAGGCTTTCTGCAAACCCTGTTGTCCCTTTCAATGGGTTTTGTACGGCCACAAAGAACAAACCAGTTCAAGTTAGCAAATGAACCTCTTGATTTGACTTAGTTCCTGTTCTGGGTTGGTCACAAACCATGAACTAAACAATGAACCCAATTTTTCCAGTTTGTGCCCATCCCTACCCACTAGATGGGGAATCCCATCTCCAACCCCCTCACCAACCCTGGAACATTTCTGGGCCCCACTATCAGGCCTCAGTTCAGCGGGAGTTCACAGGAGCACAGCTCCTGAACCTTTCTGACAGTGCCCCCCCTCCTCCCCACCTACCTACCTTGTTCATTGAATAGTTGGTGTGGCTGCATAACAACCCCTGGATTAGGAGAGCGGCCACCAGGGGCTTTGCCATGCCCCCCAGCAGCTCTCATTAACCCCTTCTCCACTTATATGATTTGGGGCTGTGGGTGGCTTGCTGGCCTTTTGACTGGGAGGGGGCAGCCCAGGAGAGAAGAAGAAGAAGACTGCCGATTTATACCCTACCCTTCTCTCTGAATCAGAGACTCAGAGCAGCTTACAATCTCCTAGATCTTCTCCACCCACAACCCTGTGAGGTGAGGAGGGTGGCTGAGAGGGCTCTCACAGCAGCTGCCCTTTCAAGGACAACCTCTTCCAGAGCTCCTGGGTTCCTCAGCTGGAACCTGAGGCAGCTAACACCAGCTCTGCTGATGTGTTGTCTGTACATGTGCAGACAATGCTTTTTTATTGGGGGACAATTTAACACCCCCCCCCCCCAATATATTTTGATAAGTTTTCAGATTTTTCTGCAAACCCAGGGTGGCAAAGTTGCTGAAAAATTTCTTTAGTGTCAGTGTGTCCCCAGCGCTTGGATTTAGATACCTGCACTTTGCTATTAGATTCATAGATTTGTCATATTCAGTGTGTATATTCCATTTTTGAAAAATGGCTCAATAAATGGCCATTTTGTATACTGCATAGAGCCAAGCACAGATTTTCTACAATGGAGCGGGGGGCGGGGTGAATAGCTGACGGGGGAAGGCAATGGCAAACCACTGTGTAAAAACTCTGCTGTGAAAGCAGCGTCACCCCAGAGTCGGAAATGACTGGTGCTTGCACAGGGGACCTTTCCTTCCTTTCCAGATTATGCTTTTCAGTATGATTTGTAAGTTGCCTTGAGTCACAGAGAAAAGTGGGATATAAATATCTGAATAAGTAGCTTGAGCAGGTTGATAACATTTAAGCAATTTCATGTCTCCTGTTCTCCAAAGGCCAATATAGTGGACAGGGATAAGTAGACCTGATCTCTGGAGGCCAGGTCTACAGGAAAGGGGCAGGCAGATCTGTTCTCCAGATGCCTGCTCTACCCCCATACAGGACAACATTTTCTATAATGAAAACTAATTTGATTCTATTTTCTCTTGTAATGTTTAAATTATTCTTAAAATATAGTTTGAATATAGTTAAAATAATTCATTCTGAGATTTGTTCAGGGTTTTGAAAATAATCTTCTAAAAACTAATTTGCACAAAAGTCAAATGTAGACACACTCACAACTTTAATGCTACTAGCCTTTTCACTCACAAGGTAGAGTTTTCGCTCACAACACTGTGGAGCTTAGAGGGAATGATGTATATTATTCCCTTCTTACTACCCACCCACATAAGACTTGTGAGTGTTTTCTCACGGTCCCGTGTAATGGAAGTGCAGGATTTTTACTAATTTTTCAGACATTTTGCTTCAGGAACACTCAAATGTGTCTGGGGAACTCTCAAAGAGCGGATCCAGTGCTGCCATCGAGTTGCATCCTATAGGAAACTTCAAGGCAAATGCTGAGGTTCCACTGAGATCAAATTGCTGGATGATATTTATAGAGGAGCCAAACAAACAGAGATCCCTAATTGTTTGGCTGGCAGACCTACGAAATGTATGTGACTGATTTCGCACTAGGCTTGTTCCTTGTGGAGAGCCCTTTTACTACTGGGGCTTCTCTCCATTTTTGCACAAGTTGCCTCAGAGTTGTGAGTTGGCGTGCTGCTATTCTGCAGCAAGCAAGATCCTCTGACAAACAGTTTCTGCTTGCTGCAGAAAAGCAGCACCAACTAGCAACTCCACGGCAGCTTATGTGAAAATGGAGAGAAGCCCCGGGGGCAAAAGAGCTCTCTACCCAAAGAAAGCCCTAGTTTGAAATCGGTCTCTGTTTCATTTTCCACTCTCACTTCAGTGTTGATCTGGTGCAGGGATCCCCAACTTTTTTGAGCCTGCCAGGCATCTTTGGTATTCTCACATAGGGTGGTGGGTGTAGTCACAAAATGGCTGCCAAAGGAGATGGAGCCAACTGCAAAATTCAGGGAGTTAAGATACAAATACCTCTAATGGCAACTCTTCAACATTTCAGGCTGAAGCTCTGCTTGACAGGTTGCCTTTTAAAATGAACATATTGTTTTCAAAGGTTTTCTTGGTTACCCTCAGCTTCCCCTCAGTCACACAATGAAAATCTATGTGTTGTGGTGGCAGCTGCTGCCGAAGCAAGATTTTTTAAGGTCTGCAGAGCCAATGAGTCAGAAGCCCTGCTAGACAAAGCCCCACTTTCAAAAGCACTTGGCAGGAGGCAGCACACAAGGTGCCCACTGGCACAGCACTGGGGACCCCGCAGCAAGGCTCCCTCTAAGATGAGGAGTCTTGGGAGCAAAAAATCTATGTTGTGAGGTACTGGCATTAAAGTTGTGAGTGACTAATAGAGGATGAATATAAGGAAAAGGAAAGGCTGGATTGTAAGAATATTAAGTATTGTAGGAACTTAGGAAACAATCTACCTTTGCTCTCTGTTTTAATAATTTTGTGGATTTTGTATTTTATTGGTTTTGTTTATTTATTTGTAACTGGATTATGAAACAGGAAACAATAACAGGATGTATGGCATATAGATGTAATGTAATGTATTTGAAGAATTTATAATCAATAATTTTTTTCAAAAAAAAAGTTCTGAGCGACTGCATCCATTAGTGTGCTTTGGGGGGCCATTTTCCCCAAGCTAAGACAAAAAGGTGTGAGCTGGAGGCTAAATAACTGTGAGCTAGCTCATGCTAACTCAGCTTAGAGGGAACCCTGCCCCTGAGGTATTTATTTATTTAATTGGATTTATATCCTGCCTTCCCTGCAGAAGCAGGCTCAGGGCATACAATAAAGAATTTACATTAAAAAGCATTAAGGACAGTTTAAGAACAATTTGGTGCTAGTTTTAGTACAGATTAAGATGGTGTTCAATGAGCTTAAGCATCCACTAGATCTAACATCTCAGTAATACTGTGAAGATAGATACCGTGAAGTCTCTGGCTCTTGTACCTTGGCCAAAATAACCTTGATTTTAAAATATTTTAAACATATCTCTGTGTGTGACTGCCCCCCCCCCCCCCACCATGCACATGCCCCTTCTAATTTTGAAAGCCTTCCAGACCAGGCGCAAAACCTGGCAGATAAGAGGGGGAGCATCCTTCCTTCTTGTAGTAAGAAGGAAGTATCTGAGCTGGAAAGAGAGCTTGTGCGTGTGTGAGTGGGAGAGTAAATCCAGCAAGGAGCGCAGCCTCTCCTAATGAGTCTCTCTGGGTTTTCCGACTTCAGAAATCTTACAGCACTAATGACGGAGTGAAGAGACCCCAGTCGCTGTGCTTATCTTAGCAGCAGGCACATTGCCTCATTGATTTAACGCTGCTTTGCTTCATAGATTTCTTATTTGTTATCTTGCTGCGGGTCAATCGGAGGGGGATGCGCCAGGCGACAAAGCCACCCTGCTTGGAGAGTTAAATGAGTGAGTGAGGAAGGGGAAAGTGGAAGATTAAGCATCTGTCTCCCTGACTTCCTGAAGTGTTTTTTTTTTTAAAAGAAACAGCCGTCCTTTGAGTCAGGCACAGAAGGAGTTGCAGCAGGACTTGTTAAAGGCCCACCTAGGGGGGCTGTGTCATGCACCAGAGGTCTCGCAAACTAGCAGCAGGATCTGAGCACCACCGGGAGCGCTTGCTGCCACTGCAAACCTCCTCGTGGCTGTGCTATGGCACCACCACCACTGATGGCTAAAAGGCAACACCACCGCATCTGCCTCTTGACTGGGTTATAGCGCCACTGCCAGTGATGGCCATAAGTCAGTACTGCAGCATCTGGCTCTTTGCTGTGTTTTAAAGCCACTCCCACCAACAGCAGCACTGCAGCAAGTGTCCCAGGAAGGGGTCTGGCTATGGGTGAGGGTGACCCTGTGTCCGTCTGCCTGAAGCAGGAGAAAAGAGCTGGAGTCAAGCAGCTAATATTTGCAGCAGGGGAAGAGCTTTCATGAGTCACTGCTCACTTCTTTAGATAGATCAAGATGGGTGGCCGTGTGAATCTGTCTATAGAAGGGAAACGAGCAAGAGTCCAGTTAAAGACTAACATTTGTGGCAGGGGAGAGAGACAGTTTGGTGTAGCTCTTATGTGGGAGAACTGGGTTTGATTCCCCACTTCTCCACTTGCACCTACTGGAATGGCCTTGGGTCAGCCAGAGCTCTCCTAGGAGTTGTCCTTGAAAGGGCAGCTGCTGTAAGAGCTCTCACAGCCCCACCTACCTCATAGGGTGTCTGTTGTGTGTGTGTGGGGAGGGGGGAGGTAAAGGAGATTGTGACTGCTCTGAGATTCAGGGTATAGGGTGGGATATAAAACCAATATCTTCTTCTAGTCACTGCTCACTTCCTCAGATAGATAAAGATGGGTGGCTGCCTTAGTCTGTCTGTAGAAGGGAAAAGAGCAAGACTCCATAAATGTTGTTAGTCTGGAAGGTGCTGCTGGACTCCTGCTCTTTTCTCCTGCTACAGACAGGCTAACAGGGCCACCCTCCTTGATCTCTCTCCTGTCTAGTTTTCCTCCCTTCCCTACCCCTGGTAGCCTCTCTCCTGGGAAAAATCTGGCAGAGTTCTTCAGAGCCAACTGCCTGGCCACTTCCAGTTACATGGTGAGGAACCTGAAAAGACTTATGAGAGACCCCTCACTTTCCCCTGAATCCCTTCCCAGGACAATTGACTCAGCAACTCTGGGTTGGGGAATTCCTGGCAGCTAGAGAGGTTCCTCAGCAGAACAGGCTTCTTCAGGAGGTGATGGACTCTCCTTCTTTGGAGGTTTTGAAGCAGAGGCTAGATGGCCATCTGACAGCAAGGCTAATTCTGTGAACTTAGGCAGGTCATGAGAAGGAGGCTGCATCAGTGCTTGTGGCCCTTTCTTACACACCCACGGAAATGCTGATTGCCGCTTTGAGGTCAGGCCAGTTTTCTCCAGGCCAGTTTGGCCAGGGATCCTGGAGGAGGGGTTTTTTCTTGCCATCTTCTGGGCATGGGCAGGAGTCACTGTGTGTGTGGTGGGGGCAGGTATTTGTGAAGTGCCCTTTGCAGGATGTGTCAGAAAGATATATAGATGAGCAACTTTGGTTGCAGTTTTAAGAAAACTTTCCTGGGAGAAAGCAGCCTTGAATAAAATGGGACTGACATCCAAGTAGATCTGCTTTTGATCAGTGTTCCCTCCAAGTAGACCTGCTTTTGATCAGTGTTCCCTCTAAGTGCGAGCCAACTCACAGTTTTTTAGCCTTCGACTCACACATTTTTGTCTTAGCTCAGGAAGGATGCCCCCAAAGCAAACTAATTTATGCAATAGCCACATCGCTTGCTCACAACTTTAATGCCAGTAGCTCACAAAGTAGAATTTTTGCTCACAAGACTCCACAGTTTAGAGGGAGCACTGCTTAGGATAGTATCTGATGAGTCTTTGAAAATCTGGATCTTCTGTTAGTAAAGCAGTTCATTTTTACTTGGCCTTCATGATCTTGTAAATCCAACTGCTATTATTTTAATGTAATTGCTTGTTGCTTTAGGATCACCATTTTCATGGTTTTTAAATAAGCTTTTTATGTCACATGCCTTGGGTTGGTTGTAAAGCTATCCGCCCATATAGGAAGCTAGAAAAATATCATCCAGAGTCAAATGCGGATATCAAATATCATTTGGAAGATGTCTGAAAATATACTCAAAGTTCAAACAGTAGAAGTGGCATTTTGGATAGAGCAAATTCTTTGCAACTCTTGTTTGTAATCACCGTGTCTAGCAGGAAGGGGGGGAGGGTCATGCCAATCAGAAAAGCTGCAATACCAGGCTTCCCAGATAGAAGGTGGGGGTTTGATGGGCTGGGGTTTCTCCCTTGGTGTGCAAAAGAATAGGTTTTTGCAAAAGAACCAAAAGTAGCAGAGAAAAACAAACAGCTGACTGAGTATGTCCAGGCAACATGGAATACTGAGAGCTGTTCTGGAAAACAGGGACAGGGGCTTGTTTTTATCCTGGGGAGAGGTGTGCATGTCGCTGGTAAGGTGATGATTTTGTTCCTCCTCCCCCCTTCACTGTTGCTTGGATCCACACTAAAAATTTCCATAAACTCCAGAATTTCCTTCCACAAAGTATGATTTTCCCACCTGCCTGTTCCTGAATTCTTTAAGCAGGGACACACACACACACCCTGGAACAAGATTTCAGGGGGCATTTTTGGCTGCCACGAGGGGTGGGTAAGAAATTCATATTCACCCAAGGTAACATTAATCTGCATCCAGCGGCAAATCAGCTCTGCTGAAGGGTTCCCATTCTCCTGCCCCCAGAGGGTTTTCCCCCAATTTCAGTGCCTCCAACCCATTGGCACAGAGATGGCCAGCAGGGGAGCCCCGCCCCTGAAGAGCTCCATCATCACCCACAAGTGACATCATCATGCCAAGCACATCATGCAGTTAAGCTCTAGCATTTGGGTGAAAAACTCTATGGTGCCATAGATTTTTAACCCAAATGCTAGAGGATTCCCGACATGGCATGCCTGATGGGATAATGTCACTTCCAGATGACATCATAGAATCATAGAGTTGGAAGGGACCTCCTGGGTCATCTAGTCCAACCCCCTCCACAATGCAGGAACTTCACAAATACCTCCCCTTAAATTCACAGGATCAGCATTACTGTCAGATGGCCATCTAGCCTCTGTTTAAAAACCTCCAAGCCCACCACTGTCAAGCATGAGATTTCAAAATAACCAGTCCTTGGGCTTTGAAACAAAGTTTGGTTTATTGATAATCCATGTGGCTCAGTTGAGCTAGGTATTGGAACTGATACTTAGTAACAACAGAATACAAGCTTTAAAATGGCACATCAAAGGTTCTATAAACAATTCTATATTCATGTGTGAAATTCACATTCTAACTTCCTTATCTCTATTGCAGTTGGCACATCCTGGGTCCAGGCCTCGCTGGGCCTGGGAATGAGTCCCAGGAGGTCTTATCTTCAAAGAGGACATTCCTGCATTTGTTAGTAAAAGCGAAAGAAGCAATGGAGGGGGTTTGCTACTTTGATGTGCCTGAATCTAATTCAGGGTTAGTAACAATTCTATGATCTGACAATTATAACAACTAGAAAATTCACAATACTTGACATACTGCCCCCCCCCCAAGCTCTTGCTCGGGGTTTGTCTGGGTGCAGCAGGTAAAATCTTTTAAGGAGGAGGGGGGCCCGGAGGTCGGATGCTTTTACCCATTCATCACAACTGGGGGAAAATACTTCCAGCGTACTAGGAAGTAGAGTACCCCCCCTTTTTTTCTTTCACATCCAATATCTCCTGCACCTCATGGTGACTCTGACCCTCCACTTGAATAGGTTTGGGCTTCGGCGGGCGAGGGTGCCAGCTCGTAGCTCCCGGATCTCGCCGAAGAAGGCTGCAATGGAAAACAGGATGGATTTTACTAAACAGTTTTGGCAATTCCAACTCCACTGTCACTTTATTTATCACCCTCTTTATTTTGAATGGCCCCAAGTATTTTTACGTGAGCTTCCTGGAAGTCTGTGGCAAAGGCAAGTTCTTTGTAGACAGGAATACAGTTTCTCCTACTTTAAAATCCCATTCCGGGGCATGTTTTTTGTCATAATGCACTTTGTAATCCCATTTGGCCATTTCCAGGTTTTCTTGAATTATAGACCACCCTTTCCCTAGCGTTTCCCACCATTGCTGACAGGAGGTGGGGGGCTTGTCCCCACTGCCGCTGGGCAGCAGTGGGAATGGTTTTCTCTCATAGCCATTGACACTTTTGAAGGAAGTTTCTTTGGTTGAGCTATGGAGACTATAATTGTATCCATATTCTGCGAATGGTAACAGCTCCACCCAGTCTGCTGGAAGTTCACATAGCACCGTTTACGCGTTCCGTCTGCCCGTCCGTCTGTGGGTGGTAGGCAGAGCTCAACCCCTGTTCCATGCCTGTTAGTTTACAAAACTCCCACCAGAAGTTGGCAACGAATTGCGAGCCGCGGTCACTAATGACCTTATCAATGAATCAGTGGACCTTAACAACATGTTGGAAAAACAAATAGGCAAGCTTCTTTGCTGTAGGCAATTTTTTACAGGGAATGGAAATGGGCTTGCTTTGAGAAAATATCCACCACCACCAATATTACAGTTTTGCCCTGAGAAGCTGGTAGTTCCACTATAAAGTCCATAGAGACAACAGACCAAGGATGTTCTGCAGTGGGAGTGGGCTGGAGGAGGCGGGGGGGGGGGGTTCCACCTACTTTCTTTGGCGTTATACACACCAGGCAAGTGGTCACAAATTCTGAAATGTCTTTACAATAGCAGTGTTGTAAGACCTCTTGCCTCAGTCTTTTTGGCACATACAATTTCCCGTCGTGGGCCTGGGAATGAGTCCTAGGAGGTCTTATCTTCAAAGAGGACATTCCTGCATTTGTTAGTAAAAGCGAAAGAAGCAATGGAGGGGGTTTGCGATTTTGATGTGCCTGAATCTAATTCAGGGTTAGTAACAATTCTATGATCTGACAATTATAACAACTAGAAAATTCACAATGCTTGACAATCACCTCCTGAGGAAGCCTGTTCCACTGAGGAACCGCTCTGTCAGGAAGTTCTTCCTAATGTTGAGCTGGAAACTCTCCTGATTTAATTTCAACCCATTGGTTTTTGTCCTACCTTCTGGGGCCAGAGAAAACAATTCCACCCCATCCTCTATATGACAGCCCTTCAAGTACTTGATGATGATCATATTACCTCTCAGCCGCCTCCTCTCCATATGAGCATGCTATGAGCCCATGAAAAAAGTCCCCCACCAGCAGCCAGGTAAGATCTGGCAACCCTACCTGCTGGGCAAAAGGTCCACCTGGCCCCACCCATTTTCTAAAGCTCACTTTTCAGGCAGCAATAGAGGTGTCAGCTGGCCCCATGGCACCCACACTGGCACTGCTGTGTTGGAGACCCCAGATCCAGGTACTTGTCCCTGGTCTCATTTGTAAAGTGACCCTGCGTTGGCTCTTTCTGAGAAAAAGAAGTCCAAACATACGGAAGTGTTTGAACAGAATTCATATAAGCAAGGGTCATTTTGTAGAAAAATTGGTGGTGGGGCTCATTAGCATATGCCGCCCCCCCCACCAGCCAAAAGCAAGCTGATGCAAGAATGGAGAGCCCCGCGTGAGTGAGGCCTTCTGGGCTTGCTAGAGGTCCAGCCAGCCCAAGCAGGCCTCACTCACCTGGGGCTCTCCTGGGCCGCCCCCCCCCCTGCCAGTCAAAAGGCCAGTAAACCACCTGCTGCCCAAAACCACATAAGAAGTGGAGAAAGGGTGGTGCAGGCTTCTCCAGGGGTTAATGAGGGCTGCTGGGGGTGTGGCAAAGCTCCTGGTGGCTGGCTGGCTGCCCTCTTTCCTTCTCCAGGGATTATTATGCAGCTGCACCTCCGATTCAATGGACAAGGTAGGTGGAGAGGAAGAGGGGGAACCCTCAGAAAGGTTCAGGAGCTGCACTCCTGTGAGCTCCTGCTGAATTCAAGGCCTGCATATAAGGCAGCTTCACATTTTCAAGAGCACAAAACCTTGTTGTCATTCCAGTATCCATTTTCTGGTTTGAGGAACAGTGCTGTCTGGGCTGGGCTAGCAAAGAGGTCCAGAATAGAAGCAGGTTGTAGATTTCAGGGGTGGGGGGAGTCTGGGGAGGGAGGGGTTTGGGGGAGGGGTGGCCTTTCACCTTCCAAAACAGCCATTTTCTCCAGCGGGACTGATTTGCGTCACCTGGAGATCAGTTGAAATCCCAGGAGATCCCCAGCCACCACCTGGAGGTTAAAGTAACCAGAGACAGGATTGGCAAATGAAACTTAAACAATAACAACTGTGATATGTTTACCAAAAAAAATTCAGTTCTTTCAAGTGCTTGAAAATCTAGTCAGTTTCTTGCAGGGGTGGAATTCTAGCAGGAGCTCTTTTGCATATTAGGCCAGACACCCCTTATGTAGCCAATTCTCCAAGAGCTCACGAGGCTTTTTTTGTAAGCTCTTAGAGGATTGGATACATCAGGGGGGTTGGCCTAATATGCAAAGAAGCTCCTGCTAGAATTCCACCCCTAGTTCCTTGGCTGCCTGTTCTCTCTCAGAGCTATTCAGGCCTACGAGAGAGGACATGCAGCCAAGGATCTGAGTAGGACTAGATTTTGTGGAGTCTACACGTCTTCTGCTCTGGGGAAGCCTATTGAAACATGTATTTGAGCAAGCCTATGCAGAATCATGATTCCTTATGCTACTTGAATTCAGGAGTAAGGAAGACACAAAGACACGAATGTTTTCTTGACTTTTTGCACTTTAATTGCATTGGAGGATGCTTGAAGTGAAGTGAAGAGGACCAGACCGTCTCCTGCAATAGAAAAGAGTATCTTGTTATTGCAGTGTGCTTGTTAAATACCACTGAGTGATATTTATGTCCATGTGAATTCATAGAATTGTGTTAATATTTATCAAATGCTTGAAATAATTTAATTGGTTTTTCATAAATATATCACAGCTATCATTGTTTAATTTTCATCAACCAACTAGAGGTTGGCAACACCCTCAGCCGCCCTGAGCCCGCTTCGGTGGGGCAGGGCGGGATATAAATCGAATGAAATAAATAAATAAACACAACCCTATAAAATGAAGTATCAGGAGGGAGGCCCTGCTGTTCCTGGCCAGTCCTTCTCTTTGTCCATGATGGCAACAATTCATAAGAACCTAAGAGAAAGAGAAGCCAGGTCCAGCTTTCTGGGGCAACAGAAAATAATTCTGCACCATCCTGTATATGACAGCCCTTCAAATCCTTGAAGATGGTGATCACATCACCTCTTAGCTGCCGCCTCTCTAGGCTAAACATGCCCAACTCCTTCAACCTTTCTTCATAGGACTTGGTCTCCAGACCCCGAAAGATCTTTATTGCCCTCCTTTGGACACGTTCCAATTTGTCTATATCCTTCCTAAACTGTGGTGCCCAAAACTGAATACAGTGCTCTAACTGAGGTCTAACCAGAGCAAAGCAATACTATCAATTCTCATTATCTGGATAGTATACTTCTGTTGATACAGCCCAAAATCACATTTGCCTTTTTAGCCACTACATCACATTGCTGACTCATATTCACTGTATGGTCCACTAAAAGTGTGTGGTCCACTAAGACACACACTACTGCTCAGAAAAGTCTCCCCCATCCTATAATGATTCATTTGATTTTTCCTACCTAAATGCAGAACTTTACATTTATTCCCGTTAAAATTCATTTTAGCCCAGTTTTCCAGCCTTTCCAGACTTCCTTTCATCTGTTTCAAGCCTACTGGTCATTATTCCATTGAGTGCCCACAAGTTCTTGTATTGAGAGTAACAGAGAAAAGGACTTCTTTCTCTACCTGCTCTATCCCGTGCATAATTCCGCTCTTGCCCCCGACCGTTTACAGTATTATATTTCTTTTACTCATTTTTTGCCATCAAGCCACAGCTGAATTATGGCAACCCTTCAGGGGTTTTCAGGGCAAGAGGTGTGCAGAGGTGCTGTAGCATTGTCTGCCTCTGCATAGCGACCCTGGACTTCATTGGTGGTCTCCCATCCAAATACAAAAGGGAGAACAGCCACTCCCTTGCACCTGTGGGAGTGCTGGTCCAACACCCAATCACCTGCGAGAAGGGGGAGGGAATGTCAGAGGGAAACACAGTAGGAGCTGGGTTCAGATCTGCCTCAGGGAGTCAGCAGTGAGAGGTCAGGTCTGGCTCAGGAGAAGAGCAGAGAGAGTGAAGGGCAGTGTTGCTTGGGAGTTTTGGCTCCACTTCTGACAGTGGTTTGGGCAATGAGCAGGCCTCGTGCCATTGAGTCTGGCCCTTAGGGAAGGGCAGGCTGGTGTGTGTCTGAGAGAGGATCCAACTTAGTGGCTAATCAATAAATGGCTATTTATACTGGAAGCATTAAAGGAAACTGAAACTACTCTCTGAATTGCTATGCCTCTACCAGGGTTTCTGTTTGTCCGTTTGGAGACCTGAGCTGCTGAACCAATTTGTCAATAAACAGCAGAGATGGAAGTCCTGCCTGCCTCAGCGACTTCCATCTCAGTGGTTTCTATATCTATGTATCTGATAGCCAAGATGTTAATGCCATGGGCAGGTCACTGCACCCTTCAGGTCCGACTGAGTGTCCCTGCCTGCCTCTGGCTAGCCGCTCAGCAGATTTAGTTATTTATTTAGCTTTTTATTTTTTTTAATTTAACAATTAATCTTTATTAAAAGAATCAATACCAAAATATACATGTCTTTCTTCGTATACAAAACATTGGCAAATGTAAGAACAAAGGACAAAGTACATTTCCAAAATCTCAAACAAAATGATTATCAATTCTGGTGACCATATAAATAGTGCTGGGTGCACTCAAAAAAAATCAAAGAACTTAAAAAGAAAAAAGAAAGGGGGGTTAAGGAGAGAGGGGAATAGGAATGAAATTGCAGAGGAGATCAGTGCAATGCTAGCAGAGAAAGATAGTCTGTAGATGATATCAACCACCTTGAACTGGAGAGCCCATATTCCGGGTTTGATTCCCCACTCCTCCACTTGCACCTGCTGGAATGGCCTTGAGTCAGCCATAGCTCTGGCAGAGGTTGTCCTTGAAAGGGCAGCTGCAGTGAGAGCCTGCTCACCTCACAGGGTGTCTGTTGTGGGGGAGGAAGATAAAGGAGATTGTGAGCCATATAAATCCAATGTCTTCTTCTTCTTCCATGAAAGGAAAGGTTCCAACTCGTGGAGAAAAAAAGAATGGGTTTGAGAGGTGTCAGGTATTTTGTCTAGCAAGAAATATTCCCATAGTTTAAATGGCCATGTTTTAATCAAAGGTGAATCATGTGTCTTCCATTTAATAGCAATAGAATTTTAGCTGCTGTAGACATAATCGAGAGGCTCCTTTTGAGGCTTTGTTAGCTGTAGATGTTCTCACAGATTCAATAGAAGAACTTGTGGCAAGCAGGGCATGTGGATACCCATAATATGCTGAATGTGCTGCAGAACTGTTTGCCAGAAAGTTTTTACAGCCGGACAAATGTGAGCATATTTATGCCCACCCATAGGGACTATTGGATTCTGGAATGCTCTGTGGAAACCAGTGCCCTTCAGCAACTCCTTAGATGAGCTGATAGAAAACTGGAATTTCTGTCACCCCCTGACATCCTCTTCATCCCCAACATAAATCATCTCCCTGGTATACTGTGGAATTTAGGGAGAAAAAAATGGAACTTAGACAATTAGAGCGAGTTTGGCGGTGGGTTCATGATGAAGCTACACAAGCTTCTTATAGGGACCCACATACCTTTGGAACGATCTCTCTTGATATGCCCCACCCCAACAGGGCATTTGCTCATGTACCAAAAAATCTCCTAGTGGCCTGCAGCCTGAGAGAGATCCAGCTGTCCTCAACCAGGGCCAGGGCCTTTTCGGCCCTGGCCCCTGTCTGGTGGAACTCTCTGCCAAAGAACCTTCATGCAGGATTTATTACCCTTCTGCAGGGCCTGTAAGGCAGATATGTTCCGCCAGGCCTTTGGTTGAGAACAGTATGGGGACAGATAATCTAGTACTTCTGGTTCCCCAGCATCCTTATCTAGCTCAGAAGTAGTGACCCTTCACTTCTGCCATCTGTATTATCTTAAATTAGAAACTGCATTTTAACTGTATTTTAATTGTTATTTGATATGACTGATTTAGATTAATTATTGTTTTGAGTGTTTTATCCTGGTGGAAGCTGCCCTGAGCCCTGAAGGAAGAGCAGCCTGAAAGTCTGAAGAATCAATACGGAAATAAATCACAATTGTCGCAGGGCTAGCCTGGGCTATCCAGGTCAGGGCAAGAGATGAACAGGGCTGGTTTGCCATTGCCTGCCTCTGCGCCACAACCCTGAGCTTCCTTGCTTTTCTCCCATCCAAGTAAAAACCAGGGCCAATCCTGCTTAGCTTCTGAAGTCTGAGGAGATTGGGTGGGTCACCCAAGGCAGGACCTCAGGGCCTTCACCAAAGCACAATGCCCAGGATTCTTGGGTGTTAAAAGTAGTACAAAGACAATACAAACATCTAGTATGGATCACTCATGGGCAACCTTCTTTTGCAGCGAGACAACTGGCCATTAGCATTCAGTTTCTGTCTGTAACCATTTTGTGCTGTCCCCCCCCCCTTTTTTTTTTCTTCACCATGACGTTAAGCAAATGCTGAGCCTCAGGATGTGGGATGTATTAAATTAAAATTAAATAAATTAAATAAATTTAATGTATAAATAAATAAATGTATTAAATAAATTAAAATAAGAGTTTTCGTCAAACTTAGGCAAATTTCTTGCGGGGGAAGGGAGAGAGCATTCACACATCCCTGGTTCATTCTGATTTGGATTTCTGATTTGTTATGATCAGCCAGATCCACATAAGGAGGGACTGTGCCTCAGTCCACTCGTAGAGCTTCTGCTCGGCACGCAAGAGGTCCCAGGTTCAATCCCCAGCATCTCCCATTCAAAGCACCAAATAGTGGGTGATGGGAAAGGCCTCTGCCCAAGAGAGCAATGTGGGGGATGGGAAAGACCTCTGCCTGGAGAGCCACTGCCAGTCTTAGTAGCTCTTGGGGGCCCAAAGGTCTTGTTCAGTATACTAATGCAGCTTCATGTGTGGGGAGGGACAGCTGCTCAGTGGAAGAGCCTCTGCTGGGCAGGCAGAAGCTCTCAGGTCCAATTCCTATTTTAGTTTAGTTTCATAGAATCATAGAGTTGGAAGGGAGCTCCAGGGTCATCTGGTCCAACCCCCTGCACAATGCAGGAAACTCACAAATACCTCCCCCTAAATTCACAGGATCTTCATTGCTGTCAGATGGTCATCTAGCCTCTGTTTAAAAACCTCCAAGGAAGGTGTGGCGGAACCGGCCCGATTCTGCCTTCAGACCCGGTCCCGTCAGCTCCCTATTGAGTCGCCAACGCCTGGAGGGAGCTATTTCTCCTCCTGCCCCTTGGGCGCTCTGCCACCACCTGCTCAGTCCCGGGGTTCCGATTGAGAGGAACAGGACTCCCAATCCCCCTCTCCGTCTAAGAGGCCAGGCCTCAAGGTCCTCTGCCACCCTGCACTTGGGTTTCACAGAGACCTTAGCGCTTCTTTGGGGCACCCCTGGAGGATTGGCACCGTATCCAACTGCATGCCTTCCCCCTTTCCCGGGGCCCCCTTCTCAAAAACAGCGTGGTCTAAAGCGGTTTGGGGATCTATGTGGTACAGAGTTTGACTGCCAGCATTTAAAACAGAAAAACTATTTATTTAAAAGAGAAAAGTATAGGGAAAGAAAAACAAACCAAAAACAGTTGCATCTACAAAATTAGCACAGCACAGCAAACAGCCTGACAAACAAAATGTGTTATAAACGCGTCCTGCTGGCCCTGATCTAAACTTGCCCTGTCTTGTGAATTACTTACTTAGTCTGCCTGCCTGGGCCCTCCCAGGCAGGAGCCTCCATTGCTCACCACATGCTCGCTCGAGCCCCAGTTCAAATCTGGCTTCTCTTCCTGCCTAACACATGCAAGGAACAACAGCACTTCCTGCCTCTCTAGGAGATTTTCCCCCTAGCGTTGTTGGTTTGGCTCTGGAAGGGAGGGGGGAGGGAGGGGAAGGCTACAACGCCTGCTGAGGGATTTACTGATCCCTGCCAAATGAAGCACCACCACTGACTAAAATGGCGTTTCTCCACACTTCCCCCTCCTTAAATTCTGAGCCGGAGGGGTTGCCTCCTACAGAGGTGACCCCGTAGCAGAATCCAATCAAACAAGGAGAAACCCATTAACCAAAATATTACACAAACATTCAGGTATTTCTCCAATAATACACAAAGTCCAGCACCCTAGGTGCCCATGTCCCTTCTGGACAACAAGTCGCATTGCTGCATTCAGAAGGAATGTCCAGTCTTTAAGATGTACTCCTCCATCTCCCAGGACCACCTCTGGAGTTTGGTGCTTTCCCTCCGTTGCTGCTGTTGCTGGGGTGAGTGGTCCATCAAAGGAGGAAATTCCTGGCCCCACATATGAGGTTGGAAACTGCACAGTTCCCCCACAGTTGCCTCTTCTTTATCCCTCATTGGTGGAATGTTCCCTCTGTCCACTCTGTCCTCCCAGAAAACTACCTCTGGTGCTGCAAACAATTGCTGTCCCAGCTTCTTTTTGTCTCCTTCCTTCCTACCTATATGCACCACCATGGACCTCGCAGAGAATGGCTGTGGTATATTCACCTGCCCCACTTGAACTGCCTTTCCCATTTTCTCCATAGCCCCCACACAGGTAGCATCGTCCAGGTCATCCACAATCACATGGGGTCCCTCCCATTCCACTTTCCGTTCACCAGTATGAAGGGGCAGGAAAACCATCACCCTATCCCCTGTCTCAGCTTCTGGGAACTCCACTTTCTGGTCCCTTGCCACCTCACACAGTGTTTCCAGCCTAGGGTCACTTTGAACCTCAGACAGGAACATTTCTGGCTCCCCCAGACTTCCTATCATCTGTTCCTTCAAGCCACCCCTAGTCCCACTGTTTCCAGAACACCCAGCCAACGTTTGATCTGGGTTCTCCGCCCCCTCAGTTGGTTTTTCAGTGTCAGCCAACTGAGCTCCTTCCTGCCTGGAAGGTCCCACAGCTTCCTGCTGCCCTTGCGGAAATTGGCACCCCTCTTCCCATTGGGCACACCCTCCTGCAGGGCTTGAGACAGGCTGGTCCTCCCCCTCCCTGGTTGGTGGTGAGGTGGCTTCCCTAAAGTTGCCTTCCTCCCCCCACCTTCCCCTGAGGGTTTGGCTTGGGTTCTCAGTCCCCTCGGTTGGTTTTTCAGCACTACCCAACTGACCCCCTTCCTGCCTGGAAGGTCCCACAGCTTCCCAGGATTCCTGTCTGCCCTGCTTCAAGACGACCTGTTTTGAGAGCGTCTCGGACGATCCCACTTCCTGATCCACAGCTACTTGGTGAACCGGTTCCAACCTAAGGCCGCTCCGGACCCCCTTCTGGAACCGCTCCCGTCCCCCCAAGCCTTCAGCTATGTGCTCCTCTGAGCCCACATTAGCCTTGCTGCTCTCAGAACCTCCTGTGGAATCTCCACTCTCCACCTCGGTCTCTTCAGCTTGCACATCCTTTACGCTAGACAGGTTCCCTTCCTCGCTAGGAACATCCACAGCCTCTTGCTGCACTTGGGGAAAGCTACACCCCTCTTCCCCTTGGGAACACCCTCCTCCAGGGCTTGAGATAGGCTGGTCCTCCCCCTCCTGGGTGACTGCCCTCTCTTCATCCTCAGTAACCTGGGCTATTTCCCCCTCTGGTTGGTGGTGAGGTGGCTTCCCTAAAGTTGCCTTCCTCCTCCCACTTCCCCCTGAGGGTTTGGCTGCGGGTTACAGCATTGATAGAGTACTGGCCAACCAACAAATCCCGGCCCAATAACACTGGAACTGTTTGTTCCTTCATTACCCCACATTCAGAATAGGATTTACCTTCTTGTGGAGCCAAACCCCTGAACTGCTTTCGGGAGTGGTCCGGCCCCAGTTTAAACCTTTTAAATACAGTGGCGTTATAGGCCGCAAAAGTTATCCCCCCATCTTCCATAGGCATGCTGTGATAGATGGCTGAAAGTTCTCCAGTCAGGTTGCTACAGAGGTAAGACATATAGTCCTCCTCTGCAATCCCCCACTGTTTGGCTGCCCTCTCAAAGTTGGAGAGGTATGTGGAGGGGTCTTCTCCCTCCTTGTACACTGCAAAGTCTTTGGGGGTGACTTTGATCGTTCCGCTTAGTTCAGCTTCCAGACGTAGCACCTCAAGCTCATGGCGACGTTGCTCTTCCTGCTCCCGTCTGTGGATTTCAGCTCGTCTCAGCTCCCTCTCTCTTTCCTCTTGTCTGCGGAGCTCAGCTCGTCTCAGCTCCCTCTCTCTTTGTCTTTCCTCTCTCTCTCGTTCCTCCTGTCTGAGGATCTCAGCTTTCTCTCTTTCCTCCTGTCTGCGCTCTTGGTACGCCTTGGTACGTATTCTTGCCAGTTCCAACTGTAGCTGCAAGGTTACTTCTGACTGGGTGGGGGCCACTTTTGCAAGTGCCCCTGCATGCTGATGATACTCCAAAAGGAGGTCTTTCATATCTACTACAGTCATGTTGTCACACTCCAGCTTGTGCTTTGCACACTCTTCCTGGAGCTGTGGCTTTGTCATCTTCAGGATTTCCCGCATCTTAGCACGCTCCATCCTAACTAGCTAAACTTTCCCTACTCCAGTTGACCCGAAAATAAAACAAAACCGCTGTTGCTTCCTCTGGGTGCTTGCACGTATCAAAAAACAAAAATGCCTGGCCAATCAAGTTCTCTGTTTGTTCTTATCCCACCGCTGCCGCCAAGTGTGGCGGAACCGGCCCGATTCTGCCTTCAGACCCGGTCCCGTCAGCTCCCTATTGAGTCGCCAACTCCTGGAGGGAGCTATTTCTCCTCCTGCCCCTTGGGCGCTCTGCCACCACCTGCTCAGTCCCGGGGTTCCGATTGAGAGGAACAGGACTCCCAATCCCCCTCTCCGTCTAAGAGGCCAGGCCTCAAGGTCCTCTGCCACCCTGCACTTGGGTTTCACAGAGACCTTAGCGCTTCTTTGGGGCACCCCTGGAGGATTGGCACCGTATCCAACTGCATGCCTTCCCCCTTTCCCGGGGCCCCCTTCTCAAAAACAGCGTGGTCTAAAGCGGTTTGGGGATCTATGTGGTACAGAGTTTGACTGCCAGCATTTAAAACAGAAAAACTATTTATTTAAAAGAGAAAAGTATAGGGAAAGAAAAACAAACCAAAAACAGTTGCATCTACAAAATTAGCACAGCACAGCAAACAGCCTGACAAACAAAATGTGTTATAAACGCGTCCTGCTGGCCCTGATCTAAACTTGCCCTGTCTTGTGAATTACTTACTTAGTCTGCCTGCCTGGGCCCTCCCAGGCAGGAGCCTCCATTGCTCACCACATGCTCGCTCGAGCCCCAGTTCAAATCTGGCTTCTCTTCCTGCCTAACACATGCAAGGAACAACAGCACTTCCTGCCTCTCTAGGAGATTTTCCCCCTAGCGTTGTTGGTTTGGCTCTGGAAGGGAGGGGGGAGGGAGGGGAAGGCTACAACGCCTGCTGAGGGATTTACTGATCCCTGCCAAATGAAGCACCACCACTGACTAAAATGGCGTTTCTCCACAGAAGGAGAGCCCACCACCTCCCAAGGAGGAAGCCTGTTCCACTGAGGAATCGCTCTAACGGTCAGGAAGTTTTGTTTAGTTTAGTCTAGTATAGTCTAGTTTAGTTTAGTTTAGTTTAGTTTTAACCTGCCCTCCCCTGCAAGCAGGCTCAGGGTGTGTAACAGCAATAACAATAAAACACTTAAAACAATAAATATAGATTAACAATTAAAACAGTATCAAATGAAGCTGAAACAGTAAGACAGTTAATGCAGCCCAAGAGGGTTTTGTATCAGGAGCAACGGTGGAAGTTAAGAAACTCTAAAAATAAAATGAGCAGGCAAGAGAGAGAGAAGACAGGGAGATTGTTACTGCTGCCTCAGGGAGGTACTATAAAAGATGGCCCCTTAGATATGCTGGTCCCAGGCTGAACTAGGCTTGCCAATCCCCAGGTCCCAGCGGGTGTTCTTCTGCTTTCCCAGGCTCCTTCCCGCCCCCAGTCAGCTGGCCGGCGGGGGGAAGCCCCACCCCCAGAGGACCATGTGCCTTTCCACCTCCGGAGGCGTCAGTCTCCAATTGGAAAGGCTTCCTCTTGGGATGGGGTGTCTGTGTTACTTTGGCAGCGACATGTGAGTACAGAGACCAATCCCTCGCTTCAGAGTCGCCAGAAACGGAGGGGGGGGGAGGAAACGTCTGCTGAGCACTTCATTATTCCCTATGTGGAGATCAATTCTCATAGGGTATAATGGGGAATTGATCTGGAGGTTTTGGGGGCTCTGGGGGAGCTGTGTTTTGAGGTAGAAGCACCAAATTTTCAGTATAGTATCTAGTGCCTCTCCCCAAAGTACCTCCCAAGTTTCAAAACGATTGGACCAGGGGGTCCAATTCTATGAGCCCCAAAAGAAGGTGCCCCTATTTTTTATTTCCTGTGGAAGGAAGACATTTAAAAAGGTGTGCTCTCCCTTTAAATGTGATGGCCCAAATGTGGTGGCCCAAACTCCCTTGGAGTTCAATTATGCTTGTCACACCCTTGTTCCTGGCTCCGCCCACAATGTCTCCTAGCTCCACCCCCAAAGTCTCCTTGCTCCACCCCCAAAGTCCCCAGATATTTCATGAATTGGACTTGGCAACCCTAGGCTGCACAGAGCTTTAAAAGTCAAAACAAGTACCTGGGACTCCACCTGGAGCCAGTGCAGCTGGCAGAGCACTGGTGTAATATGGACACGAGCTGCTGCATTCTGAGCCAGCTAGAGTCTCAAGGGTAGCCCTCTGTAGAGCAAGTTACAGTAATCTAGCCCAGCATTTCCAGTTAAAGAGGGCCTGGAACCCCAGAGGGCTGCTGCAATACTGACCTTGATGGCCCAATGGACTGTTTCAACCAGAGGCAGCTTCATGTGTTCTGTGTGGTTTTATTCTCCTCCCCAGAAGATGGACCCAGACCTTGAGGAGTGGCTGGCATCTGATGGATGATGAACCAGGGTGAGCTTTTGGTACATTAATGGGGAACGTCTTGTCTTCAGTTCTTGGTGGAGGGAGGGGAGAAACAGCGAGGGGGAAAGCCCAAATCAATGTCAAAGACTGTTACGGTGCGTAACATATTGGGGAGAATTA
Source organism: Heteronotia binoei (assembly GCF_032191835.1). Classification (NCBI taxonomy): domain Eukaryota; kingdom Metazoa; phylum Chordata; class Lepidosauria; order Squamata; family Gekkonidae; genus Heteronotia; species Heteronotia binoei. Next base: position 204,363,816 of record NC_083224.1, on the reverse strand, counting down.
ATATGCATTTAGGGAAATCTTTTGGGTTGTTTCTGGTGCTTTTTAAAGAATAACACGCAGCATCTCAAGCTGCGGTAATGTATTCGAGCAGCACAACTGAGTCACCGCTAATTGAATTTAAAAGCAGGTATTACATCTGTGCCATTGGAGCGAGTACATTCCAGGAGGGGGAGGAAAAAAAATAAAGCCATTTTGGTCGTGGAGTGTTTTACCCAACTATTTAATCTCTTCTCCAGAGAAAGCTGAATTACACCTGCTGAGAAGCCTTCATTAGGAAGGTACCTGGAGAGGGACGTGTTTGCAAAAACTGCCAAGAAGCAAACCTTTCAGAGTGGAAGTTTGGGGAACTCAGAGAGCCAACAGAAGGGACCAAAAGAGTGTGAGAGAATACAGCAAAGCCAGCCCCTTACCTGGTCTTCAGCAACAAGTCCCATACCAGAGATCCCCAAGGTGGTGCCGGCCAACCCCTTTCCAAGCACCCACCAAGGGGTTGTAAAAATTTGAGCAAACCTTTCTCTTGTGTCTGAAAGGAAGTACTTTCTCCCTCTCTCCACTTAGCCTGAGTCTGTGACTGGCCCAAGGACACCCAGTGTGCTTTTGTGGCTAGGGGGGGATTTGAACTCTGGTCTCCCCAGTCTTAGACTAACAGTCTAACAACACCACTCGCATACTGGATACTCAGTATGAATCTCCAAATGCATCTCAGAATTCACAGTAAACCCACAGTAAATCCTGGCTTGACATTGTGGGGCCATTTGCTTGGTTGAAGTAGAGTCCAATTCCAGGTCAGTAGAAGCACCTCGCTTTCTATATTTGACTAACCTGCTTTTTCTCCTTCCCCCTTCCCCATGTGCACAGAGACCAAAAAATGGCTATTCCTGTTTTCCATTTCTTTCTGTTTAAAGCTGCAAGTCTCAAAATAGGAAAATCACTAAAACTGCCAGCATTTACACCACAGGCCTCTTTTCCCCCTGCCCACCTCTTACAAAGCTAAAGACAGAAACAGTTCCAGCAGGAACTCATTTGCATATTAGACCACACACCCCTGCTGTCATCGGAAGTGAGATCACCCGTTCAGTAGGTTACTTTCTGCATAATGACACAGAACAGTACAGTGTCATCAGCTGCATTTCATGGATGTGTGTTCTCACACAGCCCAATGAGAGATCTTGTTTTGCCCTCCCCCCAAAAGAACATGGATGGAGAGAGAGAGTCACATGAGGTGGAGTGGGCAGCGGTAGGCCCAGCTCCTCCCGGGAGGGGCGCTCATGGGTGGCTCTACATCTCTCGCTCTCTTCGCAAGCCTGTTGGAGGCTGGAGGTGGCAGAGAGGATGGAGTGCTTGGCTGCCTAGTGCCTTTGCTCTGCCGGAGACCTTTTCTTGAGCCGGAGCCCTGGCCAAGCCAGCCAGAACTGTGTTCCTGAGCGTTCCTGCTCAAAAAAAGCCATGTTCCTGTCCCCTCCATTTCTTCTTCCCTAAAGCTGCAACTGCTGGGAAACAAAAAAAAAATCATCTTAACTTCTGGTACATTGTCTGTTTTGATGATCCGCATGTTGAGAGTAGGGGCTTTAGGCAGAACTTCCAAAGATCCCATGGAACAAACAAGAGAAGGCAGTGGAGGGGGGTTCCTGTCTGACAAGGTCCAAGAGAAAGAAAAGGACAGTTGGCAGCCTCTTTGCACATGATGCAGCCTGCCAGCAGGGGGGTACTGCTCTCTCATATCCTGAGGATCTTGAGCCCTGCTGCCCCCCATAGTTTACTGCCCCCCTGTTGGTACATCTTTCCTGCAGTGGTCAACCAGATGCCACTGGAAATTCCCACCAAACACCAAGAACATAGTAGATCCACATGTGACAAAAGGGAAGATGTCTTCCGGTCTTGTGGAATTTGTTGCCACAAGATGTGAGGCTTGCCACTAATATAGAAGGATTTAAGAGAAAGGATTAAATCATGGAAGATATAACCATCCGCATATACTAGCCAGAGATAGAATTCTAAAGAAGGTTGCCATCTATGGATCATAGGGTGGCATTATATCCCGCTGAGGTCTCTCCCCTCCCCAAATCTTGCCCTTCCCAGGCTTTGCCCCCCAAATCTCCAGGGAGCCCTACTTGTTGGGCCATCCATGTGAGCCAGCAGGGCTGCTCCAACATTACTCTTGTGTCTCAGAACCGTCTCTGTTGTGGAGTCAATGAATTTTTGATGCTTCTTGTGTTCTTGACTTGAATGCTCAGCTCATAACTGCTGAGAGATCAACTTCCTCATAGCAGGCAGGGAGTCTTTGGTTTTCAACAATGGAAACAGGAAGGACCATAGAATCATAGAATTGGAAGGGACTCCCAGGGTCATCTAGTCCAACCCCCTGCAGGTGCAGGAACTTCACAAATGCCTCCCCTCCACACAACTTTCCTGCCCATCTTCTCATGATCTGCCTAATTCACAGAATCAGCATTGCCATCAGATGACCACTAAATCTCTCTTTAAAAACCTCCAAGGAAGGAGAGCCCACCTCCCAAGGAAGCCTGTTCCACTGAGGAACTGCTCTAACTGGCAGGAAGTTCTTCCTAATGTTGAGCCAGAAACCAACCTGTTGGTTCTGGTCTGACCTTCTAAAGCAACAGAAAACAATTCTGCACCATCCTCTACATGACAGCCCTTCAACTATTTGAAGATGTTGATCATATCACCTCTCAGTTGTCTCCTCTCCAGGCTAAACATACCCAGCTCCTCGTAGGATTTGGTCTCCAGACCCCTCACCATCTTCATTGCCCTCCTCTGGACATGTTCCAGCTAGTCTATATCCTTCTTAAATTGTGGTGCCCAAACTGAACACAATACTCCAGGTGAGGTCTAACCAAAGCATCATCATCATCATCATCATCATCATCACAAGCTTTATTGGCATAACAGTTAAGGGAAGCAAAATGGGAGAAATAGAATGCTAATACATCTCTCTCGTTTTAGAAGCCAGATACAAAAAGTTTACTAACCAGCGCAGAGTAAAGTAATACCATCACTTCACTAGATCTGGACACTATACTTCTGTTGATACAGCCCAAAACTGCATTTGCCTTTTTAGCTGCTGCATCATACTGCTGGCTCACATTCAGTGTATGGTCCGCTAAGACTCCCAGATCCTTTTCACACTTACTACTGCTGAGACAAGTCTCTCCCATCTTATAATGACATATTGGATTTTTCCTGTCTAAATGCAGAACTTTACATTTATCCCCAATCCCTATTAAAATTCATTTCATTTGTTTTAGCTCAGTTTTCCAGCCTGTCAAGATCATCCTGTATCCTGACTCTGTCTTCTGCTGTTTTTGCAAACCCGCCCCCCCCCCCCAATTTAGTATCATCTGCAAATTTAATAAGAATTCCCTCTGTTTCTTCATCCAAATCATTTGTGAAGATGTTGAACAAAACAGGTCCCAGGACAGATCCTTGAGGCACTCCACTTGTCACTCCTCTCCAAGAGGATGAGGAACCATTCACAAGCACTCTTTGGGTGCGATCTGTCAACCAGTTACAGATCCACCTAACAGTAACAGGATCCAAACACATTTTACCAACTTGTCAACAAGAATAGTATGTGGAACCTTATCAAAAGCCTTACTGAAATCAAGATAAACGATGCCTACAGCATTCCCCTGATCCAGCAAAGTAGTCACTTGCTTAGAAAGTAGAAGCACCCCACTGTCTATATTCCTCTGTTCTGTATTCTGTTCCTCTTCTGCTTCCTTTCCTTTGAGTTTACGGTGGAAGCTAAAGAAGGACTCCTAGAAAGGAGCAAAGAAATCCCTGGTTGTGGTCCTGCCACATCAGCGGAGAACATGGAAGAAAGCAAATTGGCTCATTAATAGCCTGAATCTCCCAGTTAGCTAACCCAATGGGAGAGTCAGTGCAGGCTATTGCTGTCTGGTTGCAGCCCCAAAAAGACCAAGCCAGGACAAGCCACTGGATTTTGAAAGCCGCCTTCTCTTCTTGAGGACAAGGAAGCTGCATTATTTGCCCGCTTCTTTGCTGCTCAGTGCCTTGCAGCTGGGGAGGACACCTGAGTCTTGGTGGCTCTGTCATGGCAGGGGGCGAGGGGGGCACGTAGGCCACCAAAAACCCTGCTGGAGTCACAATCAGTGTGCAAGACTAATATCTGGGAGTCTTGGGTTCAGATTCTTCCATTGGCATGAAACCAGTTCTTGGGCCAGCCACTGTCTCTCAGCCTTGCCTCCCCAGGCTGAGACAGCCTCAAGCTGGAGAGACAGCATGGAGCAGTGGTTAAAATGATCAATATTTTTCAGAAAGAATTTTGAATTTCAGATGTATTTATTTTTTTGCAAACCTGGTGTGTCTTGTGCCTGTCTTTTGCCTTCATGGCTCTTGTCTCTGGATTTAAGCATCCATTGATTTGGCCATGCCAAGACTTTGATATGTTGGTGTGGTTCTTCATTTATTCATTCATTCTGTCTCTATTTCCCCCTCCTCCACCACCCCCATCTCTAGCTCGCACAGCCCCTTGGTCTGATCCAGCAATGAGTCTCTTGTCTGGCTGCCAAGCGGGCTTGAGTCCTTGTACCTATTATTTCAGAAATTAAGCACTGCAGAGATCCATCATAGCGAGATTTGGCAGTGGCAGCTGTTGCTACTTCTGTTAATAATAATTTTCCTGGCCTCAGCCAGGAACTGCAAATACGAATTATGGCCCAGCACAACGGCAGTGCTGTTTTCTCCCCCTGCCATTTTAAAATGTAAAAATAGACACTTGCTCTCCATTGTGTGTGCTCGTTTTAGTGACACTGATGACACTCCACTAATAAAGTTATTTGAAATTGGGGGAATGGAAATGTAATTGCAGCCACTGAAGGTTAGAAGCACTTCCAGTGATCTGGTCATTGTGAGATCATCCACTGGGAATCCTTCAATGCCAAGGACGGGATATTTGGTTTTGAACCTGCAGAATGGCAGCCAGGCAGGTGGTTATTAAGGATGCCACCCTGCCCCACTGGCCAAAGGAGGTACTGCAGGGAGACCAGCCCATATAACAGTGATGGCTAACCTTTTCAGCTTGGTGTGTCGAAAATCGGGAAAAAGTGTAGTCTTCCTCGGGTCGCGTGTCACTTCACCGTGTCACTTCAAGAAATATCAATAATTTGATGATATTTGCAGCCCCAATAAAGAAAGAGGGTTGCCAAGTCCAATTCAAGAAATATCTGGGGACTTTGGGGGCGGAGCCAGGAGACTTTGGGGTGGAGCCAGGAACAAGGGTGTGACAAGCATAATTGAACTCCAAGGGAGTTCTGGCCATCACATTTAAAGGGACAGCACACCTTTTAAAATGCCTTTCTTCCATAGGAAATAATGAAGGATAGGGGCACCATCTTTTGGGGCTCATAGAATTGGACCCCCTGGTCCAATCGTTTTGGAACTTGGGGGGTATTTTGGGGAGAGGGGGATCCCCTGCCCCCACCTGGGGATTGTAACCCTGCGGGAAAGGGTGTATCTTTTTTTCTTCCCGCCTTTTCTCCTCCAGCGCTTGCCAAGGAAAGCCAAGGGGGGGCGACCCAATGCTCCCCTCCCCTTGCTCTTTTGCAACCCACACACAGCCCCCATCGCCCACCCCCTTCCTCCTCTTCCAAGCTGAAAAGGGCAGCTTGTCCTTTAAATCTGAAACCCCGCCTCCGGCAGGCGGCCATGAGAAAGAGCGAGATGCAAAGTGAGAAAGATCATGCTGGTTGCAAAAAAAAAAAACAGGACCGGGTGGAGGAGGAGGATGGGGGGGGGGCAGCCCCACAACAGGCCCAAGAGCGACGCCCCCTCGGGCATTGCACCCCACACACACTGCTGCAATGCCATCTCTGCCTCCCCCCCCCCCCAGCAGCCGCTCCATGCAAACAAACGGAAAAAAACACACCTGCCTTGCTCCTGCATTTGCAAAGCCCCGGCATTGCAAAGGCGCGACCCGCCGAGGAGGGCACTTCTTTCCCCCCCCTGCCTCTTTTTTTGCAATGCTCTTTTTTTCTTTCTTGCTGTACCCACCTATTTCCTCAGGCCCCGGGGAGGGCGGGAAAAGGGGGTTGCAAAGCTCGGCCCTGTTGCGAGGAGGAGGAGGCGCGTTTGGCTGCCTCTGCTTTGGGTGGGGGACGGGTTGCGCCAGGAGGCTGTCTCCTCCCACCCCCAGGTCAAGGCGAGGCGCTGGCAGCGTCGGCCAACCTTCCCTCCCACCCCCAACCTTCCCTCCCACCCCCACCCCCAGCCTGGAGCCGGGGAAAGAGGCGGTGGCTGCGGCCCGCTGCGCTGCTGCTGCCTCTTCTCGCCTTCATCTTAGCAGCTGCTGCTCCTCCGAGACGGGCTCAGCAGCCTCCGAAGGACTCGCGGCTCGCCACGCTCCTTGGTTTCCGGTGTGTCAGCCAAATTGCCTCGCGTGTCACCAGTGACACGCGTGTCATAGGTTCGCCATCATGGCCATATAACCTTCTTGCACCAATAAACCAGACTTAAGAACATCGGAAGAGCCCAGCTGGATCAGGCCAGTGGTTCATCTAAACCAGCATCCTGTCTCACATGGGGCCAGCCAGTTCCTCTGGAGGGTCAACAAAAGGGCAGAGAGGCCAAGGTCTTCATAAGAAGAGTGCTGCTGATCAGAATAGTTGTCCATCTAGTCCAGCATCCTGCCTCACAAAGTGGCCAACACAGTGGCCATCCAGAGACGGACAGCCAACAACAAAGCAGAGAGGCCAAGGCCTTCATAAGAACATCAGAAGAGCCCTGCTGAGTCAGACCAGTGCTCCATCTAGTCCAGCCTCCTGTCTCACACTGTGGCCAGCCAGTTCCTCTGGAGGACCAACAACAGGGCAGAGAGGCTGAGGCCTTCATAAGAACATCAGAAGAGCCCTGCTGCATCAGACCAGTGGTCCATCTAGTCCAGCATCCTGTCTCACACTGTGGCCAGCCAGTTCCTCTGGAGGACCAACAACAGGGCAGAGAGGCCTTCCCCTGATGTTGGCTTCTGACTCTTGAGATTTGGAGGGTTAGTGCCTCTGAATGTAAAGGTTCCCCTCAGTCACCAAGGCTAGTAGCCGGTGATACCCGCCATGTATCTATCTAATCCCCTTTTGAATCATTTTGTTCCTGTGGCCATTACGACATCCTCTGGCAGGGAATTCCACTTTTGGATCACTCTTTGTGTAAATAAATATTTCCTTTTATCTGTCCTGAACCTCCTGCCCATCAGTTTCATTGGATGCCCTCAATCTAGTGCTTTGGGAGAGGGAGAAAAATTTCTCTTTGTCAGCTCCACCCCAAAAGGCATCCAATTTCTGCAACTGCCTCTAATGAACAAATGGGCAGAGTCCTGCAGTTCCAGCCCCTTTAGGATTTGATCCCTTGCCACTTCTGGCAAGTCTTTCAGCAATGTTCACAGACTTCAACAGAACAGCACCCCAGGAGTGGGCCACGGCTCAGTGGAGAGCAGAAGGTCCCAGGTCCAGTCCCCGACACCTCCATTTTAAAGGGGTCCGGGTGGTGGGAATGGCCTCTGCCTGAGACCCTGGAGGCCTTGAGGGTCTGATCCAGTATAAGGCAACTTTATGTGCAGTAAATAGGGTTGCCAGCTCTGAGTAGGGAATTCCTGGAGATTTGGGGGTGGGGCCTGCAAAGGTGGGGTTTGGGGAGGTGGGGGCCCTCACTGGGATGTAAAGCCGTCCTTCCAAAGCAGCCATTTTCTCCAGGGGAACTGGATCCCTGTAATATGGAGACAAGCTGTAATGCCAGGAGAAACAGGCACCTATAGAGTTCAAGCAAAGGAAAGCAAAAGTGAATGTAATAATTTATAACCCAATAAGCACAGGGTTCCCCTAGCTTCCCTGAATACTCTTGGAGTCCCATTGCCTGCAGTTCCTCTCTTCTTGCCAGCAGGGATTTTCCGTAAACACCAAGACCCAGTTCGGTGTAGTGGTTAAGTGTGTGGACTCTTATTTGATTCCCCACTCCTCCACTTGCAGCTGCTGGAATGGTCTTAGGTCAGCCAAAGCTCTCGTGGGAGTTGTCCTTGAAAGGGCAGCTTCTGTGAGAGCTCTCTCAGCCCCACCCACCTCACAGGGTGTTTGTTGTGGGGGAGGAAAAGAAAGGAGATTGTGAGCCACTCCGAAATTCAGAGTAGAGGGCAGAATGTCTTTATCTATATTCCTATAAGAATTTGTCTTTAATTACATCAATCACTACATCATGTGTGCAAGGAATTCCCATTCCTTCTTTCTCCTCATTTTCCTTCCACAGCCTGCTGAGAGGGAAGAGGAGAGGGAATTTCTAGTCTGGTCAGAGAGAGAGAGGTCTGTTAGTACCTGGATGAGGTCTCAGAACCTCTTTGAAAAAGTAACCACTGAGCAGAAGGACGAAGTGAACATACTGGTAGTCGCCACCTCATTCTCTGGGTCCTTCCAACAAGGTGGATTGGGCCCAGGTGGCAAATTTGTGTGCAGTGGTGAAGGACACTCAGGGAGGAGAGGGGTGGCAGCATCCTGACCACAGGGGCCCGAGAACATGGAACCAGCACCAGACCACATTAGGGGAAGACAGAAGGCCAGAGCCGAGAGAGTGGGGACTGGACCTAACAGCTGTTCAGTTCAGTTTATTATTACAGTCATTGATCAGAACATTTTAGTCATCTAGAACAACCTTAAAAGTACCTTCTAAAAAGTCCCGCAAAGAATCTGCATGCTAAAATTTGATGACTTGAGAGTTATAACAGTACAAACAATTAAAAGATTATTATTTTAACCCTTTAAACCATTTTTAAAAGTCACTTCAAAATTTGTTAAAAGATTTACAGTTTGACCTATTTGTCTCACTTTTTGCATTCTTTATAAACCTGGGAACAGAACCTAGCCACCTGTCTTGTTTGGTGGTTCCTGTCTGACAGAAGATTGATCTAGCAGCTGAGAGAATCAGGGCAGACTCAGGAAACCCAGAAAGGAGACTGTCCAAGAATCAACAAGCCAGGAGAGGGTGACACCTTACCCTCAGCAAATGGGTGCAGCTGATCTGGTTGTCAGCGACGGAGTTTAGCAGCTATCAGTGAAGGTTCCAGACAGTGAGGAAGGGTGGGAAACCACTCATGCCACAAGGGCTCTCTCCATCCCATCTCATCATGAAATCCTTCCTTGCCTCCCATATTTCACAGGCTGAGTGATGCAGGGAGAGACAGAGGAGCTTCTACCACCAGAGTGCTGAATTCAAAAGTCTGGGGAGGGGGGAGCTGAATGGCAGACCTTCAATTATCATACACACACTCGTACACATACACCTAAACCAAGGAGGAAGCCCCAAAAGCCCAAGGTAGAGCAAAGAAGTAAATAAACTTCCTCCAGCACTTTTGGAAACCCCATAATTGCCTCTGAGGCCTAATTGGTCTTAGTTTTATGGTGATGTCATACAGCGAGTCCCATGCTTTTGGTGGTCTCTTTCTCTCCCCCTCCCTTTTGTTGTGGCTGGCCTCCAGTCATTTTATTTTAATCGGCTTTTTATATTGATATCATTGCAGTCACTCTTGGGGGGGCATCCGTTCCTAAAACCTTTACTCATACGAGTCACCCCACCGGCTCTAGTGGCATGACTCACCTGAGCCAAGGCTGCAAGGTTGAATCAGCAGGCTGCCTCCCGTGGCTTCTCTCTTGTTCTTTTATAATGGGCCTCTCAGAGAGGGAATCAATTGAAATCAATGGGCCTTACTTCCAAGTAAATGTCATTAGCATCATAGCCCAGAAGAGCAGAGAGACCAAAAGCCATCTAGTCCACTTCCTGTACCAGTCATGGCCATTATCAGCTAACCTCCCATGGACCAACCTATGGAAACCCAGCTAATGAGCCAGGCTCTGCTGCCCTTAGGAAGGTGAACGTTTCCAGCTTCTCTTTTCTATGATAACAAAATGGTTGGTAAAAAAAGGAGGGGATGCAGAAAATTATGTTTGTGTGATGGATTATATTGGAGGACTTGGTGCTTTGTCACTTAGAATCATAGAACTGCAGAGCTGGAAGGGGCCATACAGGCCATCTAGTCCAGCCCCCTGCTCAATGCAGGATCAGCCCAGAGCATCCCTGATAAGGGTTTGTCCAGCTGCTGCTTAAAGACTGCCAGTGAGAGGGAGCTCACCTCCTCTGTTGGGAGCTGATTCCACTGTTTTCTGATTTTAAAAAAGTTGTTTTTTGTGACAGGGTACGGAAAAAAAAAGTCCCTCAGCCTTTCTTCACAGGGCTTGGTTTCCATTCTGTCCACATCTTTCTTGAAGTTAGGCTTCCAGAACTGCATGCAATACTCCAAGTGTGGCCTGACCAATGACTATAGCAGGACTATGATATCTTACAATTTGGATGTTATGCCTCGGTTGATACACCCCAAGATTGCATTAGACCTTTTTGTTGCTGCATTACACTGGCTGCTCATATTTACCTTACAGTCCATCTGTACCCCCAAGATCTTGTTCACACACACTGCTATCTGTTTGGCTATCTCTCTAGATCACTTGTTCTGGCCAGTCTGGGACTCCTAGCATTTGGTAAAGACCACTGAGGAGTGTCTGGAACCAGCAGGGCCACAGTAACCTTGGAGGTAGGTGAGAAGGACAGATTATTTAATACAAAAAAATGTTTGATGCTGCCTCTCTTGAGAACCTTTGCAAGGTAGTTTACAAAATAAGACATGATAAATGAATGAAACAGTGTGGAAATATTTTTTAAAAAATTATTAAAAACCCAGCCATTAAAATTATGGCGGATGGTCAAAGAGGGAACCTGTAGCCAAGATACTGTCTCAGAAGCAATATGCTCAGGACCATGGACTGCTCTAAGGTAGCAGAGAGGTTGTTCCAGAGAGGTGCAAAATGCAGCTTTTCTATTTTGTTGCAAATAATAGTGCCAGTTCTTAATATCTCAAAAAGGCCCTATTTTGGAGCCTTGCAAACCTATCACTGTCTGCAGGTTCTCTGTAGGGTTTTTTAACACCTCAGGCAAGGACTGATGAGGGCGATAGACTTGCTAGTCTGGTCTTAGGGAGGTCAACTCTAGCTACTGATGTTTGGGTCCAAACTCAAGTCTTCTCTCAAACAATCTCAGATTCTTTCCTTGTTCGTGAAATTTTGAGATATCTGAAGACAGGTCTGTGTGCATGCAGTCTCTGTTTCTATACATTGGCAGCAACTGAATATGTGAACCAGAACTACAAGAAATCACTGCATGTTTGCTGTATTATACCTGCAAAGCCCCCTTCACACATGCAAGGCATCACCCACCGGTACAGTTGTCAAGCAATATACAAGCACCTGAATGAATGACATCCCCCATCGCACAATGTTGCACATGAATTCCAAACCATCATTCCCCCACTCAAAGGGTATTATATATTTCCTCACTGCATTAGCAGCTTCCAACCAGAGGTACCTCTGTGCATTGTAGCTCATGATATGTTTGCACTCGAATGTAGGGAACTGATCATGCTGAACAATTTATTCAATGCATTTTTATATCTTTCCTTTTCTCTAGCTCTGCAAGATATTCCCTAGAAGATTACAATTCTCTTGAAACACTTTCCCAAACCTACTACCAAGTTAAGAAGTTAAGATCTTCAGATAACCTCTTTTGACCCCTCTCTTTCTCTCTCTATTTTCATTTCATTAGACACAGCTTTATTACCAGCATGTGGGATACCAGGACTTGAAACATCTCCTGGCCCCAGCCTTTCTCTTCTTGGATTCAGATGAGGCCTGTGGGCTCCGGCCAGTGATCCATCTAGAGAGAGAAGAGACTGGATTTATATATGTTGCCCTTCACGCAGAACCTCAGAGGTGCTTTCAATCATCTTCCCTTTCTCTCCTCACAACAAACACTCTGTGACAAACACAGCAGCTGCATATAGAGGAGTGGGGAATCAAACTCACTTCTCCCAGATTAGAGTCCACACTCTTAACCACTACACCAATCCGGCTCTCTATTAGTCTTGTCCTGTCTCACACAGTGAACACATGAAGCTGCCTTTTACTGAATCAGGCCCTTGGTTCATCAAAGTCAATATTGTCTATTCAGACTGGCCGCAGTTCTCCAGGGCTTCAGGCAGAGAAAGGTCTTTCCCATCACTTACCACCTGACACTTTCAATTGAAGATGTTGGGGATTGAACCTGGGGAACTTCTGCATGCCAAAAGCAGATGCTCTGTCACTCAGCCACTTCCCCTTCCAGTGAGCAGCCAGTTCCTCTGAAGGTCCAACAACAGGGCATAGGGATCGAAGCCTTCCTCTGATGTTGTGTCCCAGCACTGGGATTCAGAGGTTTGTTGCCTGTAGATGCTGCCCAGGAGCCACCACTGGCCTCACCTGGAAGCCACAGGATGGTTCCCCAGAAGCCTCTGGGCCAGCCACAGAGAAGCCCACCATGATGGCAGCAACAGACGGGTCACTGCAGCAGTAGCAACAGGGCTTGGGCATTTCAGGGCCCTGAGGCAAGGATGGGCTGCCAGCAGCTGGACGATGGGAGGTGGAAAGTGGCTGTGAATGCAGCTGAGGATTCCCCAGACATCTCAGAGGCTCCCTCCCATGCTCCCCAACCCCTCCCAGGGCTCAATTGGGAGATGTTGTTGACATGCAATGTTAATTCTTGATGGGACACTAAAGTGACATAGCTGGTGCTCTAGGAATCTTCTCAGCCTCTATGGCTTTTACCATAGAAATCAGGCAAAATCCTAGAATGTAGATTACCTTGATTCTAGGTTCCAGCTGGAAGTGATGGTGCATCGTGGACATTCTTTTCTCTATGCCCCACCCACCCATAGTATCCTTGGGGTTCTAGGCATGAACCTGGCAACCATATTACAATGGCTAGTAGCCATTGATGGAATTGTCTCCCATGAACCTGCCTGATCCACTTTAAGAAAAATAAGACCTTCTACTGAAGCCCGGCATGCTCTGCATAAAGTGAGATTTGTGGATACACAAGACAAAGTCTTTTAGCAATAAAAGCATAATACCAGTAAACTGGGTAATAAGAAGACAATAAAGCAGCAGGTTTCAGATTGGAGAATCCATAGCAGTGAAATTGACCAAGGTCAGGATAGAAATATTTCTTGTGGTCTGACCTGCCACAGAAAAAAGGGGAGCCATTGGACTGAAAGCATCACCAACCAAAGCAGAAGAGGAAAGATGTTCAGTTGGGGGTCTGGTGATTGTGGGGTGGGAATTCCAGAGTGGAGGGATTCCTGCAGAGAAAGCGCTGTCTCAGGGACACACAGAGGTCTTCTAGCTCTTCATTGCCAGGCAGATTTACATGGGAGCTTTCATGCCTCATTCCTGACTCCCAAGAAAACCACCATCATTTTTATTGACCTGGAAATAGATTGGCAGCCAATGTAGAGCTCTTTTAGGGTTCTGGGGCAGGCAGGGGGCATTCCCAGTAATTAATGCCAGTTGGGAACATTTATTGTTGTCTGCCAACCAGAGCTTTTATTGTAGCAGGAACACCTTTGCATTATAGGCCACACACCCCTGAGGTAGCCAATCCTCCAGGAGCTTGCAGGGCTCTTAGTACAGGGCCTACTGTAAGCTCCAAGAGGATTGGCTACCTCAGGAGGTGTGGCCTAATATGCAAAGGAGGTCCTGCTACAAAAAAAGCCCTTCTGCCAAAATTATAACAGACAATGCTGGGCAATTAAAGGGGCAGGGCCTTCGTCAGGGTTTTAAAAGTCGGGGGGCTTTTTTTAAAGGCAGGGGGCACCTTTTCCCATCCACTGCAGGGCTTGCCACTTCTCAGAAGCTTTCTGTGGTAGAGGCAAAAGCTGGAGGCTCTGAATGTGACCAAGTCGAGGCAGCCAACCCTAAAGCTTTGGAGTCAAGAAGGGACTGCACCCTGTGTGCAAGCAGGGGGTTTCCTTCCGCTTCCCTCTCCCCCACCCCGGCACTTTGCAGCCAGCAGCTCCATCCATCCCCCCCTCCCCGGCCCATTCCACACGGTTTCCTCTGCCTCCCTCCTCTCCAGCTGCTGCTTTTGCTACTGCAGTGCACTGTGCCCTGCTCAGATCTCCTGGCTCCAGCTGCCACTGATGACACTTCACCAGCTCAGCCATGGCAAATGAAAAAAAGCAGGTTGCGCCCCCAGAGGGCCCCCTGAGAGACGGGAGGCCTGCCTGGAAGTCGGGGGGGGGGCAGTGCCCCCACAGGCTCCACTGTGGCTACAGGCCTGTAAAGGGGACCACTTCTCATATGAGACTGATTTAAGGAGTATCTTGGAGGCAGTTGGAGCAAAGCCCCTTGACTGCTTTTAGTGCAGGGTAGGAGTGAAGTGCACCTTTAAGACCAACAAAGTTTTATTCAGAATGTCAGCTTTCGTGTGCTCTTAAGCAGACTTCTTCAGACGAGGGAATGGGATGCACTGAGCTGAAATACATATAGCTGGTGGGTTAAGAGTGTGAACTGATACAAAAGTTAGGATCAAATGGCAAAATAGTGTAATAAATTAGAAGACCATTTGGCCTGGATGCCATTTGTGTGAGAAACCAATAAAAGGTAATAAAAGTTGCCTGTTAATTGCTCTTGCTACAAGTCTAAGTAAAACAAAAGGACATGTATTTCCTAGTGATGCTCTTGTCCACCTAATTTAGTTTTTTTTTACTGCCTTTACTGCTTTTAGTGCAGTTCTTCTAGGAGGGGAGGGGGAATTCTAATACGTGGCTGAATACACAGAACATGAGACCAGACCTGCAGCTCATCTAGATCAACACCCTATTTTACCAGATGCCCCGGAAGGCCTACAAAGAGGGCACAGGGGCTAAACCCATTCCCTGCTTTCATGTCTAGAGGCTAGCATTGAGAGGTATACTGCCACTGAAAATGGAGGTTCCATTTAGTCATTATGGCTAACAGCCATTGATGAACCTATCATGTCTGGATTCATTGAATCCTCTGTTAAAGCACACTAAACTGGGAGGGGCCGTGGCTCAATGGCAGAATATCTGCTTGGAATGCCGAAGGTCCCAGGTTCAATCCCTGGAAGCTCTAGTTGAAAGGACCAGGCAGGAGGTGATGTGAAAGACCTTTGCCTGTGATCCTGGAGAGCCACTGCCAGTTTGAGCAGACAAGGCTGACTTTGATGAACTGGTGGTCTGATTCAGTATAAGGCAGCTTCATGTGTGTTCATGTGAAACTGGTGGCCTTTACTGCATCCTGTAGCAGTGAGTTCCACAAGCTAATGACAAGCCACTCTTCTTTGTGTCTTGGAACAGTTGCCTCCATCATTGTGATTCTTCCTCTTTACACAGCTATATTGGTGATGAGGGCTGTGGCTCTTAGATCAGGCAACTCACACACACACACACACACACACATACACCCCGGGAAACCTGACTTGCACCTCCCCCCTTCTAGCCTTTCAGCAGTTCATTTGAGAAGCCCCATTTTGAGGGCATCAGAAGTCAGGCCTATCTCTTCTGCAGCCACTGCTACTAGTTGTAGAGGACAGGTGATCTTTTCATCCCCTTGTGCTCTGCTGCCTGATTTGACTTCAATGTCTATTTCTTCTGTTTCAGTTGTTCATGATATAGTTAATGTATTTCTCACTGTAGATCTCAGGAGGAAAACAGGTGACTGCCCCCCTCTTCTTCATTAGCAAGAGAAAGAGGGGAAGGGATCATTTCCTTTCCACTGAAATCAAAAAGCCAAACTTTGCCGCCCAAATGCTCACAGTAGCGTATCTGGAATTTGTTTCATGCAAACAGTGTCTAATATTTGCTTTGCATTTCCCCTGTGCTTCTTCAAACACTCTCATATTATCTTTTTCTCCTTTTCCAGAATAAATTCAGAGAAGGAACCAAAGTTAACAACTGAACAAAATGTCAGAGGCAACACTGGAGATCTCTTCTCTGGGTGTGCTGATGGAGTGGGATGGGAGGAGGGAGCGGCTCTGAAAACCACCTCAAATCAAACAAAATCAAACGGCACCCCTTTGCTGGGGTCCACCTTCTTGCAGGTGGTGTCAGAGCCATGCTCGTCCTCAACTACCAATGGATATTGCTCACCATGACTGTGCTTGTAGAACTCCTTCCAATGGATGACTCTTGTCCCAGTCTGGAAGCCTGGCCCATTCAAGTAAATTTAAAGTCTTCCACTTCCCAAAAACTTTTGTTTGCAAGGTACAGTATATAGCTATATCTATACCACAAAATCACTAATGGATGTAAACAGAAATTTGCCAGACAGATGGACAGGCAGGCAGATAGGCAGACAGAAAGACGGACAGATGGATGGATAAATTGAATTGGATGGAATAGATAGGTAGGTAGATGATGAAAAAGAAGATAGATGATAGATAGATAGATAGATAGATAGATAGATAGATAGATAGATAGATAGATAGATAGATAGATAGATAGATAGATAGACAGACAGACAGACAGACAGACAGACAGACAGACAGACAGACAGACAGACAGACAGATAGATAGATAGATAGACAGACAGACAGACAGACAGACAGAGTACAATAAAGCAGTTGTGAGCCCGAAAAGTGAAACCAAGAAGTGAAGCCACCATGAAGCAATGAATACACAAATCCAATTTTCAAAAAAGGTCAACCCCCTTTGAACCCCTCTGTGTGCATGCACAGATGTTTAAAACAAAGAGCAAACCTGACAGCCTATGGGTGATTTTTTGGCTTGCCTGTTCTAAGTGAACGTGACAGTAGAGGTTGTCACCAAGGAAAGGAGAGGGAGATGGCAGGGGAGGATGGTGAATCAAAGGAGGAAGAAGTAAAAGGGGAGGTGGGATTTCCAGTCTTCTGAGATTCCTTGTTATCCCTAAGAGCTGGTGGGCTGCCCCCATGTAGGTAGGCAAATCCATGCATTATCTTTGGCCCACATTTATGACTTGGGATTCTGCAAATGTAGAGCTCTTGCTCTTTCCTCTGCTTCCTTCTTATTAACTCTGGCTCTCTGCTCTTTGCTCCCTTGATGGCCCTAGCATTCTGTTTTGGCACAACCTTTACTTCTGCGTCTTTCCTCCCCCTCCACTCTTAAAATCATCGAATCACACAGTTGGAAGGGATCTCCAGAGTCATCTAGTCCAACCCCCTCCACAATGCAGGAAATTCACAAATATCTCCCCCAGACACACACATTCCCAGTGACTCCTGCTCCATACCCAGAAGGGTGATTAACATGTAGAATCCACTGCCACAGGAGGTGGTGGTGGCTACAAGCATAGCCAGCTTCAAGAGGGCGTTAGATAAAAATATGGAGCAGAGGTTCATCAGTGGCTATTAGCCACAGTGTGTGTATATATATATATATAATTTTTTTGGCCACTGTGTGACACAGAGTGTTGGACTGGATGGGCCATTGGCCTGATCCAACACAGCTTCTCTTATGTTCTTAAGATGGCGGGGAAAAACCCCTCCAGGATCCCTGACCAAACTGGCCTGGAGAAAATTGCTTCCTGACCCCAAAGTGGTGATTAGCATGTCCTTGAGCATCTTCCTAGGTGTCTTTTCCCCCTTCAACTGTTGCCTCATTCTCTTTCTTCCCCCTTCCCCCCAAAGTCAGTCAGGCAGCATTCGTGTGCAAGCACACAAAAGCTTATACTAAAAAAAACCCCTTTGTTGGTCTGAAAGGTGCCCCTGAACTCAAACTTTGTTCTGCTGCTTCAAACCAACATGGCGACCCACCTGAATCCATGTTCCCATGAGACTACCTGAAGAGTTCTCTGCCAACCTTTTGGGTTGCCCAGGTGATGCAGCCTGAGTTGCCAGGGCAACTCAAAATGGCAACAGACAGCACACAAGGTAGACTCATGAGATCTTAGTGCTTGCACCTTTTTGTGTTTTATTTAATTTTTCTCCATTCATGTTCAGATTTTTTCTGCAAAGCTGGTTGTTCTCCCAGCTTTGCAGAAACATCTTGTCTAACTGCAGGTGGCCCCACAATGTGGAGTTTTTCATCAGCACAGTGGCCACCCATGGCTGCAAGATATATGATTGTAAAAAAAAAGAAATGAAAGAGACTGGCCTCTTCTGAAACACTGGAAAAATAATGCAAAAGATATTTGGTGCCTCATTTCCCTGTCTTTGATGTTTGCTGTGCAAAAATATAAAATGTTTGGCAGCTGATGAGCAGCAGCTTTTAGCATCCAGCCACAGACTGATAACAAGCAATGGAAGTCAGAGAATCATAGAGTTGGAAGGGGCCTCCAGGGGCATCTAGTCCAACCCCCTGCACAATGCAGGAAACTCACAAATACCTCCCCCTAAATTCACAGGATCTTCATTGCTGTCAGATGGCCATCTAGCCTCTGTTTAAAAACCTCCAAGGAAGGAGAGCCCACCACCTCCTGAGGAAGCCTGTTCCACTGAGGAACCGCTCTGTCAGGAAGTTCTTCCTAATGTTGAGCCAGAAGCCCTTTTGATTTAATTTCAACCCATTGGTTCTGGTCCAACCTTCTGGGGCCACAGAAAACAATTCCACACCATCCTCTCTATGACAAGTACCTGAAGCCCTTCAAGGACTTGAAGATGATGATCATATCACCTCTCAGTAGTTACAGAGAACTTCCAGGAAAAAAGTTCAGAAAAAGAAAGAGATCAGGAGGGCAGAGGTTTGAGGACCTTCTGTCAGTGTGCCTCTTGGTATAAATCTCATCACCACCTGGATTATGATGGGGCAGATCCACTGTAGAGGATGAAGACTGACTGCTTTTGAGAAGACTGTTTGATGGAAACCTGAAATGACATAGTATCCTGGAGTCATAGGAGAGAAAGGTAAGAAGGAGGGGAAAGAGGAAATAAACTACCAAGTTATTGAAACAACTTCCTTCTCCGATAAATGAAACCTCTTGTACTCTGTTAACCCCTTTTAATAACTCTCTTCTTCCCTGCAGCAGCCTCTCTATTTGTTTCCTTCCTGATGCACAATATTTGGTCACCACAGGAGCCTATCCATGAAGTTTTATTAAGGTAATTTCCTATCACTTCTGCAAGTTATTGATTGCATCTGCATTGTTTGTTGGCTCCTCTGAACTGGAGAAGAAACCACTTTCAAAAGAATTCTTTAGACCTGCCATGGGATGGGATGTTGGGTCTCTACCCTGTTGTGCCTTTTGAGGTCCTTAAACGCATGCAAAGAGCACAAGTCCTGTGATAGCTCTGCTTTTCTGAAACGCTCAGCCTCATGAATTACAGTAATCTTTGAAATTTTGCCTTCTTTGTTTATTCAGATATTTATTCCTTATTTTTTTGCCTTTACTTATTCTTTACTGGCATACCGCTCACCTTGTGTTCAGCATTCCTGCCCAGGCTAGCTTGATCTCCTCAGATCTTGGAAGCTCAGCAGGGTCAACCCTGGTTAGTCTTGGGATGGGAGGCCCCCAAAGAAGTCCAAGGTCACTGTGCAGAGGCAGGCAATGGCCTTGAAAACCCCATGAGGGATCACCAGAAGTTGGCTGTGGCATAATCCATCGCCTATGCTTTCCAGTGTAGTTAAAGATTACCTCCCCTGCCAGCTGCTTGAAGGTTGAAGGAAAGGTTGCTAACATGCCAAGCCATGCTTCTCAGGGCCTACTCTGCCAGAAAGAATTTTAACTTTTCCTGAAATAAGGAGACCTTCTCTGGTCTGCATAAAATCCAGAAGCCTTCCCACTGTGGCTCCCCAAATGCCAAGAAGACAGAGCATCACTGCCCCAGACAGAACGTTCTATCTACACCTTGTGGCTAATAGCCACTGATGGACCTCTGCTTCCCTCATGAAGCTGTCTGTGCTTGTCACTGCCACCACTTCCTGTGGCAGTGAATTCCCATGTTAACTACTCTTGGATGAAGAAGGACTTCCTGTTATGTGTTCTAAGCTAAGTTACTGCTCATTAATTTCATTGAGTCCCCAGGTGTTCTTATACGATAAGAAAGGAGGGAAAGGACTTCTTTCTCCACCTTCTCTATCCTATGCATGTCGAGGGCAGTACACCTCTATCATGTCACCCCTCAGTCGTTTTTTCCAAGCTAAAGAGCCCAAATTTCTTTAACTTCTCTTCATAGGATTCCATTCCCTTCATCATTTCAGTTCTTTCCCAATGCTATAACATCTTTTTGAGGTGACCAGAACAGTACACAATATCCGACAAAGACGGAGGTTCTCTACCTGAGTCGGGGTGGTCCAAGGGGAGAGATCCATCTGCCGACTCTTGACGGGGTGCCATTAACACCGGTCCCTAAGGTCAGGAGTTTAGGCGTGCTCCTTGAGTCCTCCCTTACAATGGAGGCCCAAGTAGCAGCCACTGTTAGATCTGCCTTTTTTCCTCTTCGGCGGGCACGGCAGCTGGCTCCTTTTCTGGAGCACAACGATTTAGCGATGGTAATCCATGCTACGGTCACCTCAAGAATAGACTACTGTAATGCTCTCTACATGGGGCTACCCTTGATGCAAACCCGGAGACTACAGCTAGTGCAGAATGCTGTGGCACGGCTGCTAATGAGGCTGCCACGATGGGAGCACATTCAGCCAGTGCTGAAAGAACTGCACTGGCTACCTGTTGTGTTCCGAGTTCGCTTCAAGGTGTTGGTATTGACCTTTAAAGCCCTTTATGGTCAGGGACCTGCATATCTACGGGACCGCCTTTCTCCGCATATCCCCCAGAGAGCACTGCGTTCAGGGGCAAAAAACCTACTCTCGGTCCCCGGACCAAAAGAAGCCAGGCTATGCGTGACAAGATCTAGGGCTTTCTCGGTGGCAGCACCAGAGCTTTGGAATGCTCTTCCAGAAGCCATACGGGCCCTGCGGGATCTGTCTGCATTCCGCAGGGCCTGTAAGACCGAGTTGTTCAAGCAGGCCTTTGAGGCTTGATGAAGATGGCTGCCACCAGACATCACACAGAACGCCGGTGTTCACGGCTTGGAATTCTAATGCCGCTATAATGTATTCAGCACTATATAATGGTTTTAATAATCTCGAATTGTAATACGTTCTTAAACGAAAATGTAAATTATGGTTTTATATATTTTATTTGTTTAATTGTGTAGATACTGTGAGCCGCCCTGAGTCCGCTTGCAGAGAGGGCGGGATATAAATCAAATGTAATAAATAAATAAATAAATAATAAATATTCCAAATGAGGATATTCCAACTATCCAAATGGGATTTACTCCTGTTTAGGATTGCTCTGCCAGTCACTGCTCCTTCCTGCCCCTTTGCATGTCATCTGTCCTTCTAGGAATGGGAAACAGGCTGAGGGTCCCAGTGGAGGACTGGCCTGAGTGTGTTTCTAACAGCAAACCAGGCATACCATCTGCAATTACTTATTTATTTATCTACATTATTTATAGCCTGCCTTTCTCTCTGGGACTCAAAGAGGATTGCACAGAATGGGTCAAGATAATCGACAGGCTGGGACAGTCAATAAGGAATGAACCACCCAGAAATCTCAAACACAAAACCGAATCGTGTTACCATGACATACTAAGTGGTGCAAAAATACACAGTAGGATCCAACCTTCAGCACAGTATACAGAGTAGTATAGACCACAGCCCCAAGCGATTTATTTGAGTAACCTTGTAAATCATTGTGTACAGTGCAGCCTTATTATCTGCACAGAAAAGCCCTCTTGTATAAATCAATTTTGCATCGTTTGCAGAAAGCAGGAGAGCTGGGAGCCTTCCTGACCTCCTCAGGCAGGCTGTTCCACAGGGCAGGGGTGGGTGGGGCCACAACAAAGAAGGCCTGGGTACAGCCAGTCATTGTCTTTGCCCATTTGCAGGTTGGTCCCTGCAGAAGGCCCTGCTTGGAAGTCCAAAGCTGACAACAGACTGAGTGGGCAGCCTTTTGCAGGCCGGATGTGACGTCTGGGTTGGCAGATGCTTCTCTTCACGGCTGGAGAGCTGAGTCATCTCCCAGGAAGCCACCAAGATCAGCACACATCACCCTGCTGCCTCAGTTTTAAAGCATGCTAATTAATTAAGGAATCAGCATGCATTTAGTCTAATTAGAAATGTTTTCGAATGGCAGCTCATCTATCAGTCATGATGACTGACACATCCTGTCCAAACTGGATCACAGACAAACACTGGCAACTTGAGACAGCCGCTCTTTTCTATCGCCTTGACATGAGTCTCCTTTGATTCCTCCTCTGCCATCTTTGGCAGCAAAGTCCAAAGGGTGGGATATTACATCTTCTCACAGGGATGAGACCATCGGGGAGACCCATGTGGAAATTTGAGGTTAATTTATGAATGTACAAAAATCAGCTGCTTTTGGCACTTGGCGGAAATACGTTTGAAGTATTTCAAAGCTAATCTTCTCCCCAATTTTCCTTTTTAAGTGTTCTCACTGTCTGTGTCCTCAGTTGCCCACACGGTCGTTTTACACTCTTCGTAGCAACTTGAGAGTCTGTAGATGATACCTAATCATTGCAGCTGGCATGACAGCACCTTGTGTGTAAATTAACTATGGCTGATCAGATTGCGTGGCAGTGTGGGCTAATGAGGGCAAGGGCAGTGAGGGCACAGAGGGAAAAGAAGATGGGAAAGGGTGAGGAGAAGAAACAACTTCCATACTAAACTGCTCTTGGGAAGGCAGCATAATAGAAATTCTTGGTTTGGACAGCAAGTTTTAAGCAAAAGTAGAGAGGTACTCTACTCAGTAGCTAGAGTATCTAGAGAGGCAGTGGGTTCTCTGCTCTCCTACTCTAATTGAGCCAGATATATGGTTTACTATCCAGAAGAGAGGCCCAGGTGCATATCTCCCCATCCTTCAGCAGCTGCCCAGTTTGATGTGAGAGCCAGTTTGGTGTAGTGGTTAAGTGTGCGGACCCTTATCTCGGAGAACCGGGTTTGATTCCCCACTCCATCTGCAGCTGCTGGAATGGCCTTGGGTCAGTCATAGCTGTCACAGAGTTGTCCTTGAAAGGGCAGTTTCTGGGAGAACTCTCTCAGCCCCACCTACCTCACAGGGTGTCTATTGTGGGGGAGGAAGATAAAGGAGATTGTAAGCCATTCTGATTCTAAGAGAAGGGTGGGGTATAAATCCTTCTTCTTCTTCATGGAGCACTGGCAGCCAAGCTTGAAAGATCTGGGAAGTAGAAGAAGGAAAGCTAGGGTTGCATTCCCTTACACTACCTTGGGAAGTGAGGAACAGCTTGCAGTGACTAACTGTGTCAGAAGAAACTGTGTTACAAGAAAGCCCACTAGTTAAGATTCTTCAGTGATCCTTCCTTGAGGCAAAGAGGTCAATGGGGCACCTTTGAGCAGGGCTTTTTTGTAGCAGGAACTCCTTTGCATATTAGGCCACACATCCCTGATGTAGCCAATCCTCTAAGAGCTTATAGTAAGCCCTGTACTAAGAGCCCTGTAAGCTCTTGTAGGATTGGCTACATTAGGGGTGTGTGGCCTAATATGCAAAGTAGTTCCTGCTAAAAAAAAAGCCCTGCCTATGAGCAAAGATGAAGGGGATCTAGAGGAGGCCACAGCTGAGTGCCAGGGACACCTTTGGGGGGGGGGGTGTAAGGTAGGGGTGCGCGCGCCGCCGGAAACAGGAAGTGACGTCACTTCTGGTGACGTCACTTCCGGTGACGTCATGCCACCGCCGGAAACAGGGAGTGACACCACTTCCTGTGACATCATTTCCCCCGCGTCACCTGCCGGAAACGGGAAGTGACATCACTTCCTGTGACATCACTTCCCCCAAATGACATCATTTCCCCCAAATGCCACTGCCGGAAACAGGAAGTGACTTCACAGCACTTCCTGTGACGTCCCCAAAAATCCCCCAAATATCACCGCCGGAAACAATTTTGTTCTCAAATCCTGTATATACTTCATCAGTATATGGGATAAGGCACTTTCTCAACTGTGCTGCATAATGCAGCCTATTTATTTTGTCCTGTTTGCTCTGTTGGCTCTATCTGCGCCACCTTCATCACTTTCGGGGTGTGGATCCCCCAGTGGGGTGGTCTCGCCGAAGCAGGGGCCCAGGGGGCCGGCGCAGCAGCACGCCGAAGCAGCCTGTCACAGGTCGAGATGCAGGACAGGAACCCGGAAGTGACCGACAGGCTGCTTCAGCGTGCCGCTGCGCCGGCCCCCTGGGCCCCACAACGATGGGACCGATGCCACAGGGACGGGCTCGAAACACTCTATGACCCCTCAAAAGAACAGCAGTCTAGCTCGCTTCCCCCGAGCCCTGCCACCATAAGCCTCAAGGGGGCTCATTTTGCGGCATCTCCCGGCAGGAGGGTGGCATCCGCACGGGACACATATCAAATGAAAGAGGGGGCGCAGGGCTATCAGAAACAGCCGGCAGAGGGAGTCGCGAGACCACCCCACTGGGGGATCCACACCCCGAAAGTGATGAAGGTGGCGCAGATAGAGCCAACAGAGCAAACAGGACAAAATAAATAGGCTGCATTATGCAGCACAGTTGAGAAAGTGCCTTATCCCATATACTGATGAAGTAAATACAGGATCTGAGAACAAAATTGCACCAGAAGACACAAACACAAAGCTCCCTTACACTGAATCAGTGCTTGGGTTCACCAAAGTCAGTATTGTCTACTCCAGTCACAAACACAAAGCTCCCTTACACTGAATCAGTGCTTGGGTCCACCAAAGTCAGTATTGTCCACTCCAGTCACAAACACAAAGCTCCCTTACACTGAATCAGTGCTTGGGTCCACCAAAGTCAGTATTGTCCACTCCAGTCACAAACACAAAGCTCCCTTACACTGAATCAGTGCTTGGGTCCACCAAAGTCAGTATTGTCCACTCCAGTCACAAACACAAAGCTCCCTTACACTGAATCAGTGCTTGGGTCCACCAAAGTCAGTATTGTCCACTCCAGTCACAAACACAAAGCTCCCTTGCACTGAATCCGTGCTTGGGTCCACCAAAGTCAGTATTGTCACATAAGAACATAAGAGAAGCCCTGTTGGATCAGGCCAGTGGCCCATCCAGTCCAACACTCTGCGTCACATAAGAACATAAGAGAAGCCCTGTTGGATCAGGCCAGTGGCCCATCCAGTCCAACACACTGTGTCACATAAAAACATAAGAGAAGCCCTGTTGGATCAGGCCAGTGGCCCATCCAGTCCAACACACTGTGTCACATAAGAACATAAGAGAAGCCCTGTTGGATCAGGCCAGTGGCCCATCCAGTCCAACACACTGTGTCACATAAGAACATAAGAGAAGCCCTGTTGGATCAGGCCTGTGGCCCATTCAGTCAGGAAGGGAGGAGGGAGGGAGGGAAGGAAGGGAGGGAAGGAAGAAAGGAAGGAAGAAAGGAGGGAAGGGAGGGAGGGAGGGAAGGAAGAAAGGAAGGAAGGAAGGGAGGGAGGGAGGGAAGGAAGGGAGGAGGGAGGGAAGGAAGGAAGGAAGGAAGGAAGGAAGGAAGGAAGGAAGGAAGGAAGGAAGGAAGGAAGGAAGGGAGGGAGGGAGGAGGGAGGGAAGGAAGGGAGGAGGGAGGGAAGGAGGGAAGGAAGAAAGGAAGGAAGGGAGAGGGAGGGAAGGAAGGAAGAAAGGAAGGAGGGAGGGAGGAAGGAGGGAGGGAGGGAAGGAAAGAAGGCCAGCCGCCCCCCCCCCCCGCCAGCCGCCCCCCCCCCCCTCGCTTTTGGCTTACCTGGATCCAGGGCGGTGGCGGCCTCTCCTCCGGGCTGCTGGCGGGGCTGGCGGCGGCTGCGGAGGCCGGAGAGGCCAGCGCTGGTCTCTGGAGGCCTCCAGGGACCAGCGCTGGCCTCTCCACACTGCCTCCGCTGGTCTCTGGAGGCCTCCAGGGACCAGCGGAGGCCTCTCCACGCTGCCTCCGCTGGCCTCTGGAGGCCTCCAGGGACCAGCGGAGGCCTCTCCACGCTGCCTCCGCTGGCCTCTGGAGGCCTCCAGGGACCAGCGCCGGCCTCTCCACGAAGCCTCCGCTGGCCTCTGGAGGCCTCCAGGGACCAGCGCCGGCCTCTCCACGAAGCCTCCGCTGGCCTCTGGAGGCCTCCAGGGACCAGCGCCGGCCTCTCCACGCTGCCTCCGCTGGCCTCTGGAGGCCTCCAGGGACCAGCGCCGGCCTCTCCACGCTGCCGGCGCTGGCCTCTAGAGGCCTCCAGGGACCAGCGCCGGCCTCTCCGCTGCCGGCGCTGGCCTCTGGAGGCCTCCAGGGACCAGCGCCGGCCTCTCCACGCTGCCGGCACTGGCCTCTGGAGGCCTCCAGGGACCAGCGCCGGCCTCTCCAGACCCCGCGCGCGGGCGGGGAAGGCGGGGAGTGAGGCAGCCAGCGTCCCTGCGCGTGCGCACACCGCTGTGCGCACGCACAGGGACGCTGGCTGCCTCACTCCCCGCCCTCGCGGCCCGCCGGCTCCCCGCTGGCTATACCGGGACTTTGTAATGGTCCTGGTATAGGCAGCCCGGGAGCCGGGATTGGGTGGCCAGAACCGGGAAAGTCCCGGGAGACCAGGACGGTCTGGCCACCCTAGTATCTCCTCACCTCCAGAAGAAGAAGAAGATGAAGAAAAGTAGAAGATTTCTATGCCTTGCTTTTCCCTATCTTAAGGAGTCTCAAGGTGGCTTATAACCTCCTTCTCTTTCTCTCCCCACAACAGGCACCTTGTGAGAGAAATGGGCCAGATAGCGTCCTGAGAAAACCATGACTGGCCCAAGGTCACCCAGCATGCTTTGTGTGGAGCAAGAGCGAGGAACTCCACCTGGCTGTCCAGATTAGAGACCACCACCTTTAGCCGCTACGCCACACTGGCAAGCAGCACCATCTAACAATAGGAAAGGCTGGCTTTTCATTGAACACTCAGCATTGTTCTAAATATCTTTGCCAATGCTTTGCTTATGTGACTTTCTTTCTTTACACTGGTCTTTTCCCTGATCCCTAGCTACCAACTGGGTAGCGGTGTGGGGAAACAAAATTTTGGGGTGTGGATGGACCATAAATTAAATATGAGCATCCAGTGTGATGCAGCAACAAAAAAGGCTAGTGCAGTCTTGGGGTGTATCAACAGAGGCATAACACCCAAATTTCAAGATGTCCTAGTCCTGCTGTACGCTGCATTTATCAGACCTCACTTCAAAACGGATGTGGACAGAATGGAGCGGGTGCAATGAGGGTGATCAGGGGCCTGGTGGAGACCAAGCCCTAAGAGGAAAGGCTGAGGGAGTTAGGAATGTTCATTCTGGAGAAGAGGAGGTTAAAATCATAGAATCATAGAGTTGGAAGGGACCTCCAGGGTCATCTAGTCCAACCCCCTGCACAATGCAGGAAACTCACAAACACCTCCCCCTAAATTCACAGGATCTTCATTGCTGTCAGATGGCCATCCAGCCTCTGTGGAAAAAACTCCAAGGAAGGAGAGCCAATCACCTCCCAAGGAGGGAGCCTGTTAGAATCATAGAGTTGGAAGGGACCTCCAGGGCCATCTAGTCCAACTCCCTGCACAATGCAGGAAACTACAAACACCTCCCCCTAAATTCACAGGATCCTCATTGCTGTCAGATGGCCTTCTAGCCTCTGTTTAAAAACTTCCAAGGAAGGAGAGCCCAACACCTCCCGAGGAGGAAGCCTGTTATAATCATAGAAGAGTTGGAAGGGACCTCCAGGGCCATCTAGTCCAGCCCCCTGCACAATGCAGGAAACTCACAAACACCTCCCCTCAATTCACAGGATCTTCACTGCTGTCAGATGGCCCTCTAGCCTCTGTTTAAAAACCTCTAACTGTCAGGAAGTTCTTCCTAATGCTGAACTGGAAACTCTTTTGATTTAATTTCAACCCCTTGGTTCTGGTCCTATCTTCCGGTGCCACAGAAAACAATTCTGCACCATGACCGCTCTCTTGAAGTCTTTGAAGGGCTGTCACTTAGAGGAGGGCAGGGAGCTGTTCCTGTTGGCAAGAGAGGAGAGGACTTACAATAATGGATTTAAATTAAGAGTGGGATGGTACCGGCTGGATATTAGGTAAAACTTTTGTTCAGTGGTGGAGGTGGTGAGCTCTCCCTCACTGCCAATCTTTAAGCAGGGAATGGACAAGCACTTGTCAGGGGTGTTCTAGGCTGATCCCTTCCAGCTCTATGAGCTCATCAGTCCAGCCCACCCAGAGATGAAACCTTTCATGGTTGTTTTGGTTGCTGGAGAGCTCATGGCTCATGGCTTGTCACTCTGTCATTCCAGCTGTTTCCATCTCCTGGTCATGTTTGTGCCAATTGAGTGTTCTAAAGGAGATCACCAATAACTTGCATGTTCTCATCTGGGAACTATAGTTCAATGTCATAAATCTCGCTAATCTAATGACTGAGCAAATGGGAAATGTCACCAACTGCACAGGTGCCAAAAGGGTTACCCACTGTGAGTTGTGAGATTCCTGGAGATTTGGGGGTGGAGCATGGGAAGGAGGAAGTCTAGGGAGGGGAGGGAGCTCAGCACGGATGCCCCACCCTAGACCTCCCCCCAAAAGCAGCCATTTCTCTAGGGGAACTAAACTCTGTAGTCCATCAATCAATTGTAATTCCATGAGACTGCCAAGCCCCACCCAGAGGCTGGCAATCCTAGGTGTGCAAAAGCAGCACAGACACTGAAAATGTAGAAGATTTTGACCCCAGGAGTACAGGGTCTCATAAGAACAAAAGAAGAGCCCCCCCTGGATCAAACCAGTGCCCAGAGCTTCCTGTTCCATACAGTGACCAATCAGTTGTCCTGGTAGGGTTGCTATTTTCCTGCTTCCAGTGGGACTCCCCCACTTTGAACACCACATCCCCACTGCCACTCAGTAAGCCATTAAAAAGGTAAAGGTAGTCCCCTGCACAAACACCAAGTCATTACCGACCCCTGGGATGACATCACATCACATTGTTTTCTTGGCAGACTTTTTACAGGATGGTTTGCCATTGCCTTCCCCAGTCATCTACACTTTACCCACAACAAACTGGGTGCTCATTTTACCAACCTTGGAAGGATGGAAGGCTGAGTCAACCTTGAGCCGGCTACCTGAACCCAGCTTCTGCCAGGCTCCAACTCAGGCCGTGAGCAGAGCTTGGACTGTAGTACTGCAGCTTCTCACTCTATGCCACGGACAGTGGTAAGCCATTGGGGGGAAATAAAAACCAAAAACATTTCCTTTTTCACCAACACTATCCCTTTTATAATATAGTGGGTTCAATGCATGGAGACACGAGGTTGCATTGATCAAAGATCTTTTATTAAGTACAGCACGGTTGTGGCCGAACTCTAAGACTGAAGAACTGGGCCAGCGGGGCCAACTATATACAATTCAGGATTCCCACACAAGGACGCCATTGGATCATTCAAACCAGCAGGGGGCCTGTGATTGGAGCAGGGCAGCAGGGATTTGGATCCTACTGCTCGTTGTTCCTGAGTTCCCAAGCTCAGCCCTAAAGGCTCCAATGAGCTAGCCAGGAACGCCATTAATGATACACACTGTTCGTTCATATACACAACATCTTTGTTTCCAGAGCAAATCTAAAAGTGATGTCATTCTGCTCTAGGGTTCAATGGAAACTCTAGAGATGCAATGGTGCCCCATAATGTCCCCACCACCCCAGAGGGTCATCCAACAGAGCATAGAGACCCCTGATGGTACTTCCTTGGACTAGCACATAGTGTGTCCCTCAATTGTCAGCTGTCCAGACAAAAAGAATCCTTTTCAGAAGTGACTTAGCATGCCTGGACATTGGAAGGCACTACATCACTCTAAGTGTGTATGTGTGTGTTGTCTCCTTGAATAGGATGCTTCTCATTATCTTAACTTGGGAGCTGACCTCTCCTCTCTCTCACTCACTTTGTCGTCTCCCTCTCCTCGCATGGCCTTCTTGGAGACACCTGTCTCTGCAGGTCTCAACTGTAGAGACATTGCCCTCATCCTCCCATGTATATGATGCCAGATTAGCTGGCCATTTGTGATAGGGAAAGTATTTTTTAGATTAGGCTTCTTTATCTTCTTTTCACTGCAACCTGAACTTGAACTGCATCTACTTGAATAAATGTAAGTTTACTTCTTTTGCAATATACTTCTTGGGAGTTTTATTTATTGCATTCAGTATCCCACTTCTATGACTCGGCGAAACTCCCAATCGTGAGCACATCAACAATGCGAGTGTCCAGGGCTCTCAATCAGAAAACAGGTGTGATAAAGGAAAATTCCGTTCTTGCAGATGGGTTTGCAAAGACAGCAGCAGCACAAACCCTTCACAGCGCCACCCCCCCCCCATGTGTTTGAAGCCCCTCCAAAACTCCCCCAAAGCCCAGGATCCACCACTATGGCATTTGCAAGGGGGCTAAGTCGGAGCCTCCAGACTGGCCTCAGGATTCACCATTGTTGCAAATAGAGGCGGTTAATATAATTGTCCAGCCAGGATGGGCCAGCCGTTGAAAGCTGTGTAGCCGTGAGATGTACAATCAAGAGCGGGGGAGGGCCAGGAGGAGGACTTAAGTGGAGGTTAACCAAATGCATTACTTTAATAACGTGGAGAGACAGCCTGGGTACTTATAAAGAGGATAAAATAAATATTGTACAAGGAAGCTCTGGAATGGGAGTTTTTATCACCCAGAAAAGCCCCATTTGCTATTTGCTTTCAATTTAGAATTTTTTTTTTAACCAAAAGCTTTGCTTTTTATATATGGCGGAGGATGAGCGGAATTGAAAAACGGCCCTGCTTGTCCATAAGTTCTCTCCAAGAAGGCTCAGCTTCTCGGGGGAAAATGATCGCCAGGCAGCTTGTGTCCTGTGGCGCTGCTGGGCTGCGCCTTGCTTTATCTTTCAAAGACGGCACATCAGTCAAGCCCAAAACGATCTGCGTGTGCTTCCCCCTCCTCCCCACAAGGCTGCGGCCCCTACCATCCCTCTCTCTCACACACACCCATCAGGACAGCAACTCCTCCTCCAGAGGAGGAAAATCCAAACGCTCTGGGAAGGAGAAGGCTGAGGTCTTGGAAACACCCTTCCCTAGGGATGCCAATTCTGGGTTGGGAAATACCTGGAGATTTTTGCAGTGGGGCCTGGGGAGGGGAGGGACCTCAGTAGGGTACAATCTCATAGAGTCCACTCTCCAAAGCAGCCATTTTCTCCAGGGAACTTGATCTCTGTCACCTGGAGGCCCATGGTAATTCTGGAAGAAAAAGAAGATATTGGATTTATATCCCATCCTCCACTCCAAATCTCAGAGTCTCAGAGCGGTCACAATCCTTCCCTTCCTCCCCCTCAACAGACACCCTGTGAGGTGGGTGGGGCTGAGAGGGCTTTCACAGCAGCTGCCCTTTCAAGGACAACTCCTACGAGAGCTCTGGCTGACCCAAGGCCATTCCAGCAGCTGCAAGTGGAGGAGTGGGGAAGCAAACCCAGTTCTCACAGATAAGAGTCCACGCACTTAACCACTACACCAAACTGCCTCTCTGGAAGATCTCTAGGCATCACCTGGATGCTGGCAACCCTCTCCTTCCCCTTTGGAGGTTACAGAATTACAGCTTATCTCCAGACTACAGAGATCAGATTGCCTGGAGACAATGGATATTTTGGAGGGGGGACTGTGGCATTGTTCCTCACTAAAGTCCTTATCCTCCCCCAAATCTCCAGGAGTTACCCAACCTAGAACTGGCAACTCTACTCTAGGAGCACCTCTTCAATGTACAGGAAGAGGCTGGAGGCTCTGTAGATGGCTGCCTCACCTTGGGAGAGGGCCTTGCCTTGAACTCACCACCCCAAGAGCCAGCTGCACTTCTGGGCATTTCTGTCCTCTGAAGACATGCAGATTCCTGCTAGAGCTCCCACTGACCAAGTATGACACTTTGCAATGGCTGCACCTTCTTCTAGTAAGGCAGGTCTAGAATGCGTTCCTCATTGCAGGAAAGTGCTCAGTCAGTCTCCAGGCCTTGGCTGGAAGAACATAGGGACATAAGAGAAGCCATCTATGATCAGGCCAATGGCCCATCCAGTCCAACACTCTGTGTCACACAGAGGCCAAAACCCAGGGGCCATCCACCAGCAGGACCAGAATTCCAGAAGTCCTTTCTCTGTTGCCTCCCTAAGCACAAAGAATCCAAAGCATCATTGCCCCAGACAGCATGCTTCCTCCTTACCCTGTGGCTCATAGCCACTGATCTGCTCCAGACGTTTATCCAACCCCCTTCTTGAAGCTGCCTCTGCTTGCAGCTGCCACCACTTCTTGTGGCGGTGAATTCCACATGTTCATAACTCTTTGGGTGAAGAAGGACTTCTTTTTATCTTTACTGATCCTACTGCTCAGTAGTTTCACTGAGTGCCCACAAGTTCTTGTATTGTGAGAGAAAGGGAGGAAAGGACTTCTTTCTCTACCCCCTCTATCGCATGTGTAATTTTATAAACCTCTGTCATGATTTCTCCAAGCTAAATCTCCAGGAATTTCTTAGGCTGGGGTTCACAACCTTGCATATGTGACTGGCTGGCAAATTATGAGACTAGCTGGCCTTTGCCATCACCTTGACAGGTACTGGACCATGCCATTCTCTGATACCAATGGGGGGCGCTGCACCCATTGCCCCCTGGTTCAGTCATTATTTGCTCCTTCCACTCCATCCCTCGAACACAGATCCGGCTTCCTCTCCCTCTCCTGCACCAAACCAACCTTTCTTTTTTCCCCTTGTTACATCTGCACCTATTTCTGTCATTTGATAAACAAGCCATCCCTTTCTGAGCTGAAATAAGACAGCTAGAAGTCCTTTAATGCATCAGTTACTGCTGGGTTGGACTGTTTCAGAGTGCAACAGGGAAAATCTAATGTGTCAACAACCACAAACTCTCCCTGTAAACTATTCCCTGCACAAGCCCCTGACCTACCAGATCTGTATGTCCAGGAGTTTATGTGAGGAACATATTCAACTATTCAATTCCCATTCTGACCATCTGAAATGGTTCAGCCTAGCAACAGAGCTGTTATCATTCGCTTTGCTTCATCATAGTTAGAATGTTTATGAACATCCAGAGACATCTCAGCCGCTTACAGAGAGATGATTAGCTCATTTTTAGCTTGTGATATGTCGAACGGGATCTGATAGCACCCTCTTTGCAGTAGGTATAAGAGAACTACCTCCCATTTTGATTTGGAGTGAGCTCATTCTTGCTGAGCTTTGGCCAAGAATTCTCCTAGGTCCTGAAGAGACCCCGCCCATTCCTTCCTGCCAACCCTCCATATCCACCCTGCACCCAGCTAGTTAGGCTCAAAGACTTGCTGGTTCAGCAAATGTCCTGCTTGCTGGTCAGGGGTCAGTTGTTTCGCAAGCTGTTCAGATGTGTTGCAAATGACGTGTTGAGTTTTCACGGTACCACTGCATGTTAAAGATAGCAAATTTGCAGGAGTTCTCTGGCTGACTCTTCTATCTGCCCTCCAAGTTTGGTGAGGATTGGATTTATGAGGTCTGAGTTACAGAAGGTACCCCCAGGAAAGTGCTTT
The DNA here is from genome assembly GCF_032191835.1 of Heteronotia binoei. Classification (NCBI taxonomy): domain Eukaryota; kingdom Metazoa; phylum Chordata; class Lepidosauria; order Squamata; family Gekkonidae; genus Heteronotia; species Heteronotia binoei. Next base: position 204,330,401 of record NC_083224.1, on the reverse strand, counting down.
CTGGGCAAACAACCACCTGTCATTTCCCTAGAAAGCACTTTTCTGAGGGCACCTTCTTTGAGGGACTGTAGCTCAGGCCCCATAAATTGAATCCACATCAACCTGGGCAGGTGAAAGAGAATCAGTCAGAGATCCCAAAATTCATCATGAACTTTTCTTCATGAGCCAGTTCATGACCTTCCCCTTCCCCCAGAGGAGGGCCTCTCCTTGTAATCATAATTCCCAGACAAGGACTTGTGGGAGAAGATGTTCCTTCAGATACCCTGGTCCCCAGCCATGTCAGACTCGAAAGGTCAAAAACAACACTTTGAATTTGGCTCAGGAGCGGATTAGTAGCCAGTGTAATTACTATAATATCAAGTTCACATATTTCCAGTAGCTGGCCATACCTATTGCACAGGTGCAAAACTACTCAACACGGTGTGAAGACTGACTGGAACTTCAGTGGGGAACATCGAGGTAATCCAGCCTCACATGTCCTTGATGGAGGTCCAGTTTTCCCAACAGTTGTACTTGTTTTGAAGCTGGCAGCATGCTCATTCTCAATCTTATTTGTAGGTGATTCCCATTCCTCTTTTTGTAGTTCCAGAAGCCCTGTTAAACTACAATTCCCTGAGGGCACAGGGCTCTTCTTGTTGAGAAAGCTTCCAAGTCCAAAGAGGGCCCCGTGAACATTTACAATCCCTTCCGTCATTGCTGCAGTAAATGAAGGGCATAGCTGAGAATAGCCTGAATGTATTTATCAGCAAAAATTCATAAGGATTCAGACTTCAATTGCTATTTTAAAAAACCTCGTTGTTTTTAAATTTGGGGAAGAGGTCACTTCCACAAACACACACACACACACACCCAGTTCTGCAGAGGAACTGATCAGCCCCTGTGTGAGACAGGATGCTGAACTAGATGGACTTTAATGGTCTGATCCAGCAAGGCTCTTCTCATGTTCTGATGAAGGCCTCAGCCTCTATGCCTTCTTGTTGGTTCTCCAGAGGAACTGTTCAGCCCCTGTGTGAGACAGAATGCTGGACTAGATGGACCCTTACTGGACTGATCCAGCAAGGCTCTTCGCATGTTCTGATGAAGGAGGATGCTGGACTAGATGGACCCTTACTGGTCTGATCCAGCAAGGCTCTTCGCATGTTCTGATGAAGGAGGATGCTGGACTAGATGGACCCTTACTGGACTGATCCAGCAAGGCTCTTCGCATGTTCTGATGAAGGCCTCAGCCTCTATGCCTTCTTGTTGGTTCTCCAGAGGAACTGTTCAGCCCCTGTGTGAGACAGGATGCTGGACTAGATGGACCCTTACTGGTCTGATCCAGCAAGGCTCTTCGCATGTTCTGATGAAGGCCTCAGCCTCTATGCCCTCTTGTTGGTTCTCCAGAGGAACTGTTCAGCCCTGTGTGAGACAGGATGCTGGACTAGATGGACTACTGGTCTGATCTGGCAGGGCTCTTCTGATGTTCTCGTGAAGGCCTTAGCCTCTCTGCCCTGTTGTTGGCCCTGCAGAGGAGCTGGTTGGCCACTGTGTGAGACAGGATGCTGCACTAGATGAACCCTCACTGGTCTGATCCAGCAGGGCTCCTCTTATGTTCTTATGTTCACCACTAAAAATGCTGTTGCCTGACTCAATTTCTCGACAGTTTCATTTATTAAGCAACAATTTCGTATTTCTTTGGGCAGCCTGTTAAATGTAAGGCTCTCATTCCCAGCCTGCTCTGCTTAACGACACATAAACAGCCTAACGAAAACAAACCACTGGCTCATTACAATCGTCTATGAAATATTAAACGCTTTCTTTGGAAGGGAAAAAATAAAAATAAGATTAATTATTCAGTGGGGCACCTTCCGCTTGTTTGTGGAGAGAGAGAGATCCAGGATGCATTTCAGCCGCTTTGCTCCTCCCCAAACTGTTCTGTTCACACACATGGACCTCTCCAGCACAAGGAGGCTTTTCCCACCACAAAGGGCTCTTTGATCCAACCCATGGTGAAGAAAGGTAGCATTGCCCAGTGGGATAAATTCCCAGAATGCAATCCCTGGTATAGCTGTTCAGAAGTAATTCCTAATGAAACCGTAGAGATGTGGTGAGGATCAGGATGTAAGAGTCATTTGAGCTGCATGGAGCAAAGATGGTTTTCCATACTGCCAGGAGACCTCAGATTAAAAGAAACTATGGGATCTGATTCCCCTTGGAATTGAAGGGTCAAAGTGTTCCTAGTGCTGTGGTGCCTCACAAAAGGCACCTACCTATAGTCTAGAGGGGTGAACTTTCTGTCTATGCCTTTTGATCCTGCCCTTCCTCAAAGGTCCCTCAAGGAACCATACATAGTTATTCATCTATCCCCTTTTTTATTCCTAACAACAACTCTGTGAGGTTTGGCTCAGAGGATGAGGCTCAAGGCCATTCAATGAGCTTCAAAGCACAACAAAGCAGGAGTGTCCAACTTACGGGCCATGGGATGCATCTGACCTACCCAGGGCTTTAATCAGCCTGTGGCTCTTTTCTCCCCACTCCCCTCCTCCCCTTTGAAGCTCTAAGGCCACTGAAGTTCCCAGCTCCCTCTGCCTTGTCTTTGCCTGCTTCAGCAGGAAGCTCTTCTGCAAAACTGCAAAGAAAATGCAGAATGGATTTTCCATTAAGGTATCCCAGAGGCCTTAATGGAAAATCCATTCTGTGTTTTCCTTGTAACTTTGTGCTGCAATGTATTTCAATGGAGTGGAGCTCAAACTAGTTTCACTTTCCAGTGCTTGTATGGCTAGTTGAAGCTGTTGTTTGCTGGAGTGGTGTCCTTGCAAGTAAAGGGTTGATGCTTTGAGCCAGCTTGTCTCTGCTGAAAGGATCAGAACTGGTGCCTAGTGAGTACTCTAACTTGGGAACCCACAGCCAAAGGGAGATATTACACTGGAGCAGGGGTGGCCAAACTGCGGCTCAAGAGTCACGTGTGGCTCTTTCCCACATATTGTGCAGCTCTTGAAGCCTCCACTGCCCCATTGGCCAGCTTGGAAAAGGCATTCATCTCATAAAATCACTTCTCCAAGCCAAGCCAGCCAGTGGTTTGGAGAATAAATTTAAAGCTTTCTTTCCACCTCCCCCCCATCTATTTGCCTTCCTTCCTTCTGGCTCTCAAACAGCTGACATTCATGCCTTGCAACTCTCAAGCAACTGATGTTTATTCTATTTGAGAGCCAGTTTTGTGTAGTAGTTAAGTCCTTGAAAGGGCAGCTGCTGTGAGAGCTCTCTCAGCCCCACCCACCTCACAGGGTGTCTGTTGTGGGAGGAGAAGATATGGGCAATTGTTAGCCGCTCTGAGTCTCTGATTCAGAGAGAAGGGCAGGATATAAATCTGCAATTCTTCTTCTTCTATGCGACTCTTATGTTCAGGTGCAGTGGGAGCTCACTGGAGCACAGCTCCTAAACCTTTCTGAAAGTTCCACCTCCTCCTTCTGAGAGTTCCACCTCCAGGTCCATTGAATAGTATGTGCAGCTGCATAACAATCCCTGGATGAGCTCCACCACCTATTTTTCTAAATGACCTCTGCTTATGTTAAACAATTTTGGCCACCCCTGTATTGGAGAGTCATTGCCAATCCGAGTAGACCCGGAAGGAGAGGAAGAAGTTTGCAATGCCCAGCTATTTCATGTTTTGCTAGGTTCAGAGCATTTTATATATTTTTTAGTTTATATTTTTAGTTTCTGCTGTGAACGTCATGCTTTTTCTTTATGTTTTATTTTTAAAATTGCTTTGCCAAATCCTACTATTCCCTCGCCTTTCAGTTCTAAACAAAATATTGCAAGATTTTTAACCAAGTTTGTGTTTTGAGTAAAAAAAAATTCTTTAATTGTGTTCATCTGTATCCCTTATGAAGACCACAGACTGCAGATTTATACCCCGTGCTTCTTTCTGAATCAGAGTATCAGAGCGACTCACAATCTCCTTTACCTTCCTCCCCCACAACAAATACCCTGTGAGATGGGTGGGGCTGAGAGAGCTCTCACAGAAGCTGCCCTTTCCAGGGCAACTTCTGCAAGAGCTATGGCTGACCCAAGGCCATTTCAGCGGAGGAGTGGAGAATCAAGCGGAGGAGTGGAGAATCAAACCCAGTTCTCCCAGATAAGAATCTGCACATTTAACATCAAACTGGTTCTCTCTATATAAAGTTTATATCTATATAAAGTTATATAAACTCTATATAAAATTTATATCTCTGCTACCTGGCATTACATTTTATGACATGCATGTCCCAGCCCCACAAAGTCCCATTTATGTCAGATCCGGCCCTTGTAGCAAATGAGTTTGAGATCCCTGCATTTGAATGCAGATCTCCCAGGTCCCAGATCAATGCTCCAGCCACTGCACAAGATGCTGCTGTATGTCCCAGAGGATGCAGCCCTGGCCAGACACTGTGCCCCGGGGTCATTAAGTACTTCGGAGAGAGTGAAATTGGATGCAACAGAGAGACAGGAATGCTTCCAAAATTTTCATGGGGTTTACCTTGTCTCATTTCCAAAGTGGAATCAGGAAGTTAGAAATTTTCCATTGTGTCTTTTTAAAAAAAAAAAAAAAAATCTTGATGTGATGGTAGCATTGAGATGCTTCTCTTCTGCTATTTCCCCCTAAATGCAAAGGAGCAGAGATGCCTTTTGTAAAATATCACACAGAAGTATCTCAATGCAGTCAGGTGTGCTAAAACTGAAAACATTTTTTGCAATGTTTGTCAATGTTTTTGTATCAGAAACATGGAGGTGGAGAGGAAAGAAAGGAACTGAAACCCTGCACAATATGTGGGAAATACTTCAGTTCCCAAGTTAAGCCAGAATGAAGGAATGATGAGAACCCATCCACAGCAACATCCCAGTACCATCTTCTAGTCCATGAAGGGCTGTCATATAGAGGATGGTGTGGAATTGTTTTCTGTGGCCCCAGAAGGTAGGACCAGAACCAATGGGATGAAATTAAACCCAAAGAATGTTCAGCTCAACATTAGGAAGAACTTCCTGACCGTTAGAGTGGAACAGGCTTCCTCAGGAGGTGGTGGGCTCTCCTTCCTTGGAGGTTTTTAAACAGAGGCTAGATGGCTAGATGGCAATGAGGATTTGTGAGTTTCCTGCATTGTGAGTTTCCTGCAATTAGGGGGAGGAATTTGTGAGTTTCCTGCATTGTGCAGGGGGTTGGACTAGATGACCCTGGAGGTCCCTTCCAATTCTATGATTCTATGAAAGGGCAGAATGGAAGAGATCTGAGCTTCCCTCACTAGCTTCCGGTTGCATCCTAGTAAGGGCAGCCCTGAGCCCCAGTTACCTAATGTCATCCACATTGTTACTTGATCTGATTTTCCCAATTATAAAAGATCTCTAATGGGCTAACAGTCCTCTTTCTCCTCCTGTCTTCTGGACTTCCATCAGCTCTTTTGACAACCTGATTTGGGGGCAAGAAACATTGTTTTTTCATTCCCAGAGCCAATTTGATGACTTATTCTCCTGTCTCTCTATAAAAGTGCCATTTTAATAGGATACCTCTCTGCAGAGGTATCAGAGAGATGCCGGCCACAAAAGAGGTGGAAAATAAGGCCGAGAGCCACTAAAAGTCATTTTCGCGGTGCTCCATCTCCCCATGATTAACAGCAGCCAGAGTGCTATTAAGAGAGTGGGGGAGGATTAAAGACTCTACTAATAGCTGTTTTTAAACCTGCTTTCTCTCTTTCTCTCTTTTTTTTTAAAAAAGGGAGCTTGCAGGGGGTTGGGAAAGAGGTGAAATTGCCAAGGAAACCAGAAATCAAGTGGGCCGCCGTGCCTTGGGAAAGCGAGCCAAGCAATCAGAGATTACAGCCAATTCTAATTTAAGGTTAATTTCTTGTTTACTCTCCTGAACAGGAGGGAGATGCTGCCGAGAGAACCCTCAAGACCTTTGCAAATGCTTGGCGGATTCCTCCCCCCCCCCCCGCTCCCCAATACCTCCATAAAAGCAGAAATGGGGGAAGACAGAAGACCCAAACCAGCTGCTGAAGGGAGGGGGGATGAGCAGAGAAAGATCGGGTGCAACCTTTCCTCGAAGAGAAAGGCACCTGTGCTGGAGGATAAATCTTGGGACTGCATGCAAGGTCTTCATTCAGCTGTATTTAAATAGTGGCTGCCCCAGTGGAAAGGGTGGCAATTAATATCGGATCCCTATTGATTTTCCGTTCAATGAAATCGCCAAGGCATTTGCTGTTTCTAGCACACTGCTTCCATCAATGAAAACTCTTGGCCATGGTAATGAGTCTTCTCATAAGGAAACGGGGTGTCGGGGGTTGACAGAGCGCAACAGCTTGGAGCCATTTTTACAGTTGGCCATGGAATATACACTGTGAATGGCAGAGAAGAGCAGCACACCCTCACTCCTGCCATTCCCAGATGTGAGAAGAGAGTTGACCACAGGGTCGACCAGCAAGTCAAGGCTGGGTCATTGCAATTGATCAGGACCATGGACAGGGATCAGCCAGCAATTGAGAGGCTATCAGTATGCAGCCTACTCCTGCTGCCTCAAGGCATGGTGGGAAGGCAAAGGAGACTGCTCTAGAACTTTGGCAAACTCCAAGGAGCAGTTACAGAATGTGCTACCTCCTTGGGGCAGTGGTATCCTTGCTCTTTCTCCCTACTAGGGTTGGCTGGGAAATTCTAGGAGATTTGGGGGTGGGGCATGGGAAGGGAGGAGTTTGGGGTGGGAACTACCTCAATATGGTACAATCCTGTCATAAGTCGGTCTGTGCTAAGTGAGGACAAAGATTCCTGTGATGGAGAGTTACCTGCACCTCACCCTCAGCTGCCTCTAAGCCAAAAGGAGAACAACAAGAGATCAGATTACCAGCTGATCAGGAGTCACAGCCTACAGCTGAAACTGAGCCAATGAAGCAGTAAAGAAGTCTAAGAAGCCACTCCCAACTCACCTAGATCACCCACACCCTTGCAGCGCCAATGCTGTCAGAGATGCTTAGGGTTGCAAGAGAGGAGAAGTGCTAGACTCATGGCCAGTCATGAGTCTGCAAGAGTGTGCAGACTCTTATCAGGGAAAACCATATTTGATTCCCCACTCCTCCACTTGCATCTGCTGGAATGGCCTTGGGTCAGCCATAGCTCTGGCAGAGGTTGTCCTTGAAAGGGCAGCTGCTGTGAGAGCTCTCTCAGCCCCACCCACCTCACAGGGTGTCTATTGTGGGAAGAGAAGATATAGGAGATTATAAGCCGCTCTGAGTCTCTGATTCAGAGAGAAGGATGGGGTACAAATCTGCAGTCTTCTTCTTCATCGTCATCAGCTGTCAGTTGAAGAGATGAGCGAGTAGTTTCAGGATGACTGCAAAGGAATTGACTGGGAGTTTGGCTTATTAAGACTTGGCTATAAATTCAGCCAGAAGAAGTAGCAGTTTCTGGATACAACAGGTGCACTTTGCTACTGGGCCACCAACCTTACTGTTACTGGACCTGACAACTGGCTTTTCTGGAACCCCTGACCTTTGACTTTTTTGTTGTTCTGCCACACAGTTGAGGCTGACTCTTTGCGACCCCATGGACAAAATCACACTGTCAAGCATGACTAATTCTGATCAATAACTAATGGTTTTAGGGCCTGACTAGAAGCAGACCTGGGAAGGATCCCAGAGAACCAAATGTTGTTAGTTTATTATTCTTTCCTGGCTTTTCTCTTGCTTTATGACTGCTAATTAGAGGGAACAAAGCAATCAGCGCCTTCCCATGAATTCTCCTCCGGGAGGATGAGCCATCTAGGCATTGCAAGGCCGAATGCCTGATAACGCCCTGGGAATGTATGTAGTTTTGATATTCTATGTGTGAACGCTCCCTTGCTTCCCCTCCTTCTCATTTGGAGTACTGTGTGCAGTTCTGGTCGCCGCACCTCAAAAAGGATATTATAGCATTGGAGAAAGTCCAGAGAAGGGCAACTAGAATGATTAAAGGGCTGGAGCACTTTCCCTATGAAGAAAGGTTGAAACGCTTGGGACTCTTTAGCTTGGAGAAACGTCGACTGCGGGGTGACATGATAGAGGTTTACAAGATAATGCATGGGATGGAGAAAGTAGAGAAAGAAGTACTTTTCTCCCTTTCTCACAATACAAGAACTCGTGGGCATTCGATGAAATTGCTGAGCAGACAGGTTAAAACGGATTAAAGGAAGTACTTCTTCACCCAAAGGGTGATTAACATGTGGAATTCACTGCCACAGGAGGTGGTGGTGGCCACAAGTATAGCCACCTTCAAGAAGGGTTTAGATAAAAATATGGAGCAGAGGTCCATCAGTGGCTATTAGCCACAGTGTATGTGTGTATATAAAAATTTTTGCCACTGTGTGACACAGAGTGTTGGACTTGATGGGCCGTTGGCCTGATCCAACATGGCTTCTCTTATGTTCTTATGTTCCCGTAGGAATCCCTTTGAAGTGCATCTTAAAAGTTGTGTATCAATGTATCGGTTTCATTCTTCTCAAGCAATGGCTCTAGCCAAAGTATCAGTCTATTCAATAAACGTAGTCTTTGTATCAACTTCGACTCGTCATTGAATCCGAATGCTTGACACACACCAGGCCGTCCTGTCTTCCACCATCCTCCAAAGTCTGCTCAAATTCATGTTTGTTACATCAGTAACACTGTCCAGCCATCTCATCTTTTGCTGTCCCCTTCTTCTTTTGCCTTATGTCTTTCCTAGCATCAGGATCTTCTCCGGGGAGTGCTCCCTTCTCATTGGGTGGCCAAAATATTTGAGCTTAAGCTTCAGCATCTGACCTTCCAGGGAACAGTCTGGGTTGATTTGCCTTAGGACTGACTGATTGGATCCCCTTGCAGTCCAAGGGACTCTCAAGATTCTTCTCCAGCACAACAACTCAAAAGCATCTATTCTTCTGCACTTGGCCTTCCTTATGGTCCAGCTCTCACAGCCATACATTACTAATGGGAATACCATCACTTTGACTATACCGACTTTTGTTGGTAGGATGATGTCTCTACTTTTTATTATACTGCCCAGGTTCGCCATAGCTGTCTATACCTTTGACTAGACTTTGGTAAACCTGCTCTCTGGAATCCTTGATTTTTGGACTAGACTTTCGTTATTCTCTGCAACCTTGCCTGGGGCCCACCCTGCTGAACCTCAGCTCTTGCCTCCTGGGGAAGCTGCACCAGCATACCACTTCAAGAGCAGCCATTTCTCCAGGGGAACTGATCTTGGCTGTCTGGTGGTTGGCAACCATACTCCCTACACTGTCCTTGAACTAGCATCCTTATTGGGGGAGGGGGGTGAACACCCAGGAATGTCTCCTGGCCTTGTTAAGAGAAGGTCAGCTGCCATTCTCTGGGTCTTCAGTCCCAATTTCTGAGAGGGCCTAGTTCAGCACTATCATATTCTCTGCTTCTGGAAGTAGAGATACTACCACATTTTGTGACATCTCTGCTTCATTTTGAAGGGTCATGCTTCTTTTTTGTCACATTCAGTATGAAAGTATGGTTATCAGAACCATATTTGAATTGAAATATTGCACTTCAGGTTGTTGGTTTGCAAGTAAAACTGGAGTAAAATGTCATTTAAAAAAAACCCAACTTGTTTATGCTGATGCGAAGGAGACATGAACCTGCCTGGAGGTGGTGAATGGGCAACTAACGGCTCTGGGGATCCATTTTGGCTCTTGGAAATGGCACAGGGAAGAAAGGGTAAAAACCCTCCTTCTCCTATGCACCATGGCCCCAATCCAAATCTGGCATCCACAGGCTGCTATATAACACAAATAATCCATGTGGATTGCTGGGCTCACCATGAAGATTCAACATCCTTCTCAAAATCTTCCCTATCTCAATGGGAGGGACCAGAATCAAGTGGAGGCAGGTTCTTTTCTGCCTAGCTGGAGACCAATTTGCCTTCTCATCTGTCTCACCTTTTCCATCATTGCCAAGAAAAGATTCTTCCACTGTCTTGAAAGGCACCCTCCTCTGCCCTTTCTGGCCACCACTGCCCACTGCCCACCCCTACCCTGCCAAGCTCCACCTGCAATCTTCCAGTCCCCACCCATTGTCCATTTAACTCCTCCCCCATGAGTCTCAATTTCTGAGGGTCCAGGGAGGCGAAACAAGAATGAAAGCTTTGAATACTTACCACCGCAAAACAGAATAAATACAAAGCTGATATGAGTCAGACAGAAAATTGTGAATCTTTGAGATGAGCAATAGGGGCAGATATTCTTCTATCTTAAAGGGAAAAGTATCCTAGAGACTGGCTGGTTCCTTTTTGACAAATTAAGTTATCCAGGTTTCATAAATGCTGTTTTTAAATTGTTTGGGGGTTTTAAAGTTGGATTGGCGTGGCTGTGGCAGAGATTTGAACTGCTAGAAGTTAGTTTCATTTGTCACCTTATTTTATTTTTATGACCTTCATTTTAATTAATAGATATTTTTATTTCATGTTGCAGTTTCATTTCCTTTGATAAGTCACCCTGAGTACAAGGGTGGGGTTTGAATTTAATTAACAAGCGAATCATCAAGAATGTCAAAAGAGCTCTGTTGGATCATACAGCTAGTCCATCTCGTCAGCTACGTACCTGTTTCACACAGGGGCCAATAAATCAGCCCCTATAACCCAAGGCCTCCTGAAGCTACCTCCAAATGGGAGTATTTGGAGGCTTGAGATATGGCAGCCAGCCCTATACACAGCCCTCCGGACTAGGAATAGCTGGATTAAAAGGCATCACAATTTGGCCATTTCATTTTTGGTTCCTTTCCTAACAATCCCCAGCACGGAGCCTGCCTTTTTCACCTCTGCATCATACTGAGCCAAAATGTTAATCAAGCTATCCTCTCTAGTTCTAAGTCTCTTTCCCCCTCATTTCAGATCTCATCAGCATCTATTTAAGCACAGGATTTGTGGTCTTGTGACAACTCCATTCCTTCAATCCAGGCCAGTGTTTTAGACTGCCCTACTCCACTCCAGGACTTGATGTGGACAAGAACAGGGAGAAAGGAAATTGTATTCACTGTAGCACCAGACAGAGAAAGAACTGAACTTGTTAAACAATGCTCCTGTCTGAAAATAAGCTGCCTCCTTATTCTGATACCAAGCATTAGCCCAATCCCTAATTTAGAGAGTCACCTGATGGTCTTAATATTCTGCCTTGGTTTTTACCTTCCTGGACTGGGATGAGTTCAAATTATTTGTGCATCAATAGATCAACATTATATATTATAGGTACAGCATCAATATACCTGATTCCTAACATGGCAAAATATGTGGATACTTAAATTCAGAGACTAAGGCCATAAGCAGATTTTACTACAAACCTAAAAAGGCCCCAGGTTTGCAGAAAAATCTGGAATCTGAAAACTGGGGAGTTTAAAAAAAAAAAGATCCAAAATAATAGATGCACACCTGTAGCTTTAAGAAATTAATGCCTTCACATACAACCACAACAGTATTGTCAACCTTCAAGCCTTGGTTTCTGTCCATAAAATGCAGTGGAAAACAGCAGGGCTGTTCTGGCCTTTTAAGGAGGACTCTTCTGGGATAGGCCCAGCAGCAACCACCGGGCAAGTTGATAACCATGTGACTCGCATGATTCACCCAGGATTGGATGTTTGCCACTATTCAGCTGCAGCCACCCCACAAAAGCTAGTGTGGGGTAGTGGTTAGAGTGTCAGATTAGGATCTGGGAGACCCACGTTTGAATCTCTTCTCTGTCCTGGAAGCCCACTGGGGCCAGTTACACCTTCTCAGCCTAACCAACGTCACAGGGTTCTTGCGGAGATAAAAGGAAAGAGAGAAAAATAATGGAAGATGTTTTGGTTCTCCATTGAAGAGAAAAGTGGGATATAAATGAAGGAAATAAATACTAAATATAGCTCAGATGAAAGGGCAGATGGGTGGATGGGAAGGAGATGAGTGGGTGGGTGGGAAGGAGCGATGGAAGCAGAGTAAAGGGGGGAGTCTATGGGGGTTTTCAGGGAAGGGACAGAGGAAATAGTAGGGAAGTAAAATGAAAGTAGTGGGGAAGTAAAATGAAAATCAATAGCAAAAAAGCAGACAGCAAGGACTACTGATGAAAATATATCCTATAAACAAATGAAACTGGGAACGTTCATTTATCCCCCTTGCAGAAAACAGAAGCTGAGGCCAGATGGACCTTCCATCCAGTCTGATCAGACAGATTCTTACTGAGCCTTGGAAACATGAGACTAGAGATGAGGTTGAAGGACAAGAGGGGTCTTTTCAGGTGTGAGCAACAGTGGCCCCACAAAAGGGCACTTCCTCACTGTCTAGCTGAATGTCACTCTTATGAGCAAGATTCACACTGGCATTTCCTGCGGTGCCCCAGGTATAACTCCTCCGCCTCCCCCTCTTGTTTTGAATGTTATGTTTTGTTTATCACCGCCTGGTTTCTGGGGAAGGAAAACTCAGCTAAACATTGTTTTTCCTGATGAGGTTTGCTTATCGTTCCAAAGGACATTGGAGCAAAAGAAATTACGTTTCTTCATCAAGAAAGAAAGAAAATTGAACAAGCCTTTCCTTGTTTAGCTAGTTATACCCTTGTGCACATTTTAAGAAAAAATCTGGTACATATTTGACCTCAGTAGAGAAATGTGACAGACCAGTCCCCCCCCCCACGTGTTTATACAACTTTGTTTTCTTTGTATCTAGATTGATGAATGGATAGAGAGACAGATGATGGATGGATAGAAACAGGGTGCAGAGAGATGAATAGCTTTCCAGAGAAAGCATCTGGCCACATACTTCAGATCACCTCTTAATATCTGTGATGCTCGAAGGGGGGGGGGGGGGGAAGGTTATAAGTCAAAGAGTCCACCTTTCATATCCCAAAGCCAGCCCATCAGATTGTGTGTGATCTGGGGAGACCCAGTTAAAATCCCAGCTCATCCACACAAACCAGTCACCCTCCTTCTAAGTAGCTTCACAGGGCTGTTAAAGGGGAAAGAGAGACATTTTCAATTTCCCACCAAAGATTTACATACTGAGATATGACTCTCATTCTCAGCAGCCAGATTTGAGATTTGAGAATAAAATTATACACTGTACTCCAAATGGATAACCTAGCAAAGATGTCCCCAACCTTTTTGAGAATTGGGGCACCTTCAGAATTCTGACACAGAATGGTGGGCACAATCACAAAATGGCTGCCACAAGATTCCAGGTTTGAGTTCTAGCTGCCACAGGAGGCAGAGCCAACCTCAAAATGTCAGGAAGGTTAGGCATAACACTAATAGTAACTAAAGTTTGAATTCTGGATATAACTGAAGTAACTAAAATTTGAATGCTGGGTATAAGCATTCATGTGCTTATATGCAGAATTAAATGTTCTTGGTCTTCAAGGTCTCACTGAACTCAGACTTTGATCTATTGCTTCAGCCCCACCTGACTCAAACTACTAGTAACTCTTCCAACATTTCAACTCTGTTCCACAGGGTCCCTTTAACAGGGTCATACCCTTTAAAAACACCTCCTTGCCAAGCACACAGCAGCACAGTGAAGATCCCTTGCATTGGGGTGGCAGCTGTTGCTGCACAGCCAATCAAATATCCAGCATCCAATCAGAACCTTTGCTAGTCAAAGGTTCTGCCTGGCCCCACCCACTTTCTAAAAATGCTTGACTGACTCCAGGAAAGGTGTCAGCAAGTGCCATGATGGTGCCCTGGAGACTCCTGATCTGGCAGCACTGCTTTGTACTCTGTAGGGGCTCACAGGCATATAGGCCACAAGATTCCAGGTTTGAGTTCTAGCTGCCACCCATGTATTTTCCTGGGTTAAATGGAACCTGAGCAGATTCATCACCTACATTCATTCAGGGTTGCTTGCCAGTCGATGATAATCACAGACAGCTAGCCCTGCACCACAATCCCTTTAGCTGTTTTTTAACTGGGAGTGCAGAAGAAAGCCAGTTTGAGACGTGCCCCCCCCCCCGACTGGATCATTTGGTGCTCCCTGGAATTAGCAGAGAATAAAATAAAAGGAGTGCTGTTCCCCCCACCCGTAATTTAACAGCTGTTTCAGATAAGGAAACAAACAGCCACTTTGACATTTTCTTCCTACACTGCTGTGTCATTCCCCTTCCATTCAAGGTTTTCACACTGAGTGTGACCCAGCTGGGCCTGTCTCCAGCTAATAGCCAAGGGCCAGGCCCAATCTTTGCATACCACCTGTTAATTCCAATTCAGTGTGCTTCTCTGGGAAAAGGACTTTCTAGTGGACTCCACCAAGGAGTGAAATAGGGTTGCCAGGTCTGACTCAGGATATATCTGAGGACTTTGGGGGTGGAGCCAGGAGCAAGGTTGTGAGAAGCACAATCGAACTCCAAAGGGAGTTCTGGCCATCCCATTTAAAGGGACCGCACACCTTTTAAATGCCTTCCCTCCACTGGAAATAATGAAGGATAGGGACACCTTCTTTGGGGGCTCATGGAACTGGTCTAATCTTTTTTGAAATGTGGAGGTTTGGTTGTTGTTTTTTGAGGAGAGGCACCAGATTCTATGCTGAAAATTTGGTACCTCTGCCTCAAAAAACAGTCTTCCGCCACCCCCAAGCCCCAGATGTCCACAGATTGATTATCCATTATACCCTATGGGAACATAGGGTATAATGGACATTCTCTTTCCCCCGCTTTATGAAGCAGGGGGGAGGGCCTCCAAATCAGGAAATCCCCTACCTCCAACTGGGGATTGGAACGAAACATTGTTTTGCATGGGTTGAGAATTGGCCAGGTTTCCTGGAAAGAGGCAGAGATAGTGCACTAGGAAGAGGAGAGATCTTGGTCTTTCTGGCAATTTCTAATCTGCCTTTTTGGTGTTTATTTAAGAAGCACCAAGCCTCAAGTGAACTTGGAAAATTTAGCCTCCAAGATTCTTTTCCATGTCCACAACTAAAAGGACTAGAAGCTTGATGGTTTGTTTTTTAAAAAAGTGGAACACTCAGGAATGGACTCTAGCATATCTGTAGATGGTTGTGGGCCTGATTTTCATATTCCTTGATCTGTTTCTCCTCTCCTTTCCTTTGACCCAGAGGTGTACTAATAGGCTCCATTTTGCTTTAATTTGTTTCTTTCTCCTGCCCTTAGGAACCTCTTAGTTTGGCAACCTTTTCTCCTGGTGCTCTCTCTCTTTTGCATTATGAACATATATGAACATCTGAAGCTGCCTTATACTGAAGCAGACCCCCCTCGGTCCATCAAAGTCAGTATTGTCTTCTCAGACTGGCAGCGGCTCTCCAGGGTCTCCAGCTGAGGTTTTTCACACCTCTTTGCCTGGACCCTTTTTTGGAGATGCCAGGGATTGAACCTGGGACCTTCTGCTTACCAAGCAGATGCTCAACCACTGAGCCACCGTCCCACCCCAATGCCATTATGCCATTTTTGCATCATGAGGTACAGTGGCTAGACTCTATTTCACAGGGTTGTTGTGAGGATAGTTAGGAATGGAGGATCAGGTGACTCTGCTCCCCTGTTCTCCCTTGAAAGGAAGGTAGGATGAAAATGTGATAGAGAGACCCTTTGTACAAAGTCAGCACAGAATTGCACAAGTGTAGCTGGTAAAATTAAGCACAGGGGAATAGAAAATGTCACAAAAGTGAAGACTTGGTGGGAGTTGGGTTTGGTTTATTCAGCTTTTTAACTGAAACACAATGTAAATCAATGTAAATCAATGCAATCCAGTGAATGATACATCTAATAAGCAATGTAATAAAACTAGAATTGCTGACATTTGAAATGGAGTGGTCACCTGCCCAAACTGTAAGTATGAAATAGGACCTATTGAACAATGCAGAACAAGGATTTGTTTCAAGCTGAAAGAGCCAATTATCCGAAGTATACTCATATATCCATAACTGTATTGTTGTCTGTACTTAGAATATCAGTACTCACTAACTTTCATATCTGTTCCTTGTATTCTTTTAAGGTTTGATGGTAACAAGGGAGGCCACTGTGAAGGGTAAGCCATTGTGGAAAGAGCCAGCACATCATTAGGCAACATTCAGCAATTGCCCTTGGAAAAAGTAACACTGCAGCCTGAGAAATAATCCAGAGACTTTTGAGTGGGAGAATTAGGCAGGAGGTGTGATGGGCCGTTAACCTGGACTCTAAGTGTTGTTTTGCATCAGTCTGGCAGGGCAAGAGCCATATAAGTGTTTACTAAATGCTTCTTCATTAAAGCTTCTTCTGCATTTACTCAAGAGGTCTTGTGACAGATTTTGGGCAAAACCTTACAAACATGGTATTGCACCAGTAGAAACACAGTGCATGTTGTTGCTCCAGTCCTTATTTCCTGAGCAAGAAGTGTGCCTGCCCATAAAGCTTCTACCTAGAATAAAACTTTAAGGTGGCTGACTGGACCCAAACTTTGTCCTCTTGAGCACAGTTAGTGAATACCAGGACCATCAGACTATTCTTGAGTTCCTTGGGCAGAGCTCTTCCACGCAGGATGAGTTTGGTCTGTGCCAGGGAGAAGCCTGACTTTAATGCAGGGATCTTCAAATGGAAATTGCGTTGGTGATACTGGGCTTCACCCCTTCTTTGCTCCTGATGCCCCTGTTCACGGCCCCCCCACTTTGGCCAGAAACGAATCCAAAAGTTCCTGCTCAGACACAACCTCTCAAGCCATTCCAATGGGAAGTAAAAACTGGGAGAAAAGGTTTCACAAAGATTAGTGAAATTTCTCCATGAGGCTTCTCCACAGCCCCCTAGCCTCTTTGTGACGTGAAAACTAACATATTGACTTCCTGCCCTCTGTTTCACCTCCAATCGATACTCATCGATGGGGTCAAAGAATCCAACTCTATCCAAGTCAATATCTCTTCATTGCTGCCTTGAATGTTATTTGTGGGCAGAATTTCTCCTGGGCTGGTGATTCGGGCTGCCCTGAGTTCCCAGTCCCTGCTGCAGCAAGTGGAGGAAAGCAGAGCAGGGGAGGAATTACCCCCATCTTCTATTTGCTGATATTTTCCACCAACTGTCTTGGTTCTCTGCTTTTTGCCACCATTTTTAAATGATTTGTTTGGCTCATAGTTGGCTTGCCATTTGCAACCCTGGTTTCCTTGATGGTCTTCCTTCCAAATACTAACCAGGGCTGATCCTGCTTACCTTCTGTGATCTGTCGAAATTAGGCTAACCTAATTTCTATCAAGGGGCTGTTGTAGGGATAAAAATGGAGGAGAGTGAATTCTGTGCCATCTTGAACTCTTTGGAGGTAGGAAACATGTACTAGACAGACAGAGAGAAAAGAGCAAGAGTCCAGTAGCACTTTAAATTACAAAAGAATTTCAAGGGGAGATTAGAAACAGAGACCACTGAATTGCAACTGATAATAAAACTCAAGACAATGCATACACCTGGACTGATTCAAGACCTAGGTTTCCTGTCTCACTACCAATGCTGATTTCTCCAAGCCTACTACCCCTCTGCATATCACCCCTAATCCAATCACACCTGCTATTGTCATTCATCTGCTACTGTCATTTGCCTGCTAATGTCATTTGGCATCTGAAATTGCTTTCCAATATAGAATTGAGGACCCCAGTTGCCCCACAGACCCTTCTCCAGAAGCACTCTGGGAACACCTAAAAACTACTGTCCTGCAGATCTCTGAAGAAGTCCTCGGGTTCTCCACAAGGAAGAACAAGGACTGGTTTGATGAGAACAATCAAGAGATCCAAGAATTACTGGCAAAAAAGAGATCTGCCTACCAAGCACATCTTGCTCAGCCCTCCTGTCCTGGGAAAAAAGCAACCTTTCGCGCTGCATGTAGCAACCTCCAGCGCAAGCTTCGAGACATTCAGAACGAGTGGTGGACCAAGCTTGCAGAGAGAACCCAGCTGTGTGCAGACACTGGTGATTTAAGAGGGTTCTACGAAGCCCTGAAGGCAGTATATGGTCCATCATATCAGGCTCAGAGTCCCTTGCATAGTGCAGACGGCCAAGTGCTCCTCACAGACAAGGCATCCATACTGAACCGATGGTCGGAGTATTTTCAGGTTCTCTTCAGTGCC
The DNA here is from genome assembly GCF_032191835.1 of Heteronotia binoei. Taxonomy (NCBI): domain Eukaryota; kingdom Metazoa; phylum Chordata; class Lepidosauria; order Squamata; family Gekkonidae; genus Heteronotia; species Heteronotia binoei. Next base: position 204,312,386 of record NC_083224.1, on the reverse strand, counting down.
AATCACGTAGTTCAAGATTCAGCAATCCACCTCACCCCACTTCAACCGGTGAAAACAGAGCTGGATGAGATCCCCACCCTAGAAGAGACTGTTAAAGCCATCAAGCAACTGAAAAGTGGCAAGGCAGCGGGAGTTGATGGAATTCCACCAGAGATCTGGAAGCATGGGGGCACAGTACTACATAGCTCACTTCACAAAGTATTTGTCACCTGCTGGGAACAAGGCAAATTACCACAGGACTTTCGCGATGCAATCATCATCACCCTATACAAGAACAAAGGGGAAAAGTCAGACTGCTCCAACTACCGGGGGATAACCCTGCTCTCCATCGCAGGCAAAATCCTTGCCAGAATACTCCTGAACAGACTGGTGCCCACCATTGCAGAAGAACTCCTCCCAGAGAGCCAGTGCGGCTTCAGAGCTAACAGGAGCACCACCGACATGGTATTTGTTCTCAGGCAGCTCCAAGAGAAATGCAGGGAACAGAACAAGGCTCTGTATGTGACTTTTGTCGACCTTACCAAAGCTTTCGATACCGTTAGCAGGAAAGGCCTGTGGCAAATCTTGGAACATTTAGGATGTCCCCCAAGGTTCCTCAGCATGATCATCCAGCTACACGAAGACCAGCGAGGCCAAGTCAGACACTGCAACGACCTCTCGGAGCCCTTCCCAATAGGCACAGGTGTAAAGCAAGGCTGCGTTCTCGCGCCAACTCTCTTTACGATCTTCTTTAGCATGATGCTTCAAAGAGCCGCAGTAGATCTAGATGATGACGATCGTGTATACATCCGCTATCGCACCGATGGCAGCCTGTTCAACCTGAGGCGACTAAAGGCACACTCCAAGACAATGGAAAAACTCATCTGAGAGCTACTGTTTGCTGATGATGCTGCACTCGTCTCCCACTCGGTATCACCTCTGCAGCATATGACGTCCTGCTTTGCAGAGGCTGCCAAGCTATTCGGCCTAGAAGTTAGTCTGAAGAAGACAGAGGTTCTCCACCAGCCTGCACCCCAGGAAGATTATCACCCTCCCTGCATCACTGTGGGTGAATCAGTTCTGAAGACAGTCCAGCAGTTCAGCTACCTGGGGTGCATCATCTCCTCAGATGCCAAGATTGACAAGGAGATTGACAACAGGCTGGCAAAGGCAAACCGTGCATTTGGCCGACTGCACAAAAGAGTGTGGAGCAACAAGCATCTGAAAAAAGGCACAAAGATCAATGTTTACAAAGCGGTTGTGATGACAACCCTCATCTACGGCTCCGAATCGTGGGTTTTATACCGTCATCACCTGCGACTCCTTGAGCGCTTTCATCAGCGCTGCCTTCGCACCATCCTCAACATCCACTGGAGTGACTTTGTGACCAACACTGAAGTCCTCAAGAGGGCGGAGGTTACCAGCATCGAGGCACTGCTGTTGAAGACGCAGCTGAGCTGGGCAGGCATATTTCTAGGATGGAAAACCACCGCCTTCCCAAGATTGCCCTGTATGGCGAACTCTCCACCGGCCATCGAAATAGAGGGGCACCAAAGAAGAGGTACAAGGACTCCTTGAAGAAATCCCTTAGCACCTGTCACATCGACCATCACCAGTGGTCTGACCTAGCCTCAGATCGCAAAGCATGGAGGCACACCATCCACCAGGCTGTCTCTTCCTTTGAGAACGCACGCATAGCTGGTCTTGAGGACAAAAGGAGATTGAGGAAGAATCGCACTGCTACAGGACCAACCCTAAATCAGACTTTTCCCTGCAGCCGCTGTGGCCGGACCTGCCTGTCCCACATTGGTCTTGTCAGCCACCAGCGAGCCTGCAGCAAACGTGGACTATTGCACCCTTCTTAAATCTTCGTTCGCGAAGCCAAGCCGAGAGAGAGAGAGAGATAGAACCACATTCTAGTTATCTGAAAATGTGAGCAGTGACTCATGAAAGTTCTGTTCTTTCCTGTTGCTACAGACAGACTAACACCTTGATCTAGACTAGATAGATTATTTGCCTTTGCTCAAGCCAGGAATCATCTGGATGGAACAGAGGCAGGGCTCAGACCACATGTCAGGGGGTGAAATGACCTCTCATCCTTCTCATGCATAAACATACAAAGACATATCTTCCCTTCCTAGCAAATTGAAACTGGCAACTGTATAGCACTTAGATAGAACAAAAGAATCATAGAGTTGGAAGGGACCTCCATGGTCATCTAGTCCAACCCCTGTACAATGCAGGAATTCACAAATACCTCCCCCCCCACACACACACACACACATCCCCAGTGACCTCTGCCCCATGCCCAGAAGATGGGGGGGGGCTCTAGAATCCCTGGCAAAACTGGCATGGAGAAAACTTGCTGCCTGACCCCAAAGTGGCAATCAGCATTTCCCTGTGCATGTAAGAAAGGATCACAATACCTAAACACGGATACAACCCTTCCTGCCCTCCTTTCATGATCTCCCAAATTCACAGAATCAGCATTGCCATCAGATGGCCATCTAGTCTCTGCTTGAAAACCACCAATGAATGAGAGCCCACCACCTTCTGAGAAAGCCTTTTCCACTGAGGAACCGCTCTAATGGTCAGGAAGTTCTTCCTAATGTTGAGCCAGAAACTCTTTTGATTTAATTTCAACCTTCTGGGGCAACAGACAACAATTCCACATCATCTTATATATGACAGCCCTTCAAGTACTTGAAGATGGTTCATGTCACTTCTCAGTCATCTCCTCTCCAGACTAAACATACCCAGATCCTTCAACCTTTCTCCAGACCCCTCACCATCTTCATTGTCCTCTGGATGCATGCCAGCATGTCTATATCCTTCTTAAAACGTGGTGCCGCAAACTGAACACAACACTCTGGGTGAGGTCTCACCAGAGCAGAGTAAAGCCATACCATCACTTTGCGTAATCTGGGCACTATACTTCTGTTGATACAGCCAAAAAATGTGTTGGCCTTTTTAGCCACCACGTCACACTGCTGACTCATGTTCAGTGTACAGTGTAAGACCGCTAGACCCTTTTCACACATACTACTGCCAAGACAAGTCTCCCGCATCCTATATTTATGAATTGAGTTTTTCCTACCTAAATGCAGAACTTTACACTTATCCTTGTTAAAATTCATTTAATTGGTTTTAGCCCAGTTTTTCAGCCTGTCAAGATCATCCTGTATCCTGACTCTGTCTTCTAATCTACTGTATTTGTGACCCCTCCCAATTTAGTATCATCTGCAAATTTAATAAGCATTAGCGAGCCAATTTGGTGTACTGGTTGTCTTATCTGGGAGAACCGGGTTTGATTCCCCACTCCTCCACTTGCAGCTGCTGGAATGGCCTTGGGTCAGCCATAGCTCTCATAGAAGTTGTCCTTGAAAGGGCAACTGCTGCAAGAGCTCTGTCAACCCCACCCACCTCACAGGGTGTCTGTTGTGTGAGGGGGGAAGGTATAGGAGATTGTGACCACTCTGATACTGAGATTCAGAGTATAGGGTGGGATATAAATCCAATATCTTCTTCTTCAGTTCCTTCATCCAAGTTATTGATAAAGATGTTGAACAAAACAGGACCCAGGGCAGATCCTTGAGACACTCCATTTGACCACTTGTTAAGGAGGATGAGGAAACATTCACAAGCGCTCTTTGGGTGAGATGTGTCAGCCAGTTGTAGATCCACCTAACAGTGACTGGATCCAAACCACATTTTACCAATTTGTCAAAAGAATATTAAGTGGCATTTCCTAAAGAATTGTAACATCACATCACTTCCAGTTTTCCCCAGAAGTGTCTTCATGTCACACATGCCAAAAGCACCCCCTTCTCCCCTGTTCCTTTTTCTCCCACCATGTGCCAGCCATTGCCTAGCAATCCCATGAGCAACATTGCAAACGATAGAAAAGAGTCCAACTTTAAGACTAACAACTTTTTATTGTAGGATACACAGCTCAGATGCATGGAGGGTAGGTAGAAACCGGCCAGAGATATATAGGTGGCAAGGGGAGGGGGGAGTAGATGCTGGAAGTGAGTGCCAAGTAAATGCAATGCAGTTGCAAAAGTCATGGAAAAAGGTAGAATGAGCAATCCCTGCTGGGTGTGATCACTTCCTTCTATTGATGGATATGAATGGAATACCGGAAAGAAAAAGGCAATTACTTTTGTTAATGAGATAACCATCCAAAGTCCCTATTTTTTAATATAATTTTTATTGTAAAATAGTAAAGCAACACATAAACAATGAAAGGAAGCATTGTCACATATACACGTGTTTACATTTGAAAAATAGAAAGGTTTATAGAATGTTTGCCATAAGTGTAAAGTTGACATTATCTCCAGGATTTCTTTATAGTTTTGCAAATACTCTAGAACTGGATACCAAATTGCAAAATAAATAAATAAATAAATCATTTTCTGTCTCCATTTATTTTTTGTTTAGATGAGTTAACTTAGCCATTATATACTTGAAGGAATGTCATATAGAGGATAGTGCAAAATTGTTGTCCGCTGCCCCAGAAGGTAGGACCAGAACCAATGGTTTGAAATTAAATCAGAATAGTTTCCGGCTCAACATTAGGAAAAACTTCCTGACCGTCAGGGCAGTTCCTCAGTGGAACAGGCTTCCTCAGGAGGTGGTGGGCTCTCCTTCCTTGGAGGTTTTTAAACAGTGGCTAGATGGCCATCTGACAGCAATGTGGATCCTGTGAACTTAAAGGGGAGGTATTTGTAAATTTCCTGCATTATGCAGGGAATTGGACAAGATGACCCTGGGGTTCCCTTCCAACTCTGTGATTCTATGGTTCTATGATTCTTCTTATTAAAAGGAGATATTTTAAGTCCTATCGTAAGGTTTAAAAGAACAAACTCTGGCATCAAACCTGTTATCACTCTGATTTTATCCAACATATCTTTCCAAAATAAGAGGATTTTTGGACACCATAACCAACAATGCAGAGGGGTTCCGATTGGGCATGCATTCCTTCCAACAAAGTGGCCTAATCTGTTTGGATATATATGCCAATTGTTGTGGAGTATAATACCAAAATGACATAAACTCAAACGTTTGTATCAATTACAGTTATATTTGTGGTGTTTTCAAATGCATTCCAAACAATGTCCAATTGTTTAGAAGTCAACTGAGTTGTACATTCAGTTAGCCATTTGTGTTGATATGAAAGAGGTTTGTCTGTCTTCTGTGCTTCCGGGATATGATATAATCTTGAAATAATTCTTAGTATTACAATCAATTTGTTTTAATAAAAGTTCAAAGTCAGTTAACTGTTGTTTTATAATATTAACCAATTTGATAGTTGAACGTTATATAATTGAAGGTATTTCTACCATGGTAGTGTAGTTTTTATTTTGGATTCAGCCAAAATTCCTACTCAATCCAAGTCTAACTGAGTCAAATTTACATATGAATTCCAGTTCAGCAGCTTCCCACTGCATTTTGTTTCTCAAATGTTGCTGTTGAACTATGGTGACCTTTAAGTCCTTGATGGAATGTCCTGGTAGATTGAAATGTTCTCCTACTTTCAAACAATGGCTAATTTCACACACGTTGGATAATGCGCTTTCGATGCACTTTATCAAGTGTTTGCAAGTAGATTTTCCTGTTTTGCACGGGACAATCCAGCTGCAAAGGATTGCTAAAGCACATTGAAAGTGCTTCATCCACCATGTGTGAAATTCATCTCCTAGGATCAGCCACATCCATAACACCGGCATATTTTGTCTGCCCTCAGGCTAGGTATCAAGGAGAGGATGATTTGTGGTTACAAGGCCTCATCCATTGCTCCAGAATACCCATCTTGACACCAGGCTAGGGTTGCCAACTCGGGCTTGGAGATTCCTGGAAATGTGGGGGATGGTGTCTGGAGAGGATCAGGTTTAGGGAGGGGATGGACCTCACTCAGGTATAATCTCACAAAGCAACCACTTTCTCCGAGTTGTGGTTTGGAAATCAGTTGTAATTCTGGGAGATCTCCAGGCCCCCCAGGAGGCTAGCAACCTCACTCCAGGCTTACAGAGAGAAGCAGATGCAAGTAGGAGGAGAAGGCCCAGCAAGTTGACAAGGGAGCCTGGTGGAGGATATTTCCAGTCAGCCAGCACCGCATGATGCAGTTCCAATGTCAATCAATCACAGATTGCATTGAAGTGTGTCGGGGGGGGGGGGGGATCTGTCTCGCCAACCATCCATCTCAATTTTTCACCTGCAAACCCTTTTCGTTGGGAAATCCTCTCCAGCTGCCATAACAGGCCTCCCCCCCACACACACACCACGCCTCTTCGGCAGACAGGACACGCATCGCTCTCCAGAAAGAGGTTTGCCAAGGAAAGGGACCCTTGGAACAAGGCCCAAGTGGACAGTACAACGTTTCAGACCACAGAAATGCCTTTTGATTTAAGAGGGTTTTCCCCCCTCCCTCCCTTTAATTTTTCAAACCCTGCTCTGCGCATCTTGCCGTTGTTGTCACCGACCTCGGGCCGGTTGCCATGGCAGCAGCAGAATGGACGATATGTTGCTAAGTTCCACACGCTTCTCCGCCACGGAGGGAATGTTGGCGTTTTGCTAATCAGAGCAGTTGACAGGAGGAGACACATTCTCTCCCCACACTCACACACTCGCATACACACATGCAAACTCCCCCTCTCCAAAAGAACCATAATGGTTTCAAGAGGGCTGCAGTTTTTGAATGTCAGTTGACGGGGTGATGATTCTGCAACTGTTGCAGAATTCCGGGGAGACTCAGTCCTGAACGAATCCACACTGGCTATTTTTTCACTCCCCACAGAAAGGAGACCCGTGCACTTCCCTGCAAGGAGGCGACTCTAAAGAGCCAGTTCCATATGATGAAGACATGCCCTGCATATGTGTGGGAAGGAAAAAGCAAAACTCTATGAGGGTATGAAGCGAAAAGGTCAGCCATATGGTGTGTGATAGCCACACATTCCTCATTCCAAGAAAGCATCAAAATCTCACTGGGTCTCAGCACATATGTGCTTCTTATGTATCCATATTTGCAAGAGGCTGATTGCTGCAAGGGACCTGATTTTATCCCAGGTCAATACACAGAGTTGTTTACTGTGGCATTTTTGGTTCTGAAATTTTGTTTGCATAGCATCCCTAAAGTGCTTTATGGAGCTGGGAAAATTATGCCCCAAGAAGCTTGTGATCTTAGCATTCATAATCTCTCAGTTTTTATCCCAACTTTCCTCCAAGGAGTTTGCTTCCTTGTTACTATTTATGGACAAGAGATGTGGACACATATTCCTCAAACCATGTGAGAATAACCTACACAGTCTGAGATTGATTTCAGTAAGGATAAAGTGACAGATCTAACAGTGCATGGGTTAACTCATAGAATCAGAGAGTGGGAAGGGACCTCGAGGGTCATCTAGTCCAACCCCCGCACAATGCAGGGACTTCACAAATACTTCCCCCACACACATACAATTACCTCTGCTCCATGCTCAGATGGTGACAAAAACCCTCCAGGATCCCTGGCCAAACTGGCCTGGAGAAAATTGGTTCCTGACCCTAAAGTGGCAATCAGCACTTTCCTAGGTGTGTAAGAAGGGGCCATGAGAACTAAGTATGGATACAACTTTTCCTGCTCTCCTTCTCTTGAAGCTCACTGGAATAGGAATTGGGAGAGCCAGGTTGAAATCCCCATTCCACCATGAAGCTCACAGGGTAGCCTCGCCTACCTCACAGGGTTATTGTGAGAATAAAATGGGGGACAGCAAACACTTGTGCACTACCCTGAGTGATTCAGATATGTTCTTAACCTTAAAAGCCCTAAATAACTGGGGATTGAGTACCTCAATAGAGCTGTGTTTCTCTGTAGAGAGCAATGTATAAAATCAAAATGCAACTTGCATCCATTCCATGCAGGAGCAAGTGCTGAGGGGAGAGAGAGGGACTGACAACCCACCAGCCTCCACTACTCGGCTGACAACAGCTGATGGTGGAGATGGGAGGGGGAGAAGAAAAGGGAACACTGAAAGTTATGACACCCAAACGTAGCTAAGTTAGACCTGAGGGGGAACAAAAGAAACAGGTGGAGTTTCTGGCATCGGCAGGACATATATTATCACACTGAATGTGGCTCTCTGATGTCAGCAGGACGGGCAATTGGAATGTTGCTGGAGCAGAACATATACAAAAGGGCATTTTAGGGGAAAGCACTTAAAATTAAATACAGGAGGAGGAGGAGGAAGAAGAGGAGGAGGGACAGTGGCTCAGTGGTAGAGCATCTGCTTGGTAAGCAGAAGGTCCCAGGTTCAATCCCTGGGGTCCAGGCAAATAGGCGTGAAAAACCTCAGCTTGAAACCCTGGAGAGCCGCTGCCAGTCTGAGTAGACAATACTGACTTTGATGGACCGAAGGACTGATTCAGTAGAAGGCAGCTTCATGTGTTCATGTGAGGAGAAGGAGGACGAGGACAGTTGGATTCATACCCCACCCTTCACTCAGAGTCTCAGAGCAGTTTACAATCCCCTTCCCTTCCTCTCCCCACAACAGACACCCTTGTGAGGTAGGTGGGGCTGAGAGAGCTATGAGAGAACTGTGACTGACTGAAGGTCAGTCTGCATGTGACTGGCTGCATGTGGCAGAAGAGTGGGGAATGAAGCCCAGTTCTCCGGATTTGGTGTAGCACCATTCTTAACTGCTACACCAAACTGGCTCTTAGCCATTACACCCACTGGCTCTTAACCACTACAGCACTTCCATATACTTTTCTAGTGTGCCCTGTTTAGAATGTTATGTATGTACTGGTTTCTTCATCTAAAAAAGAACATGGTGGCACTTGAAACTGTGGAAAGGATTGGAGAAACTCTACAAGGCAATGGGAGTCTTAGTGGACTGGATTACTGCTGAGGCAGTGCCATGGTAGGACCATTATGTCCTGAAGGATGTCCCACCCTGAACCTGTTTAGGCAGCAAGTGTATTTTAGTTTGCCCGTGGAGTCAAATGGAGCCTATGCAGTTCCAGATAGCTCTACAGGATTCCTGGTCTCTGGCAACTCATTGGATGACTTAGTGGAGTCCAGGCATGACCATGAGTTTGCCATGACCATCGATGAGATTGCTCCCTGGCACCCTCTGCACCCCTTTTCAAAGCTGGCACCATGGTATAACCCGGAGTTGCAGCTGATGAAACAGAGGCTCAGATGACTAGAGAGGCAGTGGCGGTATACTCGGGACAAAGCGACTAGAACATCTTATAGAGTGTTTATCAACTAGAACATCTTATAGAGTGTCCTATGAGATGGCAGTTAAAGCTGCAAAAAAGGCTTACTTTGCAGCTAGGATTGCATCTGAGAATTCGCACCCAGCACAATTGTTTAGTACAGTTGTTTAATACACAAGGCAGACCAAATGTTAGGGAATTGGATATAGGCTGTGAGGCTTTTGTGACTTTTTTTTTTTTTTGCAGATAAGGCCTTGTTGCTCCACCACGACTTCCCTGTCCCATTTGAAAGAGTATGTGAACTCAATACTCCATGCCTGTCTTCTGGTCCAGTTTTGGATAATTTCACATCACTGTGCCTGGAGGAAGTTAACAGAATTTCCTCTACTCTGCACCTGACAACATGTGATCTGGACCCTCACCCATCCTGGCAGATTAAGGCTTGCCAGATGGAGCTACAGCATACTTTACAGGATGTCATGAATAGATCCCTCTTTGAAGGGCTTTTTCCAACATCTCTTAAAGAGGCAGTGGTCTGTTCTCTCTTAAATAAACCATCACTAGACCCGGCCAAATTGGCAAACTATTGGCCAATGTTGAACTTACCATTTTGGGGTAAGATCATTGAGAGGGCAGTAGCACTACAGTTGCAGAGTTTTCTGGAGGATGCTTCCATCTTAGACATCCATCAGTCCGGCTTCCGCCCAGGCCATGGGATGGAGACAGTACTGGTCGCCCTTGTAGATGATCTCCAACAGCGTCTAGATCGAGGCGGTTCAGCAGTACTGATGTTGTTAGACCTGTTGGCTAACTTGGCTGTGTTCAATATGGTTGACCATCAGTTACTGCCTCGCAAATGCATCGCCTCGCCAATGCAAGGATTCAGGGGATGACCTTACAATGGCTTTCCTCTTTCCTCCAAGGTTGGGGACAAAGGGTGGCGATTGGAGGACAGTCATTCCAGAGGCACCCACTCAATTGCAGTGCACCTCAAGAGGCAGTGGTCTCCCTGATGTTGTTTAACATCTACATGCACCCCCTTGCCCAGATTGGCCAGAGTTATAGGCTGGGGTGTCATCAATATGTGGATGACACCCAGCTCTATCTACTGATGGACGGTTGGTCTGACTGCATCCCAGAAAATCTGGACCTGGCGCTGTGGTGAGATGGCTCAGGCTGAGCCAACTGAAGCAGAATCCAATGAAGACAGAGGTCCTTTGCCTGAGTTGCAGCAGACCTGGCAGGGAATTTCCCCTACCTGCTTTTGATGAAGCGCCACTTGTGAAGGTGCCCAAGGTCAGAAGCCTACAAGTGCTACAGGAGCCTTCGCTAACAATGGAGGTCCAAATAGCCACTGCCAAATCTGCCTTTTACCACCCTAGGCAGGTAAGGCTTCCCTTCCTTGAGTGTGGCCACTTGGCAACTGTGATCCATGCTACCTTCACCTCAAGATTGGACTACTGTAATGCCCTCTACATGGGGCTGCCTTTGTCCTGAATTTGGAAGCTGCAGCTAGTGCAGAATGCGACAACCAGGCTGCTATTGGGGCTGTCCGTGTGGGAGCACATACAGCCTAGGCTGCGAGCGCTGCACTGGCTGCCTGCGGCATACCGGATTCGCTACAAGATGCTGGTTATTACCTTTAAAGCCCTCTATGACTGAGAACCTACCTACATTAGGGACCATCTCTCCCCACACATTCCCCAGAGGGTACTGCGATCTGGATCTCAAAACTTGTTATCAATCCCCGGGCCAAGGGAGGCAAGACTGAAAACAGCACAGGAAAGAGTCTTCTCAATCACCGCTCCTTATTGCTGGAATCAGCTCCCAGAGGATGTCAGAGCCTTGCAGGACCTTGCCCAGTTCCACAAGGCCTGCAAGACAATGTTATTTCAGCTAACATAGCAGTTAACTATTAACTAAAATAGCTGCCATTGCCAAAGACAATGGATCTGAATGGATGTTTTAAGACTGCTGAATGACATCTATGTATTTAGTTACTATGTTATTTAATTAGAAATTAGCACGTGAATGTTATATTAATGTTTTTATTGTTTGTTGTGTCTTGAAATTCGGTCCCTGAATTTACAATACAGTGCGAGTGCGCATGCGTGGAGGTGACCAGTGGGAAACCGCAGGTTGCCGGATGTAAGGACTAAATGCAATCCGCCTATGAAGATCTGTGGCGGGAAGTTTAACAGGCCAGGATTGGATCTGGCCAGGTAAGTAAGTTGTTCCAGGAGATGTATATAATCGGGGACCCGGACCCGCCATGCTGTCTGTCAAGCATGGTAGAATTCCATTGGTAATTAATTGTTTTAGGGTCCCCCATAAAGCTGGTCTGTGAAATATCATGGGGGACCAAGGTATGTTAGCTCTGTTATTCTTTCCCCCCTCCCCCTTCTTGCTTTATTACTTGTGAAGTAGAATAGAGAGAAATGAAACTAACTTGAGAAACTAACTAACATTCCTGTCCAGGAGTGTGAGACATCTGGGGAAAGCAAGGACAAGATACTGATAACATTGTGGGAATGTAGACATTTATGATAGTTTATGTATTAGAGCTTATGTATTATGGACTGTCTGCCAGTGTCTCGAGGCGGCAGGAGGAAGGTGGCGGGCCTAGCTCGCCTGGGAAATTATAGATGTTTGTATGCAAATGCTAGAAGTGTTCAAAGTAAAATTGGTGAATTGGAATGTTTAGTGCTGGGAGAAAACATAGACATTGTGGGAATTTCAGAAACTTGGTGGAATGAGGAGAATCAGTGGGACACGGTGATTCCTGGATATAAGCTATATCGGAAGGATAGGGAGGGAAGGGTTGGAGGTGGGGTGGCTCTGTATGTCAGAGAGGATATACGGTCCAGTAAGGCTGAGATCAGAGAATTAGATTCACTTTTAGAAATGCTTTGGGTTGAAATAGAGGGCCCAAAAGGAAATTTAACTATGGGAGTTTGTTATCGCCCACCAAATCAAAAGAGAGAGGACGATTATAATATGATGGAAGGCTTAAAGATAGCGGCTAAACGTAAAAACTGTGTTGTAATAGGTGATTTTAACTACCCGCAGATTGATTGGGTCAATATGTGTTCTGGTCGAGAGAAAGAGATTGAGTTTCTTGATGCTCTCAATGACTGTGCTATGGAGCAGATGGTCTCAGAACCTACCAGGGGTGGGGCGATCCTGGATTTGGTCCTAAGTAATGCCCAAGACTTGGTGAGAGATGTAAAAGTGATTGCGCCGCTTGGGAGCAGTGACCATAATGTTATTGATTTCACCGTTTGTATAAATAGGGAGTTGTCCAAAAAGACCACCACAACCACGTTTAACTTTAAAAGGGGTAAATACACTGAGATGAGGAGGCATGTGAGGAAGAAACTGAAAGGAAAGGTACATACGGTCAAAACCCTTGAGAAAGCTTGGACGCTATTTAAAACTATAATCCTAGAAGCTCAGATAAAATACATACCACAAGTTAGGAAAGGCACAAACAGGCATAAGAAAAGGCCTGCGTGGTTAACAAACAAAGTAATGGAAGCTGTAAAAGGTAAGAAGGACTCCTTTAAGCGGTGGAAAACCAGTCCAAGTGAGATTAGTAAAAGGGAACACAGGCTGTGGCAAATCAAATGCAAGACTGTGATCAGGCAGGCAAAAAGGGACTATGAGGAGCATATTGCAAAAAACATAAAGACCAACAATAAAACTTTCTTCAAATATATTAGAAGTAGGAAACCAGCCAGGGAGGCAGTGGGGCCCTTGGATGACCATGGGGTAAAAGGATTACTGAAGGAGGATAGGGAAATGGCTGAAAAGCTAAATGAATTTTTTGCCTCCGTCTTCACTGTAGAAGACGAGAACTTTTTGCCCGCCCCAGAACCACTAATTTTGGAAGGGGTGTTGAAAGACCTGAGTCAGATTGAGGTGACAAATGAGGAGGTCCTACAACTGATAGACAAATTAAAAACTAATAAGTCACCGGGTCCGGATGGCATACATCCGAGAGTTCTGAAGGAACTCAAAGTTGAACTTGTGGATCTTCTAACAAAAATCTGTAATCTTTCATTGAAATCTGCCTCCATTCCTGAGGACTGGAAGGTAGCAAATGTCACCCCCATCTTTAAAAAAGGTTCCAGAGGAGATCCGGGAAACTACAGGCCAGTCAGTCTGACTTCAATACCGGGAAAGTTGGTAGAAACCATTATCAAGGACAGAATGAGTAGGCACATTGATGAACACGGGTTATTGAGGAAGACTCAGCATGGGTTCTGCAAGGGAAGATCTTGCCTCACTAACCTGTTGCATTTCTTTGAGGGGGTGAACAAACATGTGGACAAAGGAGACCCGATAGATGTTGTTTACCTTGACTTCCAGAAAGCTTTTGATAAAGTTCCTCATCAAAGGCTCCTTAGAAAGCTTGAGAATCATGGAGTAAAAGGACAGGTCCTCTTGTGGATCAAAAACTGGCTGAGTGATAGGAAGCAGAGAGTGAGTATAAATGGGCAGTCTTCGCAGTGGAGGATGGTAAGCAGTGGGGTGCCGCAGGGCTCGGTACTGGGTCCCATGCTTTTTAACTTGTTCATAAATGATTTAGAGTTCGGAGTGAGCAGTGAAGTGGCCAAGTTTGCGGATGACACTAAATTGTTCAGGGTGGTGAGAACCAGAGAGGATTGTGAGGAACTCCAAAGGGATCTGTTGAGGCTGGGTGAGTGGGCGTCAACGTGGCAGATGCGGTTCAATGTGGCCAAGTGCAAAGTAATGCACATTGGGGCTAAGAATCCCAGCTACAAATACAAGTTGATGGGGTGTGAACTGGCAGAGACTGATCAAGAGAGAGATCTTGGGGTCATGATAGATAACTCACTGAAAGTGTCAAGACAGTGTGCGTTTGCAATAAAAAAGGCCAATGCCATGCTGGGAATTATTAGGAAGGGAATTGAAAACAAATCAGCCAGTATCATAATGCCCCTGTATAAATCGATGGTGCGGTCTCATTTGGAGTACTGTGTGCAGTTCTGGTCGCCGCACCTCAAAAAGGATATTATAGCTTTAGAGAAGGTGCAGAGAAGGGCAACTAGAATGATTAAAGGGCTGGAGCACTTTCCCTATGAAGAAAGGTTGAAACGCTTGGGACTCTTTAGCTTGGAGAAACGTCGACTGCGGGGTGACATGATAGAGGTTTACAAGATAATGCATGGAATGGAGAAAGTAGAGAAAGAAGTACTTTTCTCCCTTTCTCACAATACAAGAACTCGTGGGCATTCGATGAAATTGCTGAGCAGACAGGTTAAGACGGATAAAAGGAAGTACTTCTTCACCCAAAGGGTGATTAACATGTGGAATTCACTGCCACAGGAGGTGGTGGCGGCCACAAGTATAGCCACCTTCAAGAGGGGTTTAGATAAAAATATGGAGCACAGGTCCATCAGTGGCTATTAGCCACAGTGTATGGAGCACAGGTCCATCAGTGGCTATTAGCCACAGTGTATGTGTGTATATAACATTTTTTGCCACTGTGTGACACAGAGTGTTGGACTTGATGGGCCGTTGGCCTGATCCAACATGGCTTCTCTTATGTTCTTATGTTCTTATCGCTCGCCCCCACCTTTGGGAATCCTTTGAAGTATGTCTTAAAAGTAATGTAGCAATGTATTTCTGGCATCACTCTCAAGAACCTGTACCAAAGAGCATATCAGCGTAGCAATAAACTTAGTTTTGTAGCCACTTGACTCGTCATTGAAAACTGCATGCTTGACACTGTCCTTGTAATAAGAACATAAGAGAAGCCATGTTGGATCAGTCCAGTCCAACACTCTGTGTCACACAGTGGCCAAAAAAAATATTTATACACACATACACACACACACACATATATATACACACTGTGACTAATAGCCACTGATGGACCTCTGCTCCATATTTTTATCTAACCCCCTCTTAAAGCTGTCTATGCTTGTACTAGCCAATAAAGCATGTTGCCTTCTAAATGTCTTGGAACTCAGTACATTACACTAGCGATGAAGGTGGGATCCTAGCCAGGTCCGCGGGCAGCTAGTTCCCCCATTGGGAAACTGCCGACCTGGCTGGAGATGAAGAAGGCACGCAGCCCAGAGGGGCAGGAGTGCCTGTTGCTGCCAGAGCGCCCGCCACTGCCATGGCCGCCCCGAGTGGGATGATGGGCCACATCGTAGACCCCACCAAACCCAAAAGGTGGGGGACCTACGTGGAGCGCATCAACTGCTACCTACAGGCGAATGTGATTACGGACGACAGCAGGAAGCGAGACATGCTCCTGAGTGTCTGCAGGGATGCCACATTCGAGATCGCCAAAAGTTTCTCTGCCCCTGCGAAAGTCACCGTGAAGACTTACAAGGAGGTAGTCACACTCCTGACCTGGCATTTCTCGCCCCAGCCATAGAATCATAGAGTCATAAAATCATAGAGCTGGAAGGGACCTCTAGGGTCATCTAGTCCAACCCCCTGCACAATGCAGGAAACTCACAAACACCTCCCCCTAAATTCACAGGATCTTCATTGCTGTCAGATGGCCATATAGCCTCTGTTGAAAAACCTCCAAGGAAGGCGAGCCCCACCTCCTGAGGAGGAAGCCTGTTCCACTGAGATATCGCTCTAACAGTCAGGAAGTTCTTCCTAATGTTGAGCCAGAAACTCTTTTGATTTAATTTCAACCCATTCGTTCTGGTCCTACCTTTCGGGGCCACAGAAAACAATTCCACACCATCCTCTAGATGACAGCCCTTCAAGTACTTGAAGATGATGATCATATCACCTCTCAGCTGCCTCCTCTCCAGGCTAAACATCCCCATCTCCTTCAACCTTCCCTCATAGGATTTGGTCTCCAGACCCCTCACCATCTTCATCTCCCTCCTCTGGACCCGTTCCAGCTTGTCTATATCCTTCTTAAAATGTGGTGCCCAAAACTGAACACACAATACTCCAGATGAGGTCTTACCAGAGCAGAGTGAAGCGATACCATCATATCACGTGATCTGGACACTATACTTCTGTTGAAACAGCCCAAACTGCATTTGCCTTTTTAGTCACTGCATTACACTGTTGACTCATGTTCAGCATATTATCTACTATGACCCCTAGATCCTTTTCACACATACTACTGCTAAGACAAGTCTCCCCCATCCTATAACCATGCATTGGATTTTTCCTACCTAAATGCAGAACTTTACATTTATCCCTGTTAAAAATCATTTTATTGATTTTAGTCCAGTTTTCCAGCCTGTCAAGGTCATCCTGTATCCTGTTTCTGTCTTCTTCTGTGTTTGCAACCCCTCCCAATTTCGTATCATCTGCAAATTTAATAAGCATTCCCTCTATTCCTTCATCCAATTCACTGATAAAGATGTTGAACAAAACAGGTCCCAGGACAGATCCTTGAGGCATTCCACTTGTCACTACTCTCCAAGAGGATGAGGAACCATTCACTAGCACTCTTTGGGTGCGATCTGTCAACCAGTTACAGATCCACCTAATGGTAACAGGATCCAAATCCCATTTTACCAACTTGTCAACAAGGATAGTATGTGGAACCTTATCAAAAGCCTTACTGAAATCAAGATAAACAACATCTACAGCATTCCCCCGATCCAGCAAGGTAGTCACTTTCTCAAAAAAAGAGATCAGGTTAGTCTGACATGACTTGTTCTTGAGAAAACCATGCTGGCTCTTAGTAATCACATCCATTCTTTCTAAATGTTCCAGGACCAACTGTTTGATTATTTGTTCTAAGACCTTTCCAGGTATAGACATCAAGCTGACAGGTCGATAGTTACCCGGATCCTCTTTTTCTTCAAGAAGGGGACAACATTCGCCCACCTCCAATCTTCCGGCACCTCTCCTGTTCTCCAAGAATTCTCAAAGATAATAGCCAAGAGGCTCAGAAATTACATCCGCAAGCTGTTTTAGAACCCTTGGATGCAATTCATCTGGACCTGAGTACTTAGTTTCATTTAAAGAAACTAGGAGTGTAATGTACTGAGAACCGAGACGGTTTGAAGGCAATATGGTTTATTCAGTAGCACATTACAAGAGGGAGAGCACGCGGGCCGGGCCCCGCTTATATACATTGCCCGGAAACTTCCCGCCACAGATCTTGATGGGCGGGGCATCTGGCGAGCTACATCCGGGGACCCAGGGGTCGCCTTTCGTAGCGATCGCCATGCTGCATAACAGCTTATGTTCAATACATAACACTCCTCCTCCCTAGCTCAGGACACATAGTCCCACAAGTAAGCGGGGGCCCTGTGCTCCTGAGTAGACCTCCTTGGGGTTGCTGGTGCTGGTGGAGTTGGCGCGGTAGCCAGTGCCGCCGGGGCCACGGCCGCTGATGCGGACGGGGCGATGGTTTCCCCGCGTGGGAGAACCGCCGGCCTATGGTTGTCGGCGACCTGCTGCTTGTCAGGTGTCCCTGCTCCTGGGGAATCGCCACCGCTATGGTTTGGCTCTGCCGCCTGATCAGCCGGAGTGGTCGGCAGGGTTGGGGTAGCTCTTTGTGGGGGCACGGTTGCAAGCTCCTCCTCGCTCTGTATTGTAGCCGGCTCCTCCGGCAAGGTGTGGCGGCACATTTGGTCTATGTGCCTCCGCAGTATACTGCCTCCCTCCGTGGACACGTCATAGTGGCGGGACCCTATTACTCGTAGCACCCGGCCCGCTACCCACTCGGGGCCACTAGCATAGTTCCTCACATACACCAGATCCCCTGGGAAGAATCCCCTGGCCGCTTCTCTGATCTCGGGGGAACTGCGGAAGTCGGTGGCCCGGTCGGGGTGCAGCCGATCTAATAGTGTGATTAGCTTCCGTCCCATTAACAGCTCGGCAGGGCTGACCCCAGTGACTGGGTTGGGGGTTATCCTATTATCGAATAGGAAGGCAGCTAGGCAGTGGTCCCAATCCCCCTGCATGATACGGCCCAGGGCTTCTTTTGTGGTGCGCACCATCCGCTCTGCTTGGCCGTTGGTGGCCGGATGGAATGGGGCGGACCGTATGTGGTGTATTACGTAACTCTGCAAGAACTCCCGGAATTCTTGGGAGGTGAAGGCCATCCCATTATCTGAGACAATGGTGTCCGGAATCTCGTGCATGCTCAGGGCCCTGCGCAGTGCCCGGATCACCGCCGCTGTTGAGGTAGAAGCTACCGGAATCACTTCCAACCACTTGGTGTACACATCCACCAGGATGAAGAATAATTGGCACTGAAAGGGGCCCGCGAAGTCGATGTGTAGCCTAGACCACGGCTTCCTGTGTGCTTCCCAGCATTGAGCGGGGGCGCTGGGCGGTTCGGGTCGGGACTCTTGGCAAGCTTTGCACCTCCGGACCCACCTCTCTATTTTTTCGTCCATCCCCGGCCACCACACATAGCTGTGTGTTAAGGCCTTCATCCGTACAATCCCCGGATGTGTTTCATGAAGGGCCTCCAGCACTTGTCTCCGCAGCGGGGGGGGGGGGGAACCACCAGCCTGCTCCCCCATAACAGATAGCCCTTGTGGGTGAAGAAGAAGATGAAGAAGATATTGGATTTATATCCCGCCCTCCACTCCAAAGAGTCTCAGAGCGGCTCACAATCTCCTTTACCTTCCTCCCCCACAACAGACACCCTGTGAGGTGGGTGGGGCTGGAGAGGGCTCTCACAGCAGCTGCCCTTTCAAGGACAACCTCTGCCAGAGCTATGGCTGACCCAAGGCCATGCTAGCAGGTGCAAGTGGAGGAGTGGGGAATCAAACCCGGTTCTCCCAGATAAGAGTCCGCACACTTAACCACTACACCAAACTGGCTCTTCTGATAATTCTTCCTTTCATGTTGTTTATGCCCTGAACTTTTTGCCCTGTTTTCCCTCTGGCCATCCCCTTACACCCAGTCGAGAACCTGCACAAGTATCTTGTCACGCCCCGTGGCTTTCACTACCTCTGCTGCGTGGAGGGGTCTTTCCGGTAGCGTTTTGATGAGCATCACATGGTGGGCTGGGGCCAGGTCGAGGTCTATGGAGGGCAGCGGCAGGTGACTGAGAGCGTCAGCGTGTCCTGGCCGGTGGACCAGGGCATAGGTGTAAGAATTGAGGAACTGATTCCACCGCAAAACGCGCTGCGATAGAATCTGTGGCGTTTGGCGGTCCGGGGCGAGGAGGCCCAGGAGCGGTTTGTGGCCCGTGGCTATGGTAAAACATCTCCCATACAGGTAGTTGTTAAACTTTTGCACCCCTGCCACGATCGCTAAGGCCTCTTTATCTATCTGGGCATAGTTTTGCTCCGCTGGCGTCAGGGTCCTCGAGTAGTAGGCTACTGGGACCTCCCTTCCATCCGGGAGTTGGTGACCCAGGACGGCGCCCACCCCGTACGGTGACGCGTCGCATGCTAAGATCACTGGCAGGCTCTCATCGAAATGGTGGAGCACATTGTTGGATACGAGCAGCCCTTTGACCACCTGGAAAGCGGCTTCTTGCTTCTTTCCCCAGACCCACGTGGCATTTTTGTCTAGGAGTTTGTGGAGGGGTTCAGCTATGGTGGCTTTGTGGGGGAAGAACGAATGGTAAAAATTTAATAACCCCAAGAAACTTTGTAGCTCCTCCTTTCTCTTGGGGGTGGGGGCTTCCACTATGGCCTTAGTTTTGTCCAGTGTCGGGCGGATTCCCGCTGCGTCCACCGCAAACCCCAAGAACTCTACCCTCAGTACTCCAAGGGAACAATTTTCACGCTTGACTTTCAGACCAACCTCTTGGAAACGGCAGAGGACTTCTCGCAGCCGGTTGCTAAATGCCTCCGCGTCTGGTGCGGCGATCAAAACATCGTCAAAAAATGGTTGCACCCTGGGAATCCCTTTGAGGAGAGAATCCATCAGGCTCTGAAACACCCCCGGGGCCACGCTCACCCCAAACTGCAACCATCGCACCTTAAACGCCCCCCTGTGGGTTATTATGGTCTGTGCTTCTGCTGTCACAGAGTCCACAGGCAGCTGCTGGTATGCCTGGGCCAAGTCCAGCTTCCCAAAGATTTTGGACCCAGTTAATGCTGCCAGAACGTGGCTGATTACTGGAACGGGGTAGGGGTGGTCCTGTAGTGCCTTGTTAATGGTGCACTTATAATCGGCGCATATGCGCACATCCCCGTTCAGCTTCACCGGGGTCACTATCAGGGTTTCCCATGCGGCATGGGACACAGGTTCTAGCACTCCCTGGGCTGTGTGGCGGTCTAGCTCTGCCTCAATTTTAGGCTTCAGGGCGAACGGAACCTGCCTGGCCTTCAGCCTTACGGGTCGCACGTGGGGATCGAGGGGTAACGATATGGGGGGGCCCTTGTAGCACCCCAGGGCCCCATCAAACACCTCTGGGAACTCCCTGCACACGTTTTCGAACCCCCGCGTTCCCAGCTGCTGCACCCCCACGATCTTTATTCCCAGCGGCCGGAACCAGGCCAGCCCCAACAAGGTGGTGAGCTGCCGTTTAACCACCAGTATGTCGAGTTTACCCCTAAACCCATTGTACTCCACCCCCACAGTTGCCCATCCCAGGATCTGAACAGGGTTCTTTTGAAAGTCCCAAAGCACGAAGCTTGCCGGTCGCAGTCTGGGCAGGCCACGTGGGCACAGCTTCCTTAAGGATTCCTCCGAGATTATGGAGTTGGAGGAACCCGAGTCCAGTTCCATCAGGCAGGGTTTGCCCTCGATCCTGACCGAAACCTTGACGTTCTGGGGGGTATCGTCGGGCAAGTTCATTACCTGCACGCTGGTTGAGGCGGCCAAGTAGTCCCTGGTCGATTCCTGGTTGGTCGACTGGCGGCGGTGGGTGGCCTTGGCCCAGCAGGCCCTCGCAATGTGGCCCATCTTGCTGCAGCTCCTACAGATCACGTTGCGGTAGGGGCAGTCCCGTCGCTCGTGTTGGTCTCCGCAGCTGGCGCACTGGGTGGTGGCTGGTCTCTCGGTCGCTCGGGGTCACTGGGTCGCCCTTGGGCCCGCTCCCGTTTGGCGGCGTAGCTGGAGGGCCTCTTCTTCATCTGGTTGGCTGGGACCCATCTCCTTCTAAAATACTAGGGTGCTTTAGTGTGGATTTTTAAAAAATGTTTATTTTAAAATTATTTATGCCTCATTGTTCTCTCCCCAGTGGGGACCCAAGCCACTTACCACGCCATGCTCCCTTCTTTCATTTTCTCCTCACAACAACAGCCCTATGAGGTAGGCTAGTTGAAAATGTGTGACTGCCTCTAGGTCCCCCAGCAGGCATCTGTGGCAAAGTGGGGTGCAAATCTGGGTCTTCCAAATCAGAGTATTTCCAACTGAATGACTATGGAAGGGGGGGGACAACAAAGATAGATAGGACAATGTCTGGGGCAAAGAAAGCAGACAGAGAAAAACTCGGTGGTCTCTCTCAGAAAATAGTTTGAGTCCAGTGGCACCTTTATGACCAACAAAGTTTAATTCTGGGGAGAAGTTTTTGTGTGCTTGTGCACTTTGTTCAATTGCTTTAGAACAAGATAGCTACTCACCTGGATCTAAGATGCAGGAATGATTTAGGGGGTTTTAGATGGGGAAGGCAATGGCAAACCACCCTGTACAAAGTCTGCCGAGAACACATCATGGTGTAATGTCACCCCATGGGTGCAGAGTGGTAAAGCTGCAGTACTGCAGTCCTAAGCTCTGCTCAAGACTTGAGTTCAATCCTGGCAGAAACTGGTTCAGGTAGCCGGCTCCAGGTTGAAGTTGACTCAGCCTTCCATCCTTCTGAGGTTGGTAAAATGAGTCCCCAGATTGTTGGGGGGAAAGTGTAGACGACTGGGGAAGGCAATGGCAAACCACCCCGTAAATAGTCTGCTGTGAAAACGTTGTGAAAGCAACGTCACCTCAGAGTCAGAAACGACTGGTGCTTGCACAGGGGACTACCTTTTTTTTAAAGGGTTGGTAACAACTTGGTGCTTGCACAAGGGACTACCTTTACCTTTTTACCTTTAGAAGTGTATTACACAAATGCATGATCCTTTACCAGCTTATCTGGCATGTTGACTAAATGATACCTCCATGTTCAGAGGCAGTATGCCGCTAAATAGAAATGGCTTTGGGATAAACAGCAGCAGCTGAAGGGGTTTGTACTCTCATATCTGTTTTCTGTCTCTTTGAGTCTAACTGTTCCCATTTCCCCTCCTTTATATCCTTCTCCTTGAGTGCTTCCCTCGTTTGTCCTGTTTCTCACCTCTCATCGGTGTAATTTTATCTTGTTCAGAACAGCGTCTCTCCCTATTTACTTTGTTTCTCTTTCATGGGGCTTTTCATTCTGAATTCTCTTCATCTGGGAGGCCCTTTATCTGCGAGGAAGGCTGAGGGAAGCGATCTCTCTTCCTTATCGGGCTCCTGTTCCCTTTCATTATCTCCAGCACAGCACCGGATCATCAGAAAGGGCATCTTTGTTCTTCCAATCTAATGTAATTTAGAATACAGCAATTCAAACCTTTTGAGCAAATTATGTACGCAAACATACATCCATTACCACCCCCTCACACAACTGGTGAACACACATGTGCGCAAGCCTGCAAGATTTAGACAGACAGCCGAAGCACCATACAAAAAACCCAAAGCATGGATTTAGACACACATTTTTGACTGTGTTGGCAGGGCTGGTATCGAGAGCTAGTATGGCCAGCTTGTCTAGGCCCAATAGAGGGCCCACTGCTGGCAAGATTGGATACCATCAAGATAGGTGTGACTGTTACATAGAATGAAAGATTGCCTCTCTCTGGGGCACAGCCAGAGTTATGGCTGCCACAGCTGAGAAGCTACCCAGCTACCAGCCTGGCAGATGCTGGCCCAGTATCTTATTTCCTAAGAGATAAAAAATGCCAAGGCCCTTGGTGCAAAATCAATTAAAATATATTGTATTTCTCGGTTAAATTTCCAAAAATTCCCTATGCATTTTGACTATGCATCAGGAGAATCTGTTTGTCTTGCAGTGATTCTTCATAAAGAGTAAAAAGGTCAGTAGTAAAGTTCTTCCAGTGACAATTAGCTAGCTACTATCTTTTACTCTTTTTTTGTAAATTAATCATTTATTAGTTTTCAAAAGCAAAATAATATACATTGCAAATTCATATAGCTTAGTAGAGTACATGAAACTATATAGTCTTGGTTTATGTGTTATTAGGATTCTAAAATATAGACTACACTATTGTCATCGCAGCTTAATAATGCATATATTAAGATCAGTCACCCAATATGAATAGGTTATCACAGACACAGATCATCTACTTGGTTAGGGATTTCTTGAGGAATTTGAAGAATTACTGCAAGACAAAGAAATCCTCCTCATTTTGCACCATCGGTCTTGGCTTTATGATTTTTTTATCTCCTACAACTGATGCAGCTCTTTATTTTCTTATCCAATTTCCCCAGAGCAGCCCTGCCAGGATGCAATGAAAAGAAATTGGGGAAGGAGAGTCAACCTTGCTTCTCTCCTCCATAACCTCCCCCTGCAGTCAGCCAAGAAGTTCCTGCCACTGTAGAGATTTTTGCTCGCCCCTTTGAGCTCTGCAAGCACCAATGGAGCTCAAGAGAAAGTAAGAAAATCACCCTCCTTTCCCTCCAGTGTAGCTGCAGTAGAAGAAAGACAGGACCCACAACTGGGCAGTGGTGGCTGCAATTACAAAAAGAATAGAGGCACAGTTGGGGAGGGGGATGGTCATGACAGGTGGAGAAGAATGGAGGGGCTGTGAGCCTCAAAACCCGCTGCTGGCCCTTGTCCAGGGCAGTGTCCCATTTGCTGTTGGGATTGATGCCCAGAGCAGACAGTGAGGCCTGGCTCTTGCATGGTCCTGGAAGCTCTAGAATCTCCTTTCAAAACAGTTCACACAATCACAGGATTCATGCTTACTGAAAATCATAAAGCCCCCCTGAAGATAATGAGCAATGATGCACAGAAAGCAGAAATGAATAGAAATGTCAATCAGGGCAATTCTATTTGGTGGGAAGGCTAGCTAACTGAGTTGGACAACGTCCTTGTCAGGTGCATATCTTCTGAGTCACCCTTCCCACCTACCTCTTCTCCTACTTTCTACTGCCCAAAATTAAACCAGACAGGAAGGAACATAAAAATAAGTTATCATAAGAAGCTTTCCAACTGTTCCCAACAGTCAGAAAGAATCTGATTCAGAGCAGTTGTGATATTTACAGATGGGCATGGTTCAGGTTGGCTTCTTGATGAGTAAAGTTCTGATTAGTCATCCTTTGCAGCTGGTTTTGCTTCTTGGGAAATGGAAAGACACACCTGTTAGACGCATACCCAGAGATGAAGGGCTGTTACCCACACCCAGCCCTTTGAGCCCAGCCATTCAGCTTCTCCCATGCTCCCTTCCAACAAGTTCTTTCTAGAGGTGCCTCAAAGCAGTCCAGTCACGGGTAACAGATGGAGCAAAGCAGGTGCTGGCACCAGGTGACGTTTTTGTTCTGTGAATGTCACAGCATTTAGTATGCAACATTTCTCTTTGCCAGCTGCCCACCAGACTGGCCCAGATGTTTCATTCCAACTACATCTGCACAAACGCTTTTCAGAATAACAGCCTTGGCTCTGCCTTCCTCGCTCAGAGATGCAGAACAGCTTGAGATCCCTTAGTGTGCCCCTCCCATGCTGCGGGAGGTCCGGGGCTTGTACCTTCTAGATAATTACTATGAATGGGGGCCAAAACATTTGTCTTCCTCCTTCCTTCCACTGGAAGCTAATTAGTGGCAGATTCAGGACAGGCAACAGAAGTTTATTCCCCACCCCACGATGGAATCAAAGGAGAGCGTTCACTGCCACCGGATGGCAAGGATGAACACCAGTCTGGATGGCTTTTTAAAACAGGATTAGACACATTAATGGACTCCGTTTTGTCCCAAAGGCTAAATGGAACCTCCATGTTCAGAGGCAGCATATCTGAGAATATTAGGATCATTACACTGAAAATATTTTTTAAAGCTTTAAAAAAGCAGCTACAGTTAAGAGGGATTTGGATTAGGATCACAGTGATGGAGTTTATCCTCCTCCACACACACACCTATTGCTGTTAGCTTCAGTAGAGCCTGTTTCTTTTCTGCATTGGGGTTGAAAGCAGCTAATAGTAGAGTAGGGGAATTTCTATTGGGAGCCTGGTGCATTCTCTCTCCTCCCACCCTGGCAGGGCCGTCTGGCAACTTCTGGCACACGCACACACACCCCATACTGATACCATCACTGAGCCACATGGGGATGCCCAATTTGGTGCCCCCAGAAGGCTGGTGCCCAGGCAATCACCTAGTGGCAGAGCCAGCCCTGCGCCCTGGTCCGTTATCACCCCTCCTCCAGTCCCTGCCTTTCTTTTTCTTTTGGATTGGAAATATCAATGTCAGTGGGAGGATCAGTTCTGATTAGGAGAGGCAAGCATGGGTGGAGGGTTAAACCCTGTGTGGTTGAAATTGCCTTAAAAAAATGCCCGCAAAGTTCTGTCCATTTGCTATACTTTTATCCCTCCCTTCCTTCAAGGAACTCCTCCTTTTCCCATTTTATCCCCACAATGACACTGTGAGGTAGGGGAGGAGGAGAGAGAGAGAGAGAGACAGAGACATCGTCTCTGGATGGCGACACCTGGAGTCAGACTAGGATCTGGGAGACCCAGCTTCACATCCTCTCTCTGCTATGGAAGCTCGCTAGCTGACCTTGAGCAAGTCACTACTCTCAGGCTAACCTACCTCACAGGGTTGTTGTGAGGATAAAATGGACAGAAGGAGAAGAACGTCGGCTGCATTGAGTCTCCATTGGGTGTGAAAGGCGGAGTATAAACAAAAGGAATTAAAGTTTGCAACTTTGGCATCAGAAGATTGTGTCAAGTGACCAGAATATGAGGCAGCCCTTCCTCACCCTCCTAGGGCCAGACCCCAGACCCACCCCCTCAATTCTCCCCCTTCCAAAAAAATTGATATCTGTGGATACAGACAGAGGGCTAATGAAGAAGCAGCCCAATGACAAAGAAGAGCCAGCATGCTGACCAGGTAGGTTGCCAATCCCCAGGTGGGGGCAGGGGATCCCCTAGTCTGGAGGCCCTCCTCCTGCTTCAGGGTCATCAGAAAGAGGGGGGAGGGAAATGTCAGGCACTCCATTATTCCCTAAGGAGACCGAGGATTGATCCATGGGTATCTGGGACTCAGGGGTATGTGTGGTTTTTTGAGGTAGAGATACCATATTTGTAGCATAGCATCTGGTGCCTTGCCTCAAAATATTCAAAAAAGATTGGATCAGGGAGTCCAGTTCTATGAGCCCCCAAAGAAGGTGCCCCTATCCATTATTTCCAATGGAGGGAAGACATTTAAAAGGTGTGCCGTTCCTTTAAATGTGATGGCCAGAACTCCCTTTGGAGTTCAATTATGCTTCTCACAGCCTTGTTCCTGGCTCCACCCCCAAAGTCTCCTGGCTTCGCCGCCAACATCCCCAGATATTTCTTGAATTGGATCTGGCAATCCTACGACCAGGCTCCTGCCACCCCTGAGCCAGAGGATTGCTCCCCAACACATGATAACAAGGGAATCCTGGCTGGATGGAGCCCAGGAAGAGGCGGGACCTCTTCCCCTTCAGGCACATATAAGCACTAAACAGAGGTGGGAACTTTTGGACCAGCTTGAATGGGCCTGTGTCTCACTGGCAAGCCTGGATGAAAGGCAGGCCTCAGCCTCCATTCGTGCTGCCAGCTCTGCCCAGGGAAATACCCTGAGATTTGGAGGGTGGGGCCAAAGGAGGGCGGGGTTTGGGGAGGGGAGAAGGGTTGCCAGGTCCAGGCAGAGAAACTCCTGGAGATCAGGGGATGGAGTCGGGGGTGGGGGGGCAGGGACTTCAGTGGGATAGAGTCCCCCCTCCAAAGCATCCATTTGTCTCCAGCAGAACTGATTTCTGTAGTCTGGAGATGAGCTGTAATTCCAGGGAATCCACAGGTCCCACCTGGAGGGTGGCATCTCTAGAGGGAAGGGACTGGAAGTACAGCTCATCCCCAGACTACAGAGATGAGTTTCCCTGGAAAAATGCCTGTTTTGGGAGAGTGGCCTCCATGGCATTGTGTTGTGTTGAGGTCCCTGCCCTCCCCAGGCTCCACCCACCAAATCTCCAGGAGTTTCCCAACAAGGATCTGGCAACCCTGCCTCCCATCACCCACTCATGGCAACCCTAAGCTACTGTGTGGATCCTTGCTCCTGAGGAGCCCGTAGTCAGCTTCTTCAAAACTTGGCTGCTGAGAGGCAGAGCCACAGGAAAACAGGCCCAAAGCCTGTTACTAAGAGCTACTTTGGTTGTTATGGGCAACACCCAAGATGACATGGGGGGGAGGGGGGTGGACCATGGGTACTGCTTCAGGCTGCCAGGAGTGGCGGCTGCCATCTGCCAGGGAGCAGACCTTGGGAAGGCTTCAGAAGATGCCAGTTAGCCGAGCTCCTCTAGCTATGGCTGCGTCACTATGGAGATGATATCATATCAAGGGGCAGCAGAGCCGTTCGCACACCAGAGTGCAGGGCTGGCGGCTGGCGAGGGGCTCTCGCATGGTCTGGGAACTTTTCCACACCTGCCAGCTAAAAGAGCACCAATGGCCACAGCTGCCACAGCTGCCAGCTTCGGAACCATCCCGAAATCTCTTCTGTGATCCTTCTCAAGGCTATCGTGGGTCATGGGGAGGAGCCCCCCATCCTTCCTGTCAGGCAGCCCCAGACCCAAAGCAGGCATTCCAGGCAACATCACAGAAACTGGTCTTGTGACAAAGCCAGAGCCTGTCCAAAGGGTTACCAACCCCAGGTGGGGCCTGGAGACCTCCTGAGTTACAACTGATCTTCAGACTGCAGAGGTCAGCTCCTCTGGAGAAAATGGCTGCTTTGGAGGGTGAACTCTAGGGAATTAGACCTTCTGAGTTCCCTCCCTCCCCAAACACTACTGTCTTACACTCTGTCTTACACTCAAGAGCCAGCTTGATGAAGTGATTAAGTGCACGGACTCTTTTCCAGGAGAGTATTATCCTCTACCTGCACCTGCTGATGTGACCTTGAATCAGTCATAAGTTCTCACAGAGCTGTTCCTCTCAAGAGCAGCTTCTGGAAGAGCTCTCTCAGTCCCACCTACCTCACAGGGTGTCTGCTGTGGGGGAGGAAGGGAAAGGAGATTGTAAACTGCTCTGAGACTAGTGAAGGGCAGGGTGTAATGAGAGCCAGTTTGGTGTAGTGGTTAAGTGTGTGGACTCTTATCTGGAAGAACCAGGTTTGATTCCCCACTCCTCCATTTACAGCTGCTGGAATGACCTTGGGTTAGCCATAGCTATCACAAGAGTTGTCCTTGAAAGAGCAGCTGCTGTGAGAGCCCTCTCAGCCCCATCCGCCTCACAGGGTGTCTGTTGTGGGGGGGAAAGATATAGGAGATTGTAAGCTGCTCTGAGTCTCTGATTCAGAGGGAAGGGCAGGGTATAAATCTGCAGTTTTCTTCTTTAAAAAATAAATCCAATCTCTTCTTTTTCTTCTTCTTCTCCCCAAACTCCCCAAATCTCCAGGGGCTTCCTGACCCAGAGCTGACAACCCCACAGTCACTCCAGCAGCATTCTTAGAGGACATGATCATTTGCTGATACATTTTTATTCCATTCATCCTCTAAATGCCCAGAACTTCACCTTATCTCCCATGAGATAGGCTTATGACCCAAAGTCATGCAGCAAGGTATGCAGCATGATATGAACCCGGGTCTACCAACTGAAGCCCAACACGCTAACCACTCATCACTTGGGCTCTCTAACAGCATCATCCTTACCAACAAGGGCTTGTCCTCCAAGATGATATCAAGATGGTATCATTTGTCAATGAGCCAAAATCCAGGTGGCCTATCAGTGTGCTTTTCATTCACAGCAAGGGTGCATGTGTGGGAACTCCTATGCCATGACGATTCTGTGATAAGTGATCCAGTGACCTTAATCCACTGTTGCGTAATGACAACATTGAAAGAGCTGGATCAATCATCATAATCCAATGTCCTTTGCCAAAAGTAGCAGAGAAGGCCTTACGGCACCTGGAAGACTCACTGCTTTCTTGAGGCATCAGCATTTGTGGAGTAGATCCACTTCATCAGATGCATGAACTGCTGCCCTCAGCTGACAGATATATATACACACAGGGGGTTGAGGGGGAAGGTTAAAACAGGATTCTTTGGAAGAATTCCATCAAGAGGAAGGCATATTGTGCCACCACAAGTTCCACCAGGAATCGGATGGTAGGACACCAAATCTACTTTCTGCTCACTTCTGTCCTGGCAAAACTGACATTAGACAGGTGTGATCTCATTCTATGGACTTCCCTCGCCTGAAAGGCTGCCATCACTAAATTAGATGAACACTTGTCAAGGCTGGGCAAAGGATGAAAGAAAGCCACTTCCACCAAAGTATTTTTTTTTCTCAGTCAGCTTATTCAAAACAATGGGGCCCAGGGCAGTGGCGGTTTCCGGCACAGTTCTTGTCAGCCCCTCCCACAATGGCACAGAGTTTAGGGGGCAGGTGATTTGATGTCACATTCAGCATTTCCCAGCCTCACCCCACCCCAGCATGATCTGAAACTGCTTGCATTTTGACAAGCATCCTGGTCAAACCCTTGGAAATGCTGGATGGGCACTGGTTCGTGTTCCGGGTATGCTGGCAGACATGCATGCCACAGATTCTGCCTCCCTCCCTGACAGTCACTCCTCTTTCCAAGCCACAAAACTTACCTTGTCAGGGCAGGGAAGACATCAGCCAGTCTCACCAGGGGAGTTGAATGAAAATGGAAAGCTGAGGAAATGGCAGCTCCCCCCAGCCCCAGTGGGAAGGAAGCCAGACCAGGAGGCTTGCCTTTTTTATTTCTTGATTCATTCCGTTTATGACTGGCCCTCCCCTTCTCTCACAGGCTCAGGGTGAGTAACAGCATATTTGTAAAACATCCATAAATTATTATAAAAACAATTTAAAAGCTAATCATAATACACTAATGGTACCCACAATACAATTTCATCAGGGAGAATATGGTCATATCCACACTGGTGGAAGGGCAGAGGGAAAGGGAGCAGACAGAGGGCCCATCAAGAGAGTTGTAATTCTCTGCAATCAGAAGCCTTGGCCAGAAGCCTGGCAGAATGGCTCTGTTTTGCAGGCTCTGTGGAACTGTGAGAGGTTGTGCAGGACTAGATCTCAGCTGGAAGAGTGTTCCACCAGGACAGGGCCAGAGCCAAGAAGGCTCTGCATCTGGTCGAGGCTAAACAAATACTTCTCAGCCCAGAAACAATCACAAGATCTTTGTTCGGAGAGTATAATGGTTTGGGGGTTTTTGGGGTGGGGGGTTATCCGAAAGAGACAGTCCCAAGGTATGCCAGTCCCAGACTGTGGAGGGCTTTAAAGGTTAAAATTGGGATCCAGGGTGATCTTGATAGGCTGGAAAACTGGGTTAAAACAAATAAAATGAATTTTAAGAGGGATAAATGTAAAGTTCTGCATTTAAGCAGGAAAATTCCAATTCATAATTATAGGATAGGGGAGACTTGTCTTGGCAGTAGTATTACGAAAAGGATCTAGGGGACCATACCCTGAGCAGGTGTTAGCAATGTAATGCGGTATCTAAAAAGGCCAATGCAATTTTGGACTGCATCAACAGAAGTATAGTGTCCAGATCATGCGAAGTGATGGTTTGGCTTTACTCTGCTCTGGTTAGATCTCACCTGGAGTATTGTGTTCAGTTTTGGGCACCACAGTTTAAGGATATAGTAGCTGGAATGTGTTCAGAGGAGGGAGATGAAGATGGTGAGGTTTATGGAGACAAAGTCCTATGAGGAAAGGCTGAAGGAGCTGGGCATGCTCAGCCTGGAGAGGAGACGACTGAGAGGTGATATGATCACCATCTTCTACAAGAAGTGGGGACAATAAGAATGGATGCAATAAATACATTTAACAAGCAGTGGAGTGCCCAGATAACATATCCTCAATGTCAGTCCCAGTGTACCAGTCACAGCCTGCAAGAGCAACCCAGCCAGTGTCCAGGAAGGTCAGAGGGCTACCTTAGCTGGCTGCCTCCTAGAATCCCTACCAGGAATTCCCAGACTGAAGGAGCAGCGGCTGAGAAAGCAGTAGAGGATTCCTGGAATGTCCATGGACTGCTAAGAAATCTAAGAGTTCCCAGAATGAACCAAATGGCACCAGAGACTCCTCCAGAGACCAAGCTCAGGCACGTTCACTGAGCTAAGTGGAAGCCCAGGTCCCGCTCCAAGAGGCTGGGCTCTGGGGAGCTCTTAAGGATTATACTCCAAGAGACTTCAGGCTCCAAAGGGCTCTGAGGGCTCTGAGAAATTCCAAGGGGCTCAAAATAAAAACCCTGAAGGGATCTGAGTAGCTTTGAAGTCCCAGGCTCCCAGGTGAGTGGGGCAGCCCAAAAGGACCAAGTTCACAGGAGGGCAACTCATAGTAAGCCGCACCTGCCACAGGCAACTCTCAGTCTACTCCTGGTGCACTCCAGATTCAACGGGAGTGCCACTCAAAAACACTCATAGAATCATGGAGTTGGAAGGTACTTCTAAGGTCATCTAGTCCAACCCCCTGCACAATGCAGGAAACTCACAAACACCTCCCCCTAAATTCACAGGATCTTCATTGCTGTCAGATGGCCATTTAGCCTCTGTTTCAAAACCTCCAAGGAAGGAGAGCCCACCACCTTCAGAGAAAGCCTGTTCCACTGAGGAACCGGTCTAATGGTCAGGAAGTTCTTCCTAATGTTGAGCCAGAAACTCTTTTGATTTAATTTCAACCCATTCATTCTGGTCCTACCTTTCGGGGCCACAGAAAACAATTCCCCACCATCCTCTCGATGACAGCCCTTCAAGTACTTGAAGATGGTGATCCTATCACCTCTCAGCCGCCTCCTCTCCAGGCTAAACATCCCCAGCTCCTTCAGCCTTTCCTCACAGGATTCGGTCTCCAGACCCCTCACCATCTTTGTCACCCTCCTCTGGACCCCTTCCAGCTTGTCTATATCCTTCTTAAATTGTGGTGCCCAAAACTGAACACAATACTCCAGGTGAGGTCTTACAACAGCAGAGTAAAGCAATACCATCACATCATGTGATCTGGACACTAGACTTCTGTTGATACAGCCCAAAACTGCATTTGCCTTTTTAGCCACCACATCACACTGTTGGCTCATGTTCAGTGTATGATCCACTAAGACTCCGAGATCCTTTTTGCACAGACTACTGCTAAGACAAGTCTCCCCCAAACAAAAGTCTTGCGACAGGCAGACAGAAGGGGTATAAGGCCCAGGCTGCCCTCCATGCCAAGTGCATGGTAGTAGCACCCTCTAGACAGCCCCGCCTGCCTGCCCGGCCAAGATCTCCCTTCAGCCCACTCACCTGCTGGGTCAGAGCAGCTGCCAGGAGCTGGATAGCCTCTGCCTTGGCCTGGGCCTTCTCGCACATACTACTGCTAAGACAAGTCCCCCCATCCTATAACCATGCATTGGATTTTTCCTACCTAAATGCAGAACTTTACATTTATCCCTGTTAAAACTCATTTTGATTATTTTAGCCCAGTTTTGCAGCCTGTCAAAGTCATCCTGTATCTTGTTTGTCTTCTTCTGTGTTTGCAACCCCTCCCAATTTCGTATCATCTGCAAATTTAATAAGCATTCCCTCTATTCCTTCATCCAAATCATTGATAAAGATGTTGAACAAAACAGGTCCCAGGACAGATCCTTGAGGCACTCCACTTGTCACTCCTCTCCAAGAGGATGAGGAACCATTCACAAGCACTCTTTGGGTGCGATCTGTCAACCAGTTACAGATCCACCTAACGGTAACAGGATCCAAATCCCATTTTACCAACTTGTCAACAAGGATAGTATGTGGAACTTCATCAAAAGTCTTACTGAAATCAAGATAAACAACATCTTCAGCATTCCCCTGATCCAGCAAGATAGTCACTTTCTCAAAAAAAGAGATCAAGTTAGTCTGACATGACTTGTTCTTGAGAAACCCATGCTGACTCTTAGTAATCACATCCATTCTTTCTAAATGTTCCAGAACCGACTGTTTGATGATTTGTTCTAAAACGTTTCCAGGTATAGACGTCAAGCTGACGGGTCGGTAGTTACTCCTGCAGACTCCTGCAGGTCTGCTGCAGTCACCAGTGAACCACCCAAGAGAAAGGCCAACAGCAGGGCCACAAAATAGCAAAAACTGCAAAAGTCACCTGCCCACAACAGGTAACCCCCTGCCCTCAGCCCCACTCCCCTGCCCTTGAGGATCTGAGGAGACAAAATGGCCAGAAAATGGCCTCCATGGGGGCACTCTAGAAATGTCCCTGTGTCTCTAATAGTCTTTACCACAGAGATAAGGGAGAATTCCTATAGCAACACAAGAAAGTGACATCCCATCCCATCCAGTTTCACCTTTCCCCAGATACAAAATCTTCTGGCATTTGCTAAGGTGGCTGTTATGTATTGACTTTAGAGTGTACTGCATGGCGAGCCCGACAGAAGGTGACCCCAGGGTCCCCGGATGTAGCTCGCCATTCACCCCACCCACCAAGACCTGTGGCGGGAAGTTCTGATGGACCAGGATTGGCCTGGTCAATCCAGGGGGCAGTTCCGGGCAATGTATATAAGCAGGGCCCGGCCCGTGTGCCCTCTCTCTTGTAATGTGCTCTCAATAAAGAATGTTGCCTTCCAACCGTCTCGGTTCTCAGTACATTACAGTGGCAGTGGCAACCTTACATACAGGGAAACTTCAGGAAGAGTTATTTTCAAGATTATGTTTGTCCATTGGGGCCTGTCTTTATTTAAAGACACATCCTTCCAGAGTGGGTTGCTTTTCTCCCAGAGCGTCCAGGAAGATAAATGGTTGTATCCTGCCATGCCACTCAGCCAACAATGGTGCCTTCCTCCTACTTGCAAAGTCTTCCTCCAATGCTGTCTCTCAGCATGAGCATTTTGAGCCGGAGGACCTCACTTTGCGAGCTCGATGACTCAATGTTTTCCTTTCTGCCATCATCACAAAACATGGTTTCTGTGATTAGGTATCACCAAGGAAGAGATGAGAAGATTCAGGGCTGCTGTTTTTGCCAGCAGTCAAGCATCTCCAGAAATGTCTGCTTTTGGCCTGCACACAGCCTCTGTAGTATCACAGGGTGGGGGTTGTCAAGTCCAATGCTCTGTCTCCTGTCCCCCGATGACCCCCTCCTGCATACGTATGATGGTCTTCATCCAATAGCAATCAAGGAAGGAAAATCTTCTTGGAAGCTCTCAGAATTAAGGATGTTACAATAGATTTCGGGGGAAACTGCCCGTGAAAACTCTAGGGGAAAGCCTACCTGATGTGGACAGATGGGAGGGGGAGATCTAACTATGGGGGAAAGTGACAGTTATTAATACTAATAATATATAAATAAAGAACACGTCTTCCCTTCTGATTATTCCAGAAGCACCTCTTAAAAGCAAGCACAATAGACGGGGCGGATTTTAAAATGACAGACAATGGAAGAGTAGATAATATATTTAAAACCCATATCAGTTGTTAACAGACCATAAAAATGCCGGTACATTAATCTGGGACTGTCTGTCATCCAGGCACAGAACAGCTTTTGTTATTTTATAGTTTCGTTCCTGCGGGCTGTGCCTGACAGTCTCACAAATACATCTCAATTTATTTGGGGGAAAGAACAAATAGAAATATTGAATTCTTCACTTTGGCCAACGTTTTAATTCCTCCAAAGCCTCCCCTGTAAAAAAAAACCAAGAGGGCTTTCTTTCCAGAGCTCAACTTCAGGGCAGATGCCTCCATTCCAGAGAAGATGGAAACTGTCAGGATGTCAAGGGAAAGGGTCAATTAACCAATGGACTGGGGCACGGAGAAGGTTTCAAGCTGTGTTCACCAAGATATCAGGACTAGAATTCTGGCCAGTTAGAGAACTGGGACACCTAGCCTAGCCATATAAGGGCATAAGAAGAGCCCTGCTGGATTAAACCAGTGGTTCATCTAGTCCAGCATCCTGTCACATACAGTGGCCAGCCAGTTGCTCTGGAGGGCCAACAACAGGACATAGAGGCCGAGGATGCAGTCTAAATGCAGTTCTGAGATACTGTGAGTAGCAATGCCAGGGAATGAACGTAAGAGCTTCTGAGTACAAAGCAGGGCTCTTATGTTATTATGAAGGCCTCTGCCTCTATGCCATGTTGTCGACCCTCTGGTCTAGAGGAACTGGTTGGCCACTATGTGAGGCAGGATGCTGGACTAGGTGGACCATTGGGCAGATCCAGCTGGGCTCTTCTGATGTCTTATGAAGGCCTCAGCCTTTCTGCCCTGTTGTTGGCCCACCAGAGGAACTGGTTGGCCACTGTGTGAGGCAGGATGCTGGACTAGGTGGACCACTGGGCTGATCCAGCTGGGCTCTTCTGATGTTCTTATGAAGGCCTCAGCTAAGGATGTGCATTCAGATATATTTGAACCGAATGTGGATATGTTTGGGTTTCTGGATGATATCTGGGATTTTCCAGGATACCAGTTAATGGGTCTCAAAAAAGTTCCTGAAATGTTCAGGATTAACCAGGAGTCTCAGTAGCCAGTAAATTCCAAGGATTGGTCTTTCTCAGGGGTCATTTTGTAGAAAAATAGGTGGTGGAGCACATCCAGGGATTGTTATGCAGCTGCACCTACTATTCAATGGACAAGGTGGGAAGGAGAAGGTGGAACTCTCAGAAAGGTTCAGGAGCTGCTCTCCTGTGTGCTCCCACTGAATCTGAGGCTTGGTCTTCCTTCCTTCCTTCCTTCCTTCCTTCCTTCCTTCCTTCCTTCCTTCCTTCCTTCCTCCCTTCCTTCCTCCCTCCCTTCCTCCCTTCCTTCCTTCCTTCCTTCCTTCCTTCCTTCCTTCCTTCCTTCCTTCCTTTCTTTCTTCTTTCTTTCTTTCTTTCTTTCTTTCTTTCTTTCTTTCTTTCTTTCTTTCTTTCTTTCTTTCTTGTCTGCTTCTTCTCAGACTTGATATGGGCTTGCCTGGTTGATTTGCCTTAGGTCATACCCTTTTAAATTGCTTTTGTTGAATTTGCAAATTCTTTCCTTGAATTGTTGCCTGTCAGGTTTGCTTTTTGTGGTAGATTCTCAGATTTGACATTGCTATAGATTCTCAGGTAGTACTTTGGGTGGATTTTGCATTTGCTAGCCTTGCACTAGCATTCCTTCTTGGTTTGGCATGGGTGATTCTTGGGTTGTACATTGGCATGGATTCTCAAATTTAACAGTTGATAGAGTGTTACAGAATATTCACAAATATTTGAACCTCCAGGGTTGGTTTTTTTTTTTTTAAGTCAGCATACCAGATCCTGGGACAAATGAAGACATGAGATCCTAGTTGGGATGGGTTCAGTAGTGACAGGAATAGGGAATGTCGTCACAGTGTTGGCCCCTGTGTGAGTAGTGTGTGCGAATGTGCATGCATGAAGCGGAAGGAGGTGACACAGAGAAGGTATCGCACACCAAAGTTGCACAAGTTTCCACTTCTATTACTGATGCCCAGTACCCACTGCTGCGATTTCCGTGTCACCCAAACTGCCCTTGAGAGTCCAATGCTAGAACCAGAAATCCCATCAGCTAATTAAGTGGATGTTCATTGCTGTCGGTTTGTGAGCTGTTGCCACTTTGGAGTCCAGGCTGGTCCCACCTCTTGTCATCTCTGACCATCCCTCCTTTTGTGTCTGCCTTCCCAAGAAAGCGTGGCCTTCCACTTAAATCTGCAATTATGCAGGCCGCAGCGTTCGTATCTGAGACAAAATGAAGTGATCCCTTTGTTTCTGAGGCTGACAAAATGACAGGCAACGCAGGAGACAATTACTTGATTTTAGCATTATCGGGGGGGGGGTGCTTCCCCTCCCTTTTTTCCCCCAGTGAATCCAGATTTTAATGGATGTTTTATTTTTCCAAGGATGACAAGTGAATTTGCTTTGGGAGCAAGATGGCAAAGTGAGTAGTGACAGGCCGTTATTAAAATGGCCAAGACCCACCACTTATGCCTTCAACAAGGAGGAGATGGGGGAGATTAGAAGTGTGTGTGTTTCAAGAAGGGCAGGCCAGATGGATTGATTATAGAGTGGATGGCAGTGGTGAGACATTGTGGAGACTTTTATGGGTCCTTGGTCAGGGAGTGACTAAGGGGCCTTCCAATGCAGCTTCATTCTCCCCCTCCCCCAGGAAGGTTTGGGGGTCAGTCTAGGCATCGAGGGATGCACCAACATCACTTCCGGTGGCAGAACCAGAAGCAACATCACAGAGTAGCTGTGATCCTCTGTCAACCTCCTAAATCTATATGGTAAAACTACACAGACCCACCCTGGGCACAGATGCTTGCATGTCACAAATCGTGTGTTCAACAACCAAGATTGACCCTGCTTCCAAAGCTCATTTTGCCTCCAGACAAACACTCCATACACATGCACTGATCATAGAATCATAGAGTTGGAGGGGACCTCCAGGATCAGCCAGTCCAACCTCCTGCACAATGCAGAAAACTCACAAACACCTCCCCTGAAATTCACAGGATCCTCATTGCTGTCAGATGGCCATCTAGCCTCTGTTTCAAAACCTCCAAGGAAGGAGAGCTCACCACCTCCCGAGGAAGCCTGTTCCACTGAGGAACACTGATGTCTATGCTCACCATTCTAAAAGAACAGGATCTCAAGTGGTTTTACTTATATGGCATTGGCAGAATACAGATGGCTGGACAGCCATTGTTGGCACAGGCTTGCGATGCACCAGATCAGTTGTGTTTGGGATTCACCATCATGCAGATGCTTTTTCAATCACTTACATTTTGAGCACCTGTTCTGCTTTCAGGCCTGCATGTTCAGAAGCATTTGTCTCAATTTGAGACAGTTTGGTGTAGTGGTTAAGTGTGCAGGCTCTTATCTGGGAGAACCGGGTTTGATTCCCCACTCCTCCACTTGCACCTGCTGGAATGGCCTTGGGTCAGCCATAGCTCTTGCAGAGGTTGTCCATGAAAGGGCAGTTGCTGTGAGAGCTCTCTCAGCCCTACCCACCTCACAGGGTATCTGCTGAGGGGGAGGAAGATAAAGGATGTTGTGTGCTGCTCTGAGACTCTGAGATTTGGAGTGCAGAGAGGGATATACAGTAAATCTAGTATCTTCTTCTTCTTCTCATGGTCTCATGGGAGGGAACTGCAGTGCCAAAGAGATGGAGCAGTTCAGTTCTGACCACTGAAGGAACATGCTCAGATTTAGGAGGCAAGCAGCCAAAAGGTGAGAGGTGAGCCACATGGCTTTGCTTCTCAGCCCAGCCAAGTATGAACAAGTATTATCTGAGTCTCGTGGCACCTAGCCTCATCTTGCAAGATCTCAAGCTAAGCAGAGTCAGTCCTAATGAGTATTTGGATGGGAGATCACCAAGGAAATCCAGGGTTGCCACACAGCAATGGCAAACCACCTCGGTTTTGTCTGTGCCCTGACCTAATTAGCCCACTCTCTTCAAGTCTCAGGAGCTAAATGCGGTTAGCCCCGGTTAGTACTTGGATAGTAGACCACCAAGGAAGTCCAAGGTTGCCACACAGAGGCAGGCAATGGGAAACCACCTCTGCTTGTCTCTTGCCTTGAAAACCCCATGAGGGGTCACCATAAGTCACCATACTTTCCACAACAATGAGCACCTTAGAGACCAACATGATTTTCAGGGTAGGAGCTTTTGATCTCCCTTCATCATCTGCCTGTGAAGCTGATGGATTCCTGCTCCATGCAGCTGAATGTGGAGCCTTCCCTGAAATGAGCTTCAGGGACAATGAGGAAGAGGTTGGGTTCCAGCAAGAGCTGGGGGAGATGTTGGTGTCCGTCATGCAGAGAATGACCACGAGCAAACTGGAAGATTTCTAACTGGATAAGCCAGGAGATTTTTCTGATTCTACCAGAGTGGGCTTGAAGAACAATATTTATGCCATTTTGGTGAGAGGGGTCTGAGAAGTCTTGGTCATTTGTTTTTTTAACGTTTCAGGAGGGCAGCCATGTTGGTCTGCAATAGCTCAATTTGAGTTCAGGAGCACCTGAGAGACCCACAAGATCTCCAGGACCTGAGAGCTCAAGAGTCAAAGCTCGCTTTGTGCAGAAGTCAGTATCCTTCCCTCCATCTTTGGGGTAAAGAGAGTCAGTTGGGTGTAGTGGTTAAGTGGGCAGACTTATCTGGGGGAACCGAGTTTGATTCCCCACTCCTCCACTTGCAACTGCTGGAATGGCCTTGGGTCAGCCATAGCTATCATAGGAGTAGTCCTTGAAAGGGCAGCTACTGTGAGCTCTCTCAGCCCCACCTACCTTACAGGGTGTCTGTTGTGGGGGAGGAAGATAAAGGAGATTGTGAGCCTCTCTGAGACTCTGGTTCAGGATGGAGGGTGGAATATAAATTCAATGTCTTCTTCTTCTTCACCAAGGAGGGCAGGAACAGCACATCTGTGGGAAAGCAAGCTGAGAACGCCCCCTGCACACACTTTCCACACTATTTAGACTCTTTTGAGGGCTGGAGATAAGAGCAAGTCTCTTTTCTCAAGCATTTTGGGGCTTCTTACAACTGGTGTTCAAGTCATGATGTGTCCAGAGTGGTAAACTCAAATTCTGGCTTTGGGTGGCATGAGAATTGGGTGAGAGATCAGGATGCAGAGTATCATCCCTATTAGAAAAGAGAATGATCACCCTCCCTCCTGTTTGGCTTCATTCCCTGAGAACGCAAGAGATGACTCTCCCCCCATTCCCCCACTCCCAAGCTCCCCACCTGTTTCTTTTAAGGGCATCTCCCATCTCACTCCACCCCAGTGGCTGCTGCCTTCCAGCTGGGCTTTTAAAAAAAATGCTGGCACACTAGACATTCCAGGTGGCAGGCTCTTCACAGTCTTTGTTGCCATCCCTTTCAAAGAGCAGGTGTTTAGCAGGGGTCCCAGCAGATTGCAGCTGGGGAAAGTCAAAGAAGACCACTTGGGCAGGGCTGAGGGAGGACTGGGCAACCGTTGGGGGACACAGAGGAGCAGGCAGGCAATTCACACATTTGGATGCTAATTCAGAAGGAGCCATGACTGAAGAGTTAAGAGATCTCTTCTTAAATGAGGGTGAGACTTAGCTTCTAACCTAACTTCCCGGCTCTCCTCCTGGCCTTGGCAGACCTCCAGCAAAGTCACGGAATGTCCACAAA
The DNA here is from genome assembly GCF_032191835.1 of Heteronotia binoei. NCBI lineage: Eukaryota > Metazoa > Chordata > Lepidosauria > Squamata > Gekkonidae > Heteronotia > Heteronotia binoei. The sequence continues at coordinate 204,272,008 of NC_083224.1, read as the reverse complement.
CAGCCTAATTTCCGGAGGGATGGTCCTGGGGTCTTGGAAATCATTATCGCTGCTGTGAAGGAAGGTTGATTTGGCTGCTGTGAGAGGAATATTCACTTTGCATGCTCAATAGAGACTTCAGTAGCCTTAGATTCTCTGGGGATCTACCATGCCCCCTATGAAAAACTGGATCATACCTGCCTTAACCCCATCAAAAAGACAGCTGCCTAGATGTGGTTGCATCATGGTAATGTTGTAGTCTTAAAAGCTAACTTTATAGGACACTGATGACTGATATATAGTTTGGCCTTTAAGACAGTCATGGTGGAGGGGGGCTGATTTGTATCAGGACCATGATGCTGGGGAAATAAAGGTTTGCCTTCCTCTGTTCCCTTGATTTAAAATAGTCCCCCACACTGGGTTGAAAGTAAATCAAAAGAGTTTCCGGCTCAACATTAGGAAGAACTTCCTGACCGTTAGAGCGATTCCTCAATGGAACAGGCTTCCTCGGGAGGTGGTGGGTTCTCCTTCCTTGGAGGTTTTTAAACAGAGGCTAGGTGGCCATCTGACAGCAATGAGGATCCTATGAATTTAGGGGGAGGTGTCTGTGAGTTTTCTGCAATTGTGCAGGGGGTTGGACTAGATGACGCTGTAGGTCCCTTCCAACTCTATGATTAGGGGACCTCCCTTTCCCTCCCTGCCCCCAGCAAGGCTCAAAGCAATCTGTGGGGAGATGGTCCCTTTCCCAGCACAATGATCCTCATCCAGATCAACCATCACATGTAAATTCTGGAAGCAAATTGTTCACAGTTGCACTGTACCATGGCCTTCATAGTAGTTGCTGAGTTCCTCTGGATGCACCCTTACCCTCTGATCTGGGGGCAGAGGAGATACACTGCACAGCCAATCACACCAACCTCAAGGAAGAGGAGACTGCACTGTTGCCTCTACACTTGATGGAGCAGGGGCTCCATGGCAGGGGCTCAGTTAATTACTCTCAGCATTTCACAGCTAAGAATGATGCACCTGCCTGTCAGTCTCCAATTTTAATATATTTATTTACTTCACTATGTTTCCCCTCAGAATCAAACCCAATCAAATGGTGGCCATATAAACTGCTTGTTATTCCACTTTGGTCCTTGCATCTGTTAGACACCTTTATTATGCTGTATGCTATTTTGCTACCTACCTGGTAACTTCCATTTCAATCTCTCTGAAGAGGTGTGCATGCACATGAAAGCACAGACTTTGAAGAAAAATTTAAAGCTGCCCCTTGGCTTCCGACCAACATGGCTGCTCACCTGCATCTTATTCTGCACGTATAACAGTCACTGTTCCCTCTAAACTGAGTGGCACAAAGTGGTAAAGCTTCAGTACTGCAGTCCAAGCTCTCTGCTCATGACCTGAGTTTGATCCCAGTGGAAGCTGGGTTCAGGTAGCCAACTCAAGGTAAATTCAGCCTTCCGTCCTTCCGATGTCGGTCAAATGAGTCCCCAGCTTGCGGGGGGTGGGGAGTGTGGATGACTGGGGAAGGCAATGGCAAACCACCCCATGAAAAGTCTGCCATGAAAACATCGTGATGCGACGTCACCCCAGAGTCGGAAACAACTGGTGCTTGCACAGGGGGCTACCTTGACCTTTTACTTTAACTCACAGTTTTTAGCCTCCAGCTCACACATTTCTGTCTAAGCTCAGGAAGGACGGCCCCCAGAGCAAATTAATTGATGCAGTAGCCAAAATGCTTGCTCACAACTTTAATACCAGGAGCTCACAAAGTAGAATTTTTGCTCACAAAGTAGAATTTTTAGAGGGAGCATGGATAACGGTCACCACTGCTCCATCTGTCCTTAGGGAGGCAGCTTCCCAGCGCAGAGGGTGCAGTTCCCAGGATGGTTGGGAGCTTCCATGGCTCTCTTGACTGGGTGCCTTGGAAATGGCTGCCCATTTGACCTGCTCTGCTCTGTGTTTGCTGCTTATTAAAAAAGAGCTGAAGGGGAGGGAGATGGAAATCGGCTACAAATCAACAGCTGTCATCGGCACACAACCTTTTTCTTTCCTCACAGCTCCGTCTCCCTGCACGTTTGATGAGAACTGTCCAGCTTTGCCACCCCAGCCTCCTGGCTCTCCAGGCCGTCATTCATTCATCAGTTCCCCTCCCCTCCCCTCCCCCAGATTGGCAAGGAGAAGCTGCAAATCACACACTAGTCAGGGTATCATTCAGACTGCAATAAATGACTATGGATTGGGAACCGGAGTGGTGCTTGGAGTTTGGCTTGGATTTGCCCTTCAGTCCCAGTTGTAGATCTGCCCTTCTTCTCAGGACCTTCAGGGCAGCATACATCCGTTCCCCTTCCCCTCGTGTCATCCTCACAATGACCCTGCGAGGTAGGTCATGATGAGCTACAGTGACCAGTCTAAGTTCACCCAGAAAGTTTCATGTCAGAAGCAAGATTATGGACCCAGTTCCTAGGGACTATGCCGGTGAAGTCACTGGCAGTGATGGGCCAAATCACAGACAGGTGGTGCAAGAAGAATATCTGGGGTGGGATTAAAATGACAAATGGCCATTTTTAATAAGTACTTTTTAAAAAATCATTTAATATTTAGTGTTGTATTAATCACATGGCAGGACCAAAATACCCTGTGAAAATTAATAGTGTCCTTCAATATTGGCTAGTAATTTAAAACTGGCTTCAAATTATGAACCAACTGTATTTCCCATTGATTTGACTACCTGTTAAATTAACAGTTGCAGTTTGTTATTGTTATTAGAATCATAAAATCACAGAGCTGGAAGTGGCCATAGAGGCTGCCTAGTTCAACCCCCTGCTCAATGCAGGAACAGCCTAGACTTGTTTGACTTGTTTAATATAAGAGCCTCAAGACATGAATGTCAGGTGTTTGAGAGCCGCAAGGAAGGAAGGAAGGAGAGGTAGAAAGAAAGCAACTTTAACTTTCAATGCATTCTCCAAGCCACCTCCAAGTCAGCCAATGGGATAGTGAGGGCTTCAAGAGCCACACAATATGTGTGAAAGAGCCCCTGTGGCTCCCAAGCCATAGTTTGGCCACCCCTGGCCTAGAGCATCCCTGACCAGGGTTTGTCCAGCTGCTGCTTAAAGACTGCCAGTGAGGGGGAGGGAGCTCACCATCTCCCTTGGGAGCTCATTCCACCATTGAACAATTTTGACTGTAGAAAAGTAAGATTGCTATTATTGTTACCAATAATTTATCAGGCACTTAGAATATTAAGCGCTTCTAATATGTATCTTCCTATAAGGTCATTAACGCCTTGTTTATTTATTTGTTTGTCTATTTATGGAGCTCAAGGTGGGTCACAGCATATATAAAATACATAAAACAAAATACATTAAAAACATAAAAGCCAAAATTTAAAATCAGAATTTGATCAATTTAAAATCAAGTCAAGTTGGAAGGAAGGAAGGAAGGAAGGAAGGAAGGAAGGAAGGAAGGAAGGAAGGAAGGAAGGAAGGAAGGAAGGAAGGAAGGAAGGAAGGAAGGATTTACACAAACACAGTCCTAAACAAAACCACTGTCAGCTGCCTCCCAAGGACTGAAAGCAAGGGGGATAGGTGCACTTCCCCAGGAAGGTTGTTCCATAACCGTGGGGCCACCACTCAAAAGGCCCTCTCTCATGTACCCAACAAACAAGCTTCTTTGATTGACAGGCCAGTTGGGAGAGTCTCTCCCTGTGATCTTAATTTCTGGGAAAATAGAATGGGGACCCTGAAGCCAAAATAGCATAGGCTATAGCTTTGGGACAGACATACAATATAACATTCACAAGTGGAATCCACTGATGTAAGAGGCAGAAATGAACACTGGCCTAGATGGAACAGAACCCTCACAGAGTGAAATAGAGCCTCCATGTTCAGAGGAGGAATCTGGCTGACCACCACTGGAAACAGGATGATGGGCAAGATGGACACATGCCCCCGTTTGGCAAACCTATATATTATGAGCCTTATTGTAATTTCATGATTGTTGCAGTCCCGCTGCACTTCACATCATAAGACCAGCATGTCACAGTCAATGTTCCATCTAAATGCAGAGTCTTGTGAGCAAAAATTCTATTTTGTGAGCTGCTGGCATTAAAGTTGTGAGCTCCTGCATAAATTATTGTGCTCTGAGGTCATCCTTCCTGAGCTAAGACAAAAAATGTGTGAGCTGGAGGCTAAAAATCTGTGAGCTAGCTCACGCTAACTCAGCTTAGAGGGAACACTGCTCACAGTCTAAATTTAGCCCCTAGGAGTGAGGAAGAAGGCAGAGGCGACACCATAGTAAATGAGGACTAGATGTCAGCAAAATTGCTGGCCTTATCTCCCTGCAGTTCTCCCTGCTCTTAAAGCAAAAAGTATCTTGAGCAGAAATATTTGCCTTCTCCTTGGGTGTTAAGAACATGCAGGTCTATCAAAACTCCATATTTGCCAAGGTTACAGGTCCCCCAGGGGACCCTAAAAGCAAAGCGGGAGAGCCCAGCCCATGGGCAGAACTCGTGACTGGCCTGTCAGGCTGGGGGCCACCCAGAACAGATTGAAAAGTCCCCCCCCCCCCCGGTGACCTCTGGCTCTCCTTCACTCCTCTCTGGGGAGCCAGCAGAGGCTGTCCTGCAGCAGAGATACAAGCTGCTAGCAGGAGGGGAGGAGGAGGAGGGGGGGTTCAGCTCCCTCCCTCTGCAGTTAACAGCAGCCAGACAAGGGGTGGGGAAGAACAGAGGTCTTCAGATGGAGCCCTGCTGAGTCCCAGCAGTAGGTTTCAGTGGCTCCACGGCACCATGGAAAGCTCCAAAGGACAGCAGGTGATGTTGATCCCACAGACTCTTGTGTTTAACGGATCACTTGCTTGTTTACTCAGTCAGCAAGGCTTTTTTTGTAGCAGGAACTCTCTTGCATATTTGGCCACCCAACCCTGATGTAGCCAATCCTCCAAGAGCTTACAGTAGGCCCTGTACTAAGAGCCCTGTAAGCTCTTGGGGGATTGGCTACATAAGAAGGGTGTGGGCTAATATGCAAAGGAGTTATTGCTACAAAAAAAAAAAGCCCTGCCAGTCAGTGATAGACTATAGCAGGGTTCCCCAACGTGGTGCACAGTGAGCTTTCTCAGAAACTGAGAGGGGTGCATTGTGAGGCAAGGCTTGTTGTCTTTTCTCATTCAAATGAAAGCATGTTCTACTGGAGGATGAGGAGGATTGGTAAGCACCTAGATTTCCCTTCATTGGAGTGTGGATCCATTCCCCCTTCAGGATTTCCTTCTTCCCAGGAGTTGTGAGGAGGGTTTTATTCTGTTTGGCTCCACCTCCTGAGCCTGCCATTTTGGATTGGGTTCTACTTCCTACGAAAACCATTTGGGGGAAGGCACTCACCACCACTCCCTCTGAGAATCCCAGAGCTGCCCACAGTCCCAAAAATCTTGGGGACCCTGAGATAAAGACTGCCACAAAATGAAAGACAAGAAGAAGAGAAGAAGCACAGGTTTACTGAGGCAAGCTCCCAGCTTGACCTGGAAGACATTCATTGGTTTTCCAGGTTGGGGAAACCAATGATTGACTGAAATGGGCGCAGCAACCCTGGAGTTGCATTTACTGCTCACACAATGATAGAGTAGAAGAGAGCAAAGGCCCAAGGGCACCTTTAAGGCTAACAAAAGTTGTGGCAGGGGAGGAGCTCACATGAAAGTTCATCTCCTTCCAGAAATGTTGTTAGTCTTGAAGGTGCTGCTGGACTCTTTTCTTCTGCTTCAGACGGGCTGACACGGCCACACTTTTTGATCTATCTTCATGCAGTGCTAGAGTTTGGCTTGGCAGCACCTGCTTCTGTGTGGGTTTCTGGTTCTAGACTCAGCTCAGTTTGGGGAGCCAGTTTGGTGTAGTGCTTAAGTGTGTGGACTCTTATCTGGGGAGAAACAGGGTGTGATTCCACCCTCCTCCACTTACAGCTGCTGGGATGTCCTTGGGTCAGCCATAGCTCTTGCAGAACTGTCCTTGAAAGGGCAGGTTCTGGGAGAGGTCTCTCAGCCCCACCCACCTCACAGGGTGTTTGTTGTGCAGGAGGAAGGTAAAGGAGATTATAAGCTGCTCTGAGATTCAGAGTGGCTCACAACTTCTGTTCCTCCTCCTTCTCTCTCTCTCTCTCTCTCACCACTTCACAGGTTTGTTGTGATAAAATGAAAGCATGAAGAACCATGTACACTACTATGAGCTACTTGGGAAAAGGAGGAGATAAAAATGTGGTCAATTGATAGACTTGCCCTTCTCTTCAAAGAAGCTGACACTTCACTGCAACTAAAGGAGGGCAGAAGGTCAGAGTTCGAGGGGAAGCGGGAGGACTACTCTATGATTCTAGGATGTTATGACATGAGTCAGGTTTGGGGACCCCCTGAGTAGGGCTGCCAACCTCCAGAAAAGAAAGTAGGGTTTATCACCATATTCCTTGGATGTCTTCAGGTTTATGAATTTTGGGGAGCATGTAAATGATAAACCCTGTTCTTTTTTTATCAATGAATTTTTGAGGGTTCCCAACATTTACTTGCTTCCCAAGAGCCATAAACCTGAAAGTCCCCTCCTGGGATATATTGATAAACCTCCAGGGGAGGCCTGGAAATCTCCTGGAATTAGAACTGATCTCCAGCCAACAGAGCTCAGTACTCCTGGAGGAAATGGCTGCTTTGGAGGGTGGACTTGAGGGCCTGAGACCCCATGGAGGTCCTGCCTCTTCCTAAATTCCTCCCTCCCTAGTCTCTATCCCCTAAATCTCCAGGAATTTCCCAACTCAGAGCTAGCAACCATATTCCTAACCCAATTTGTTCTCACCTGTAACATTGGAGGACTACTAAATAGATCCACGTGGGCAGCCATGTTGGTCTGAAACAAAGGAGGAGTCAAGTAGCATCCTTAAGACCAACAAAGTTTTATTCAGAATTCAGCACATGAAAAGTTACATTCTGAATAAAACTTTGTTGGTCTTAAAGATGCTTTGTTGGTCTTAAAGGTGGATCAGTACTTAAACTTTGTTGGTCTTAAAGGTGGACTAGTATTTTGTTCTATTGAAGGACTACTGTTCCCAAGTGCTCCTGATTTGCCTTGGGAACATAGTTGAGGGGAGGGTCTTCCAAGTAAAATTGAAAAGTTAGTTTCCAGATCTTGCACCTGACTTCCAGTCTGGTGGGGGGGCTGCCACCTCAACTTATGTCACCTGTGTCAACCAGTTCAGCCCTGCAGAGAAGAGGATGTTCCTGTCGTGGACACTGGACTGGGCTTTGACAAATTGTTCTTCTTCAGCCTCAGTTCCCTGTCTGTAAAAAGGAATCACATTGACATCAGGGTCCCATGCTAGGAGGAGAGCTACGGAAGAGGTTTCAGCCCAGCTTCCTTCCCTTCTGTTTGAAACTTCTTCTCTGGGAGGCTTCCAAATGCATTTCCCCATCCCCTCCCCGAGAAGAAGAAACAATTACAACACAGATCTTTTAATGTATCACAGTCATTTCCCTGGTCTGGACCACAAATGTTGAAATATCAAAGCACCGGCTCTGTTTGAAAAAGAACACATCTAATTAATTCCATCAAAGCCCTGTGTCCCCTTGGTGCTGGAAGGGCAGCTGCTGCGGGGGGATTGGGGGCCTCTGGGGAGGGATGAGCACGTTGTGATGTGGAAACGCTCCGCAAAATCAAAGCAAGCAGGAGTGGAGGTGTGCAGGCATCACCACAGCCAGCCCAAGGGAGCTGCCAGGGGGCCGGGGGGGGGGGGGGACTCCTTGGATGCCTGAACTCACACCTTTCTTCCACTGCCAGCATGTTAGTGCTGCTTGCTCACCTCTGCTGCTGCATGCTGCTGGAGACAAGTGCCTGGGCAGAGCACAAAGCATCAGCAGGGCTGGTGGCCATAGCAGGGGTGCTTCCAGCTCCACCCAGCACCCAGCACCATCACGGAGAGGCACGCAGGCAGCTATTCCTGCAGAAGGTGGGAGAGCATGCCAGTGGGCAGGAGAATGACGCGCAGGCAAGTGGGAGCAGTATTGTTCTTGTTCTTCTTCTTTGTTTGGTTATTTAGTACATTTATAGTCCACCCTTCCCCACGATGGGCTCAGGGTGGATCACAAGCACGATAAAACAACAATAAAATCATAAAACCATCAATGAACAATCAAATTATGCAGCATGAATGGTACAGCACCTATTATAGGTTATAATACAGATATCCTAGGTGTCATAGATGTCATAGCTGTAGGCCCGATATCTAGCAGTCTGAATAGTTGGTCAGAGAGGTCTGTTAGATGATATGAGCAGTAAGGTAGAATCATAGAAACATAGAGTTGGAAGAGACCTCCAGGGTCATCTAGTCCAACCCCCTCCACAATGCAGGAAACTCACAAACCCTCCCCCTGAATTCACAGGATCCTCATTTCTGCCAGATGGCCATCCAGCCTCTGTTGAAAAACCTCCAAGGAAGAAGAGCCTACCACCTCCCGAGGAAGCCTGTTCCACTGAAAAAACGCTCTGTCAGGAAGTTCTTCCTAATGTTGAGCCGGAAACTCTTTTGATTTCATTTCAACTCATTGGTTCTGGTCCTACCTTCTGGCACCATAGAAAACAATTCCACATTATCCTCTATAGGACAGCCCTTCAAGTACTTGAAGATGGTGATCATATCATCTCTCAGTCGCCTCCTCTCAAGGCTAAACATCCCCACCTCCTTCAACCTTTTCTCATAGGACTCGGTCTCCAGACCCCTCACCATCTTCGTTGCCCTCCTCTGGACCCGTTCCAGCTTGTCTATATCCTTCTTAAAATGTGGTGCCCAAAACGGAACACAAGACTCCAGGTGAGGTCTTACCAGAGCAAAGCGATACCATCACATCACGTGATCTGGACACTATACTTCAGTTGATACAGCTCAAAACTGTATTTGCCTTTTTAGCCACCACATCACACTGTTGACTCATGTTCAGCATATGATCCACTAAGACCCCGAGATCCTTTTCGCACATACTACTGCTAAGACAAGTCTCCCCCATCCTATAACCATGCCTTGGATTTTTCCTACCTAAATGCAGAACTTTACATTTATCCCTGTTAAAACTCATTTTGATGATTTTAGCCCAGTTTTCCAGCCTGTCAAAGTCATCCTGTATCCTGTTTCTGTCTTCTACTGTATTTGCAACCCCTCCTAATTTAGTATCATCGGCAAATTTAATAAGCATTCCCTCTATTCCTTCATCCAAATCATTGATAAAGATGTTGAACAAAACAGGTCCCAGGACAGATCCTTGAGGCACTCCACTTGTCACTCCTCTCCAAGAGGATGAGGAACCATTCACAAGCACTCTCTGGGTGCGATCTGTCAACCAGTTACAGATCCACCTAACAGTAACAGGATCCAAGCCCCATTTTACTAAGTTGTCAACAAGGATAGTATGTGGAATCTTATCAAAAGCCTTACTGAAATGAAGATAAGCAACGTCTACAGCATTCCCCAGTTCCAGCAAGGTAGTCACTTTCTCAAAAAAAAAAGAGATCAGGTTAGTCTGGCATGACTTGTTCTTGAGAAACCCATGCTGGCTTTTAGTAATCACATCCATTCTTTCTAAATGTTCCAGAACCGACTGTTTGATGATTTGTTCTAAAACCTTTCCAGGTATAGACGTCAAGCTGACAGGTCGGTAGTTACCCGGATTGTTTTTTTTCTCCTTCTTGAAGATGGGGACAACATTCACCCTCCTCCAATCTTCCGGCACCTCTCCAGTTCTCCAAGAATTCTCAAAAATAATAGCCAGAGGCTCAGAAATTACATCAGCAAGCTCTTTTAGAACCCTTGGATGCAATTCATCTGGCCCTGAGGACTTAGTTTCATTTAAAGAAACTAGTTTATGTACTACCCCTATGCTGATCCTAGGTTGGAACTTCATACCCTCCTTATATGTTCTGTTTTTGCCATGTTGAGCACCGTTTCCCTCAGAAGAGAAGACTGAGGGAAAGTAGGAATTGAGTAGTTCTGCCCTCTCTTCATTACCCGTTACAATTTCACTTTCCTGCCCTCGCTATGAGCCTACCATGACTTTGCTCTTTTTCTTACTCTGAACATAAGAAAAGAACCCTTTTTTGTTGTTTTTAGCATCTTTGGCCAGCCTAAGCTCATACTTAGCTTTAGCTTTCCTTACTTTTTCTCTACAAGCAGTGGTGATTTGTTTATAAGGATACCCGCTTGTAAGGACACCGCTTGCCTCAGCCAAAAGCCTGGTGGAACAGCTCCATTTTGCAGGCCCTATGGAATGGTAGTAAGTCCAGTAGGGCCTGAATTCATCAATGGGGTGAATGAGCAAGAAAAGGCCTCTGGTAGTGAGCATAGCTGATCTCCCTGGGCACTCTTTGCCCAGGGTCCCCCAAGACCTGGTGCTGGAGCTGGTCCTGATCAGATGGAATATCATGTATCCCAAACAGGACTAGAGGGCAAAAGCCCCTTGACTCCTTATCTCAGGCATCTGACATGCAGAGGAATATGCTTTGGAACACAGAGGTTCCCTAAAACTCCTCCATTAAATTGTCCAAAACTTCTTAAAAGCCATCTGAGGTAGCAGTATGCAGCCTTGAGGAAGTACAATGCCAGTCATAGAATCGTAGAATCATGGAGTTGGAAGGGACCTTCAGGATCATCTCGTCCAACCCCCTGCACAATGCAGGAAACTCACAAAGACCTCCCCTTAAATTCACAGGATCTTCATTGCTGTCAGATGGCCATCTAGCCTCTGTTTAAAAACCTCCAGGGAAGAAGAGCCCACCACCTCCTGAGGAAGCCTGTTCTACTTTCTCACACAGCCCACAATACTAAAGGCACTTGAGGAACAACTTGCCACAGGCTGCAAGCTTGAGAAAAGGATTAAACAAGCTATGTGGAGGAGGATGCTATTGCCAAAATGTCTATCTTGTCCAATATTATGTCTCAAGCACAGCATGTTGTCTCAGGACAGGCCATGACTCTGTGGTAAAGCACTGACTTGGCACGCAGGAGGTCTCCGGTTCAATCCCCAGCATCTCCACAACAAATGATCACGAAGGAAGTAAACACACACACATGAACTCCTGCCTTGCACTGCATGAGGCTCTGGGTCCATCAAGGTCAGTCTTGTCTACTCAGACTAGCAGTGGCTCTCCAGGGTCTCAGACAGAGAAAGGTCTTTCCCATCACCTACTTGCCAGATTTTTGAACTGGAGATGCCAGGGATTGGACCTGGGACCTTCTTCATGCCAAGCAAATGCTCAGCATTGAGCCACAGCCCCCCCCGAGCTTTTTTTTGCAACAGGAACTCCTTTGCATATTAGGCCCCACCCCCTGATGTAGCCAGTCCTGCTGGAGCTTACAGTAGCCCCTGTACTGTAGGCTCTTGGAGGATTGGCTACATCAGGGGGTGTGGCCTAATATGCAAAGGAGGTCCTGCTACAAAAAAAAAAGCCCTGGATGTGACAGACCTCCGCCTAAGAGCTTGGAGAGCTGTCGCTTGTCAGAGTGGACAATGCTGACTTTGACAGACCAACAGTCTGGCCCAGTTGAAGGCAGCTTCATGCATGGTGCATTGTTAGTGTATTGATTAGAGCATTGAACTAGGATGTTAGAGTCCCCATTCTGCCACAGAAACTCATTGGGCTACCAATGTGTCTTTTGGAAACGTCTGTGCCACTGCTCCAGGGAGAGGCAGCTCATGGGAGGAAGAATACTGCAAAAATAAAATCACTCTAAAAATCACAAATGTAAAATAAAGATGAAGGATGGACTATAAAACCAATTCTTCTACTTTAACAATAACAACAGGGCCTAGTGGCCAAGGCCTTTCCCTGATGTTACCTTAGGGTTGCAAGCAGTGTTCCCTCTAAACTGAGTTAGTGTGAGCTAGCTCACAATTTTTTAGCCTTCAGCTCACACATTTTTGTCTCAACTCAGGAAAAAAAGCTCTAGAGCAAACTAATTTATGCAGTAGCTAACAACTTTAATGCCAGTAGCTCACAATATTAATGCCAATAGCTCACAAAGCAGAATTTTTGCTCACAAGACTCCACAGCTTAGAGGGAACATTGGTTGACAGATCCCTGGTCCAGTCAGGGGATCCTCCGATCTTCAGGGTTCCAATCCACCATGGACCAGCTGGCTGGCGGGAAACCTCCCCACCCCCCCAAAAAAGGCCTGCCATGCGTTGATGTGGTTGACACAATGATGGCCCACTACAGTGACATCATCACAGCAGTGACATTGTGTGTCAGCACTTTAGCATTTTGGCCACAGAGCATGGCAACCACAGAGTTTCAGCCAAAATGCTAGAGTGTCAGTGCATGGCTCCCCAGAGTGATGATGTCACTTCCATATGATATCTTTAATTTCAAACCTTTAATGGCATAGCATAAAATACAGAAAAGGGATTTGGATAGACAAGATAAGTCAGGATTAGGTTAGACATAAAATCAAGCATAGCCAAAGTTGTGTTGGAGAATGGTGGCCAAGGATTTTGCAACAGCACAGGTAATTTCTGAATTAGAGTCATTCAGGAAAAATTGACAAAAAAACATATGATATCATTGTGCTGACAACATTGCATGTAGCAACGTTGCTCTGCCCACCACACTCCCACCCCCTGCTCTCAGGACAATGTTGCCTTCTGACTCTGGGATTCAGAGGCTTCGTGCCTCTAAGTGTGGAGGTTCCTCTCAGTCAGATCCAAGGAGAACTCTCTGGTCGCCTTTCTGAGTGCTGAGAGAGAGAGAGAAAGCGCAGAGGTGACTGAAGGAGGAACAGGATCCTCGGTGTGATGGGCCTGCTCCCCTTGCAAGTTGAGGCCCACGGTCAGAGGATCAAGGTGTAGATGCCCCACCCCCACAGACAGGACGAAAGAAGGTCCCTACTGAATCCTTCCATCTCATCCAGCATTCTGTTTCCAAAAGAGTCCAGTGAAAGAACGATGGAGACAGCATACTGGGCTAGGTGCCCCGCTGGTCCCACAAGGCAATTTTGACATCCTTCCGAAGCCACAGTGGCTGACTCTGCTTGTGAGGGAGGGAGGGAGGGAGGGGTTGTGGCTCAGTGATAGAGCATCTGTTTGGCATGCAGAATGCCCCAGGTTCAGTCGCTGGCAGCATCCCCAGTTATTCTGACTGGACCAGGTAGGACATGACAGCAAAGACCCTGGAGAGCTCAGCCGGTCCAAGTCGACAAGACTGGCCTCGATGGACCGAGGGTCTGATTCAATGCAAGACAGCTTCATGTGAGATTCCTGGAAGCGCACCCATTGCTGCCTCCTTGCCTTTCCCCGCTGCAGAATTTAAAAAGGCTATTTGAGAGGTTGCCAGCAGTTTCTGATGCGCCCGAGCAAAGACAATGATAAATCAGAAGGGAGCCAAATTAATAGAGAGGAGATTGATTTTTTGGAAAATGCGGTCTTGTTTTACGAGGCTCCCGCCATCCGGGCGAGATTGGGAAACCAGTGCAGAGCGGGCAGACAGACGAGGAAAGATGGGGACCAGGTGGATAATGGCTGCAGAGCAATCAAGGCCCAGTGATTGACGGGGGAAACTCAAGCGGGCAATGGCAGAGCACACATATGCTCCAGACCACAATACACCCTTGTGAGCCATGCCAACATTTACATAGAGATGGCAAGAACGACCTTGGGTGGTTTGTGCGCGTCCTCCTGACATGAGACGTCTCTACACTGGCCTAGATCCTCTCTGGACAAAGAACAGATACCTGACGAGGGGAGACTTGAATCTGAAAAGCAAAGTGGTCTCTGAGATACTCCTGGGCTCAAATATCGCTGTTCTGCTGCAGACCAACACAGCTACCCTCTGAAACTACCTTAAGAACACAAGAGAAGCCATGTTGGATCAGGCCAGTGGCCCATCCAGTCCAACACTCTACATCACACAGTGCCCAAAACTCAGGAGCTCTCAAGAGGTCCACTAGTGGGTCCAAAACTCCAGAAGCCCTCCTGCTGTTGCCCCCCAACCACAAAGAATACAGAGCCTCACTGCCCAAAATATAAGAACGCAAGAGAAGCCATGTTGGATCAGGCCAATGGCCCATCCAACCCAACACTCAGTGTCACATAGTGGCCAAAACCCAGAGACCATCAGGAGGTCCACCAGTGGGACCAGAACTCCAGAAACCCTCCCACTGTGGCTCCCCCAAGCACCAAGAAGACGGAGCATCACTGCTCCAGACAGAGAGCTCCCTCTAAACATTGTTTATCTTCTGGAAAAAGAGGAGCTCTTTCCTGATCTAGCAGCATTTTCAGAATTTCATGCGACCAAAGACACCAGACACTGCCTTATACTGAGTGCCCCAAGGTCAGTCTTAATTGCTCCGAGTGGTGACCACTTTCCAGGGTCTCAGACAAAAAAGTCTTTCCCATCACTTCCTACCTGGTCTTTTTAACTGGAGATGCTGAAGCTGAACTGGAGAGCTTCTGCCTGCCAAGCCAGAATTCTATCACTGAGTCACTGCCCCATAGAATCATAGAGTTGGAAGGGACCTCCAGGGTCCAATCCCCTGCACAATGCAGGAAATTCACAAATACCGCCCCCTAAATTCACAGGATCCGTATTGCTGTCAGATGGCCATCTGGCATCTGCTTAAAAACCTCCAGGGAAGGAGAGCCAACCACCTCCTGAGGAAGCCTGTTCCGCTGAGGATCCGCTCTAATGGTCAGGAAGTTCTTCCTACTGTTGGGTTGGAAACTCTTTTGATTTAATTTCAACCCATTGGTTCTGGTCCTACCTTCTGGGGCCATAGAAAACAATTCTGCACCATCCTCTTCATGACAGCCCTTCGAGTACTCAAAACAGAGGGAGCTGCAGACACAGAACTGTGGTGGGGGGAATAATGTGGAAGCAGGAGCTGAGGCTCAGTGACAGAGCATCTGCTCGGCATCCAAAAGGTCCCAGATTCAGTCCCTGACATCTCCAGGGAAGGAACAGGGAAGGTGTGATGGGAAAGCACCTGAGATCCTGGAGATCTCCTGCCAGTCTGGCAGGACAATGCTGACCTTGATGGAGACACCTGATTTTCCTAAAAGTATGCCTTGAGTAATTCTCATGTTACTTTCAAGACATGTACACCTGGACATGCCATTTAAACCCCATGTGTACCCCCCCTGGTACTCAGCCCTGGTTTTATTTGTAAAGTAGATGTGAGTTGGCACTTTCTTGCAAACATTATAACACAGGGGGCCCCAAAGCAGCTCAGGGTGGCACCTTTCCTGGAATCCATCAGGTGTTTTTAGGAAATGGGCAGGGCCAAATGGGGCTTTTGGCCAGCCTGGCTTCTGATTGGCCATGGGAATTTGGATTGGCTCAGCAGATTTTTGAAAGTATTGCTTTGGCAACTGCAGCCACCGCAGCACAAGGACCTTCACTGTGTAATTGAAGAGAAGCTGCAGTAGCCTTTGTGGCTGGCTCCACCTCCTGCAGCAGCCATTTTGTGACTGCCATTTTGTGGCTGTGCCCACCACACTGTGTCAGAATGCCAAAGGTGCCCTCAGGTTCAAAAGGGTTGGGGACCCCTATGGTCAGTCTGGTCTCCTGTGACCACCAGCAGCAGTCCAGAAGGTCTTTCCAATCCCCTCCTGCCTGGTCCTTTTTTTCTGGAGATGCTGCTGTGGACTTAAACTGGGACCTTCTGCGTGCCAAGCAAATACTCTGCCTCTGAGCCACAGCCCCACACCACATCAGCCTGTGTGCTCACCATGTTTAGCCCTGGTTTTGAAAATTAAGGCAGCTGGACTAGACCAGGGGGTCTGCACACATCAGGAAGCCACCTTCAGAGCAACCCTCACAGCTGCAGCGGTCCCAGCAGAGAGCTGCTTGGTCATTCCCTACCCTGACTCCATAGAGCACTACAACTGCAGAAGAAGCAGATTCATCCAATGGAGTGCCATTGTTACCAGCATCAAAGGTCAAGAGCCTAGGAGTGCTCCTGGAGTCCTCTTTAATTATGGAGGACCAGGTAGCAGCCACTGCTAAATCGGCCTTCTTTCATTTGCGGTGGGTACGACAGCTGGCCCCTTTCCTGGAACTTAGTGATGGTAATGCATGCTACGGTCATCTCAAGAGTGGACTGCCGTAATGCCCTCTTGACTGCCCTTGACTCGGAAGCTGCAGCTGGTGCGAAATGTATGGGGCTCCCTCAACAGGAGCACATTCAACCAATGCTAAAAGAGCTGTGCTGGTTGCCCATTGCATTCCGAATCCGCTTCAAGGTGCTGGTATTGACCTATAAGACCCGATATGGCTGGGGGCCTACCTATGGGACCGCCTTTCCCCTCATGTCCCCCAGAGAGCACTGTGTTCAAGAGGGCAAATTTTTCTCTCCATCCCCGGACCAAGGGAGACCAGACTGAGCTCCACAAGAGCCAGGGCCTTCTCAGTGGCAGCACCAATGTTGTGGAACACCCTCCCGGAGGCTATACGGGCCCTGTGGGATCTCTTCCTATTCTTCAGGACCAGTAAAACAGAATTATTCCAATTAGCCTACGACGGCTGCCACCCTTATAACTGAGTGAATACCAGCTATGAGAAATTAGATAAATTCTCAAAGACCACCAACGGATAGACCATCTATGAAGTTAACAGAAATTGAATTGGCCCACAGAAGAAACCATGAACCGCTATAAGAAGCTGTGAATAGCACCATTCTGTAATATTTATAATTTTATAGTTTTTAGCGATGTATGTTTTATTGATTTAATATGCATCCTTGGCTATTGTTAGCCGCCCTGAGTTCGTATACGGAGAGGATAGGATATAAGTTTGAAGTAAATAAATAAATAAAATTTAAAGAACGTGGGAATAGCATGCTGGGGACAAAACTAGGTCCCTTCGTGTGCATGCACTGGCTACATAGGTGTGCATGTGCATGAGTGAAAATAGATTGTGAAGTGGGGGGACTGGACACACAAAAATTGCTTGCAACTGGCCCAACGATAAGACTTGGAAGTGAAAGTTCTGGAGGGGAAGACATGACTAAGCCATGAATGTCAGAGTGGTCACAACAGCATATGAAACAGATTTTGTTTGCTTATGGGTCACCCCTCCCCCAATTCTCCCATTGGTCAGTTCCCTCCAGAAAACACCTGCCCTTTCCTCCCCTCCTCTGATTGTTAGCCAGATCTTCTGCTCCAGAGGGTTGTTATAATGAAAGGCGCTGAACTTTGGAAGGATCTCAATTAACTGCAGCAAATACCTGCAATCATAGCAAAAGGCTGGAGTAAAATTATATTGCAAGAATGCTGGACCTCTCCCGAGCAAGGCAGGCACCGGCTGACGCTGCTGGCCCTCATCAAGCGATTAGCTTGAAAGGTCTTTCCCTGAGGTTCCTCATGTGCACTGCCAAGTCCGGCCAGGCGAAAGGGAGCTGCTTTGGGGCCCAGGGCAGGTGGTTTGAGCTTTGAGGCGGTGGCAGGGATGTGATTTGCTTGAGCTTAGCAGCTGAAGGTGCTTGGATTGGCTCCTGCCCTGCTCTGGACTTTGGGTGCTAGAAATGGGGGCCTGGCAGCGAGGAGGGGGTTGGGCCTGTGGCCTTTTTATTTATTCACTTTTATGGGGAGTGAAACTGGCTTTCATAATTCTCCTCTCCTTCATTTCACAACAACCACACACCAAAAACGGTTAGGATTGCCGGCTTCTAGGTGGTGGGCAGAGATCTCTCAGAATTACAGTTGATCTCAAGATCACAGAGGTTAGAAAAAAGAGAGCCAGCTTGGTGTAGTGGTTAAGTGTGAGGACTCTTGTCTGGGAGAACTGGGTTTGACTCCCCACTCCTCCACTTGCACCTGCTGGAATGGCCTTAGGTCAGCCATAGCTCTCATAGAAGTTGTCCTTGAAAGGGCAGCTGCTGTAAGAGCTCTCTCAGCCCCACCCACCTCACAGGGTGTCTATTGTGTGGGGGGGGAGGTAAAGGAGATTGTGACCACTCTGACATTCAGAGTATAGGGCAGGATATAAATCCAATTTCTTGTTCTTGTTCTTGCTGTTCTTCTTCTGGATTCTATGGCGTTATACCCCCCTGAGGTCCCTCCCTTTCTCAAACTATGCCCTCCCCAGGTTCCACCCCCAAATCTCCAAGAATTTCCCTACCCAGAGTTGGTGACCCTAAAGGAGGCCTACCCGACCTTGCCCCCTGGATGTCTCCCCCCCCCCACCCCAGACATCCCAGACCCCCTCCTGTTCTTCTGCATCTGGAGTTCCTGCATCCCAAGAGAACAGAACAGGCCTTGTGTTTCTTCCAACGTTACAAACAGCCCCCGTCAGAGGCTTCACCAGCGGTTGTAAAGTTTGATCCCAAAGATGGCAGGTGTCCTGACCGAATTGGGGGTGACCAGAAGACACAGTGGCCAGCCAAACCGAATGTCTCTGGAGAACGTCCTCCCCCCCTCCTCCTCCCCCCCCCTTAATGTTTAGTGAAGTGGAAAATAAACACAGGAAACACAAAAGCACAAGAACCAGGGCTTTATCACAAATCATCCCAGCAAAAAGACCGGAGAGGGAGAAATCTGGCTGCAAAGAATTGTAGAGGTCCTTATTATTTCAAGGACATCAAATCATAGAGTTGGAAGGGACCTCCAGGGTCATCTAGTCCAACCCCTGACATGGAGAGCAGGGCATGCTGATTCACCCACGGCCCACTTGCTTGGGTAACTAAAGGAAACCTCCATGTTCAGAGACTGTCATGCACCCTCCCAAATCTTTGTGGCCTTGGCCACATCTCCCTTCTCAGACTCTGTGAATCTACACACAGCTTGACTGATATTGTCAAAGAGAGAAGCTTCCATTGTCTGTTGCTAGGCTTCAGCTTGAACCAGGATTTGAATCTAGCGAAAAACTGCTTAACAGGACCAGTTTCTCCACCAATAAAGCGCATGTGCATTTGGGAGAACACTGGGGGGAAAGCATCCTGAAGTCACTGTATGTATGATGGAGTCGAGATTCCCTCTGAGCAGTGTTGCACTAGTGTAGGCATGTACTCCTGTGCATTAGTCAAAACACTACACAAGCCCCAAGTACCTTAAATAAAACTCTCCTATAATCTCACTGAGGCTGTTTTTCCCCTTCAGAATTTCATGGCATTGATAACATGGAGGAGAAAGAGGTTTATGGACAGAATGTTGTGCTAGTTGGTGGGAGTCCAGTGCTCTGTACAAAATTCAGGATTTTCGTTAAAAATGGAGAAATCCTACTGAAGAAGATGAAGAAGATATTGGATTCATATCCCGCCCTCCACTCCAAGTAGCTCACAATCTCCTTTATCTTCCTCCCCCACAACAGACACCCTGTGAGGTGAGTGGGGCTGAGAGGGCTCTCACAACAGCTGCCCTTTCAAAGACACTCTGAATACAGAGCCTCACTGCCCAAAATATAAGAACGCAAGAGAAGCCATGTTGGATCAGGCCAATGGCCCATCCAACCCAACACTCAGTGTCACATAGTGGCCAAAACCCAGAGACCATCAGGAGGTCCACCAGTGGGACCAGAACTCCAGAAACCCTCCCACTGTGGCTCCCCCAAGCACCAAGAAGACGGAGCATCACTGCTCCAGACAGAGAGCTCCCTCTAAACATTGTTTATCTTCTGGAAAAAGAGGAGCTCTTTCCTGATCTAGCAGCATTTTCAGAATTTCATGCGACCAAAGACACCAGACACTGCCTTATACTGAGTGCCCCAAGGTCAGTCTTAATTGCTCCGAGTGGTGACCACTTTCCAGGGTCTCAGACAAAAAAGTCTTTCCCATCACTTCCTACCTGGTCTTTTTAACTGGAGATGCTGAAGCTGAACTGGAGAGCTTCTGCCTGCCAAGCCAGAATTCTATCACTGAGTCACTGCCCCATAGAATCATAGAGTTGGAAGGGACCTCCAGGGTCCAATCCCCTGCACAATGCAGGAAATTCACAAATACCGCCCCCTAAATTCACAGGATCCGTATTGCTGTCAGATGGCCATCTGGCATCTGCTTAAAAACCTCCAGGAAGGAGAGCCAACCACCTCCTGAGGAAGCCTGTTCCGCTGAGGATCCGCTCTAATGGTCAGGAAGTTCTTCCTACTGTTGGGTTGGAAACTCTTTTGATTTAATTTCAACCCATTGGTTCTGGTCCTACCTTCTGGGGCCATAGAAAACAATTCTGCACCATCCTCTTCATGACAGCCCTTCGAGTACTCAAAACAGAGGGAGCTGCAGACACAGAACTGTGGTGGGGGGAATAATGTGGAAGCAGGAGCTGAGGCTCAGTGACAAGAGCATCTGCTCGGCATCCAAAAGGTCCCAGATTCAGTCCCTGACATCTCCAGGGAAGGAACAGGGAAGGTGTGATGGGAAAGCACCTGAGATCCTGGAGATCTCCTGCCAGTCTGGCAGGACAATGCTGACCTTGATGGAGACACCTGATTTTCCTAAAAGTATGCCTTGAGTAATTCTCATGTTACTTTCAAGACATGTACACCTGGACATGCCATTTAAACCCCATGTGTACCCCCCCTGGTACTCAGCCCTGGTTTTATTTGTAAAGTAGATGTGAGTTGGCACTTTCTTGCAAACATTATAACACAGGGGGCCCCAAAGCAGCTCAGGGTGGCACCTTTCCTGGAATCCATCAGGTGTTTTTAGGAAATGGGCAGGGCCAAATGGGGCTTTTGGCCAGCCTGGCTTCTGATTGGCCATGGGAATTTGGATTGGCTCAGCAGATTTTTGAAAGTATTGCTTTGGCAACTGCAGCCACCGCAGCACAAGGACCTTCACTGTGTAATTGAAGAGAAGCTGCAGTAGCCTTTGTGGCTGGCTCCACCTCCTGCAGCAGCCATTTTGTGACTGCCATTTTGTGGCTGTGCCCACCACACTGTGTCAGAATGCCAAAGGTGCCCTCAGGTTCAAAAGGGTTGGGGACCCCTATGGTCAGTCTGGTCTCCTGTGACCACCAGCAGCAGTCCAGAAGGTCTTTCCAATCCCCTCCTGCCTGGTCCTTTTTTTCTGGAGATGCTGCTGTGGACTTAAACTGGGACCTTCTGCGTGCCAAGCAAATACTCTGCCTCTGAGCCACAGCCCCACACCACATCAGCCTGTGTGCTCACCATGTTTAGCCCTGGTTTTGAAAATTAAGGCAGCTGGACTAGACCAGGGGGTCTGCACACATCAGGAAGCCACCTTCAGAGCAACCCTCACAGCTGCAGCGGTCCCAGCAGAGAGCTGCTTGGTCATTCCCTACCCTGACTCCATAGAGCACTACAACTGCAGAAGAAGCAGATTCATCCAATGGAGTGCCATTGTTACCAGCATCAAAGGTCAAGAGCCTAGGAGTGCTCCTGGAGTCCTCTTTAATTATGGAGGACCAGGTAGCAGCCACTGCTAAATCGGCCTTCTTTCATTTGCGGTGGGTACGACAGCTGGCCCCTTTCCTGGAACTTAGTGATGGTAATGCATGCTACGGTCATCTCAAGAGTGGACTGCCGTAATGCCCTCTTGACTGCCCTTGACTCGGAAGCTGCAGCTGGTGCGAAATGTATGGGGCTCCCTCAACAGGAGCACATTCAACCAATGCTAAAAGAGCTGTGCTGGTTGCCCATTGCATTCCGAATCCGCTTCAAGGTGCTGGTATTGACCTATAAGACCCGATATGGCTGGGGGCCTACCTATGGGACCGCCTTTCCCCTCATGTCCCCCAGAGAGCACTGTGTTCAAGAGGGCAAATTTTTCTCTCCATCCCCGGACCAAGGGAGACCAGACTGAGCTCCACAAGAGCCAGGGCCTTCTCAGTGGCAGCACCAATGTTGTGGAACACCCTCCCGGAGGCTATACGGGCCCTGTGGGATCTCTTCCTATTCTTCAGGACCAGTAAAACAGAATTATTCCAATTAGCCTACGACGGCTGCCACCCTTATAACTGAGTGAATACCAGCTATGAGAAATTAGATAAATTCTCAAAGACCACCAACGGATAGACCATCTATGAAGTTAACAGAAATTGAATTGGCCCACAGAAGAAACCATGAACCGCTATAAGAAGCTGTGAATAGCACCATTCTGTAATATTTATAATTTTATAGTTTTTAGCGATGTATGTTTTATTGATTTAATATGCATCCTTGGCTATTGTTAGCCGCCCTGAGTTCGTATACGGAGAGGATAGGATATAAGTTTGAAGTAAATAAATAAATAAAATTTAAAGAACGTGGGAATAGCATGCTGGGGACAAAACTAGGTCCCTTCGTGTGCATGCACTGGCTACATAGGTGTGCATGTGCATGAGTGAAAATAGATTGTGAAGTGGGGGGACTGGACACACAAAAATTGCTTGCAACTGGCCCAACGATAAGACTTGGAAGTGAAAGTTCTGGAGGGGAAGACATGACTAAGCCATGAATGTCAGAGTGGTCACAACAGCATATGAAACAGATTTTGTTTGCTTATGGGTCACCCCTCCCCCAATTCTCCCATTGGTCAGTTCCCTCCAGAAAACACCTGCCCTTTCCTCCCCTCCTCTGATTGTTAGCCAGATCTTCTGCTCCAGAGGGTTGTTATAATGAAAGGCGCTGAACTTTGGAAGGATCTCAATTAACTGCAGCAAATACCTGCAATCATAGCAAAAGGCTGGAGTAAAATTATATTGCAAGAATGCTGGACCTCTCCCGAGCAAGGCAGGCACCGGCTGACGCTGCTGGCCCTCATCAAGCGATTAGCTTGAAAGGTCTTTCCCTGAGGTTCCTCATGTGCACTGCCAAGTCCGGCCAGGCGAAAGGGAGCTGCTTTGGGGCCCAGGGCAGGTGGTTTGAGCTTTGAGGCGGTGGCAGGGATGTGATTTGCTTGAGCTTAGCAGCTGAAGGTGCTTGGATTGGCTCCTGCCCTGCTCTGGACTTTGGGTGCTAGAAATGGGGGCCTGGCAGCGAGGAGGGGGTTGGGCCTGTGGCCTTTTTATTTATTCACTTTTATGGGGAGTGAAACTGGCTTTCATAATTCTCCTCTCCTTCATTTCACAACAACCACACACCAAAAACGGTTAGGATTGCCGGCTTCTAGGTGGTGGGCAGAGATCTCTCAGAATTACAGTTGATCTCAAGATCACAGAGGTTAGAAAAAAGAGAGCCAGCTTGGCGTAGTGGTTAAGTGTGAGGACTCTTGTCTGGGAGAACTGGGTTTGACTCCCCACTCCTCCACTTGCACCTGCTGGAATGGCCTTAGGTCAGCCATAGCTCTCATAGAAGTTGTCCTTGAAAGGGCAGCTGCTGTAAGAGCTCTCTCAGCCCCACCCACCTCACAGGGTGTCTATTGTGTGGGGGGGGAGGTAAAGGAGATTGTGACCACTCTGACATTCAGAGTATAGGGCAGGATATAAATCCAATTTCTTGTTCTTGTTCTTGCTGTTCTTCTTCTGGATTCTATGGCGTTATACCCCCCTGAGGTCCCTCCCTTTCTCAAACTATGCCCTCCCCAGGTTCCACCCCCAAATCTCCAAGAATTTCCCTACCCAGAGTTGGTGACCCTAAAGGAGGCCTACCCGACCTTGCCCCCTGGATGTCTCCCCCCCCCCACCCCAGACATCCCAGACCCCCTCCTGTTCTTCTGCATCTGGAGTTCCTGCATCCCAAGAGAACAGAACAGGCCTTGTGTTTCTTCCAACGTTACAAACAGCCCCCGTCAGAGGCTTCACCAGCGGTTGTAAAGTTTGATCCCAAAGATGGCAGGTGTCCTGACCGAATTGGGGGTGACCAGAAGACACAGTGGCCAGCCAAACCGAATGTCTCTGGAGAACGTCCTCCCCCCCTCCTCCTCCCCCCCCCTTAATGTTTAGTGAAGTGGAAAATAAACACAGGAAACACAAAAGCACAAGAACCAGGGCTTTATCACAAATCATCCCAGCAAAAAGACCGGAGAGGGAGAAATCTGGCTGCAAAGAATTGTAGAGGTCCTTATTATTTCAAGGACATCAAATCATAGAGTTGGAAGGGACCTCCAGGGTCATCTAGTCCAACCCCTGACATGGAGAGCAGGGCATGCTGATTCACCCACGGCCCACTTGCTTGGGTAACTAAAGGAAACCTCCATGTTCAGAGACTGTCATGCACCCTCCCAAATCTTTGTGGCCTTGGCCACATCTCCCTTCTCAGACTCTGTGAATCTACACACAGCTTGACTGATATTGTCAAAGAGAGAAGCTTCCATTGTCTGTTGCTAGGCTTCAGCTTGAACCAGGATTTGAATCTAGCGAAAAACTGCTTAACAGGACCAGTTTCTCCACCAATAAAGCGCATGTGCATTTGGGAGAACACTGGGGGGAAAGCATCCTGAAGTCACTGTATGTATGATGGAGTCGAGATTCCCTCTGAGCAGTGTTGCACTAGTGTAGGCATGTACTCCTGTGCATTAGTCAAAACACTACACAAGCCCCAAGTACCTTAAATAAAACTCTCCTATAATCTCACTGAGGCTGTTTTTCCCCTTCAGAATTTCATGGCATTGATAACATGGAGGAGAAAGAGGTTTATGGACAGAATGTTGTGCTAGTTGGTGGGAGTCCAGTGCTCTGTACAAAATTCAGGATTTTCGTTAAAAATGGAGAAATCCTACTGAAGAAGATGAAGAAGATATTGGATTCATATCCCGCCCTCCACTCCAAGTAGCTCACAATCTCCTTTATCTTCCTCCCCCACAACAGACACCCTGTGAGGTGAGTGGGGCTGAGAGGGCTCTCACAACAGCTGCCCTTTCAAAGACACTCTGTCTTTGAAAGGGCAGCTGCTGTGAGGGCCCTCTCAGCCCCACTCAGAGGGGCCTACAATCTCCTTTCCCTTCCTCCCCCACAACAGACACCCTGTGAGGTGGGTGGGGCTGAGAGAGCTCACCCAGAAGCTGCCCTTTCAAGGACTCCTATGAGAGCTCTGGCTGACCCAAGGCCATCCCAGCAGGTGCAAGTGGAGGAGTGGGGAATCAAACCCGGTTCTCCCAGATAAGAGTCCGCACACTTAACCACTACACCAAACTGACTCTAACTGCACTGCATTCTCACTGCACTGAATCCATTTTGGAAGAAGACAGGAGACACCAAAGAAGTCTGCAGAGGCCGGCAATGGCCAGCCATCTCTGAAAGTCCCATGAGGGGTCACCATAAGTTGACTGCAGCTTGACAGCACTTCCTACTGACCTGGATTCAGAATACCAAAATGCAGGGAAGATTTTCATTAAGAGATTTCAAAAGCATCTCTATATGGAGGTGGGTAGCTGTGAGCATGCTCAGTCTATATTTTGCTTGAACATTGTTCAGAATCAAGACCACAGCCAGGTGGATCCCTATTGGTCCTTCCTGCTGAGCTGGTAGCTGCAATACCACTCTCTGGCCAGTCATGATGGTGGTGCTGTAGTGCAACAAACACCAAGTCCATCGCTATTTCTTCCATCAAGGAAGTAGAATCCCCAGATCTTTCTTGTAAGAGGCACAATCTGTTGTTAATCTGGCATCCTGGTGGTTGCAGTTTCTAATGGGCGGGGCATCAATTTAAGACCAGAAAAAGGAGGGGGGGAGTTCTGTGTCAACAAATAGCTGTATAACATCTCAGAGGAAAGGAAACCTCCACTCAAGGAAGCTTTTTCTCCCTGTAACTGGAGCTCTGCTTCCTACCTTGAATGTGTTCCCCACGGACCAAAAGAGGAAAGGCTCAGCAGTTACAAGAAATGCCGGCCGGTGTCTCTCTCAACATCTCGCTCACTCAACTAAATAAAAAACCCTGTCAAAGAATTTACGAGCAGTCCCTTGTCAGCAGTAACACAAGCAGTCTCCATTTCCAGGCCTTCTAGTGCATCAGCAAAATAAGCAGATGAGACGCTGGGCGGCACTGTCTTTGACGGAATGCAGGGGGTGCCTTGGAAGAGACCAGCCCCAGCAGCATTTGGTTTCTATTCTCGTGTATTTTGGATTCTTTAAATGCCTCTCTGTCTCTGGCTAACTCACTGGTTGCCAGCCTCCTTGTGGGGCCTGGAGATCTTCTGCTTTTACAACTGATCTCCAGCTAGCAGAGATCAGCTCCCCTGGAGAAAATGGCTGCTTTGAAGGGTGGACTCTATGGCAGGGGTGTCAATCATGCAACCCGGGGGCCAAATCAAGCCCCCAGAAGGCTCCTATGAGGCCTCCAAGCAACTGGCTGCCATCTGCTTCCTTCTCCCTCTCTCTTGCTTCCTTCTGCATCACAGCTTGCTTTGCCAGGCTTGCTCAACTGCACAGGAGCTACAGAGCAAAATCTCTATTGGTTGAGGCTCCTCCCTTCAGGAGGAAGAGGGAGAGGCAGAGCTTGCTTTGCCAGGCTCTCTCAATCACGCAGCAAAGCTACTGAGCCAAGCCTCTTTTCCTTCTATTGACTGAGGCTCCCCCCCCCCCAGTCCCCTGGAGAAGGAAGGAAAGAGCCAGAGCTTCCTTTGCCCAGTTCCCTGGATCTAATGGGAGAAATACAAAAAAAGCACCTTTAAGACCAATGAGTGGTAATGTTTTAAGCATGTTTTATTTTAGGTTTAGACCTAAGTACTTGTCAGACCTCTCACACCAGCAGGTGGTTAGGAGACCAGCAAGGGGTGGGTAGCTCCCCCTGAAGTGACAGAGAGGCGCTGCAACTCAGCATGACTGATGAAGGGAGGACCGGGAGGAGGAGGAGAAGGCGGTGGACTATGACTATTCACAGGGGGGGGGTTGTAGCAGGAGCTCCTTTGCATATTAGGCCACATACCCCTGATGTAGCCAATCCTCCAAGAGCTTACAGGCCTCTTAGTACAGGGCCTACTGTAAACTCCAGGAGGACTGGCTACATCAGGGGTGTGGCCTAATATGCAAATGAAAAAAGCCCTGACTACTCAGATCTGGGAGAAGAGCTCTCAGGTCTCCCTGGCCGCAGCCACACTCACCATTAAATCCATCCCTAACCTGTCACTATTATACCCCGCAGCTTTTTTACAACGAATTTCATGATCAGACATCCCTCCATCCTTCAGTTCTAAGCAGCATTGGTCCCGTCGCTGGTTGATCAGAGGTCTCAACTGGACCTCATTTTTTGAGATGGCATTCCACACTCGCACAAGCGCAGTACGTGGGATATTGTGCTTGGCTTTTTTTAAAAAAGGTGCCAGAAAAGGTGGGTGATCTGCCCCCCCCCCTCCATTTAAGCACCCTGAAAGGAAGGGGAAGCCCAGGAGCTCTCTTTGCTGTCTCTCCGCCTGGCGGGGAGACAGCAAAGGTGGGTGATCTCCCCCCCCCCCCCATTTAAACACCCCACCGTGGTGTTTAAATGGGAGGGGAACACGGCAACTCTCTTTGCTGTCTCTCCGCCTGGCGGGGAGATGGCAAAGGTGGGTCATCTTCCTCCCCTGGCAGGAAGACAGCAAAGGTGGGCGATCTGCCTCCCCCCCCCCCCCACCTCCATCATTTAGGAAAGGTCCCTGTGCAAGCACCAGTCGTTTTCGACTCTGGGGTGACGCTACTTTCACAAAGATTTCATGGCAGACCTTTTACGGGGTGGTTTGCCATTGCCTTCCCCAGTCATCTATACTTTCACCCCCAGCAAGCTGGGTACATATTTTACCGGCCTCGGAAGGTTGGAAGGCTGAGTCAACAATTGCTGGTGCAATGATATCATTTGGAGTGGGCTCTCGCAGGGAAGCGGATGTGCGCTTGCGATGAGTCGGCTACAATGGAGCGTTCAAACATAGAAAGTACGCGCAGGAGTCGTCGGAAGCATTCTTATTCCAGATTTAATGTACTATCAAAAAAGTCCACGTCTCAGTCATGGCAGTTTGGGACACGAACGAGCCAACAGCCATTGCCAGATGCTGATGTTTGGACAACTGCATAAAATCCAACATGCATCTGGCTTTCATCCATGCCCATCTCATCAGTTTATGTGCGTCTGACCTCGGCCCCTGTGTGGCAGAAGACCACCTGCTGCCACCTCTCTGTAGAGTTGTGAGGGAAAGATGGAGAGAACCTGTCAGGAATGCTTCTTGCCATGATTATTTTTTCCTTCAGTGCTGTAACCTATAGTAACCCTGGAGCCTGCCTGTATGTTCTCTTTCTGCTGCTCTCTGTGTAACATTCAGATTACCCAAGGTTGACTTATCTGGTCAGTGTCTGCACCTGCCTTCCATGGAATGCTATACTGGACTCTGGGGGGAGGGATAGTTATTGGTGGGTTTCGGGGCTTAAGCTTTTGACTTTGTAATGGCTGGACCTCAGGTATATCCAGGAGGCCTTTGCCTGCCAAAAGCAGTTTTAGCAAGGAACCTCTTGCCCACCATGTTCTTTGCTCAATTAAGCTTTTTCTTTCAAGACAATGGTGTATTGAATGCAGAAGACCTTGAAGTACTTGACAGAACCAGCATCGCTCCCAGACTCTGGTGTCACTTTCAGTGTGACTCCCCCTGTGCTATCAGGTAATGGCAGGGAAGCAGCAGTGGCAGCCAGCACTTGGGCAGAGCTAGGAAGAGGGAAGGAAGGAAAGAAAGATGTCCAGCTTCCCTCCAGGAGAAAGAAGAGTCTCACCTTGCATGTCTGGTGTCCTTCAACATCTGGTGCCCTAGACGGTCTCCTAGGTTTGCCTAGTGGCCAGGCTGCTCCTTGATCAGAAATGCAGTGCTGGAGAAATGGGATCCTCCCAGCCCCTTGTGCCATTGCCCCTGGCTGTCTCTCGGCTTCAGGGGTCCCCAGCCTGGTTGAGGCTGCCGGCACCTCTGGCACAGGGGGGTTGCGAGCACAACAACAAAATGGCTGCTGCAGGAGGTGGAGCCAGACTCAAAAAGTCAGGGAGTGAAGTGATGCTTAACTATAATAGTAACCCCCAGGGGATCCCCCAGTTTTGAGGCCCTCCTCCCACTTCAGGATCATCAAAAAGCGGGGTGGGGAGAAAGAATGTCTGCTGGGCATTGGGTTATACCCTATGGAGCCCTATAGGGTATAATGGAGAATTGATCTGTGGGTATCTGGGCTCAGGAGAGAGCTGTTTTTTTAATGCAGAGGCACCAACTTTTCAGCATAGCATCCATTACCTCTCCTCAAAACACCCCCCAAGTTTCAAAAAACTTGAACCGCGGGGGGGGGGGCAGTTTTATGAGCCCCAAAAGAAGGTGCCCCTAGCCTTTATGCCAAACAGAGGTGTAGTGTATCGGACTCAGCGCAAGCGCCGCGCGACCCGAGCCACCCTCGGGTCGCCGTGCGCAGCGCGGGAAAAGCCACTGCCAATCCTGACCAAGGGCGGGAAGTTTGACTGGCCAGGATTGGGCTGGCCAGCGAAGGGGATGTTCCGGGAGGCATGTATATATTAGCGGACCCGGCCGCGTGTTCTCAGTTGCGTGTGATGTACTAGCCAATAAAGACCTATGCCTTCACCACGTCTCGTCTCCCAGTACATTACACTGGCGACGAAGGTGGGATTCGAACCCACGCGTGCATAGCGTCCAGGAAGGACGAGCTATCGACACACAAGGGGTGCATACTCTGGGGGAGCCGGGTGGTGGTGCCCCCCCCCTGCGCAGACAGGTATTGGAGGATCTCCACGAGACCCACCCGGGCATCGTGAGAATGAAAGCCCTGGCCCGGAGCTACGTGTGGTGGCCGGGCATGGATGAGGAAATAGAGGGGTGGGTAAGAAGGTGCCAACCATGCCAGGAGTCCAGACCCAATCCGCCGTCCGCCCCGGTCCACAGGTGGGAGTCGAACGGGCGGCCGTGGTCCCGCCTCCATGTGGATTTCGCGGGGCCGTATCAGGGCCAGATCTTCTTTATACTTGTGGACGCATATACAAAATGGCTAGAGGTAATCCCGGTGGCCTCGACCTCCACCGCAGCAGCAGTCAGGGCGCTCAGAAGGGTCCTCTGCACACACGGGATCCCTGACACCCTGGTGACGGACAACGGCACGGCATTCACCTCCCGGGAATTCCGGGAGTTCACCGACCGGTACCTCATAAGGCACATAAGGTCCGCCCCATTCCATCCAGCCACCAACGGCCAGGCGGAGCGCATGGTGCGGACCACCAAAGAGGCCCTTGGCCGTATAGTACATGGGGATTGGGACCACCGCCTCTCAGCATTCCTGTTCCACAACAGGATCACCCCAAACCCTGTAACCGGTTTCAGCCCCGCAGAACTGCTCATGGGGAGGAAACTGACCACTCGTCTTGATAGGCTACACCCGGACCGGGCGCCGGATGTCCGCGGGTCCCCCGAGGTCCGGGAAGCAGTGAGAGGATTCTTTCCGGGCGACCCAGTGTATGCGAAAAACTTCGCAAGCGGCCCCGAGTGGTTGGCGGGAAGGGTTCTGAGGGTAACAGGCTCCCGGTCATACGAGGTAACCACCGCCGGAGGCCAGGTGCTGAGGCGGCACATCGACCAGCTGCGCCGCCGCACCCTACCCGAGGAGGCAGAAGAGGCAGAGAGTAGGGAACCGCCAGCAACGGAACCGCCAGAAGGGGCCCCGCCAATACAGGAGCTACCCACGTACGAGGCCCCGGCAGCCGCGGGACCAGAACCGGAGCCAGCACCCGACCCGGGCCGGCAACAGCCAGAAACGGCGCCACCCACGTTGGGATCGGGCCCCACACCAACGGCAACCCCGAGGAGATCAACACGGGAACGCAGGACGCCAGCGTACCTACAGGACTATGTAGTTTAAACTAGGAGGGGAGGAGTGTAGTGTATCGGACTCAGCGCAAGCGCCGCGCGACCCGAGCCACCCTCGGGTCGCCGTGCGCAGCGCGGGAAAAGCCACTGCCAATCCTGACCAAGGGCGGGAAGTTTGACTGGCCAGGATTGGGCTGGCCAGCGAAGGGGATGTTCCGGGATGCATGTATATATTAGCGGACCCGGCCGCGTGTTCTCAGTTGCGTGTGATGTACTAGCCAATAAAGACCTATGCCTTCACCACGTCTCGTCTCCCAGTACATTACAAGAGGGAAGCCATTTAAAAGGTGTGCGGTCCCTTCCAATGTGATGGCCAGAACTCCCTTGGGAATCCAAATGTGCTTGTCACACTCTTGTGCCTGGCTCCACCGCCAAAGTCCCCAGGCATTCCTTGAGCCAGACTCGCCAAGCCCTGCAACTTTGGGTCTACAGTCCTTCCAGCTGGCAGATCTCGAAGCCTGCCACGGGTTTGAATTTCCCCGAGAGATGGACGGATAGCACACACACACACGCACACACACACACGCACACACACGCACACACAGATACTAGAAGAGCAGCCTAGGGCACCCCAGGGGGGCTATCCACATGCTCCAGGCTGCAATCTTTCCTGGGCCAGACACCCATTTTGCCTTGCCCTGAAATGAGCCGGCCGCTTTGCATTCCGCCCCCTCCGCCCCCTCCGCCCATCCATTTCTCCTTCTGGAGCGCTACTTGTGCCGGCGACGCCGAGGGCAGGTCTCTGCAAAGGGGCCTCCGTCTTGCGCCCGGCTGGCGAGCAGCGCCGCCCTTTGCCTCTGGTTCCCGGGCTCAGAGGAGGAGAGAGGGCGGCTCTTCTTGAAGGGAGGGGCAGGGGGCTGCCAGGCGGGCGGCGGGAAGGGCTGCTTGGCTCCGGGCGCCTGGGGGGGGGGGCGGGGGAGTCAAGCTGAGGTTTAGCAGCTGGGACCAAATGACTCCCTGTGGCTCCCGTGCCTCGTTTCGCATCTGGCACAGAAGAAGAAGAAGAAGAAGAAGAAGAAGGCGGCACCATGATCTGTCTGTAGCAGGGACCCTTCTGAAATCCTCCCTCTCTACCTCTCTTCTCAGATTTTTTAAAATCCCTTTAATTTTTTAAGAAGGAATGTGGGCTAATTCTACCCAGAAAATCCAAGACCCCCATCCTGGATTTTCTGGGTAGAATTAGCCCTTATTCCTTTAAAAAAAAAAAAATGGTCCCAGTTTTGATACAAGAGCTGAGCCCTGCTGCTTTAGACCATTTGCCATTTCTTTCCATCCACTCTCCACCCCTCTGTGTTACTGACATTGATAAAACACCACAAAAGGGTAACCTTGAGCTTATTGTCCACCTTGATAGCATCACAGGTTTTTTGTGTGGTGTTTTACCACCACTGTAGGGCAATGAGACCACCGATGTATTCCCTGGGCTTGGAATACAATCTCTGGTAGCTCAGAACACTCACCTTCCAAGCCAAGTCAAAAATTATACACCTTCTCTGTCTGTGACTGCTTAAATGAGCCAAAGAAGAACTCCCCTGCTCCTCCTTCCTATCCTCGCTTCCCTTTGTAGCCAGGATTTCTCATTTGGTGGGGCGCAAAGCCAGGATTTTCGTTTCATGGGGCACATTTTTTGTGAGGGCCCTAATTATTATGCTTAAGTGTGTAACTTGGTTCCCTTGTTTCAGAACATTTCTTTTAACCAGTTTCGCAGGTCTGACACACCAAGGCAGGTTTAATTTGGCTGTCTTTTACTGAGCAGTAACATCAATGCTAACATGTTAAAAATTTGCAAACAGAGAAGCTATGGGTAGGTAGCAAGACCTACAGAATGCCTTGGACCTAAAATTAAAGTTAAAACCAACGCTTTCATTAGTCAATAAATAAATGGCCCCTCCAATCAGCTGATTGGAGGAGCTATAAAAGTAGCACAGGGATTTGATTGGAGGGGCCTGGAACCTCCTGAAAACCCTCTAGCTACGGGCCTGGGGACAACAACCCTCTCCTTGCCTCTCTCTTTCCTTTGCCACCTGCAATGAAGTGGGCACTATTTCAGCAGCGGCCTGGACAAAGAGAACTCTAGGAAATGTAGTCTCCGTGGCATTTCTGATTGAAGCCTGAGGAATACCACCCCGCCCTCTTGAGGACACAGATGCCCACTCAAATGTCAAACCCAAAAGAATCTTGACTCAGTCTGGGGCAGGGATGTATTTTCTGTATTCTAGGTACTTGGGAGACCACAGTGGGAGGGCTTCTGGAGTTCTGGCCCTACTGGTGGACCTCCTGATAGCACCTGGACTGAATGGGCCACTGACCTGATCCAACATGGCTTCTGTTATGTTCTCTTATGTCCTTAATCATACATTCGGCCACACAAGATTGCTTTTTTGGGCAGTGTTTTATAATGTGAAGTGGCTGGGGGGAAAGGCACAAATCAACTGAAGGAAGCAAACCCCACAACAAACTGTACATGCTCCAGTTCTAGAATTCTCCTATATAACCTCGAAGTGAAAATGTGAAACAATAAAGAAATGGAATGAGTGCCCTTCCAGTCCTCCCTTACTTCTGCTCTGGTCCTCAACCAACTGCATACGGGCTCTTCCTCTCAAATACAAGCATGCTGGGAATTAAGGAGTTATTGTATATTGTTTTCTTCTGTTGATGCCAGCTTTAATTCTTTCCTGTAAATGACTTTAAGAACTTTTTAGAAAAGAAAAGTGGCATATCAACAGGAAGGAGGGGGTGGACTGCAAGGAATCGCTAGGTAGGGCTAAGGGAGCCCCTAGCAATGGGGCCCAGACACATGATGGCTTTCAAGGCTGGGGTGGCTTCTGGTTTTGTTTGTGGTGTTTTATAAAATTTATATATTTATCAATTTAATTCATTTATACCCCACTTTCTTCCCCAATGGTAACCCAAAGTGGCTTACATTGTTCTCCACTCCTCCATTGGTATCCTCACAACAACCTTGTGAGGTAGGCTAGACTGAAAGAGTATATCTGACCCAAGGTCACCCAGCAAGCTGCCATGACATGAGTGGGGATTCGAACCCGGGTCTCCCTGATACTAGTCTGACACTCTTAACTGCTACCGGCTCTCACCATATTGAAAACATATTGTATATCAAAAATGTGTTGAGAGAAAACAAGACAGAAATGCATGGACTGTTGTACCATTGCAGCACATTGCATGGGATCCAATCCCAGAATTCATTAATGACATATGAATGGGGGTTGGACCAAGAACCTTCTCCAAGCAAAACAGGATCTCATTCCTTCTCTGTCCTGGGATCTGCTTTGCTCAACATTTTATAAATAATTTGGATGAAGAAACAGAGGGGAACATACTATATGATCCTGCCTGAATAGATGAAGTAGTGCCATTGTGATTTCATCTGATTGTTTTACTGTTTTACTATTGTTTGTTTTATGTTGTTAGCCACCTCGAGTCTTTGTAGAATGGGTGGGATATAAATCTAACGTAATAAATAAATAAATAAATTTGCAGATGATACTAAATTGGGAGGGGTAGGTTTTCTGTTCTCTTGGAAATCTCTACAGAAGTGAAGTTGAATATTTGAAGGCTTGCTGTTCCATTTTGAAATTGTGGCATCTATTCAGTTTTCATATTCATCATGTTTATACAGATGTGATTAAGGTGCTAGGCCTGATAAAGGGAACTCCACCCTGAAACCATCGTTGGGCTTGGACACTTTTCTCCACACTTATCTAATCTGGAGGAGTCCACTGGGAGTGATTCTAACTATTTTCTTTAGAGACTCTTTGCCCTATTCAGGATTATTACTTTGTTGACATTACTGCTGCTGACAGATTTGGACTTTACTTGTTGAACTATCTACCTGTATTTAACGTATGTGATAGTGGATTTTGACTTTACCTGTTGAGCTACCTACCTGTAATTAACATAAGTGATAGTAAAATTCTAGTATAATTGTTTTCCATTGTTTTCTCCTTTAGTGCGGTAGCTAAAAAAGCAAATGCAATTTGGGGCTGTATCAACAGAAGTCTAGTGCCCAGATCACATGAAGTGATGATCTCACTTTACTCTGCTCTGGTTAGACCTCACCTAGACTATTGTGTTCAATTTGGGGCATCACAATTGAGGAAGGATATCGACAAGCTGTATTCTGTCCAGAGAAGGACAATGAAGATGGTGAAGGTCTGGAGCAAGTCCTAAGAGGATAGGTTGAAGGACTCAGCATATTTTAGCCTGGAGAGGAGACAGCTGAGAGGTGATATGATCACCGTCTTCAACTACTTGAAGGGCTGTCATATAGAGGAGGGTGCAGAATTGTTTTCTGTGGCCCCAGAAGGTAGGAACAGAAATAACAGGTTGAAATTCAATCAAAAGAGTTTTCGGCTATACATTAGGAAGAACATCTTGACAGCGTGGTTCCTCAGTGGAACAGACTTCCTCAGGAAGTGATGGACTTTCCTTCCTTGGAGGTTTTTAAAGAGAGGCTAGATGGTCATTTGACAGCAGTGCTGCTTCTGTGAACTTGGGCACATCATGAGAAGGATGTGCCAATTTTCCTGCATTGTGCAGGGGAGTGCAGCAGGTGTCTCTAAAGGTCCCTTCCAACTCTGTGATTCTAAGAAGTCTAGGAGGCAGCAAAGCTTCCAGGATGGGCAATCATAGAAGGGACCTCCAAGGTCATCTAGTCCAACCCCCTGCTAAATACAGGAAATTCACAGATAGCTCCCCTCATACCCCCAGTGACCCCTGCTCCATGCCCAGAAGATGGCAAAAAAAAAAATCACAAGAACCCAACTTCCAGCTGATGAACTAGGTGTGGCTCCTGATCTCTACCCCCTTCCTAAAAACTTTTGCTGGGTCCTGGGGCCGAGTGGTCAGGGAATGGGGGGTACACTTATCGAGGGAAGGAAGAAGAAGCAGGAAATAAATGTGATGTGCCTACATCACTTCCAGGTAATGTAGGCATGTCAAAGGCAAAAATCTGGTTTGTGGGCAAAACCCTATGGTAGAATTAGCCTACCTATAGCACTTCCTATGGCACTTTTGAGTGATGTAGACATGCCACGTTTACTTTCAGTTACTTGCCTGTTGGCAGGAGGGGAGATAATTTCCCCTGAATTTTGGTTACTTTGAACTGGAGGGAGAGGCTCCAAACCGGGGACTGGCAACCCTGCTAGGTATAGAGCGACATTTTCTTGAAAAGGGACCAGACGCTCCTCATCAGCTGGGAGTTGGCTACTGACAGCTGCAAGTAATGTGTCCCTGAGAATGCACCCAAACAGGCTGTGAACAACCAAACAAACCAGCAGTTAAGTGGCTGCTTGATCACCTCTGGCAGACAGGACGTGAGCTGATCTGGCAGGTTTTGGAGCATCCCATGCCAAGGAGAAGGCTACAAGATGCTGCTTTTGAAGAACACAGTTTAGTCTATGAGGCAGGAACATGGCGCTATGGCTCAGGGGTCAGATCCTACCATTCTGTTCAACAAACAGCAGCCCATTCCTCCAAAACAAGGAGCCTTCCTTCAATGCAAAACCCCTCTCCTGGAGAAGTCTGCCTTACATCAGAGGAAAGAACAGAGGATACCCGATATAGATGTGTCAAAAACAACAGAGTTTGGGTAGCACAAACAAACACCGTATATTCAATTGAAATCACCAAAGGGTGATTTCACCCAAAGGGTGATTAACATGTGGAATTCACTGCCACAGGAGGTGGTGGCGGCAACAAGCCACCTTCAAGAGGGGTTTAGATAAAAATATGGAGCAGAGGTCCATCAGTGGCTATTAGCCACAGTGTGTGCGTGTGCGTATATATATATATATAAATTTTGCCACTGTATGACACAGAGTGTTGGACTGGATGGGCCATTGGCCTGATCTAACATGGCTTCTCTTATGTTCTTATGCTCATAAATTGCTCATTCCATATACACAAATCATACAAACATATTCTTAAAGTCCCAGTCCACAAAAGTGCACTTTATTCCAAAACATGCTTTGAGATGCAATCTTCAATTTCTTGTAAGAAGTGTTGGAGAAGAAAATAGAGACCAGTTTCAGCCACGCCTTTCTCAATCGTCACTCACAACGCAAATTGCTGCGTCCATCTTCTCCGTTTTTTTTAAACGATCATTCGTTAAATGGGATCCAGTCCTGCTACATTAACGGACATCGCCTCACACAAATTCTATGGCTGGTTGCCGTAGACAACCAGCCGTAGACAACCAGCCATAGAATTTGTGTGAGGCGATGCCCATTAATGTAGCAGGACTGAATCCCATTTAACGAATGATCGTTTCAAAAAACCGGAGAAGGTGGACGCAGCAATTTGCGTTGTGAGTGACGATTGAGAAAGGCGTGGCCGAAACTGGTCTCTATTTTCTTCTCCAACACTTCTTACATGAAATTGAAGATTGCATCTCAAAGCATGTTTTGGAATACAGTGCACTTTTGTGGACTGGGACTTTAAGAATATGTTTGTATGATTTGTGTATATGGAATGAGCAATTTATGAGCAATTGAATATACGGTGTTTGTTTGTGCTACCTGAACTCTGTTGTTTTTGTTACATCAGAGGAAGGCTCAGCAAAGAGGCAGGATTTGACCCATAACCTGACTTGGGGCCCCTTCAGGTGGCACCACACACAGCTACTCTGGGTGACGCTCCTGGCCCAAAGAGCAGTACAGGCAAATAAAGGTTAGGATTTTAGCTTGCAAAGGCAGGAGATGGGACTTCTCTGCTAGACCTTTGATGTGGTGAAGTGACCCCATTTTGTCTCTTCCTCTTACACTGATGTTACTGACATGGTCCACTGGAGATTATGATTTTACTTGGATCTGTCTCTCCCCCTCCCCACCTTTCTCCCATTCCTTTTCTTTTCAGGCTGCCTGGAAAGATTTGGGAAGGGGGGTGGGCGGGATGAATGACACATAAATACAGACGGCTGTGTTTTAGGGTGCTCAAGAATCAAGGCTGGAATGAGTCACATCCCAGGTGATAACCACCTCTGAATGGCACAATTAGTACCAGATTGGCAATGAAGGTGAAGCATCAAGGGCAAATCCTGCTGAGTGATTTCTAATTGGGGTGGCCTCTCCATTTCATTCCAGCGGTGAGAAGTGATTGCAACCATCTGAGCTGTGAATCCTCTCATTCGGTGAGTCTGCCAAGCACGTCTGATGCTAGATGTCAAGTACTGGGTTCAGCATACAAGGAAACCTGGCACTCATTTTTAAACACACCAGCAAGTTTCTAGCCCAGGGATCCCCATCTTGGTGCCCATGGGCACTATGGCACCCACTCACACCTTCCCTGGCACCTCCAAGTGTTTTTAGAAAGCAGATGGGACCAGATGGGGTTTTTACCCAGCAAGCCTTTTGATGGGCCATTGGAGATTTGATCAGCTGTGCACATTTTTTAATGTTGCTTTGATAGCAGCTTCTACCACTTCACAAGGATCTTCACTGGGTGATGAAATGTAAGCTGAGGCAGCCATTTTGTGGCTGGCTCCACTTCCTGCTGCAGCAGCCATTTTGTGGCTGCTGCGCCCACCCTGCTATGTCAGGATTCCAGAGGTGCTCACAGGCTCCAAAAGGGAGGGGACTCCTGTTCTGGCTCATGTGGCAAAGTAAATACATCTTGGAAACCCTCCAACATTCAGGAGGAATCCACCACAAGGCATGAAGCCCCACCTTGAGGAGGCACTGATAGAGCACCTGTCGTGTCACCTCCCTCACTAGTGGGGCCGGACAGAGGAAA
The DNA here is from genome assembly GCF_032191835.1 of Heteronotia binoei. Lineage (NCBI taxonomy): Eukaryota > Metazoa > Chordata > Lepidosauria > Squamata > Gekkonidae > Heteronotia > Heteronotia binoei. The sequence continues at coordinate 204,233,597 of NC_083224.1, read as the reverse complement.
CTGCAAGGTGCCCGGGCTTCATGCGACCAGTTGAAACACATCCCTGTCTTCTCCCTGCGACAGAGTGTGCCTGGTGGATCCTGTCAGACGCACGCTAATCTGTCCACATGTGTTACACTCGAGCAGGCTGCAAGCTGCCAACAGTGCCCTTGAGCAGCACAGGCAATGCCAGACTCCTCCGCCCCAGCTGTGATGCTTGGCACGAGCCCTCTGCAATGGGTTCCAGCACCAAGGCTCCAGTGCTCCTCAGCTGGAACGGCTTCCCACGACTGTGTGCCAGCTGCGGCATCACTGTGCTTGGCACTCAGCTTTTAACTCCTGCAGCTCCAGAACCCTGTGAACTCAGAGAACACTCTGGAAAGGCCTTGCAGGACCTTTTTTTCATCTATAAACATATATACGCATTTAAAAAGTGCTTCTGATCATGTACAAAGCATTGAGAGATTTGAGTAATATATAGCAGTGTTGCCCAGTCACAGAAGTGGGATCCTGAGTGCAGTAAATAAATCTCCCAGTAAGTATATTGCAAACAAGATAAACTTACATTTATTCAAGTAAATCCATTTTCCCTATCATGAATGGCCAGGTCAGCTTGTCCGGCATCCTGTGGGTGGGCATATGGGGGCCATTGTTTCTGCAGGAAAGACCAGCAGAGACATGGGTCTCAATGGAAGGCCATGTACAGGGAGGGGGAGGGAGAGGACAGAGAGAGAGAGCGGAGAGGTCAGAGGGCAGCTCCTAGGTTAAGACAAAGGGAGGCATCCCATTCAAGAAGATAGCACCGATACACCCTTCTGGTGAACCTGGCAACCCTATGCATGGCACAGCACCTCAAAAGGACTTCCAGGCCTGCTTGGGCCAGTCACTTGGTGTGCCAGTGTGTGCTCTTCACATTTGGCTAAGCTTTTTCACCCGCTGTGCTGAATGGGGCGTGTGTGAAGTCTCATCAATAAAGCACTCAGGGGGAGAGGTTCCATCGCTGTCCTGTCAGAAAACTCGTGTCTCTCTCTCCATCACCGCTGTTACTCAGCTCTGTGCCTGAAATCAATGGCCGTTTGGAGCTTCTTCTAGCCAGGGGTATGTGAGTGTGTGTGTTTTGGACAAACAGAGAAGGTGTGAGGGGAAAAAAGAGAAATAAAAAGCCAAGAAAGAGTGACAGATTTCTGCAAACTTAGCACCTGGCAAAACTCTTTGCAAAACAAGGAGAAGGAAGAACAGATGGACAGAGCGTTGGAACCAGAAGGGCCCCAGACTCTTGTTCAACCCCCAGAGTTTCCCGGCAGTATACCCAGTGTGATGTAGCAATTAAGAGTGTCAGACTACGGTGGCCCAGGCTTGAATCTCTACTCCTCCAGGGAAGCTGGGGTCAGACACTCACTCTCAGCCTTACCTACCTTAAGGGGTTGTTGTGAGGATAAAATGGAGTACTCGGGTGTCACAGTGGCTCTTCAGATCCCTTTGCTGTTCGGGTGACATGATCATCTTCCCCTCGGATCAGCCACCAATCCGGATCAAATCAGCCTCCATCCCTGGACAAAGACAGTAAAATTGTCATTGCTAGGGGGAGCAGCAAATCAGCTTCAAGAATCAGGAATCTGCTCATTGAAAAAAAATTCCATTTAATTTAAAATAACACCAACACTTGAATGTATGAAGAGAGCAGTTTGAAACAGCAGTATGCAGACTATCAAAAACACATCTGGATTGGGGACACTATCATTGCAGTCTCGTTTCAGATGCACTGGATTCCAGGCTGTTCTGGGACCCAATTCGAGGTGCTGGTGTTGATCTTCAAAGCCCTATATGCCCTGGGTCCCAAGGACCACTTATAAGAACACATGAGAAGCCATGTTGGATCAGGCCAGTGGCCCATCCAGTCCAATACATTGGGTGTTTTCGCACTCACGTTTTACTGGCGCCACGACCCTCCTCACGCCGGCGAATCTGCATGGATTTCGCACCAGAAGCGCCGGCACACCCAGAAGCGCCGGCTACTTCCGTCGCTAAGCCAGCGCAAACGGAAATCGCAAAGATGCAGGAAAACGTTTGCGCTGGCTTAGCGACGGAAGTAGCCGGCGCTTCTGGGTGCGCCGGCGCTTCTGGTGCGAAATCCATGCAGATTCGCCAGCGTGAGGAGGGTCGTGGCGCCAGTAAAACGTGAGTGCGAAAACGGCCATTGTGTCACACAGTGACCAAAACCCAGGGACCATCAGGAGGTCCAGCAGCAGGGCCAGAAGAACTCCAGAAGCCCTCCAATTGTAGCCTTCCCAAGCAACAAGAAGACAGAGGCCGTTTTCCCACTCACGTTTTACTGGCGCCACGACCATCCTGACGCCGGCGAATCTGCCTGGATTTCGCAACAGAAGCGCCGGCGCTCCCAGAAGCGCCGGCGCTTTCCGTCGCTAAGCCAGCGCAAACGTTTTCCTGCATCTTTGCGATTTCCGTTTGCGCTGGCTTAGCGACGGAAGTAGCCGGCGCTTCTGGGAGCGCCGGAGCTTCTGATGCGAAATCCAGGCAGATTCGCCGGCGTCAGGATGGTCGTGGCGCCAGTAAAACGTGAGTGGGAAAACGGCCAGAGCATCACTGCCCCAGACAGTGTTTGCTGTATACACTCGTGGACCTCTGCTCTGTATGTTTATCCAGTCCCCTCTTGAAGCTGTCTCTGCTTGTAACCACCACCACTTCCAGCAGCAGTGAATCCCATGTGTTCATTACTCCTTGGGTAAAGAAGTACTTCCTTTTATCTGTTCTAAGCCTACTAAGCTCATTAAGTTCTTGTATTGTGAGAAAGGAAGAAAAGCATTTTCTCTATCTTCTCTATACCATCCATAAACCTCTGCCATGTCGCCCCTTGTGAAGATACATTCAAGTGGGTAGCCATGTTAAACTGAAGCAACAGAACAAAGTTAGAGTCCAGGACTTCCGGGGGAAGAAAATGCCGAGCTGAGCTGCTTCTCATAACAGGAGCAGGCTGGAACTTCTGTTTGGGGTAGTGGAAGGCAAATTAATGCCTACTGCCTACTTTTCTCAGTTAGAGATTAGTCCAAGATATGCATAGAAAACTTTGAGGAGATTTACCTTGGCATGTCCCGGGGGAGGGGCTCCTTTGAGGCTTTGAGTCTTCGGAGAAGAGTTGCATTTTCATCATCTGCAGAAGTTCTCAGAGTCATTTATTTGACATAAGCTCGACAGAATCCTAACCTTCTTGGACATTGCTAAACATCTAAAGCTACACAAGACCGGTGTGGATCTGGATAACTGGCAGAAAAGGTACAGATTACTATCTTTCATTCTGGGACTATTTACAGTTAAACAGAATAAATTCAGAAGGTGGGAAATGGAATTCTAGAAAGCTTGGAAGAAGAAGGGAGGAAGAGGTGAAATTTAGACTTTGTAAATTTAAAGAACAGTGCTAAAAAGTGCAAAGGAATTTATTGTTTGGTCTACTTGTGGTTTTGAGAAAAGAGCACCATCGTTACAGACCTGCAGCATATACAATCAACACAGGAAGTACATCAAGTATCGTGAGATCTCTTTACCAGCAAAAATGAGATTTGGTGGCAAGTAAAGAAGGAAGTAGCAGATGAAAAGCCTACTCTAGGACTATAATACCATAGAGAAACATTGGCGGCCATTGCAAGGAGATTAAAATTTAAATAATATTTTTAAAGTGTTTGGGACATTAAAAATTGTTGGAAATAATTGAGGTGATGATAAGAGGATAAATACTATTGGACATATTGTTTATAATGGACTTTAGAAGCTTTTAAAAGGTAAAAGGAAAAAAAATTAGAGAGAAGCAAATAGTTGCGACCGCCATTTTGAGGGATTTAAAAACTTTAAAAATTAATATCTCGGTCTGGGAAGCTCTGAGGATGGCGAAATTAGGCTTGTTGTAAAAAGCAAGCTCTAATCTTTGAAATTTGAAATTGGTGAGATCAAAATTTTTGGTGTTTTTAAATGTCAGAACACAAGCAAACCCGTACAAGGGCTGCTTCATTGGAGAAAATGCAGGATCAATTAGAGGCAATGGAGGCCAGAATGATGAAAGGCATGAAAGAGATAATAACTGCATCTAAAAAAGAAATTATTGAAGAGATTAAAAAAGATATGGAAGATCTCAGAAAAGAGACAGAGGAAACATCTAAGAAAGTGCAGGAGGTAGAAAGAAGAATGAAAATACATGACTCCACCTTGTTGAAAATACAAGAAAAAGTGACAATCCATGACTGTAAATTGATGGAGACTCAGATACGTCTGAGAGGAGTACCTGAAAAGGAAGATGGCGACTTGAAAAAATATATAATAAAAATAATTGCAGAATTTTTAGAGGAAGATCCTGAAGAGACTAAAAATATGTATGATTATATGTATAGAGTGAACTCACTCTATGCAAAAAAAAAATTACCAAGAGATGTTGTCATAAGATATATGACAAAAGAAATGGTGGCAAAGATCATGAACAAAATTTTTGAAAAGACATTGATAGTGGGAAGCAGCAGAGTAAGAATTATGAAGGAGTTGCCAAGGCAAGTGATAAATGATAGAAGAACATATAAAAAACTGACAGAAAAATTACGGGACAATGAAATGAGGTTTAGATGGATTATACCTGAAGGTTTGAGCTTTGAACTTCAGAGGAAAAGAATCACAATTACAACTGCACAGGAACTGCGTAGATTGTATGAAGAACATAAAGAATTTGCACCATGATGGATTACAAATTATTGTCTTGGAATGTAAATGGACTAAATTCACCACAAAAAAGGGCAACGCTTCATTGGATTAAAAAGCAAAATTGTAATATAGTTTGTTTACAAGAAGTGCATATTAAACAAAAGGATTACAAATTTTTATGGAACAATTGGGACTAGAATTTACTCATTGGCTGGACAGAAGAAAAGGGGAGTGATTTTTTATATTAAACGAGAACTGGAGCCAAAATTAGTGTTTAAAGATAAAGGTGGAAGATTTGTAGCAGTAAAAATAATATTAAATGCAAAAAAAAGGTTATTGGGACTGTATGCACCTAATGGTGAAAAGGAGGCTTTTTAAAAAGACATTATACAACCATTTGATGAACTGACATATGACCAAGTTTTGATAATGGGGAACTTTAACGGAACAATTAAGAATACACTGGATAGGTCTGGGGGGAGGGGATAATAATAAAGAAGGAAAATTGCCAAAGTCTTTTTTTGAATTGGTCAAACAAGAAAATTTGGAGGATATATGGAAGAAATTTAATCCTGAAGTGCGGGACTACACCTTTTTTTCAGCAAGACATAAAACTTTTTCCAGAATTGTCGTGTTGTGGGGCACTAAGGATTTAGGTGTTATAACAAGGAAAATAGAGATTTTACCTAAAATTGGGGCTGATCATAACCCAATAATGTGGATTACAAAATTGTCTAAGAAATTGAGAAGATGGAGATTGAATGAAGATTTACTACAGAATAAAGAAATAGTGACATCCCTAGAAAATGAAACTAAAGCTTTCTTTCAAACAAATGACAAAGAGGATATTGAATTTCAGAAGGTCTGGGATGCCTATAAAGCAGTAATGAGAGGAATATTGATTACTTTGAATAATAAAGATAAGAGAGCAAAAGAAAAACAGTTGTTGGACATTCAAAATGAAATAAAGAACAAAGAAAGGGAGTTGAGAAAAAGGCCAGGGAAAAAGAAAATTATAAGGAAAATTACAATACTACAAACGCAAATGAGACATTTGTTAAATAAAGAATTGGAATGGAATCTGAAAAGATTGCAGCAGAAATCTTTTGAGGGAGCAAATAAACCTCGAAAATATTTGGCTTGGCAACTGAAGAAAAAGAAAGAAAATAAAATTATGAATAAAATTGTGGTAGATGGAAGAGAAGTGGCTAGCCAAGAGGAAATAAAAAGATAATTTTTTAAGTATTATGCCAAGTTATTTAAAAATGTTAAAATAAAGAAAGAAAAGATGGATGAGTATTTACAAAAGATAAAAATAGATCCCTTAACAGAAAATATGCGAAAAGTTTTGAATGATCCAATTGAAAAGATAGAAATCGAAGCAGCAATTAACGCAATGAAAAATGGAAAGTCACCTGGGCGAGATGGATATACAGCTAAATATTTTAAAACTTTTAAAGAGGAGTTAATACCGAAGTTGCAAAAGTTGATGAACATGATAAGAATAAAAGGGAAAATACCAAACACATGGAAAGAAGCTGTTATTTCGTTGATTCCAAAGGAAGATAGAGATGTCACGAATATAAAAAATTACAGACCAATTTCGCTTTTAAATAATGATTATAAAATATATACAAGAATCTTGGCAGAACGGCTTAAACAATATTTGAGAAATTTTATAAAGGAAGATCAAGCAGGGTTTCTTCCCAAAAGGCAAGTAAGAGGCAATATTAGAACTGTTGTAAATATTGTAGAATATTATGAAAGACATCTAAAAAGGAAGTAGCATTATTCTTTGCGGATGCAGAGAAAGTATTTGACAATTTAAACTGGGACTTTATGTTTGCAGTAATGGAGAAAATGGAGTTAGGAGAAAGTTTTATAAGAATGATAAAAGCACTTGTTGTAATAAAATTTCAAGAGTCATTATAAACAACAATGGTGATAACGGACATCCTTGTCTTGTGCCTTTGCTTACCATCAATTCTCTTGTAAGATCTGCATTTACGCACAATTTTGCTTGCTGCTCTGTATATATTGCTTTCGTCATTCTTATAAAATGTTCCCCTAAATTAATTTTTTCCATTACTGCAAACATAAAGTCCCAGTTCAAATTGTCAAAGGCTTTTTCCGCATCTACAAAAAATAAAGCCGCTTCTTTTTCTGGATGCTTTTCATAATATTCCACAACATTGATAATAGCTCTTACATTGTCTCTTATTTGCCTTTTAGGAAGAAATCCAGCTTGATCTTTTTTTATAAAGTTTATCAGATATTGCTTCAATTGTTCTGCCAGAATTCTTGTGTAGATCTTATAGTCGTTATTTAATAATGAAATTGGTCTATAATTCTTTACATTTGTGACATCTTTATCCTCTTTAGGGATCAACGAAATTACAGCTTCTTTCCATGTATTTGGAATTATCCCTTTTTCTCTTATTATATTGATCAGTTTCTGCAGTTTAGGTGTTATCTCATCTTTGAGGGTTTTATAAAATTTAGATGTAAATCCATCTGGCCCAGGAGCCTTACCTTCTTTCATTGCTTTTATTGCTGCTTCAATTTCGATCTTTTCAATTGGATCATTTAAAATCTTTTTCATGTACTCAGTCAGGGGCGCTATTTGGATATTTCGTAAATACTCTTCTATTTTTTCTTTTCTATTTGTCACGCCTTTGAATAATTTTGCATAATATTTAAAAAATTCTCTTTTGATTCCGTCTTGATCTACTATTTCTTTTCCATTCACCATAATTTTATTGATGATTTTATTTTCTTTCTTTTTTTTCAACTGCCAGGCTAGGTACTTCCCAGGTTTATTCGCACCCTCAAACGATTTCTGTTGTAAACTTTTTAAATTCCATTCTAATTCTTTGTTCAGCAAATGTCTTACTTGAGATTGTAATATTGTAATTTCTTTTATTAACTTCTTTTTTCCTGGTCTTTTTTTCAATTCCCCCTCTTTTTTATTTATTTCATTTTGTAAAGCTAGCAACCGTTCTTCTTTGGCCTTCTTATCTTTATTATTCAATGTAATTAGTGTTCCTCTCATTACTGCTTTGTAAGTGTCCCAAACTGTTTGAAATTCTACATCCTCAGTTTCATTTATTTGGAAAAACGCTGCAGATTCCTTCTCTAAAAATGCCACAATGTCTTTATCTTGTAGTAAGTCCTCATTAATTCTCCATCTTCTTGTTTTTCTTTGCAATTTTGTAGTCCAACAAATTGGGTTGTGATCTGCAAAAACCTTTGGTAGAATCTCTACTTTTTTAGTCATGAGGCCCAAGTTTTTGGAACCCCATAACATATCTATTCTAGAAAAAGAATTATGTCTTGCTGAGAAGAAGGTATAGTCTCTTACTTCAGGATTAAATTTTCTCCAAATATCTTCCAAATTTTCTTGTTTAACTAACTCAAAAAAAGAATTAAAGGATTCTCTTATAAATATAAAGCTTTTGCAGATGACATTGTGTTTATTATAGAGAATCCGATTCAAGTAACACCGTTGCTCTTAACCAAGATAAAAGAATATGGAGAGATTGCAGGACTATATATAAATGCAGAGAAGTCGATGTTTTTATGTAAAAATATGCAACCAAATAGACAGAATGAATTGCAGGCACTGACGGGGTGTAAAGTTACTTCTAAAGTAAAATATCTTGGCGTAGAAATAACTATGAAGAACATAGATTTATTTAAAAATAACTATGAAAAGCTTTGGTGCAAGATGGACAAAGATTTGATAAAATGGAACAGACTTAATTTGTCTTTATTGGGCAGGATTGCTGCAGTTAAGATGAATATTTTGCCAAGAATAATGTATCTGTTTCAAACTATCCCGATTGTGAAAGATAGCAAACAATTCAATAAGTGGCAAAAGAAGCTCTCTGACTTTGTATGGGCCGGGAAGAAACCAAGAATTAAGATGAAAATTTTAACAGATGCAAAAGAAAGAGGAGGCTTTCAGCTCCCGGACTTAAGATTGTATCATGATGCTGTTTGTTTGACGTGGATCAAGGATTGGATAATGCTGTTGGATAAAAAATCTTTAAGGTTGGAAGCTCATGGGAATAAATTCGGCTGGCACGCATATTTGTATTATGGGAAACACAAGATGGATGGGTTTTTTTCTCATCACTATATCAGAAACACTTTATTAAATACTTGGATAAAATATAAGAAATATGGTGATGAGAGGAAGCCGCTTTGGATAGTGCCAGCAGAAGTAATAAAAATAACAGCTGAATCTGAGGAAGAAAGAGTGATGTCATACAATCAATTGTTAAAGATTTAAGGTGGGAAAGTTGAATTAAAGTCAGCAGAAGAGCTAAATAATAAATATGACTGGTTCCAAATGCAACAGATAAAAAGTCTGATGGAAAATGATATGAAATCTGATGGAATTAGACGTGAGCAAACAGAATTGGAAATGGTTTTGCTTGGAGACAATGAAAAATTAATATCAAAAGTATATAAACTATTATTGAAATGGTCTACAGAAGAGGAAGTAGTAAAATCTCAAATGGTTAAATGGGCAATCAATATAAACAGAGAAATCCAAATGGATACTTGGGAGCACCTTTGGAAGAACTCGATGAAGATATCAACATGTCAGAATATCAAGGAGAACTGTTTTAAAATGATGTATAGGTGGTATATGACTCCGAAGAAACTAGCAAAGATGAGTAAAAAGATGTCAGACAGATGTTGGAAATGTAAGCACCATGAAGGTTCTTTTTTTCATATGTGGTGGACCTGTGAAAAAGCAAAAAAATTTTGGCGGATGATACAACAAGAAATTTCTAAAATTTTGGGCTATGACTTCAAGAAAGTGGCAGAGACCTTTCTGCTAGGATTACAAATAGAAAAATTTCCAAAAGAAGATAGGACTTTAATTTGGTATCTGCTCTCAGCTGCTAGGACATTGTATGCGCAGCTGTGGAAACAAGAAAAAATACCAGAGAAATGGGACTGGATTGTGAAAGTTTTATCGTGGAGCAAGATGGATAAATTAACAAGAACTTTGAGAGACTATGATCTGGAAGTGTTTAAAAAGGAGTGGAAGAAATTTAAAAAATATATAGTTAGAATGGAACGTAAAAAGACATTGGACAATCTTTTAATATGAATGAGAAGAAAAAGACAGTGTGTTTTGATGGGTTTGGGATACCTTTATATTTGGATTTAAATATATAACTTCGGGGTAAGTCTTATAACGGAGGGAGGGGGGATTGAAAATATCATGTGGGTTAGGGATAGAAAAGATATAACTAAACATCGTAACCGTAGGTTATTAATGAATTGTTAAAATACAACATTGGAGGGAGGGGGGATTGAAATGTCATATGGATTAATATTGAGATAATTAAGAAATAACTAAGTTGTATAACCATATGATATCAATAAATTGTTGAAACACAAAAAGAATGATAAAAGCAATATATACTGAACAACGTGCAAGGCTATGTATAAACGCAGATCTTACAGAAGATATGATAATTAGCAAAGGTACAGACAAGGCTGTCCGCTTTCCCCATTGTTGTTTATAATGACTCTTGAAATATTACTGATGCAGATTCAAGAAGATAAAGAAATAGAAGGATTAAAAATAAAAGGATTTACTTACAAATACAGAGCATTTGCAGATGATATAATGTTTATAAATGAAAATACTGTACAAGTTACACCTTTGCTGTTAGCCAAAATACAAGAATATGGGGAGTTAGTGAGACTTTGTATTAACAAAGAAAAATAAAAAATTTTATGTAAAAATATGCAAACAAATAAACAACAGGCTTTACAGAGACAGACGGGCTGTGAAGTTACCTCCAAGGTAAAATATTTGGGTGTAGAGATAACAATGAAGAATATTGATTTGTTCAAAAATAACTATGAGAAGCTATAGCGTAAAATGGATTAAGATATGTTAAAATGGAATAAACTTAATTTGTCATTGCTTGGTAGAATAGCTGCAATTAAAATGAATATTCTACCAAGAATAATGTATTTGTTTAAAACTATTCCTATTGTGAAATATTATAAACAATTTGATAAATGGCGAAGAAAAATTTCAGAATTTGTGTGGGATCGGAAGAAACCAAGGATTAAAATGAAAAGTTTGACAGATGCAAAAGAGAGAGGTGGATTTCAATTACCGAACTTAAAATTATATCAGGAAGCAGTTTGTTTAGTGTGGATAAAAGAATGGATAATGCTGTTAAATAAAAAAACTCTTAGCGCTGGAAGGTCACGGAAATAAATTTGGCTGACACGTGTATATGTATTGTGGAAAAAAGAAGATGGACGGTTTTTTTCTCTCACCATTATATAAGAAATAATTTGCTAAATACATGGATGAAATATAAGAAATATGGAGATGAGAGAAAACCATTATGGATAGTGCCAGCTGAAGGAATAAAGATAACAGCTGAGATAGGAGAAGAAAAGTGGTTGTCATATAATCAATTATTAAAAATACAAGGTGGCAAAATAGAATTGAAAACTGCTGAAGAGCTGAATAATAAATATGATTGGTTCCAAATGCAACAAATAAAGAGTTTGGTGGATAATGATATCAAAACTGAAAGAATAAGAAAAGAACAAACAGAAATGGAAAAAGTCCTGATTGGAGACAATGAAAAATTAATTTCAAAAATATATAAATTACTTTTAAAATGGTCTACGGAGGATGAAGTAGTGAAATCTCAAATGATTAAATGGGCAATCAATGTAAATAAAGAAATACAGATGGAAACTTGGGAATACTTGTGGAAGAACTCTATGAAGCTTTCGACGTGTCATAGTATTAAAAAGAACTGTTTAAAATGATGTGTAGATGGTATATGACTCCTAAAAAATTGGCAAAGATGAACAACGAGATGCCAGATAAATGTTGGAAATGTAAAAAACATGAAGGTTCTTTCTACCATATGTGGTGTACTTGTGAAAGAGCAAAAAAGTATTGGCAGATGATTCAACAAGAAATTTCTAAGATCTTGGAATATGAATTTAAGAAAGTTGCAGAGATTTTTCTGTTGGGATTACAAATGGAAAAATTTCCAAAAGAAGATAGAACTATAATTTGGTACTTGCTTTCAGCTGCTAGGACATTATATGCGCAGTTGTGGAAGCAAGAAAAAATACCAGAGAAATGGGATTGGATTGTAAAAGTTATGACATGGAGTGAAATGGACAAATTAACAAGAACTTTAAGAGACTATGATTTAGAAGTTTTTAAGATGGAGTGGAAAAAGTTCAGAAGATATGTAGAAAAAGTGGAAAATAAAAGGACATTGGACAATTTTTGATAATGATTAAGTTTTAGAAAAAAAGAATATTAATTTTTGTTTTTATTAGTTAAGGGTACCTTTAAATATTAGTATTTTAAGTAAATAACACCGGCGGAGGTGAAGTAACGGGGGGAGGGGTGGGTAGAAAGTAATATATGGGATAGATAAAAGAAGTTATTAATGATGCAAGAAATATAATTTGTTACCATATGTTACCAAATAAAAATTGTGTTTCAAAAAAGAACAAAGTTAGAGTCCAATGGCACCTTTAAGACCAACAAAGTTTTAGGAAGTGTGCATGCACACAAAAGCTCACACCCTGAATAAAACTCTGTTGGTCTTAAAAGTGCCACTGGATTCTAACTTTGTGGCTAATAACCACCCATGGACCTCTGCTCTGTATGGGGTTTTTTTGTAGAAAAAGCCCAGCAGGAACTCATTTGCATATTAGGCCATACCCCCGATGCCAAGCCAGCTGGAACTGCATTCCTGTGTGTTCCTGCTCAGAAAAAGCCCTGATGTTACCCCTCAGTCACCATTTCTCCAAGCTAAAGAGCCCTAACCTCTTTAACGTTTCTTCATAGGGAAGGAGTGCCATCCTCTTCATTTCCAAGGCCATCATATCTTTTTGAGGTATGGTGAGGTACTCCCATACCTAGCTGAAGAAGAAGAAGACTGCAGATTTATACCCCGCCCTTCTCTCTAAGAAGAGCCCTGGTGCAGAGTGTTAAAGCTGCAGTACTGCAGTCCTAAGCTCTGCTCACGACCTGAGTTCGATCCCCGGTGGAAGATGGGTTTTCAGGTAGCCGGCTTGAAGTTGACTCAGTCTTCCATCCTTCTGAGGTCAGTAAAATGAGTACCCAGCTTGCTGGGGAGAGAAGTGTAGATGACAGGGGAAGGCAAACCACCCTGTAAAAAGTCTGCTGTGAAAACGTTGTGAAAGCAACATCATCCCAGAGTCGGAAACGACTGGTGCTTGCACAGGGGACCTTTGCTTTCCTTTCCCTTCTCTCTGAATCAGAGACTCAGAGCGGCTTACAATCTCCAGTATCTTCTTCCCCCACAACAGACACCCTGTGTGGTGAGTGGGACTGAGAGAGCTCTCCCAGAAGCTGCCCTTTCAAGGACAAATCCTGTGATAGCTATGACTAACCCAAGACCATTCCAGCAGCTGTAAGTGAAGGAGTGGGGAATCAAACCTGGTTCTCCCAGATAAGAGTCTGCACACTTAACCACTACACCAAACTGGCTCTGAGCATTATGCTCATCCCCAGGGGCTCTGTTTTTGAGGATCCCTATTCTCCAAGGCTAGAAGGAAGGACCTCCTCAGCTGTGGCACCAAAATGATGGCATTCCCTCTCCAGAGAGATTCATCTGTCCCCCTCAGTCTTATCTTCCACCAGCAGGTGAAGACTTTTCTGTTTCATCTGGTATTCCCTTATTGAGCCTCCTTCTAACTTCTTTTTATTTTTTAAAAAACTGGGCATATGCATTGTTTTTTTTAAAACTGTGCCCACAAAGCCCAGAAGAAATGTGCCTACAAAGCGCAGTTGCTTGTTGTTTTGTACCAAAGACTTTTCACTATTTTAACCATTCTTTACATTTGTAAATATTTCATACTCAGTATTTTGATTTCATTTTTGTTTGCTCAGAAGTTAATTTCCAGCCATTCTGAGGGCTAATTTCTCACTTTAATTGTAAAGCAAAGCTTTCTGTACAAGCAGGATTGCAGGGCTACATTTTCATCATTCAGCCACCAGGACTATCTTTTAACATAGACGAGGTTTTAATGTGTTTTTAATTTTCTGCTGGCTTGAGGGTGCTAATTGGGCAGAAAGGTGGGAGGCGCATGTTTAGAATAAATTTAAAATATCAAAACTCTGACTCATATGGCACAAAACTAGAACAGATTTAAGCATGATTGTTTTTACTTAACTGGTTTCTCTTTTTTTTACCCTTCCTTGTTGATGGTGTTGTTAATTGTTTTGATAAAATTGCAAAAAGGACCCTGAGAAATGAGGCATTTTGGAGCCTTGGCGCAATGGTACTATATGCAATAGGAACGCCCCTGATTCATGTAGACATTTTTACATAATTATATTTCATTCAGAGAACCAGTCTGGTGTAGTGGTTAAGTGTGCGGACTCTTATCTGGGAGAACCAGGTTTGATTCCCCACTTCTCCACTTGCACCTGCTGGAATGGCCTTGGGTCAGCCATAGCTCTGGCAGAGCTATGGTGATTGAACCTGGGACCTTCTGCATGCCAAGCAGATGCTCGGCCACTGAGCCATGGCCCCTCCCCCTAAATAGTGCTCCACTTGACAGCGGTTCCAGTCAGGGGTGGAATTCTAGCAGGAGCTCCTTTGCATATTAGGCCACACCCCCTGATGTAGCCAATCCACCAAGAGCTTACAAGGCTCTTTTTGTAAGCTCTTGGAGGATTGGCTGCATCAGGGGTATGTAGCCTAATGTGCAAAGGAGCTCCTGCTAGAATTTCACCCCTGGTTCCAGTCCTCTCACTGCTTGCATTTCTGGTTTCTGTGATCAAGACTCAAAAGTGTACAAACCACAGCTCAGAAATTGTCAGTAGGGCCAATACCTGACCAACAATCAGCATCTCCATTCAGACCTTCCTGCAGGAGGTTATCTTGTGCTTTGGAGGGGAGGGGATTCCCATAATGTTTAAAAGCCAATCATAATATTTCTCCCTCACACCCACGTTGTAAAACCTCGTTTATGACTTCACTAAGGGGAAAAATATATATATAAGATTCAACAGGCAGGGTTTTAAAAAAAACCTATAAAAATCTGTTCTCTTAAAATTCCAGATGGAGGTGATAAAGAAAGATCGAGAGGATAAAGAACGGATTGTCAGGTTACTTTGTTCGGAAAGACAATTGAGATAGAGGAGCGAGATAACAATTTCAAGAGTCATAAAAGTTCCTGTAATCAGAACGAGAGAGATGGATGGGAACAGCTGGGAAAGATTTGGAAGAGTGTGAAGACTCAGAGACGGGGTGGCTGGACTCCTACGCTAATGTGATAGACTAAAGTCCCATTGATCTCAGAAGGACTTAAAAAGGTAAAGATAGTCTCCCGTGCAAGCACCGGATCGTTACCAACCTATGGTGTGATGTCAAATCACAATGTTTTCTTGGCAGGCTTTTTATGGGGTGGTTTGCCTATGCCTTCCCCAGTCATCTACCCTTTCCCCCCAGCATGCTGGGTACTCATTTTACTGACCTCGTAAGGATGGAAGGCTAAGTCAGCCTTGAGCTGGCTACCTGAACCCAGCTTCCACTGGGATAAAAACACAGAGCCTTGAGCTTCCTATAGAACAATCCTGTGGACTGGGTGCATTCTGGGAATCACAATCTGAAGGAGTGCTCTGGTCCTGATTCCACCAGGACTTGTATTTCTGGTCTACATGCTGAGCTCCTGATAGACCTTAAATGTGTTGGCCAGAGCTCCAAAGGGAGTTCTGGCCATCACATTTAAAGGGAAACATTTAGGGCAAGTTGGTTGGAGGGAGCTGGTGCTTCAAATGCTGCACAGAACCTTGGGCATGGGGATTGGCTGAAATTTCTGTCTGTTCCCAGGCTCCATGCGATGTAGCAGCTAGAGTGTCACCCAAGCGTCAAACCACCATGCAGCTATTTAGCTCTCTCTTTCTCAACAAAGTGTACCTCACAGGGTAGTTGTCAAAACAGAACAAGGCAGGAAGAAAAACTTCTGTTGTCCACTGTTGGAAACTGGATACTGGGCCAAATGGATCTTTGACTTGGCCCGACAGTGCTTTCCTTTTTAAGCCAATTTGCTTAGCTTTCTCCCATGCTGGAGACAGATCAGCAATATAAAAGGATGTTGCATGGTCATATATCTAACCAACAGGGACCCAGAAGGACATTTTCCCCTGCCCCACTATTTCCCTTTTCTGAAAGCCCCCAGAGGCTCTCGTCTTTTCCTGCTCCCGTCTCTCCTTCCCACCCATCAGCCGACCTACCTTGACATGCTCCCCATCTTCAGCTTTCCCTCCCTCTGGCAGCCTTGCCCTGAGAAGAATCTGTGTGGTGTCAGCTACAAGTGGGCTCAGCTGCACGGAGGGGAACCCACAAGGACATGTGGGGGCACCTCTTTTCCCCCTATATCCGCCTTCCTTGCATCATTTTCTCTCTCCCTTCTAGCAACCCCCCTATTCTCCCCTCTCCCTGCTTCCTTCTCCCTGCTTCCTTCTCTCCTTCACATTCACCCCAAGGCTTTTTTTGTAGCAGGAACTCCTTTGCATATTAGGCCACACCCTCTGGTGCTACCAGTCCTCCTGGAGTTTACAGTAGGCCCTGTACTAAGAGCCCTGTAAGCTCTTGGAGGATTGGCTACATACTAGAGGTGTGGCCTAATATGCAAAAGAGTTCCTGCTACAAAAAAGCCCTGTCCACTCCACAACCTACCTTTTCTCTGCTCCCCCTTCAACTTCCTTATGATTTTGTTACTGCATTTATCTACCATCTTTCTTTATAACTGGCAGGCCTTGAATTCAGCAGGAGCTCACATGAGCACAGCTCCTGAACCTTTCTGATGCGCCCCCCCTCCTGCACTACCTACCTTGTCTATTGAATAGTAGGTGCAGTTGCATAACAATCCCTGGATGAGATTCACCACCTATTTTTCTACAAAACAACCCCTGATAATGGGGATCCAAGGTGGCAGACATCATTCTCCTCTCCATTTTATCCTCCGGCAACAAGACAGGCTGAGAATATGTGACTAGCCAGAAGTCACCCAGTGAACTTCCTCTGTAAGGGGGGGTGGTCCTGCATCTGGGTCTCCCAGACCCTCCTCTCCATCTCTCACCAGACGGGCTTTTTAGGGAGTAGCTGCTGTTTTAGAGTAGCAAGCTGCCCATCCTTGGTCAGTCAATCTCATTGCATGGCCCTGATGCTCTAGGACTCACCAGAAATGGCATCGTAGATCAGGGACAGGCTGGCCAGCAGCCAAGTCCTCCTTCAAAGGCCAAACATCCCTGGAAAGAGCCCTGCCCCCTCCTGCTGCCTTGTACTGTCAGGAGCCAAGGCTGATGGTCCTGTTGTCATTGCCTAGTAGGGTTGCCAAGTCCAGTTCAAGAAATATCTGGGGACTTTGGGGGTGGAGCCAGGAGCAAGGTTGTGACAATCATGATTGAACTCCAAAGGGAGTTCTGGCCATCCCATTTAAAGGGACCGTAGACCTTTTAAATGCCTTCCCTCCATTGAAAATAATGAAGGATAGGGGCACCTTGTTTTGGGGCTCACAGAATTGGACCCCTAGTCCAATCTTTTTGAAACTTGGAGGTTGAGGAGGGGGTACTGGATGCTATGCTGAAAATGTTGTGCCTCTACCTCAAATAACAACCCCCCCCCCCCAATAGCCCCAGATACTCATGGATCAATTCTATATTATACCCTATGGGAACAGGTCTCCCTAGGGAATAATGGAGAGCCCAGCAGGCATTTCCCTCCCTCCCCCCCCCCCACTTTCTGATGACCCTGAAGCAGGGGGAGGGCCTGCAAACCAGGGGATCCCCTGCCTCCACCTGGGGATTGACAATCCTATTGCCTAGCAATGGCCATTGAGGGGTGAAATTCTTGCAGGAGCTCCTTTGCATATTAGGCCACACATCCCTGATGTAGCCAATCCTCCAAGAGTTTACAAAAAAGAGCCTTGTAAACTGTTGGAAGATTGGCTACATCAGGGGTGTGTGGCCTAATATGCAAAGGAGCTCCTGCTAGAATTCCACTCCTGAGGGCGTCTATCTTAAAGGAGCTGATGTTTCTTCTACTGTTGAGATGGTTAACCCCTGCCCAATGTACTTTTTTGTTTTTGGATTTCAGATTTTTCTGCAAGCCTGGTGCATTTTTTGTCTTGTGCCTTCATGGCTCCAACCTCTGGATTTACGTATCCACAGATTTGGCCATGCTGAGACTTAGATCTGTTGGGGTTGTTCTTCATTCATTCATTCTCTCTCACACAGAGAGACATGCACCACCATACCCTGGCTCTGCGTGAGTGGGTGTGAAGTGTAGAGATGCTCTGAAGGACGCTTCCCTTCCAGGGAGCAGCCTGATTGGGTGGCTATTTTGGGCCCAGATTCTAATTTCCCTGGGTCTAATTAACAGTTGGGGGAAATTCTCAGCTTGAGGTGCCGCTGCAGCCACTTGGGGAAGTTCAAAACCATCTTGGCTAGAAATAAACTTTTTCTCCCCTCTGCCTTTCGGAGCTGCTGAACGGTGACCTCTGGGTGACCCACAAGAACTAGCTGTGAGCAGTTTCTAAATCTGTGTATTATAACAGAGAAGAAGGGAGGAGAGAGAGAGAAAGAAAGAAACAATTTATTAACACTGGTGACTCCGTGGTAGGAAGATGAGCCACAAGCTGGGAGTATCACCATATATCACCATGGCTGCGACATATAAGTTTCCAGCCGTTGTTGGTATTGGGATATTGGGCTAATCCAGCAGAGTTTTGCCTGGTAGTAGAAGAGGGATACGGAGTGCAGTAAATCAGTCTCCCTAGACAGATACGGCAAAAAAAAAGAGGTAAACTTACATTTATTCAAAAAGATCCAATTCACATTCAGGTTGCAGTCCAAAGAAGAGAGAGAGAAGCCTGATCTAAGAGCAATTTCCCTGTCACCAATAGCCAGCTAATCCAGCATCATATGTGTGGGAGGATGAGGGCATTGTAGCTACAGGAGAGACCTGCAGAGACATCAAAGGCCGTGTGAAAAGAGGGAGAGGGGAAAGGGAGAGGGGGTGTGTGTGTCAAAGGGCATTCCATCCAAGGAGAAAACACGTTTACACACTTAGAGCGATGTAACACCCCCCAATGCTCAGGCATGCTGAGAATTAACACCAGAACCAAACCCAAACAAGTGGTAACCATATAAACTGAGTTTGTTATTCCAGTTTGGTTCTTGCATCTGTTAAACCAGGTGTGTCAAACTCATTTGTTATGAGGGCCGGATCTGACATAAATGAGACCTTGTTAGCACTCACTGGTTTTAAAGATGCTTTCTTTGTATTTCTCCCATGGGATCCAGGGAACTGGGCAAAGGAAGCTCTGGCTCTTTCCTTCCTTCCCCAGGGGATTGGGGAGGGGGGGGGAGAGCATCTGCCAATAGAGGGAAGAGAGGCTTGGCTCAGTAGCTCCAGTGTGCAACTGAGAGAGCCTGGCAAAGCAAACTATTCCTCCCCCCCTTCCTCCCCAAGGGAGGAGCCTCAGCCAATGGAGAAAATAGAGTTTTTTCTCTGTAGCTCCTGTGCAATTGAGCAAGCCTTGCAAAGCAGGCTGTTATGCAGAAGGAAGCAAGAGAGAGGGAGAAGAATGCAGATGACAGCCAGTTGCTTGGGGGCCTGATTGGGCCCTGAACTGCATTTTTGACACGCCTGTGTTAAACATTTTTAATGCTGAATGCTAATTTGCTACTCACCCCCTACCTTTATGAATGAACTGTAAACTTCCATTTCAATAGAACAAAACAGAAGTCAAGTGGCACCTTTAAGACCAACAAAGTTTTATTCAGAATGTAACCTTTCATGTGCTATCAGATGTCTGATTGCACACAGATAGCGCACTCACATGAAAACTTGCATCATTCTGAATAAAACTTTGTTGGTCTTAAAGGTACCACTTGACTCCTGCTTTGTTCTACTGCTTCAGACCAACACAGCTGCCCACCTGCTTCCAATTCAATGTATCTGAAGAAGGGTGCATGCACACGCTTATACCTGGAATAAAATGTTGTTGGTCTTAAAGGTGCCACTGGACTCAGGGGGAAAGAGAGCAGATGTGAGGGATGCTGCAAGCATCAGAACAGTTTGCATCAATGTCACACGGGCAGAGGCTGCCAGGCTGAATCAAGCATCCCCCTGGGTGATTGGATATCGTGGCCTCATAATCATTCTCCTCCTGAGGAATCCATTTTCTCCAGGCCAGTTTGGCCAGGGAGACTGGAGGGTTTTGTCATTTTCTGGTCGTCATGGATCAGGAGTCACTGTGTGTGTGTGGGGGGGGGGGGGAGGTACTTTTGAATTCCCTGCATTGTTCAGGGGGTTGGACTAGATAACCATGGAGGTCCCAACTCTACAATTCAATGAATCCGTATTTGAACGGGGCTGGGGGGCAGATTCTGAGGGTCCCTAAAGGCAACCTCCACTTAGCCAGAGTTTCCAACCTCCAGGTGGGGTGGGGATTCCCCTTGTAAAGTGGTGGGCAACCAAGATCCGTTTCTCTGGAGAAAATGGCTGCTTTGGAGGAGGAGGGACTCTGTGGCATCAGGCCCCTCCCCAGCCTCTGCCCTCTCCAGTCTCCACCACCCAAAGCTCCAGGTGTTTCCCATAGGGTTGCCAACTCTGGGTTGGGAAATACCTGGAGACTTCGGGGGTGGAGCCTGGAAAGGATGATGTTTGGGGAAGAAAGAGACCTCCACAGGGTAGAAGCCACCCTCCAAAGAAGCCATTTCCCCCAGGGGAATTGTCTGGAAATCTGTTGTGATTCCAGGAGATCTCCAGGCCCCACCTGGAGGTTGGCAAGCTTATCAGCACCATTCCTCCCACAGCTTCCCAGCACTGCCATCTTAAATGCTGCCTGGCAACACTTTCTAAATGTTTCCATCCAGTTCATTGACAGCTGGCTTTGATGTTCTTCTTCCTCATCACATGATTTGCACTACAACATTATGAGCAGCGACAGCACCATGAAACATGTCTCCTCAGGAGCAGAGACAGGCCACCCCAGAGAAAGACTGCCTTTCTGTACATGGGATTTTGAAAGTCCCAGCTTTCCCATCTAGCATGTTCCCAAAGGCAAAGCCAGTGAGAGAGGGCACCTGGGCCCAACACTCTGGACAGGGCCAAGAAACAGCTACCAGTGTGTCTATTAGACCATGTGCTTGTCAAATATATTTTCTGGTGGCATCATCCTGTTGAAACAGGCAACCCTTTTTTTCCTTAGGGTTTAAAGATTTTTATTTTTTCAAATGAAAAAGGGAAAGGGGAAGTGGATATAGAAAAGTAATAGAACATCTGTTCAAAAAGTATAGAAAACATTCTGCATATCACTGTTTCACCAAATATAAATAAGTTCCATCATATCGTTATTATTACACATTTAGCCTCTTATCACATTAGTCATATAAAGTTATATTGTACGTTCCCATTTAGATTGTCAATTTAGTTCATGTTTGGTTTATATTCCAATCAAATAATTTGAAGAGTATCTACCACCATTCATCATTAAAGCAGTTTAAGTATCTAACCATACATATAACTTCTCTCAATATTTTCTTGCAACCCTTTTTTCTCATGCTGGCCAGAAAAACATGAGCTGGGTTTGGACATTCTTGGAGAACAGGTGAGGTGCCAGAAAACTGGAGGCAGGCAAATGTTGTCCCCATCTTCAAGAAGGAGAAAAAGGAGGATCCAGGTAACTACTGACCCATCAGCTTGACATCTATACCTGGAAAAGTTTTAGAACACATCATCAAACAGTCAGTCCTGGAACATTTAGAAAGGATGGCTGTGATTACTAAGAGCCAGCATGGGTTTTTCAAGAACACATCATGTCAGACTACTCATCTCTCTTTTTTAGGAAGTTACTACTTTGTTGGATCAGGGAAATGCTGTAGACATTGTTCATCTTCATTGCAGTAAGGCTTTTGCTAAGGTTCCACATACCATTCTTGTTGATAAGTTGTAAAATGTGGTTTGGATACTATTAGGTGGATCCAGGGCTTTTTTTGAGCAGGAATGCACAGGAATGCAGTTTCGGCTGGCTTGGTGTCAGTGGGTGTGGCCTAATATACAAATTAGTGCCTGCTGGGCTTTTCCTACAATAAAACCCTTGTATGAAACAATAAGATGTCAGTGGGTGTGGCCCAGTATGCAAATGAGTTTCTGCTGGGCTTTTTCTGCATAAAAAGCTCTGGGTGGATCTGGAACTGGCTGACAGATTGCATAAGAACATAAGAGAAGCCCTGTTGGATCAGGCCAGTGGCCCCTCCAGTCCAACACTCTGTGTCACACAGTGGCAAAAAAATTTATACATACACACACACTGTGGCTAATAGCCACTGATGGACCTGTGCTCCATATTTTTATCTAACCCCTTCTTGAAGGTGGCTATGCTTGTGGCTGCCACCACCTCCTGTGGCAGTGAATTCCACATGTTAATCACCCTTTGGGTGAAGAAGGACTTCCTTTTATCCGTTTTAACCTGTCTGCTCAGCAATTTCATCGAATGCCCACGAGTTCTTGTATTGTGAGAAAGGGAGAAAAGTACTTCTTTCTCTACTTTCTCCATCCCATGCATTATCTTGTAAACCTCTATCATGTCACCCCGCAGTTGACGTTTCTCCAAGCTAAAGAGCCCCAAGCGTTTCAACCTTTCTTCATAGGGAAAGTGCTCCAGCCCTTTAATCATTCTAGTTGCCCTTTTCTGGACTTTCTCCAATGCTATAATATCCTTTTTGAGGTGCAGCGACCAGAACTGCACACAGTACTCCAGATGAGACCGCACCATCGATTTATACAGGGGCATTATGATATTGGCTGATTTGTTTTCAATTCCCTTCCTATTAATTCCCAGCGTGGCGTTGGCCTTTTTTATTGCAAACGCACACTGTGTTGACATTTTCAGTGAGTTATCTACCATGACCCCAAGATCTCTCTCTTGGTCGGTCTCTGCCAGTTCACACCCCATCAACTTGTATTTGTAGCTGGGATTCTTGGCCCCAACGTGCATTACTTTGCACTTGGCCACATTGAACCTCATCTGCCACGTTGACACCCACTCACCCAGCCTCAACAGATCCCTTTGGAGTTCCTCACAATCCTTTCTGGTTCTCACCACCCTGAACAATTTAGTGTCATCCGCAAACTTGGCCACTTCACTGCTCACTCCCAACTCTAAATCATTTATGAACAAGTTAAAGAGCATGGGACCCAGTACCGAGCCCTGCGGCACCCCACTGCTTACCGTCCTCCACTGCGAAGACTGCCCATTTATACTCACTCTCTGCTTCCTATTACTCAGCCAGTTTTTGATCCACAAGAGGACCTGTCCTTTTACTCCATGACTCTCAAGCTTTCTAAGGAGCCTTTGATGAGGAACTTTATCAAAAGCTTTCTGGAAGTCAACGTAAACAACATCTATCGGATCTCCTTTGTCCACATGTTTGTTCACCCCCTCAAAGAAATGTAACAGGTTAGTGAGGCAAGATCTTCCCTTGCAGAACCCATGCTGAGTCTTCCTCAATAACCCGTGTTCATCAATGTGCCTATTCATTCTGTCCTTGATAATGGTTTCTACCAACTTTCCCGGTATTGAAGTCAGACTGACTGGCCTGTAATTTCCCGGATCTCCTCTGGAACCCTTTTTAAAGAGGGGGGTGACATTTGCTACCTTCCAGTCCTCAGGAACGGAGGCAGATTTCAATGAAAGATTACAGATTTTTGTTAGAAGATCCACAAGTTCAACTTTGAGTTCTTTCAGAACTCTCGGATGTATGCCATCTGGACCCGGTGACTTATTAGTTTTTAATTTGTCTATCAGTTGTAGGACCTCCTCTTTTGTCACCTCAATCTGACTCAGGTCTTTCAACACCCCTTCCAAAATTAGTGGTTCTGGGGCAAAAAGTTCTCGTCTTCCACAGTGAAGACGGAGGCAAAAAATTCATTTAGCTTCTCAGCCATTTCCCTATCCTTCTTCAGTAATTCTTTTACCCCATGGTCATCCAAGGGACCCACTGCCTCCCTGGCTGGTTTCCTACTTCTAATATATTTGAAGAAATTTTTATTGTTGGTCTTTATGTTTTTTGCAATATGCTCCTCATAGTCCCTTTTTGCCTGCCTGATCACAGTCTTGCATTTGATTTGCCACAGCCTGTGTTCCCTTTTACTAATCTCACTTAGACTGGTTTTCCACCGCTTAAAGGAGTCCTTCTTATCTTTTACAGCTTCCATTACTTTGTTTGTTAACCATGCAGGCCTTTTCTTATGCCTGTTTGTGCCTTTCCTAACTTGTGGTAACTTGTGGCACCCAAGAGTGCTTGTGAATGGTTCCTCATTCTCTTGGAGAGGAGTGACAAGTGGAGTGCCTCAAGGATCTGTCCTGGGACCTGTTTTGTTCAGCATCTTTATCAATGTTTGGATGAAGAAATCAAAGGAAATTTGCAGATGATACTAAATTAGGAGGGGTTGCAAATACAGTAGAAGACAGAAACAGGATGATCTTGACAGGCTGGAAAACTGGGCTAAAACCAATAAAATGAATTTTAACAGGGATAAATGTAAAGTTCTGCATTTAGGTAGGAAAAAACCAATGCATAGTTATAGGATGGGGGAGACTTGTCTTAGCAGCAGTATGTGTGAAAAGGATCTCGGGTCTTAGTGAACCATATGCTGAACATGAGTCAACAGTGTGATGCAGTGGCTAAAAAGGCAAATGCAATTTTGGATTGTATCAACAGAACTATAGTGTCCAGATCACATGATGTGATGGTATCACTTTACTCTGCTCTGGTAAGAACTCATCTGGAGTACTGTGTTCAGTTTTGGACACCACATTTTAAGAAGGATATAGACAAGCTGGAACATGTTCAGAGGAAGGTGACAAAGATGGTGAGGGGTCGGGAGACCAAGTCCTATGAAGAAAGGCTAAAGGAGCTGGGGATGTTTAGCCTAGAGAGGAGGTGGCTGAGAGATGATCTGATCACCATCTTCAAGTACTTGAAGGGCTGTCATATAGAGAACGGTGCAGAATTGTTTTCTGTGACCCCAGAAGGTAGGACCAGAACCAATGGGTTGAAATTAAATGAAAAGAGTTTCCAGCTCAGCATTAGGAAGAACTTCCTGAACATTAGAGCAGTTCCTCAGTGGAAGAGGCTTCCTCGGAAGGTGGTGGGATCTGCTTCCTTGGAGGTTTTTAAGCAGAGGCTAGCTGGCCATCTGACAACAGTGAAGTTATGTTATCACTTTACTCTGCTCTGGTTAGGCCTTACCTAGAGCATTGTGTTCAGTTTTGGGCACCTGTCTGATAAAGTGTGCTTAGATCACATGAAAGCTCACATTCTGAATAAAACTTTGTTGGTCTTAAAGGTGCTACTTGACTCTCCTTTGTTCTACTGCTTCAGATCAGCACAGCTGTCCTCCTGGATCTAGCTCCTGAAACTGTTACTGATACCAGATAGTAGTTCAATATAGTTTTTCCCCCTGGGATTCAGAAAATTGCTCCGATTGGCTCCAGATATGATAGAAACTGTGAGGTTGCCTTCTACACTTTTCATACAGGCTGGACTACTACAATGTTTGAAGCTACCCTTGAAGACTGCTCAGAAGTGCCAAGCTAAGGCAGAAGGCTGCAGCTAGACTGCTGGTTGGGGCCAGCTATGGAGAACATGTGACTATGGAGAGCCAGCAATTACACTGGCTTCTGTGATTAGCTTCTGAACTCAATTCAAGGTGTTGGGTATCTGAAGGATATTCTTCTCCCATATATTCCTGCCTGAGAATTAAGCTTCAAGGGAGAGGCTCCCCTGACTGTCCCATCCATCAAAGAAGCTCATCAGGTGTGTAAAGGATACAAGGCCTTCTTGATGGCAGCCCCATGATTATGGAACAACCTCCCCAGGGAGGTGCGCCTGACCCCCTATTTCTGATCTTCTGGAGGCAGGTGAAGACAGTTTTATTATAGCATTGGAAAGGGTGCAGAAAAGGGCAACTAAAATGATGAAGGGAATGGAACACCTTCCCTATGAAGAGAGGTTAAAGAGGTTAGAACTCTTTAGCTTAGAGAAATGACAACTGAGGGATGACATGTCAGAGGTTTACAAAATTATTCATGGGGTAGAGAAACAAGTCCTTTTCTCCCTCTCTCACAATACAGGAACTCGTGGGCACTCCGTGAAATTAATGGGCAGCAGGCTTAGAACAGATCAAAGGATGTCCTTCTCTACCCAGAAAGGAATTAACACAGGGAATTCACTGCTGCAGAAAGTGGCAGCAGCTATAAGCGGAGACAGCTTCAAGTAGGGACTGGATAAACATATGGAGCAGAGGTTCATCAGTGGCTATTAGACACAAAGTATAGATGAAACACTCTGTCTGGGGCAGTGATGAATTCTTGGTGCTTGGGGCCCACAGCAGGAGGGCTTCTGCAGTTCTGCCCCTACTGGTGGACCTCCTGATGGCCCCTGGGTTTTGGCCACTGTGTGACACAGAGTGTTGAACTATTGGCCTGATCCAACAGGGCTGTTCTTATGTCTGGGGCAGCGATGCTCTGTCTTCTTGGTGCTTGGGGGGAACACAGTGGGAGGACTTCTAGTGTCCTGGTCCCACTGATGGACCTCCTGATGGTGCCTGGGTTTTGGCCACTGCATGACATAGAGTGTTGGACTGGATGGGCCTGATCCAACATGGCTTCTCTTCTGTTCTTAAGAGCAGAGGTCCATCAGTGGCTATTAGCCACAAGGTATAGATGGAACTTTCTGTCTGGGGCACATGATGGTCTTTATTCTTGGTGCTTGGGGGGCAAGAGTGAGAGGACTTCTGGAGTTCTGGCCCTGCTAGTGAACCTCCTGATGGCTGCTGGGTTTTAGCCACTGTGTAACACAAAGTGTTGGACCGGATGGGCCACTGGCCTCATCTAACATGGCTTCTCTTATATTCTTATTTAGGACTGCATTTGACCAATTTAGTTTTTTATTTCTTGACAGCCCTTATTGAGATTTTAAACTGTCACCTTGTATGTTTTTTATAATTGTTGTTTTACTTGTAAAACTACCTTGAGTTCCACAGGATAGAAAGGCAAGTGTTATTAAATAAATAAATTTCAGATGCTAGATGGAAACCGGAGAGATATGTGTGGGGATCATCCAGCCTGTAGACCCCCTCCAAGCTGCCATTCCCAGGACTCTGTGCATGCTCAAGGCCAGGGGTGCCAACTCCAGGTTAGGAAATTCTTGCAGTTTTGGAGATGGATCTGGGGGAGGGGAGGCTTTGAGAAGCGGGGTGACTTCAGCAATGTATAATGCCACAGAGTTATGCTCTGAAGCTGCCATTTCCTCCATAGGAACTAAATGGAGGTCACTTGTCATTCTGGGAGATCTCCAGTTCCTATCTGGAGGCTGGCAACCTTTGACAAAGCGGAAGAAACGAGGTCTTAAACATGAAAGGCATTTTAAAACAATAACATACACCTTCCCCCCCACACACACACACATGCAGTTAAATCAGTGCCCCTTGCAGGGTTCTGGACTGGCACCTGCTTATTCCACTAACAAGCAGCAAGAAGTCATTGATTTTAGCCTCTGTATTTTACTAATAGGGATTCAAACGCAGCCTGAGGGGCAATCGATGGTCCCTTTCTGTAGCCCAGTGATGATGGAGGGGAAAGACTTTTGTGTGGCAGAAGGGGTACAAAGTTCCATTTATCTGAAGCTGGTTAGGCCACCTGCAGAGTTTTGTCTGGCCTGGCTGATCAACTGAGCAAACATGATGTTTGTCCACCGGCGGTTTATTCCTGCTGTTGTTGCCAGAGCTCAGGTCTTCTTGGAGGCATTAATGTTGGGCAGGGATGGTGTCTAACTATGACTTGGAAGCCCCAAATGGGTCACAGGGAGAGTGAGAACTTGGACACAAACTCAGGCAACAGGGAAACTCACCTGGAATTGCCTCCCTTACTTAGATGTGGGACAAGCTCCTGGTCTGATCACCTCAGTGTTTCCTGCTGCAGTTCATCTCAAGCACTTTGCAGAGAGACCATCAGTCTGTCAAGGTCAGTATTGTCTACTCAGGCTGGCAGCAGCTCTCCAGGGTCTCAGGCAGAGAGAGGCCTTTCCCATCACCTATCACCTTTAAGCTGGAGATGCTAGACTGAAGCTGAGCCATCTGTTTGCTCTGCTACTGCATCACGGCGAATCCCCAAGTTGGGACTGCGTAATAACTAACAAATAAGCTACATCTTGCGGAGGTTTTGCATTTGTACAGCCTGTGAAGCAAACCAGTTATTGGAAAAGAGAAAAGTATCACCTGAGGTCATTAAATTGATCTCTTGTGAATAATGGAATCATTTGTATTTCGTGCCCTCTTTGTATCTCTGCAATCAAATGCATCCTTTAATACTGGATTATATACTGGATTATATTGTCTGCTTTTGCAAAATTAATTGT
This sequence comes from Heteronotia binoei, assembly GCF_032191835.1. NCBI lineage: Eukaryota > Metazoa > Chordata > Lepidosauria > Squamata > Gekkonidae > Heteronotia > Heteronotia binoei. Next base: position 204,205,429 of record NC_083224.1, on the reverse strand, counting down.
TTTTGTGGACTAAAACTGAAGGGACGCAGAGACATCTAAGTAGAAAGTCATAACCTTAAAATCTCAAATGTTTCCCCCCTCCCCTTAGCTTTGTGCCTTTTTAACAATAATAATCACAGCTGGATTTATATCCACCTTTCACTTGGAGTATCAGAATGGCTTACAGCCTCCTTCTCTTCCTTTCCCCACAACAGAAACCTTGTGAGAGGGCTCTGAGAGAACTGCTCTGGAGAAAACAGCACTGAGAGAGCTGTGACTGGCCCAAGGTCACTCAGCTGGCTGCATGTAGAGGAGTGGGGAATCAAACCTGGTTCTCGCTGCTCTTAACCACTACACCACACTAGCTCCCAAGTGGATTGGGTCACAGTGGTAGATAAATGTCAAGACTAGCAGATGGCGGTGGCAGATGTGAGAAAGAAGCACAGATGCTTCCAAGTTTGGAAGGATTTGAACAATTTATTATACAGTTCCCTGGTCACACTGGGGGGAAGCTGGAGGAAGCTTCTCAGTACAGGACCCTCCATGGAGATCCATAACTTCCTGGACTGAACAGCCTGTCCCATAATTTAGGAGTAGTCACATTTCACCATTTTCTTTTGAATCATTTCCTCAGTCTGGCGCTGTGCTAAAAGTTGGCTTGTTGTGAACACTTTCTTTGTAATCAATACTTTATAACTTTTGGTGCTCGGAGTGGCTCTCTGTACCATATAGACCTCCACTGTCTTGGACATGCTGTTTTAAAAGGAACGCTGGAGAGAAGGCAGGCAGTTGGCAAGTGGCTATTTCTCCAGAGCCACAGAAGGTAGCAAACAATTGTCAAGTCTGATGTTTCAATAACGAGACCTTCTTGATAAAAGTTTCTAGTTTATTGTAACATGTTGTTAGACTATAGAGCCAGATTGAAAGACTGGCGAGTATACAATCAAGGCAAGCATCAAAGGGATTCTTGAGGGAGGGGCACTCTATGCAGGGCACATTCACACATTGATGTTACTATTTCGTTCTCAGGCCTGGTCGGCCTTGGGCGCCTTCTTGGCACCAGTTCCCCCCACGCTCTCCTGAGAAGGCACCACTATCTTGTTCCCATATTCCCATTTCAAAGCATTGCTACATAACAAAGGGAAGGAGGGGGGAAAGGAGAGATCAAGCTAGCAGCCTTGGTATACAGTGTGGTTTTTACCCAGGATCCTTTTCCTGAACCAAAGATGCATTTTATATAAACTACAGCAGACTTGACATACTGCCCTCCCTAAGCCCCCTCCACCGCTCGTGGTTGCAGAGGAGACTTGGTCAGGTTACAGTCCCGGGCTTCTGGAATGATGTGGCAGCGGTCGACCGGCAAAGTAGCGAAGCCCCCTGAAGGGGGAGGGTGCCAACTGGACAGCCCGGGGTCCCGACGAAGCAAGCTGCAATGAAACACAGGGTGGATTTTACCCAGGGCGGGTGGCAGGTCTAGTTCCACAGTCACTGGGTTGATCACCCATTTAACTCGGAAGGGCCCCAGGAATTTGTACGCCAGCTTCCGGGAGGGTTGAGTGAGGGGTAGATTCTTGGTCGATAGAAACACCGAGTCCCCCACTCTGAACTCCCCCGTCGGGGCATGAGATTTATCGTTTTGCTTTTTGTAAGTCTCTTTGGCGGCCTCGAGGTTTTCTTTGATGGTTGGCCAGCTGTTACTCGGCCCCTGCCACCATTGCTCAAATGCTGAGGGGTTTTCCTGATTGCTTCCCCCTGGCAGCTGAGGGATCGGCTTCCCCTCGTAGCCGAACACTGTGGAGAAGGGGGAGGCTTTGGTGGAGCTCTACATGCTGTTGTTATAGCAATACTCAGCGAAGGGGAGCAGATCCACCCAGTCAGACTGGCGCTGGTTTACAAAGCACCATAGGTATTGCTCTAGCACCCCGTTAACCCTCTCCGTCTGTCCGTCTGTCTGGGGGTGGTAGGCTGAACTTAGTCCCTGCTCCATTCCTACTAATTTACAGAACTCCCGCCAGAAGATGGCAACGAACTGCGGCCTGCGGTCGCTAATGACCTTATCCGGGAACGAGTGTAATTTTATCACGTGATCGAAAAAGAGGGCCACCAGTTTCTTTGCGGTGGGTAATTGGGGGCAGGGGACGAAGTGTGCTTGTTTGGAAAAAGTGTCTACCACCACCAGGATGACGGTTTTCCCTCGGGAGGGGGGTAGTTCCACTATAAAGTCCATGGACACCACCGCCCAGGGTCGTTTTGCGGTTTCGAGCGGCTGTAGGAGCCCGGGGGACTTTCCCCCCCTCCGTTTGGCCATTATGCACACTGGGCAGCTCGTGACGAAACCTGAAACGTCCTTCCGGAGCGAGGGCCACCAGAATTGACGGTTTGTCAGGTGCAGGGTTTTTACATAGCCAAAATGCCCTGCTAGTTTTGAACAATGACAGACTTGCAACACTTCCCTCCTCAAACATTCTGGAATGTACAGTTTATCGCCTTTGTACCACAGTCCATCCTTTCCCTTTTGAACCCCTTCGGGGCGCCCCCCCCCTTCCTTTCAGTTTCAAGGGCGATGCGCTCCCGGCTGATCCCCTCCAATTCCCTTTTCTTTTGGGACCGGGTGGTGACCATGGCCGCCACTTGGGACGGCGGGATCAGGGAGTCCACTACTTCCTCCTTTTGGCTCTCGTGCTGTGGGAGCCGTGAGAGCGCATCAGCCAAAAAGTTTTTTGTCCCCGGGATGTGCCTCAGGGTGAAATCGAATTTGGAAAAGAACCCGGCCCATCTGATTTGCTTTTCGCTCAGTTTGCGTTTCCCTGTGAGCGCTTCCAGATTTTTGTGATCTATCCATATTTCGAACGGCACCCTGGCCCCCTCCAGCCATGATCTCCAAGTTTTCAGAGCGAACATGACGGCGAACGCCTCTTTGTCCCAAACCGACCAATTGCGTTGTTCGTCTGAAAACTTCCGGGAGATGTAGGCGCAGGGTCGCAGCTTCCCCTCCCCATCCCGCTGCATGAGTATGGCTCCTACGGCCACATCGGAGGCGTCGCATTGGACCACGAAGGCCCTTTGCTCATCGGGGTGGCTTAGGACGGGTTCGCTGGTGAATAGGTGCTTAAGGTGATCGAACGCCTCCTGGCACTTAGGTGTCCAGTTCAGCCCGGCCCCCGGCCTTTTGGCCTCTGGACCCTTCCCCTTGGTCTTTAGGAGATCCGTCAGGGGCAGGGCGATCTGGGCGAACCCCTCTATGAATTGTCTGTAGAAATTTGCGACCCCGAGGAATGATTGGAGCTGTCTATGTGTCCTCGGGGGAGCCCATTCCAGCACTGCCTGGATTTTTGCTGGGTCCATAGCTAATCCCTGCCCGGACACCTGGAAGCCCAAGTAGTCGAGCTCCGTTCGGTGGAACTCGCACTTGGACAGTTTGGCGTACAGCTGGTGCTTCAGTAGAGTGCTGAGCACCTCCCTCACCAGCTTTATGTGCAACTGCACGTCTTGTGAGTAAATAATGATGTCATCCAGGTACACCACCACCCCCTTGTACAAATATTTCCTCAGTACATCATTGATAAAGTTCATGAATACCCCGGGTGCCTCCTGCAGCCCAAAAGGCATCACCAAGTCCTCGAACTGCCCATTGGGGTGTTGAACGCGATCTTCCACTCATCCCCCTCCTTAATGCGTACTCGGAAGTAAGCATCTCGTAGGTCTAGCTTAGTAAAAATCGCCCCCCCCCCCCCCCGCCACTGTGCTCAACAAGTCTCGGATGAGGGGGATGGGGTAGGCATTCGACATGGAAATCGTGTTAATCCCACGAAAATCTGTGCAAAGTCTAAGTGAGCCGTCCTTCTTCTTCCTGAATAGTACAGGGGCGGCGTGGGGGGCCATGGCAGGTCGGATGAACCCCCTCGCCAAGTTCTGGTCTAGGAACTTGCGGAGTTCCTTCTTTTCGGCCCACCCCATCTGGTATAATTTAGCTCGGAGTAGGGTTTCCCCGGGAATCAACTCTATGGCACAGTCCGTATTCCGGTGGGGGGGGTAACTGATCGGCTTCCGTCTTGCTAAACACCTCCATCAGGTCGCGGTAAGTGCTGGGGATTGGGTGCACCTCTTCCACGGACACACACGCCCTCTCCTTGGCGACAGGAGCCCGCGGCCCCCACTCCTCACGCCACCGATGTTCCTTGCAACCCGGGTCTAGGAACCTGATGGTTTGCGCCCTCCAACGGATTAAGGGCTCGTGTTTCTCTAGCCACCCCACCCCCAACACTACCGGGTAGGAGCACGAAGGGGCGATCACAAAAAACTCCTGATCCCAGTGCTCCTCAATCCCCATGGGGCAAGGCTGTGTCTCTCGTGTGCAGGGCTCTCCGCACATCACCGACCCGTCCATTTGCTCAAACAGCATAGGGTGGGGAAGCTGCGAGCTCTCCAGTCCCAGGGCCTCCACCACTTTGGGGGAGATCAGTTCCCTGTTACACCCTGAGTCTATAAGGGCCCGTATCTGCAGGAACCTCCGTAATTTGGGGTTCAGCAGCTTCACAGTCACAAAGTACAATCTCCCCGTCACTCTCACCATCAGCGGCGCCTCGTCTCGATCGACCTGCTGGTGGGCACCCTTCAGAGCAGGTCGGACTCGTTTCCCGCCGGCTCCTCCACCCAGGCGAGGTCGGCCAGCTCCGCGGACAGGAGCACCTCTTCCTCCAGTAGCTCTTCTTGCACCGCTACCGTGCTGCTCTTCGCCGCATCCTTAGGGCAGCTGGGTGTTTTCTTGGGCCCGGGGGTGGTCGGCTTGGGGGGAACCAGCAGGGCTCGCAGCGGCGGGGGGTGTGGGCAGTTGGAGGCAAGATGGTTCGGGTCCCCACATCTGAAGCAACGGCGGGGTCCTACCGGCACCGCTGCGGTGGGTTTCTTCCCCTTGGGGGGTTCGGTCTTCACTGGCCCAATCTTCCCCGGAGTCTTCCCTGATTGGTGCTGGCATAGCATGGCCACTCTTTTTAGGTTGTTCTCCACCTCTCCCGCCAACTGTATCCACCCCACCAGGGTAGTTGGACGGGCCTGAGTGAGGGCTCGATCCAGGATGCTCGCGTTCAGCCCATTAGTGAACTGCTCAATCTTCATCACTTCCTTCCATCCACGGACCCTGGTGACATTGGCTTGGAAGTCCGCCGCGTACTCGCGTATGGGTCGGCGTGTCCCGAAGGGCCGCCAGAGCCCAGGATTCCTGCAGTGGATCCTCGTACTGGGTCAACAAGGCTTGTAAGAAGGTGTGCACATCATCCAGGACGGGGCTCCTGGTCTCACACAGGCTTACGTACCACCTCTTAGTGGCCCCTCTCAGTTTCGAGCCCAGGTAGTCGACTCGGCTGAATTCGTCTGGGAAGGAGTGACCCCAGTAATGCATGTAGCTGTTCGCTTGGATCCCGAAGTAGTTCACTTCCTCCAGGTCCCCATCAAAGGTTGCATCCAGCTCTCTTCCCACGTTCCTCAGGGCCGCCTCTAGGGCAGAAGCTTGGGGACCCGGTGCCGGCGTGGCGCCTGCCCTCAGCGGGGCTGCCGCCGGTGCTGGTGGTGCTGGTTGGCTCAGGCGGCCTCGAGCCCCTGGTTGGGCGATCGCCGGCCTCCGCGACACCGCTCCTCCTAGCGCGATCCCCAGTTGAGCCGTCAGGTGTTGGACCTCGGCTCGCAGACCCCGGATTGCTCCGTCAATCTCCCCCCGGACCATCGAGCGGAACATCTGGTAGTCCTCATCATATGGGTCCTTGGGCTTCGGTTCCCCGCCATCGGTCCCCTTGGGCCCAGTTCCTTCACCCTCGTCCTCCCCAACTTGGACGACGATGATGCTGTCCGCCTCCCCCGTCTCCCCTGAGCCCGGGTTGGCAGCTTCTACTCCAGCCACCTGGATCGGCCTGATGTGGCGGTTCAGGATGGCGTCCCGGCGGAGCGGGGCCTGATCCATGATGGTGGTCGAGGTCCTCGGTTGGTACTGCCGGGGTGATAACACCAGTTGGAACTCGGGGGGAGACTCTGCTGCGCGTCTCGGGTCTAGTACGTGCCATGGCGTAGCAGCTCCCTCCAGTCCCATCTCGAGTGGGAGTTCTCTGTTGTCCGGAATCTGGTCAGCCATCGGGCTTTCAAGTTGCCGGAAAGGTTGAGCTCCAGAAGGGAGTCTTTCAAAATGTCAAGTCTGATGTTTCAATAAAGAGACCTTCTTGATAAAAGTTTCTAGTTTATTGTAACATGTTGTTAGACTATAGAGCCAGATTGAAAGACTGGCGAGTATACAATCAAGGCAAGCATCAAAGGGATTCTTGAGGGAGGGGCACTCTATGCAGGGCACATTCACACATTGATGTTACTATTTCGTTCTCAGGCCTGGTCGGCCTCAGGCGCCTTCTTGGCACCAGTTCCCCCCACGCTCTCCTGAGAAGGCACCACTATCTTGTTCCCATATTCCCATTTCAAAGCATTGCTACATAACAAAGGGAAGGAGGGGGGAAAGGAGAGATCAAGCTAGCAGCCTTGGTATACAGTGTGGTTTTTACCCAGGATCCTTTTCCTGAACCAAAGATGCATTTTATATAAACTACAGCAGACTTGACAACAATCCCCATGGTGACCAGGTGCTGGATAGCAGGAGACACAGGGGAAGGTGGAAGTCCTGACCTTCCCGGTGGGCAATTCCTACAAAGGTCAGGTTATGGGGGCAGGTTACTGGAGAGACAGGAAGGCTCTCCAGGTGTTGGAAAAACCCTGGAGAGCAGTGTGGCATGGTTGTCAGCTCTGGGTTGGAAAATAACTGGAGACTTTGAGGGTGGAGCCAGGAGAGGGTGGGGTTGGGGAGGGGAGGGGCCTCAGCACAGTACAGTGCCATAGAGTCCACCCTTCAAAGTCACCCTTTTCTCCAGGGGAGCTGATCTCTGTAATCTGGAGATCAGTTGTAAAAGTGGGAGATCTGCAGGTTGGCAAACCTACTGGGCAGAGCAGGGCCTGCAGGCCAGAGCCTTTGTGCCCTCTTTGTTGGCCCTCCATGGCAGCTGCGTGATGAACCAGATGGACCACTGGTTTGATGCACCGTGGTATCTCTTGTGTTCTCATGTTTTCTTCTGAAGAGGTGGCAGGCCTAGGGGTGGTAGTGGGACCAATCCCTGAAAGTGGCCCTTATTATTGAATTATTGCTGCACATATTCCAGGGCTGAAACTGCCAGAAAGTTCCAGAGATGAGTCTTTTGACTCCTGCTTCAGATGGAGGCCTTTGGAGGGTAATTTTCGCAACATGCAGGTACTCATACTGGCTTACCTTATAGCAGGCAAGCTTAGACTGCATTATCTGCCAGCTAAGAATCTGCTGCAGGTAGAAAGAGTGTCTGTTTGTTTCCCAAGTGTGCTGCATGTATAATTGTAAATCTAGGCCTTCAGTGGTCTCCTGTGATGGAAACAAAACTTGGTGGGTCATCAAAGCCTTCTTGATGATGAGGCTAATCAGCTTTGAAGAGAGAAGAGGGCAGCCTCTCAAGGCAGAAGTTTGCTCTTTCCAAAGTAATCCACCAAAGTCCCCCCGTAACAAAGAGAGGCCGGAGGCATGGCCATCTCGCCCACTGGATGATCTTTTCCTTGATCCAGTGGCAGGCTGTTGCTCCAGCTGGCCAGATGCTCTGTAAATATGACTTTGATTTTTATGGCTTTACTGTCTCACAGGAAACTGCTGAGAAACGTGGTGGGCTAAAAGGTTTGCAGAAGGCAAGCGAGTTCATATGCAAGCATTCAGCCAGGGTGTGACCTAAAGCGGGTGCAAAAGAGCAGAAGGGAAATAGTAACCCCAAACTGCAGGTCTTCATTGGACCTCTAGTCAACCCCCGCTTTAGCCCCCAAGTATACTGGACAGTTCAATGACATCATCATTTTCGAAAGGATTCATGAAGGAGAGGTCTCTTTGGGCTACAAGGCAATATCAGGGGAAGGTCTTGGCCTTTGTGGCCAATATTTTAGCCCTCCAGGACATTGGTTGACCACTGCATTAAACAGAAGGCAAGACTCAATGGACCACTGTGTTGCATTCAGGGCAAAGCCTGGCAGTATTGTTGTACCCAGAGCTTCCGAGAGATATGAATGCAATGACAACAAGATACAGGAGCAAGGCCAACAAATCAGTCCATAGTTAGAAGTCCAAAGGTCTAGTCCAGGGGTCAGGAGGGTCAAGGGTCCAGGGGTCTGGTTTGTGAACACGTGCAAGCTACAAGGGTCTGAGTCCCAGGCTTCAGGACCAAGCACAGGTTACCAGAGATAAGGTTCAAGGCAGCAGCAGGTTAGAGCTCGACTTCCAAAGCAGGTCAGCACACAGAGGCATGGCAAGCAAGGTTGTTTCCACCCCGAGCCTTGCTCAGCATGCCTCTTGATCCACCCTCTTCTTCTGATTCACCCCTCAAGGGCCAGGTGTCGCTCCTTACAGTTGTGCTCACCTTCCCACAGGTGCAGGTCTTTTACTGTCTCCCTCTCAGCCTGTCAGTCCAGGCCCTGCCAGGATTCCATTCCAGGAATGAACACTGACTGTTGCTGAGCTGCCAAGCACTCTCTTCTTATTCTACGCATCACTGGTTCAGGAGATGCTGGCAGGGGCACACTGGCCTCTGTGACTGCTCTTTCTTTGCCTGGCTCTGACTTGGGAAGTGTTCTTGCTTCTCGATGCTTCCCCCATTGGGTCTGCTGCTAGATCTGGCTGCTCAGGTGGGGATTCCGTCAAGAAGAAGAAGATGATGATGATATTGGATTTATATCCCATCCTCCACTCCAAATCTCAGAGACTCAGAGCAGCTCACAATCTCCTTTCCCTTCCTCCCCCACAACAGACACCCTGTGAGGTGGGTGGGGCTGAGAGAGCTCTTACAGCAGTTACCCTTTCAAGGACAACCTCTGCCATGAGTTCAATGGACCCTTACATGTTCTTTAAAAGCAAAAGGACAACTCAGATGTTTTTTAAAAGATTATTCTTAATTTCAAGGCCGTCACAGTGTTATTTGTTTCCTTCCCCCCTACATCCCTGCACCAAAATGATCTAGATAACCACAAAAAAGTGCCCTTCCTCAACCCTACTAGTTCCCGATTACAATATGTTATTATGACTGCAATGCAGACCCTGGGCCGATATTTATTCTGGGGCTGGCTGGCTGGCAGAGAGGGGGAGCAGGGGGAATTGCATGGCAGAATCTTTTTTCATCACCCAGCTCCCATGTTTTGCTCTCCGTAATTTACAACCAGCAAGAAGCTCCTTTTTGGATAGTTGTTGTGCTCTCAAACAGGGCAGGGGGAGAGACAGAGCACACACTAATTCTGAGCCCCTGTTGTAGCATGGCTAATCCCAAATTCTCTCTGAGCCCAATTGCAGTAGGCAATACAAGCAGCTGTCTTGGGGGAGCAAAATTTCAGGAGTCCACACTTATGGAGAAATTAGCAAGCAGAGTCCCACTCATATGACTTGCATGGAAGAAGGATGGAGGGTGGGGTTGCCATGTCCTCCCTGTCCCCTGGTGGAGGAATGGGTGGGGGGGGGTAGGGTTGCTAGATCCTGGTTGGGAAACTCCTGTACATTTGGGAATGAAGCCTGGGAAGGACAGGGACCTCAATGGGGGTACAATGCCACAGGGGTACAGAGCCCGTTTGGTGTAGTGGTTAAGTGTGCAGACTCTTATCTGGGAGAACTAGGTTTGATTCCCCACTCCTCCACTTGCAGCTGCTGGAATGGTCTTGGGTCAGCCATAGCTCTGGCAGAGGTTGTCCTTGAAAGGGCAGCTGCTGTGAGAGCCCTCTCATCCCCACCCACCTCACAGGGTGTCTGTTGTGGGGGAGGGAGATAAAGGAGATTGTGAGTCGCTCTGAGACTCTTGCGTGGAGGGTGGAATATAAACCCAATGTCGTTGTCTTCTTCTCCAAATCATCCATTTCAGGCCTATAGCCGGGGGGGGGGCACGGCCCTTCCATTCACCCCCCCCCCTTAAAGCTCTGTGGCCCCTGTGTTGGGCCAAGACCCCAGGCAGACGCTGCCCACTGATCAGCTGATTGGTGGGTAAAACTGCTGCAGCAGTTGTCCCGCCCCACCCCCTGCAGCACCTCCTCCTCCCTCCCTTTTAAGACCCAGGGAAGGGGTAGTGAAGCGCTGTTCCAGGCTCTTTAAAAGGTGACAACCCCCTCCCCAATATCAACTGATCGGTGGGAAAGCTGACATAGAAGGCTGGCCGCTCCACTCCTATGCCCCTCTGGCACACTCACAATCAGTGCTGGGGGCAGCAGCAGCGAGCGGCCCACAAAAAAAGCGCCACCACCCTTGCCCCCAGCACGCCCTCCCACCTAAAAAATTATCTGCTGCCCCCCCCCCCCAATTTTTCTGGCTATGGGCCTGATCCATTTTCTCCAGGGGAACTGATCTCTTTAGTCTCTGAAGATGTGTGTAATTCCGGGGGATCCCCAGGTCCCGCTTGGAGGGCGGCATCCCTAGTGCTGATGCAGTGGGGAGAATTGAGTTGCCCCCAAGCAACAAGCCATGTTGTCTTAACTGAATCCAATCCCTTGGGCCTTCTTCCCTATGTGAATTCCCCTGTGAATTCACTGAAGAACCTCACTTTCGTGCTGGATCAGCATCCATCCATTTACACTGTGACCAATTTCCCACTCTTCTTGTGCCACTCTCACATTCCTCTCAGCAGGGCTTCCTTCTGATTTCACACTCTCTGCCCTGGGACTGCAGCAAGTGGTGGCCTCTAAAAATCAGTTTCTGTTTACCACACAAAAAAGCCGACGGTAGCTGCAGCCCCGGGGCAGATAATCGGAAGGAAACCCTGCTGAGAAGAAGAACATGAGAGATGTGTAAGGTGAGTGGGAAATCAGTCTGTGTTTTATCCATAAGATTAGGACACTGGGTTTAGGCTTGCCGATCCCCAGGTCCCAGCGGGAGTTCTTCTGCTTTCCCAGGCTCCTTCCCGCCCCCAGTCAGCTGGCCAGCAGGGGAAGCCCCTCCCCTAGAGGACCATGTGCCTTTGCACCTCCGGAGGCTTCAGTCTCCGATTGAAAGGCTTCCTCTTGGGATGGTGTGTCTGTGTTACTTTGAAGAACTTGGCAGCAACTCGTGAATATAGAGGCCACTCCTTCGATTCAGAGTTGCCAGAAACGGGGGGGGGGGGGGAGACATCTGCTGAGCACTTCATTATTCCCTATGTTGAGATCGATTCTCATAGGGTATAATGGGGAATTGATCTGGAGGTTTTGGGAGCTCTGTGGGAGCTGTTTTTTTGAGGTAGAGGCACCAAATTTTCAGTATAGTATCTAGTGCCTCTCCCCAAAGTACCCTCCAAGTTTCAAAATGATTGGACCAGGGGGTCCCATTCTATGAGCCCCAAAAGAAGGTGCCCCATCCTTATTTCCTATGGAAGGAAGACATTTAAAAAGGCGTGCTGTCCCTTTAAATGTGATGGCCAAAACTCCCTTGGAGTTCAATTATGCTTGTCACACCCTTGTTCCTGGCTCCGCCCCCAAAGTCTCCTGGCTCCACCCTCAAAGTCCCAGTATGACAAATCAGATGAAGATACTATCTGTAAATATTAATGGTTTAAATTCTCCAAAAAAAAGAAAGCGTGTATTCCTCCAATTAAAAAAATTAAATGCAGATATAATTTGTTTGCAGGAGACTCACATGAAAAGGAAAGACGAATTTTTATTGCGAAATAAGAAATTAGGGAAAGCGTTCATAACGTCTGAGTTAGAGAAGAAAAAAAGAGGATTAGTAACTTATGTTAGAGATGACTTAGAAGGTAAACTGGTCTTTCAGGCGACTGATGCGAGATTTCAAGGTATTGAAATTAGTAATGACCACCAAAAAATTTTATTGGTTAATATATATGCACCCAACGATTCGCAGGGGAAATTTTACAAGGAGTTACACCAGGAAATAGGCTCTTATGATTACGAGAAGATTTGTTTGATTGGAGATTTTAACGCAGTAAACTGCCCGATATTAGATAGAAGCCCCAGGAATAACAAAATTAAGGCATCAAGAAGTAACACCCTACCCGAGCGATTTTATCGTATGGCAGATGAATTTACTTTAGTAGATGCGTGGAGGACCCTATATCCGAATAGAAAAGATTTTACTTTTTTTTCTAGCAGACATAGTACATGGTCTAGAATTGACATGGTTTGGGTCACGGCAGGACTAATGAAGTCAATTGAAGAAGTAGAAATCTTGCCCAATACCTTAGCTGATCATAACCCAATTATGTTATGTATGACGGAGGTGAAAAAGAAACCCGGATGGAGAATGAACCCCAAACTCATGGAAGACAAACAATTTTTAACATATCTCAAGGAAGAGATGAATTTTTTTTTTCATTCCAATATGCAGAATGAGGTATCTCATAGGACTCTTTGGGAAACAAGCAAGGCATATCTGAGGGGTTTAGTCATAAGTTACAATGCTCATAAGAGGAGGCAAGATAATAAAAATTTGGTAGAGTTAACAGAGGTAATGAAAAGAAAGGAGAGACAACTAAAAGAAAAACCTACATTACAAGAAATTAAACTAGAATTAAAAGTCTTGCAGCATAGGATTCATGTATTATTCCTGGAAGAGATGGAGAAAAAGGTTCGTTATGCTAAACAGCAATTTTTTGAGTCAGCAAATAAGCCGGGTAAATGGCTTGCATACAGAATTAGGAAAGAACAGGAAAGAAAAATAATAAGAGTACTGAAGGATAAGGAAGGTAAGCGAAAATCGCTGTTAGAAGAAATAAAAAAGATAACATGGGAATTCTATACACATTTATATAGTGCGACTGAGGTTGATCGAGATAAACAGAAAGTTTATTTAGGTAAAAAGTTATCGCTAAGGTTAACAGAAGAACAGAAGAACATACTAAACAGTCCGTTTTCAATTTTTGAAATAGAAGAGGCTTGGGCTAAATTAAAACGTAATAAAGCGGCTGGTCCAGATGGCCTCCCGTCAGAATACTATATGGTCTTTAAGGAAAATATCATAACTTATTTCAAAAATTTAATAGACAAGGTCTGGTCTTTAGGTAAAATCCCGGACTCATGGAAACATGCTAATGTAGTATTAATTCCAAAAACTGTGGAAAATTCTGAGGATATTGGAAATTACCGTCCCATATCATTATTAAACGTAGATTACAAGATATACTCCACTATTTTGGCTAATAGATTAAAGAAAATCATGAGAACTATAATTCATCCAGATCAATCAGGGTTCCTCCCCAAGAGACACATGAGGACCAACATTAGAATCTTATCAAATTTACTGGAATATTACGAACTACATAGGGAGAAACAAATGGTGTTATTATTTATAGATGCTGAAAAAGCATTTGATAACTTAAACTGGGAATTCATGTTACAAATGTTAAAGGTAATGGATGCTGGAGAAGACTTCATTAGAAATATTCAGGCAATTTATAGTGAGCAGACAGCAAGAATAATTATTAACGGTACAAAAACTGAGGAGGTAAATATCTGTAAAGGTACGAGACAAGGGTGCCCACTCTCGCCGTTATTATTTATCCTGGCTTTGGAAATCTTGAATAATAGCATAAGGAATAATGAAAATATCCAAGGTTTAAGAGTGAAAGGAGAAACATATAAGGTATTATCCTATGCGGATGACATGGTTATGATATCCCAAAATTCCATGAAATCAGTAGAGGAGATCTTAAAAGAATTAGAAGAATATGGACTTGTCGCAGGATTAAAAGTGAATAAGCAGAAATCCAAAATGCTCACAAAAAATATGTCAGCTCAGGAAGTGCAAGAAATTGAAAGGAAAATGGGGTTTAGTTGTGAAAAAAAAGTTAAATATCTTGGGATAAATATAACAAGTAAATGCAGCAATTTGTACGATAATAATTTCGTTCCATTGTTAAAAGAGATAGAATTTTCTTTGAAAAATTGGAGTAATTTAAACTTATCTTTTATGGGAAGGGTTGCACTGATAAAAATGAACATCCTCCCCAAAGTTATGTTTTTATTCCAAACGATTAATTTTGTTGTTAGGAAAGATTTTTTTGTAAAAATAGATAAACTGACTAAATCTTTTATTTGGCAAAACAAGAGACCCAGGGTTAAGTGGAAAATTTTAAAGGATCACAGGGAAAACGGGGGACTCGCCCTTCCAGATTGGGAAACGTACCACCTTGCTTGTGTGACATTATGGTTGAAGGAGTGGATAACTTTAGAGAATACGCGCGTGCTTGCTCTAGAGGGCTTTGATTTACAAGCAGGTTGGCACGCAAACCTCTGGTATATCACGAAGGTTCAAAGGTATTTTAAAAACCACTTAATTCGCAAAGCCATTTTTGATGTTTGGCTAAAGCTTAAAAAACTAATATATACGAAGACCCCTAGGTGGTTGTCCCCGGAAGAAGCATCCATTCAGCCCCTTCTCTGGAATCCTGCCAAGAAGATTAGATACCAAGATCTCTTAGACGAAAAGAATAACTTGAAAAATAAGATGGAATTAGAATTGTTGGGAATAAAGATTGACTGGTGGACAATGAACCAGATAGTCGCAAAGTATAATAAGGATAAGCTGACGGGTTTTACAAAAAGTAACTTTGATTTCGATAAATTATTACTGACAAGGGAAACTAAAGTAATTAAGTGGGTATACAACTATCTGATTCAAATAAAATTGGAAGACGAAGCTGTAAAAGAGACAATGATTAGATGGTCAAAGAATTTTCAAAGTAATATTAGTCTAGAACAATGGTTCACTCTTTGTAAGATGAATTAGTCCCCAGATATTTCTTGAATTGGACTTGGCAACCCTAACTGGGCTAGATCCTGAATGTCTGTTCAGTAAGAGATGGTGCTTTCCTTAGAGGAGCATTGCCAGCTACATTGCTCTGCTGCACTTTCAACTCAATACGGAGGGGCCAAAGATCTTTGAACATATGAAGAACATATGAAGCTGCCTTATACTGAATCAGACCTTTGGTCCATCAAAGTCAGTATTGTCTGCTCAGACTGGCAGCGGCTCTCCAGGGTCTCAAGCAGATGTTTTTCACACCTATTTCCCTGGACCCTTTTTTGGAGATGCCAGGGATTGAACCTGGGACCTTCTGCTTCCCAAGCAGATGCTCTACCACTGAGCCACCGTCCCTCTTTGCTACTCTATTAAGTGTCGAAAACCATCTATTAAACATCTTTAAGCACAGAACATCTTTAAAGTAGTTAAAACATTGAAGAAGACTTTAGATGTCTCTCATATTGCCAACTAGTTCCTTTGGAGGTCCAACAGGGCATACAGCCCAAGGGCTTCCTTTGTGTTGCCTCCTGGCACTGGGATTCAGAGGTTGACTGCCTTGGAATGTGTAGGTTCCCTTTACTCACGACTAAAGGCCATGGATAGATGTCTCTTACATGAATCGGTTTCATCCCCTTTAAAGCCATCTCTGCCTGTGGTCATCACTACATCCTCTGGCAGCACATTCCACATTTTAATAATTTGTTGTATAAAGAAGTATTTCCTTCTGTCAACCCCAAATTCACTGCCCATCAGCTTCTATGGATGCCTTTGATAGTAGATGGGGAGAAGGAGAAAAAGCTCTTTGTTGATGTGCTCCACCTCCTGGATAATTTTTATAAACTTCTCCCATGCCCCCCAAGTCCTCTCTTTCCTAAACTGAAGAGTCCTCCCACCCTCTTCCATCTTTCCTCAGAGAGAGCTTTGATAGCTCTCGTTCTCTCCCTTTTTTCCAGTGGAATATTCATACTTCAGTCTGCTTCCAATCTGATTTTATAATCCCTTCTCATTTGGTCATTCTTTGAACTTGAAAGCTGAACAGATATTTGTCAATAATACTCTTAAATACCTTGGATGTACTCCGAAGTCTCTGAATCCCAAGTCTCAACTGGAAAAATTGAAATTGTATGTCAAGCGATGAAAAAGGAAGATGATGAAAGAAAAAGCCAGAGCTTTCTGTTTCCAGACAGAAATGAACATTGACATGTAATGCTTTTTTGGGGATAAAATCAGTTTTATTTGTCCATAATATTACCAGTGTTAAAATAACCCTAAAACTTCCTGATGATTGAGCCTACTCAAGCTATAGCTCATACAGAGCAGACAATGTGATCACAATTATTTTTAGGTAAATATTCATATCATCACTAATTGTGTTTACTGTTATTGTTCAGGATTCTCTCTGTATCTTTGCTATTATGTTTATCCTACTACTTTCTAATTTCCTAAAAATGTTGGATTTATGTTATTTTCTGTCTGTCTATTCATCGATCTAGTTCTCTTACTGTTGAAAAGGTGAGCCCCAGTTTTCTGCCCTCTCGGCAGTCCTAGAGGGGAGCAGAGGCCCTTCTCCGGGGCTGGAGGGGGTGCCAGAGGATGCCTCCCGTGTTGAGGTTCCACTTGGCCAGGTCAACATTCACCTCTCCAAGGAAGCGGTTATGTGCAAAGGGCTCCTGGTGCCAGACAGAGACGTTAAGTCTTTGGCCCTTGAGCAGAGCTTTCCCCACTGGAAATCGGAGTTGTTCCTGGAAGAGGGGGTTCCGTGTTGCCTTCTGGACTTTGGTCCTTCTTATCCTGCCATCCCAAGGAAGGAGGAAACCCATCACATAGGGATTGGGCCTCCCCCTCTTTCCACCACCCACCCTCAACCCCTGGCAGCTGTCAATGAGGACCCAGAGTTCATGTAGGTTTTCCACATACTGCAGTCCAAATTTCAGGCGCCCGGAGCTGTTCAAGTGGACAGGAGCAATGAGAGGAGGAACGCTGCTGCTGGATCTCCTCAAGAAATGAGCTGCGCTTGGGGCGTCCAGCGATGTTTCCACGGACACAGAGGAGCGAACCTGGGCCTCTGCTGGGGGGGGTCCCAAATTATTTGGGATGCCAGGGGCATCAGGTGGTAACAGTTGGCTGCTCTTCAGAAGACTGAAACTGACACCTATGGAGAGACAGAAGAGAAGCTGACGTTTTCTCACCTGCTTGTGGGTCAGACACAGACACTCAGACACAGGAGCTCAGGGGGACACTCTCAGCTCAGCCCAAATGTTGGCTGCCCAGACTCCAGTGGACAAGATGGAGGCTTGATTCAGGGGCTCATCAGTGGTGGGGAGACATGCCCCCCCCCAAAGAACATGCCTGAAAACTAGGACAGAGAAGGTGGAGTTGCAACAGAGAAAATCAAGTCTCCTTGTCTCATATGTTAAGAAAGACCCAGTGGACCACAGGAGGGTTCTGATTTCCAGGTGGGGGATCTGGGGGTAGGGCTTGCAAACTCTGCGGGTGGAGCCTGGGTCAGTAGGGACCTCAGTGAGGGGCAAACCCTCCAGAGCATCCAATTTTTCCCAGGAGGACTGATTTCTGTAGTCTGGAGATGAGGTGTAACTCTGGGGAATCCCCATGTGCTCACCTGGGGGCTGGCATCTCTAGTTCCAAGTGGTCTGAGGGGCTGCTCCGTCCCACCCAGACCCCTCCAATGAACCAAAAGGAAGCCAAGCTACTCACAGGCAGTCTTGTGGCAGTTCCCCTCCTGGACCTTGCTGCGATAAGCCTGCCACACAGAAGAGAGAAAAGAGAAGGGCTGTTCAACATGGATGGTGGTGGGGTCTTCTGGATACAGGGCTTGGAGTCTGCAACTAGAGTCCCTGAGGGTCTAGGCTAGAGGGGCTTTCTGTGCTGACAGCCAGCCTTTCAGAGTCACAGAAACCTGGAAGGGGGAATTCTCTGGTTCCCCTCCTGAACCAAGTCAGATATTGGGGATAACTGAAAAGGAATCTCACATCTCTTGCAGAAAACTGAGAAATAGGTTTTGGAAGACAAATCTCTTTTGGATACAATTGTTTCCCCAGTTAATATAAGTAGTCAAATGCTACAGGGGAAGCCCTTTTTACCACATTCTGTCCTGTTGGTGATCTTCCCACCCAATGGGATTCTCGCATTCGCTCAGCAAACCCACTGACGGAAGAGCCTCAGATGTGAAAAATGGCCTAATTGTGCCTGGGATGCCTGCATTTAGGGGTGGGGTGTCCTCTTGGCAGAATGGGATGTTCCCCTGCCCTTGCCAAAGCCTTTCAGTGCCACAATGACCTGTCTAGTCACCTACCTGGCTGATGGCTTTGCCCAGGTATTGCAGAAATACAGTCAAATGAATCATATTGGAAATGGATCTATCCTCCTAATTCACCTGTCCACCTAATTCCAAACCCACCAGCAATCAGTCAACAGCATACAAATACTATCCTTTCTATGCTACCTAAGTTAAGCTATCTCCCTCTTGTAGGAGAAACTGCTGATAAACATTACAGACAAAAGAAGCCCTAGTGGTACACCTAGTATACTAGCCTAGTCCTAAATCTAACTAACAAGTGAAAATTTCTGCACAATCTGCCCCGGAAGAAATTTTTCCAGGCAATTGATCTCCAGCATCCACCAGTCTCCACAGTCACCTGCAGACTGGCTTAGAGAGGAGACTTTACCAACAGCCCCTCTCATGACATCACCAACTGTCGCCATTGTTGAGCGAGTGGTGCGGCGGTGACCTCATAGAGAGGGGTGGAATGTCAAAAGGGGGGTTGACAGAGATGACCTTGGATGCAGGGGCGGGGGCTGGAATCCTGGCGAAAGAAAAGTTGTGAGCACTTGCTCAAGAGCTTGTTCCTATGGAAGAGATCTGGAGGTCTTTTCTGGAACCAGGGGTCTGGGAAACAGGAAGGCAGCTCTCCTGAGGCACTGGAGCAGTTCTCTCCATTTTCCTGACACCCTGATTGGCAAACCCATGTTTTCAAATCTGATTCTCTTTTTTTTGTTTGGTTGGAAGAAAAAAACCAAAGCTTTCTGTTTCCAGAACAGAAATAAAATGAATACCGACACACGATGCTATTTTGGGGGGTGGTGGGGGTAAAATTAGTTTTATTTATACATAACATTACCAGCATTGCAAGGAAGGAAGGAAGGACAGAAAGAGCTTTTGAATGATTGAGTTTATTTGGATGCAAGCTATAGCTCATGCAGAGCAGACAATCATTTTTGAGGTTAAATAGGAAGAAACTGGAAATATTTTTTGAGAAATGAAATGTGGGTGTGGTGGAGGGGTCAAGAGTGTCAGGTGAGGACCTGGGAGAACTCCTGCCACAGAAACCTGCCGGATGCCCTTGGGCCAGTCACACAGGTTAAGCCTCAAGTACCCCACAGGGGGCTTGTGAAGGTAAAAGAGAGAAGAGGAGATGGATGGGAGCTGATTTGGGTCCCCACTGGGGAGAAGGGCAGAGTCTAAATTAATTCAATGAACAAAACAGTCACGTGTTTTAATCCTGTTTTCATCTTCTTCCTTTGGAGTTTGATCATCTATTAAGATACATTTTCAATTTTTCTCCTCCCCATCTACTAGAACTCAAAGGCATCCATAGAAGCCGATGGGCAGTGAATTTGGAGTTGACAGAAGGAAATACTTCTTTATACAACAAATTATTAAAATGTGGAATTTGCTGCCAGAGGATGTAGTGATGACCACAGGCAGAGATAGCTTTAAAAGGGGATTAGACAGATTCACAGAAAAGACGTCTTATCAATGGCCTTTAGCCACGGTGAGTAAAGGGACCCTCCACATTCAGAGGCAGTCAACCTCTGAATCACAGTACCAGAAAGCAACACTGGGGAAGGCCTTGGCCTCTATGCCCAAATTCAGTCCCTGGTATCTTGAGTTAAAAAGATTAGATGATAAGTGATGTGAAAAACCATTGCCAGCCATCTTCCCCATCACTTTCCACATGATCTGTTTGACTGGAGATATCAGGGACTGAACATGGCACTTACCTAACCTCGGCTTGCCAGCCATGTACTTTATCCCTGACCCCTGGCTCCCCACGTCTGTCCTGTTTTCCCCTTCCTGGGATTCTTTAATACAGGGGTCACTAAAGTCATGTCAGTGCCTGCCAACCCCTCTCCTCATGCCCACCAAGTGTATTTACAAAGTGGGAGGCCAGGTGCCATCAGGAGGTCCACCAGTAGGACCAAGACTCCAGAAGCCCTCCCACTGTTGCCTCCTCCTAGGCACCAAGAATGCAGAGCATCATTGTCCCAGACAGAGTGTTCCTTCTATACTTGGTGGCTAACAGCCACTGATGGACCTCTGCTCCAGATGTTTATACAACCTCCCCCCCTCCCAAGCTGTCTACTCTTTTTGTGAAGAAGGACTTCCTTTTATCTGTTCTAAATCTTCTGCTCATTAATTTCATTGAGTTCCCAGGAATGGTATGGTGAAAAAGGGAGAAAGGAATTCATTCTCCACCTCCTTTATCCCAGGCATAATTTTGTAAACCTCAGCCGTCATTTCTCTAAGATAAAAAACCCTAATGTCTTTAACCTTTCTTCATAAAGAAGGTGTTCTGTCCCATGAATCATTTCAGTTGCCCTTTTCTGCCCATTTTCTAATGCCATTGTATCTTTTTTGAGGTGCAATGACCAAAACTGCACAATACACCAAATGAAGCCACATTATAGCTTTTATACACAGAGTGGTAAAGCTGCAGTACTGCAGTCTGAGCTCTCTGCTCACGACCTGAGTTAGATCCCGGCCGAAGCTGGGTTCAGGTAGCCGGCTGCAGGTTGACTCAGCCTTCCATCCTTCTGAGGTCAGTAAAATGAAGACCCAGCTTGCTGGGGGGAAAGTGTAGATGACTGGGGAAGGCAATGGCAAACCACCCCGTAAAAAAAGTCTGCCGTGAAAACGTTGTGAAAGCAATGTCACCCCAGAGTCGGAAATGACTGGTGTTTGCACCTTTTTATTATATCAGCTGTTTTGTTTTCCTTTCCATGCCCTTCCTCATAATCCCCTGCATATTCATTTAAAGAGGTATCCCGTTCAACAGAGTTTCTGACTGAAATGTTGAAAGAGTTATGATTGCAGTTATGCATGATGACCTCACTCCCTGATATTTATTGGTTGGCTCTGCCTTCTAAGGTGCTGCAGGCTAAAGTAGGCCAGAGACCCCTGCTGTAATGAGAGAGAACATAAGAGAAGCCATGTTGGATCAGGCCAACGGCCCATCAAGTCCAACACTCTGTGTCACACAGTGGCAAAAAATTTTATATACACACATACACTGTGGCTAATAGCCACTGATGGACCTGTGCTCCATATTTTTATCTAAACCCTTCTTGAAGGTGGCTATACTTGTGGCCGCCACCACCTCCTGTGGCAGTGAATTCCACATGTTAATCACCCTTTGGGTGAAGAAGTACTTCCTTTTATCCATTTTAACCTGTCTGCTCAGCAATTTCATCGAATGCCCACGAGTTCTTGTATTGTGAGAAAGGGAGAAAAGTACTTCTTTCTCTACTTTCTCCATCCCATGCATTATCTTGTAAACCTCTATCATGTCACCCCGCAGCCGACGTTTCTCCAAGCTAAAGAGTCCCAAGCGTTTCAACCTTTCTTCATAGGGAAAGTGCTCCAGCCCTTTAATCATTCTAGTTGCCCTTCTCTGGACTTTCTCCAATGCTATAATATCCTTTTTGAGGTGCAGCGACCAGAACTGCACACAGTACTCCAAATGAGACCGCACCATCGATTTATACAGGGGCATTATGATACTGGCTGATTTGTTTTCAATTCCCTTCCTAATAATTCCCAGCATGGCGTTGGCCTTTTTTATTGCAAATGCACACTGTCTTGACATTTTCAGTGAGTTATCTACCACGACCCCAAGATCTCTCTCTTGGTCAGTCTCTGCCAGTTCACACCCCATCAACTTGTATTTGTAGCTGGGATTCTTGGCCCCAATGTGCATTACTTTGCACTTGGCCACATTGAACCTCATCTGCCACGTTGACACCCACTCACCCAGCCTCAACAGATCCCTTTGGAGTTCCTCACAATCCTCTCTGGTTCTCACCACCCTGAACAATTTAGTGTCATCCGCAAACTTGGCCACTTCACTGCTCACTCCCAACTCTAAATCATTTATGAACAAGTTAAAGAGCATGGGACCCAGTACCGAGCCCTGCGGCACCCCACTGCATACCGTCCTCCACTGCGAAGACTGCCCATTTATACTCACTCTCTGCTTCCTATTACTCAGCCAGTTTTTGATCCACAAGAGGACCTGTCCTTTAACTCCATGACTCTCAAGCTTTCTAAGGAGCCTTTGATGAGGAACTTTATCAAAAGCTTTCTGGAAGTCAAGGTAAACAACATCTATCGGGTCTCCTTTGTCCACATGTTTGTTCACCCCCTCAAAGAAATGTAACAGGTTAGTGAGGCAAGATCTTCCCTTGCAGAACCCATGCTGAGTCTTCCTCAATAACCCGTGTTCATCAATGTACCTACTCATTCTGTCCTTGATAATGGTTTCTACCAACTTTCCCGGTATTGAAGTCAGACTGACTGGCCTGTAATTTCCCGGGTCTCCTCTGGAACCTTTTTTAAAGATGGGGGTGACATTTGCTACCTTCCAGTCCTCAGGAACGGAGGCAGATTTCAATGAAAGATTACAGATTTTTGTTAGAAGATCCACAAGTTCAACTTTGAGTTCTTTCAGAACTCTCGGATGTCGGACCCTGTGACTTATCAGTTTTTAATTTGTCTATCAGTTGTAGGACCTCCTCTTTTGTCACCTCAATCTGACTCAGGTCTTTCAATACCCCTTCCAAAATTAGTGGTTCTGGGGCGGGCAAAAAGTTCTCATCTTCCACAGTGAAGACGGAGGCAAAAAATTCATTTAGCTTCTCAGCCATTTCCCTATCCTCCTTCAGTAATCCTTTTACCCCATGGTCATCCAAGGGCCCCACTGCCTCCGTGGCTGGTTTCCTACTTCTAATATATTTGAAGAAAGTTTTATTGTTGGTCTTTATGTTTTTTGCAATATGCTCCTCGTAGTCCCTTTTTGCCTGCCTGATCACAGTCTTGCATTTGATTTGCCACAGCCTGTGTTCCCTTTTACTAATCTCACTTGGACTGGTTTTCCACTGCTTAAAGGAGTCCTTCTTACCAGAGGCTAGAGCTGTGCATGCAAAGCAGGGGTTTTCCCAGTGAATACAACTTTTTATTTATGGGATTTATATCCTGCCCATCCTGCCAAGGCAGGCTCATTCTACTTTCAGCAGTTTTGCTTTCCTCAAATTGGGCTGCTACTTTTCCAAATGCCAGTTAGAAATCAGCTTAAGGGTCTCCTGTAGTTGTCCTCCTACTTCAGTGCAGACCCTGTAGTTGAGCATCTAAGAACGTTAGAAGAAGCCTTGCTGGATGAGACTTTTAATGCCAGCCATCTACTCCAACATCTTGTCTCACACAGTCAGGGCTTTTGGGGAGCAGGAACACACAGGAATGCAGTTCCGGCTGGCTTGGTGTCAGGAGTGTGGCCTAATATGCAGATGCGTTCCTGCTGGGCTTTTTCTAAGAAGCCCTGTGTGAAGCAACGATGATATCAGGGGGTGTGGCCTAATATGAAAATAGGCCTAATATGTGGCCTAATATGAAAATGAGTTCCTGCTGGGTTTTTTCTACAAATAAAGCCCTGCACACAGTGATCAACTGGTTACCTGGGAAAGGCCAAGGCCTTCCCCAATTGGCTGCTGCTGCTTCCCAGCAACGGTACGCACAGATTTGCTGCCTCTGGCTTTGGAGGCTCCATTAAGTCACCATGGCTTGTAGCCACTGATGGATCTTTCCTCCATTAATCTGACCATGGATCCCCTTTTAAAGCTATCCGTGTTTTGGGCTGCCAGCATCCAGGCAGGGCATAACCCCCCCACCCCCACCCCCCGAATTACTGCTGTTTTCCAGACCGCAGTGATCAGTTCCCCTGGAGAAATGGCTGCTTTGGAAGGTGGTCTCTGTGGCCTTGCTTCATGCTGAGGGCTCTCCCCCTCCCCAAACCTCATCCTCCCCAGGCTCCACCCCGCCCAGTCTCCAGGTATTCCCCAGCCAGGAGTTGGCCCTGCTATCGATGGGAAAGGGCGGGATATAAATTGACCAAATAAATAAAATAAAATGTGTGTGTCTGTCAGGGCTTTTTTGTAGCAGGAACTCCTTTGCATATTATTTATTTATTTACATTAGACTTTTATCCCGCCCTCTCCGCAGGCGGACTCAGGGCAGCTTACAACAGTCGTTTACACGATTTAAAACAATAAATCAATAAAATCTATAAAACATTAATACAATTAAAATTCCACGGTGCTGTACCATTACTATGTGGCGGTTCTGCTTTTCAGACGGTTGGTCACCAGGAACTCTAGCTGGTGTCAGGGGGCAGCTCTCTCTCAGTTTAAGCATCAAAGGCCTGTTGAAACAATTCAGTCTTACAGGCCCTGGGGAATGTAGGAAGGTCCCGCAGGGCCCTTATGGCCTCCGGGAGAGCATTCCATAACTCTGGTGCTGCCACCGAGAAGGCCCTGGCTCGTGTCAGATGCAACCTGGCCTCCTTTGGCCCAGGGGTGGACAGCAGATTTTTTGTCCCTGAAAACAGTGCTCTCGGGGGGGATATATGGAGAAAGGTGGTCCCGCAGATAGACAGGCCCCTGACCATAACGGGCTTTAAAGGTCAATACCAACACCTTGAAACGGATTTGGAACACAATAGGTAGCCAGTGCAGCACTTTCAGCACTGGCTGAATGAGCTCCCATCGAGGGAGCCTCATTAACAGCCGTGCCACAGCGTTCTGTACTAACTGTAGTTTCCGAGTCAACGTCAAGGGTAGCCTCATGTAGAGAGCATTACAGTGATCTATTCTTGAGGTGACCGTAGCATAGATCACCATTGCTAAGTCATTGTGCTCCAGAAAAGGAGCCAGCTGCCGCACCCGCCGAAGATGAAAAAAGGCGGATCTAATAGTGGCTGCTACCTGGGCCTCCATTGTAAGGGAGGACTCAAGGAACATGCACAAGCTCTTGACGTTAGGGGCTGGTATCAATGGCACCCTGTCTAAAACCGGCAGCTGGACCCCTCCCCTTGGACCACCCCGGCTTAGATAGAGAACCTCCGTTTTTGTCGGATTCAATTTCAGCCAACTCAGCCTGAGCCAGCTAGCTACAGCTTGAGGAGCCAGGTCCAGATTTTCCGGGGTACAGTTGGACTGGCCACCCATCAATAGATAGAGCTGGGTGTCGTCTGCGTATTGGTGACAACCCAGTCCATACCTACTGACAATCTGGGCAAGGGGGCGCATATAGATGTTAAATAACATCGGGGACAGAACTGCACCCTGAGGCACACCACATATGAGTGAGTGCCTCTGGGATGACTCCTCCCCTATCACCACCCTTTGTCCCTGATCTTGGAGAAAGGAGGTCAACCACTGTAAGGCGGACCCCTGAATCCCCATGTCGGCAAGGCAGCCAGTTAGTAGCTGATGATCAACTGTATCAAAAGTGGCTGACAGGTCCAATAATAGCAGCACTGCTGAGCTGTCCCGATCCAGTTGTCGCAGGAGGTCATCCATGAGAGCGACCAGAACCGTCTCTGTCCCGTGACCTGGTCGAAAGCCGGACTGGAATGGATCCAGTGCGGAAGTGTCCCCCAGGAATCCCTGTAGCTGAATTGCCACCGCCAGCTCTATAACCTTACCCAAAAAGGGAAGGTTTGATACCTGCCGATACTTTGCCAATACGGCCGGATCTGCAGAAGGTTTTTTCAAGAGGGGATGGACCACAGCCTCTTTAAGGGGCGTGGGAAAGATCCCTTCTATCAGGGATCTATTGATGATACCTTGCAGTGCTTCACGTAGCATCGCCTGGCTAGCTTTTATAAGCCAGGACGGGCACGGATCCAACCTACAAGTTGTAGGGCGTACAGCTAAAAGGATCCTGTCGACTTCCTCCAGGCTGAGTGGACTGAAGGAATCCAGAACTGGACCAGAAGACGTGCTCGGTGCCCCCAAGTTCTTTCACTGTATCAAGTATGGTGGGAAGGTCATGTTGGAGTGACGAGACTTTATCTGTGAAAAAGCTCGCAAAAGCCTCACAGCCTATTTCCAATTCTCTAATATTTTGTTTACCATGAGGTAAAATTGTTAGTGACCAAATTATACTAAACAATTGTGCTGGGCGCGAGGTTGCAGATGCAATCCGGGACGCAAAGTAATTCTTTGTGGCCTGGATTGCCATCTCATAGGTCCGCACAAATGACCTATAGGATATTCTTGTAGCTTCATCGCGAGTATGTCGCCATTGTCTCTCTAGTCATCTTAATTGCCATTTCATTGATCGCGGTTCCAGGGTATCCCATGGAGCAGTTTGTGAACGAGGATGAAGAGGACGTCGGGGAGCGATGTCATCGATGGCCGTGGAGAGCTGGCTATTCCAGTTCTCCACCAGTTCATCCAACGAGTCGCCAGAGGGCCAGGGATCCCGCATAGCCGTTTGAAGCCACAAAGGGTCCATCTGGCTACGTGGGCAAGCTAAAACTTGCTCACCACCTAGACGGGGTAGAGGTGGCGTATTCACGTGGCGTATTCTCCAGTGACTGCTCCCTTCTCATTTGGTGGCCAAAATATTTGAACTTCAGCTTCAGCATCTGATCTTCCAGGGAACAGTCTGGGTTGATTTCCCTTAGGACTGACTGATTTGATCTTCTTGCAGTCCGAGGACTCTCAAGAGTCTTCTCCAGCACCACAGCTCAAAAGCATCTATTCTTCTGCGCTCAGCCTTCCTTATGGTCCAGCTCTCATAGCATACATTACTACTGGGAATACCATCGCTTACAGTAGGCCCTGTGATAAATGGGCTCCCCCTGAACCTCCAAAAGAAAAACGAAGTCAGTCAAGTAGATCCATTCTAAAGTTTTTACTGATATCAGCAGGAGCTCAAAATACAGGCAAACCCGGCTCATTAACAAAATTCCATGCAATTTATCCTGATCCCGACCGATAGGTCCCTCCCCTGCTGTCTCATTGGATGAGAGAGCAGGGTTTACAACTTTCCGGTATACCTTACACACACAATTTACATATCAACTCCTTAATATGAACCCCCACCTTCAACATGTATTCCATGTCCATGCAAATGAAGCAATTACCTATGCTGGGCATGAAACTGAATATGCATAAAGCTGTTAAGCATGCTCAGTGGTCCCCACTTTTGTTTCTCGCTGCCAAGATGGCCTTGAGCTGTATCAAACTTTGTCTAACACGGAGACTTCACTATAATATGTAGCATCCCTAAGTTTCACTCCTGCTTCTCTGTTAGCTAATGTTAACCCTTACACATTGGGTTTCACTTCAGCTCAAACATCAAAATCATTTCCCTCAGCCCTGTAATAAGAGCCCTGTAAGCTCCTGGAGGATTGACTACATAAGAGGGGTGTGGCCTATTATGCAAGGTTGTTCTCGCTCCAAAAAAAAAGCCCCGTGTCCCGTCACTAGATCCACTGGCCAGGAATTCCAGAGTTTAACCACTCATTGAAGAAGTCTCTCCTTTTCTCCGTTCTGAATCGATGGCCCCCTCAACTTCATGGGATGAACCCTGAGTTCTAGTTAACACCATTCTCCAGTCTTTAGTATTTGCTGTTGTACCTGTGGATCTGAATATCCCAATTAAAAAAATAGAGCATGGGCCGATTTTGCACTCACCTTACTCCGCTCTCACATCCGCCTTCTCAGCGCAGCGTCCTCCCGATTTCCCATTATTTGCGTCTGCAAACTGCAGCAAACACCATGGTTTTCGTGCAGCAAACAGAACTGATTTTTAGCGGTTTCCATTTGCTGCGCAAAAACCGCGATGTTTGCTGCAGTCCCGGCACAAATAGTGGGAAATCGGGACGAAGCCATGCTGAGAAGATAGACATGAGAGCAGCATAAGGGTGAGTGAGAAATCGGTTCATGTCCCCCCCCCCCCCCCGCAGCAGAATTTGAAATGAGCTCTATTACTTCTTTGTTAGTGTCTTCCTTAAAAAACACAGAAAGAATTTGGGGGGGGGGGAGATCGTGCAGGGCCAAAATGGGTCCTGTTAATAATTGATATCCCCATTTCCGTTATGTCTGATCAGAGGAGGTGATTGCATGACAAACGAGCAAATTACTGTAAAATACTATATGCCTATTAATAATATAGCTGCTCCAGATATACTGGAAGCGTAATGGCGAGATGAGATTTGCTACAAGATAAATTTGTGGCATGGAATTCATTTCAGAATGAAACAGAGGCCCAGCATATGATGAGAAATTAAGAATGTGGAGTGGAGGCGGGGGGGGGGGGGGAGAATGGTCTTTTGTTTTAATATAAGCCACAAGGTTTCAAAGCAATCCAAGTAGTAGGAAAAACATGTTCCCCTTTTCTCTTAGTCATGTGGCTCCACCCACTTAACACCCACCTGGCGCTGCACTCTTTCTTTAAAGTAAGAAATATAGATCTGCGAGTTTTTCCAATTTTGTATGAGTCTATGCTTCAAAGGCCTTTCTGAGTTTTCTTACATTTGTTATGACACATAATTTACTTTCTAAAATAGATCATAATTTTTATTTCTGCTAGTTCGGTGGTGGAAAATAGTTCTGTCTCTAATTTTGTCTAGCCTTGGGTAGCCCAATCTTTCTTGGTAGCCAAGTAGGGTCAGGCCTGGTCAGTCTTTGGATGGGAGACCACCAAGGAAGCCCAGGGGTTGCTATGCAGAGGGCAGGCACTGTAAAACCACCTCTGAACGTCTCTTGTCTTGAAAACCCAACAGGATTGCCATAAATCCACAGCAACTTGAGGACAAAGAAAAGCTTTTCATCCCAGCTTTGATGAAAGCTTGGGGGACTGCAGGCTTCACCCAAAGGATCCTCTTTGACAAATTTCAGACAAAAGAAAGGTCTCAGTTACAGGCGATTTGAGACAAAATACAGTTCAGGCTATGCTGGCTTTATTTTCTGTTCAGTTTGGGTGATGTTTTCAACGACTGGATCAATGCATCGAGAAGTCTTTGGTGTCCAAACAAGAAAAAACTCTTTGCTTCTGAAAAGCAACGTGATCTAGATCAGTGGTCCCCGACCTTTTGGAGCCTGTGGGCACTTTTGGAATTCTGACATAGTATGGTGGGCACAAAGACAAAATGGCTGCCACAGAGCCCACAAAATAGCTGCCTCAAATGGCTGCCATAGAGTCCACCCTCCACAGGTGGCGGAGCCAGCTACAAAATGGCTGCCACAGCTTCACACAATGAAGATCCTTGTGCTGTGGTGACAGTTGCTGGCCAAGCAATGTTTTTTTTAAACCAGCACAATCAGTAAAATTGCAAAGGCCTCCTGCCCTTTCCTTTTTAAATGCAATTTTTATTTATTTTCCAAATTTTCAAAAACAATTAAAAAAACTTTACAAAACATTCATATAATCTTAAACTAAGATTCATAATGAGCACCGGAAACAGTGTCAGTGGGTGCCATAGCATCCAAGGGCACCCAACTGGCGACCACTCTTCTAGATCAAATCCACAGAGGAAGGGCATGCATATGGCTCCAAATCAGGCCCTGGCATCTCCAGAGGGAGGTTTTCGGAGAAACCCACAACTCAGTAACACAGCGTATGTTTGATCCAAGTGGGCAGCTGTGTTGGTCTGAAGCAGTAGAACAAAGTAGGAGTCAAATTGCACCTTTAAGACCAACAAAGTTTTATTCAGAACGTAAGCTTTCGTACAGCATATGTTTGTACACAGAATGGAAGATTCTATTCACTTACCGTGAAGTCTTCCTTCTCTGTGGTCCCGGAGTGGTCCAGTCCTCATTCGTGGGATCTCAGCTCCTCCTCTTCCATTGCAGGGCTTAACAAACTTGACCTGAAGGGGAGGTGCTGGATCCTCAGCAGTCAGTTCTTCTGCCAGCTATCCTACCTCCCTAATAACAACTCCAAGAACAATAGGAGAGAACATCTCTGGGGAAAACAAAACCGTCCCCTCCCTCCAGAGCTTATCCTGAACCCTTCCACAAGGGGCTCTAGCGAGGGACCCAGTAACCAACACAGTGTCCACCTCCAACTCCGAAGTCTCTGGACAAAGCCCATACCCCCTCACACAACTGGGTGGGTAGGACTGGACCACTCCGGGACCACAGAGAAGGAAGACTTCACGGTAAGTGAATAGAATCTTCCGTTCTCCAGTGGTCCCAGGAGTGGGCCAGTCCTCATTCGTGGGACATAAAAAAGCCGAATCCCTGGGCGGGCACATCAGCTTTGTCCCGAGACCACGTGTTGGAGCACCTTCCTACCGAATGCAGCCTCGGCCGAGGCTGCCTTATCGATCCTATAGTGCTTAGTAAAGGAGTGAACTGACTTCCAGGTCGCTGCCTTACACACTACCTCCAAAGAAGGAAAAGCCCTATAGGCTGCTGATGTGGCTGTTCCTCTGAGGGAATGAGCTGTCACCCCTGTCAGGAGCTCCAAACCTCTTGCCTTGTAAGCCTCACAGATGCACCCCCTAATCCACCTACTAATGGTGGAGGCTGACACTTTGCGACCATTGTTTGAAACCCTAAAGGAAACAAACAAAGAGTCGGACTGACGAAACCCCTTGGTCCTGTCCAGATAGAAACTAAGGGCTCTACGGACATCTAGACAATGCCACAGCTTCTCTGTCTCATGGACTGGATTGGGGCAAAAGGAAGGCAGCACGATGTCCTCCGCCCTATGAAAGCGTGAGTTCACCTTCGGGATGAATGCAGGGTCAGTGTGAAGCACGACTTTGTCCTGATGGAAAACACAGAGATCCTTATGAATCGAGAGAGCCTGAAGCTCCGACACTCTGTGTGCTGAGGTGATGCCCACTAAGAATGCCACCTTAAAGGTCAGCAACTTGAGACTACACGATGCCATGGGTTCAAAAGGCTTGCCGCAAAGCGCTTTTAGTACCGTGTTCAGATTCCAGGAAGGAAACCTATGCACCTGCGGTGGATTAACCAGGGACACCCCCTTCAGGAACCTCCTGATATGCGGGTGTGTGGAGATAGACCTGCCCTTCCTAGACCCTCTGACCGCTGCTATGGCGGCCACTTGCCTCCGCAGTGTACTAGTGCTAAGGCCTTTTTCTAGCCCCTCCTGCAGAAAGGATAGTACAACGGAAACTGAGGCATGCAAAGGGTCCTCCCGCTTATTCGCACACCAGATACGAAAAACCTGCCAGGTAACATTATAGCTCCTGTTAGTGGAGCTCTTCCTTGAGGACAACATGGTGTCTACCACCTTATCCGAATAATCCAGACTAATCAACTGTTGCCGCTCAATCTCCAGGCAGTGAGCTGCAGCATTTCCGGTCGTGGATGATGCAGTTTGCCTTGAACTAGAAGATTCCCTCTCAACGGAATTCGCCACGGCTCCAGTACTGACAGACTTTGAAGGTCCTGGAACCAGGCTCTCCTGGGCCAAAAGGGGGCCACTGCAATCACCTCCGCTTTCTGCTCCCGAACCCTCTGCAGAAATCTCTGGATGATCTGGAACAGGGGAAAGGCGTATAACAGCTTTCTCGGCCAGTCTGAGTTCAGAGCGTCGACAGCCGCCGCCCCTCTGCTTCTTGTTCTTGAAAAATACTGCGGCACCTGGTGATTGTCGTCCGAGGCGAAGAGATCCACTTCCGGGGTCCCGAATCTTTGGCAGATCTCTTGAAACGACTTGCGATGAAGAGCCCATTCCGACTGGTCCAAGGATTGCCGACTCAGCCAGTCTGCTATCATATTGTCCCTTCCTGCCACATGGATGGCTCTGATGGATCGAAGATGGACTTCCGCCCATCTGAACAGGACCTGAGCTTCGTCCTGAAGTTTCCGGTATCTGGTGCCTCCCTGACGATTCACATAGGCCTTTGCCGTCATATTGTCTGTTTGGACCAGGACTTGAGCTCCTGTTAACTTTTGTCTCCACTGAAGCAAGGCTAGACGTATGGCTCTCAACTCCAGAAGATTTATGCTTTCCTTGGCCTCTTGGACGGTCCACTGACCCTGTGTCACCGCTCCAGTCGTGTGCGCTCCCCAGCCAAAAAGGCTGGCATCTGTGGTCAACACCACCCTCTTGGGTTCCCGCAATTCCTGACCCCAGGAAAAGCGGTCGGGCATCTGCCACCATCCAAGATCCTTCAACAGGCCAGGTGGTAATGTCAGTGAAATCGGACTTTTGGAACCTATTTGCTTCTGGAAGGGCAACAGGAATTTCTGGAGTGGCCTCGTGTGGAACCGTGCCCACTGAACTATGTCCTGACACGACACCAACATCCCCAACAACTTTGCCAGTAACATCAGCTTGATCCGCTTCCGTTGCTGGACTTCCAAAATCAGCTGCGAGATCTTTGACTGTCTTTCTGGCGTCAGAAAACCCCTGTCCTGACTGGAGTTGATCTGAACCCCCAAGTGTGTCAGAGACTGGGACGGCTGAAGCCAGCTCTTCTGAACGTTTATTACGAATCTGTGCAATCTGAGGGTCCTTATGGTCAACTCTAGGTCTAGTTTCATCTGCTCCTCCAACGGGGCCTTGACCAGAATGTCATCCAGATACGGAAACAGGGAAATCCCCTGTAGCCGGAGGACCGCCACGAGGGTGACTAATACTTTTGTGAACACTCTGGGCGAGGACTTTAAGCCAAAAGGTAGAGCTCTGTACTGGTAATGATGCCCGTCGTAGGAGAAGCGAAGAAACCTGCGGTGCCCCTTGGCTATAGGAATATGAAGGTAGGCTTCCGACAGATCTATGGAGGCCATGAAGTCTCCCCTTTGAACAGCTAGCAGTATGGACCTCAGAGTCTCCATTCGAAACTTCTTTGTAACGACCGACTTGTTTACCCACTTCAGGTCCAGAATCGCCCGAACATCTCCGTTCTTTTTGGGCACTACAAAGAAGACGGAATATACACCTTGAAACTTCTCCAGCCCCGGTACCGATTTGATGGCTCCTATCTGAACCAGATGATCGATGGCCCTTAGTAGTGTACGATGTTTCTCGAGAGATTGATCTCTCTGTACCTCCAGGAACCAATGACGAGGAGGAGAAGAAAATTCTAGGGAGTAACCGTTGGTAACTGTGTCCAAAACCCATCTGTCCGAAACCGTTTGATGTCACACGTGGGAGAATCTTTGAAGCCGTGACCCTATCCGCTCGTGGTCCATTGGGACCGCCCAGTCATGCTGAGGTGGACTTCTTCTGTCCCTTAATTGGTTGACTTTGTTTTCCTCCAAAGGAAGGTCTGCCATCTCTGGCCTTTGGTTGCCACTTTGCCCTGTATTGTTTGAAGGAGGTTTGTCTTGAATCTCTCCTATTTCCACGAAAGGACTGGGACCTCTGCCTTGTCCTGTTCTCACGTCTCTTGGAGG
This sequence comes from Heteronotia binoei, assembly GCF_032191835.1. Taxonomy (NCBI): domain Eukaryota; kingdom Metazoa; phylum Chordata; class Lepidosauria; order Squamata; family Gekkonidae; genus Heteronotia; species Heteronotia binoei. Next base: position 204,172,188 of record NC_083224.1, on the reverse strand, counting down.
GCAGGACTTTTTTCTTATTTCTGTCCTCTATGAGATATCTGTCTAAACCTTCCCCGAAGAGCGAGGCCCCTTTAAAGGGAACTGCAGCCACTTTTGCTCTGGCTGAGGGATCAGCATCCCAATTACGGAGCCAGGTATTCCGCCTAGCTGTAACACTAGAGGCCATAGCCCTAGCAGAGAGTTGAACTGCTTCGAGGGTCGAATCTGATGCAAAGGCAGTGGCTAGCGTAATTTTCTTAAGTGAGTCCTTAACATCCCTCTCTCTTAGCTAGGTCGGAAAGCCACATGTAGGAAGCCCTACAGAAGAGAGACGTGGTAGCTGACACTTTTAGAGCACTAGCGGAGGCTTCAAAATCGCGACGTAAGGCCTGCTCTATGCGCTTGTCTGTTGGATCCCTTGGCATCCCATCCGCATCCATCGGTAGAATGGAATTAGAAGCCAAGCTGTTGACCGGGTCATCAACTACTGGCAACTTAAGCCTCTTGGTCGCTGCTTCTGGGATGAAGGAGAAAAACTTAGAGAAGTTTGACGACACCATCTTAGGCTTGGCTGGATGTTCCCACTCAGATCTAATTATTGAGAAAAACCCAGAGGGCAACGGGACCTGTAGTGGTTTTGAACCTGACTTGGGTATAATATCCTCCATTGCAACAGCAAACTCAGCATCCTCCTCATCCTTGGATTTTGGAGTATACTGTATCTGCAATGTCCTAATCACTTTTGGCAGTAGGCGTGGATACACGTCTGCTGGAAACAGTTTGGAATGAGTAGAGGCCGGCCCCTCCTCTTCCTCAGAGAGTTCTCCTGAGTCAGGTGACGAAGAGCCCTCAGACAAGTCAGAATCCTCTTCTTCTTGATCAGAAGGAGCTGAATGCAATTCTAACCTACTGGGCTTGGGAGGCCTGGAGGAAACCCCTTCCTTTTCCTTATCTACCTCTCTATGTTTCTGTTTGACTGCCCTCTTAAGTGACGGGGTTGGGGTGGCCACAGAGGCAGCTTGAACCTCTTTTTTGACCAGCTCTTGGATCCAAGAAAGAAGATTAGACTTAGCTTCATCTGCTGAAAGATTAGCCTGATGCACTTCTGTCCCCTCTTCCTGTGCTGGTGAATCAGCCAGCTCCAACTCACATGTGCCCTCCTCCAGCATTGCTCCCATAGGAAATCTAGTGGGGGCGGCCATCTTAGAGTGAATGGCCCTATAAGACACAAGTAGTATAAGTAAAATGGCTTCCATTCCCGCCAAAAACTCCCCCCCCCCCCCTCACCAGCTCCTGACTGGTTTTTTAACTCCCTTTCCCTTTTCAGGGGCCCCTTCCAGCCGAAGTTACCCCTCCTGGATGCAGGGGCAAACAGGGAAGCCGGAGGGAAGAAGGGAATGAGGGGAGGGGATGAGGGGGGGTGGGGAAGCGCTGAACAGCTTCCTTTACAGCCCCGTGGGCTTAAGCTGTCGGCACTGACAAGAGGGGCTCTGGGAGTCTGCAGACCTCCTCTCCCCCTGGAAATCCCCTAAGGGTTCCCCCCCTGCCCATAGAGCTTACCGCCGCTTCTGGGAACCACCGCGCCGTTGCACTGTCCACGGCGCTTCGGGAGGGCAATGTGAAGCACACGAGTCCTCTCCCTTTTTCCCTGGCCTCAGCTGGTCTTCCCTTCGACTTGCTGCCCTGCAGGCCCCCGGGGTTGCCGGTGTGCCTTTGCTGGGAGCGGCTGGGAGAGACCTATCCACAGCCCCGTGCGTCCGTCGGGCTGGGAAGAGGCCAAGAAGAACAATTAGGCGCGAACGCGTGCCTCGAAAGAGAGGCTACTGCGGTGCGTCGTGCAAGCGCAGGAGGGATTTTTCCCTACCCGCTTTCCCTGAGGAGAAAAAACAGCGGCTCGTCTTAATCTCCCTGCTGGGTGATTTCTGCCACTGACTCCAGGTATTCTTCTTTTCCTTTCTTTCTTTCTTTCTTTCTTTCTTTCTTTCTTTCTTTCTTTCTTTCTTTCTTTCTTTCTTTCTTTCTTTCTTTCTTTCTTCTCTCTTCTCTCTTTCTCTCTCTCTCTCTTTCTTTCTTATTGTCTCGGGTCAAAGAGCCTCAAGGGGGCTCTAAGCAAGTTCTGCTTGGATTGCAGGGCTAACAAAACTGACTGCTGAGGATCCAGCACCTCCCCTTCGGGTCAAGTTTGTTAAGCCCTGCAATGGAAGAGGAGGAGCTGAGATCCCCCGTATGAGGACTGGACCACTCCTGGGACCACTGGAGAAGGTTCAGTTCCTGGCACCTGAAAAAGATACCTCATAATGAATCAGAACCCCTTTCCTTGGTCATCAAGTAAGAGAGGGATTGTACTTTGGTCTTGTTATGAGAAGACAAAAGTAGCTGTAAAAGACAACAGTGCTTGGGGAAATGGAAGGCATCAGGAAAGAGGAAGACATTAATTCATAGGGTTGCCATAAGCTGGAAGTGACTTGATGGCACCGAAAACACACCAGGCAGTGCAAAAGCCCTCTGCCTGGAGAGCCCCCGCCAGGGCACGCAGGCAATACTGGGCTCTGTAACCAGAGGCCTGACTTCACATAAGGCTGTTCGCCTCTCGGCTCCTTTGAGTCTCATCTGCCTGACCGAAGCAAGTAGGGTTGGCCAGGCTCCTCCTGGCCACCAGCAGGGGATGGGGGGGGGTAGGATTGCTAAATCCAGATGGAGAAACACCTGGAGATTTGGGGACAGAATCACAGAACCCTAGAGTTGGAAGGGACCACCAGGGTCGTCTAGTCCAACCCCCTGCACAATGCAGGAAACTCACAAACACCTCCCCCTAAAATCACAGGATCCTCATTGCTGTCAGATGGCCATCTAGCCTCTGTTTTAAAACCTCCAAGGACGGAGAGCCCACCACCTCCCGAGGAAGCCTGTTCCACAGAGGAACCGCTCTAATGGTCAGGATCTTCATTGCTGTCAGATGGCCAGCTAGCCCAAGCAGGACTCACTTGCCCAGGGCTCTCCTTTCTTGCATCATAGAATCATAGAGTTGGAAGGGACCACCAGGGTCATCTAGTGCAACCCCCTGCACAATGCAGGAAACTCACAAACACCTCCCCCTAAATTCACAGGATCCTCATTGCTGTCAGATGGCCATCTAGCCTCCAAGGAAGGAGAGCCCACCACCTCCTGAGGAAGGAGTGGATGGAGCCTGGGGAGGACCAGGACCACTGTGGGATGCAGTGCCCCAGCGTCCACCCTCCAAAGCATCAATTTTCTCCAGAGGAATGAAAATCTGTAGACCTGAGATGGGCTGTAATTCCAGAGGCTCCCCAGGTTCCACCTGGAGGCTGGCATCCCTAGAATCAGATAAGGGTTCTTTAGATCAGGGCCTGAAACATCCCCCCTTTTCACATTCTCTCCCTACAAAGGGTTCTGAAGAACTCAAAAGCTTGCACACCTTAGGGTGTTCGCTAGATCAAGATGGGTAGCCATGTTTGTGTATAGCAGTGTTAACCAGAGAAGCTATCTCCTAATTAATTGGGGGAAATTAGCTTACTGGAGAGAAGCGAGAGGGGATAACGAGGATTCCTCACCTATATATATGGGAATCTTTCCCTTAGAGAACTCACAAAATAAACCAGTCAGATGTTCAACTGGAAAGGGTTTTTTATTGAAATAGGAATAAAAGGACAACAGACAAACACATGGGTAGAGCAATCCTAAGGGGGTGGGCTGAAGGCACTCAGGGAGCCAACTGACTCTTGCATTGGCATATGTCCAAGGAGGGCCATTTATGATGGCACAGAACCCCAGTGCTGCTCCATTGCTCACAGGCACCAGGGGCTGGCTGCAGAAAATGCCCGTGGCACAACTGAGGCATAGGCCCCTGCACCAGCATGGCTGTGGGCAGTTGGGGGGTATGGCCAGAGTTAGTCGGCCTATAAACTTTTTAAGGGCACAGACAAACATGACTAAAGATTTTTTTAGGTGGTTGCCTAGGGCATGGCCCTGGGAGGTGTTGAATTGGGTGCCCCCTGGGAGGGTGGGGGCTGCCCCCTCCCTCCCGAACAATTTAAATCACCCAGGAGCAGCCACTGCCCTTCCCATGCCTGAGAAAGGTCTTGCCAATCAGCTGATCACAGGAGTATGGGCAGTAGTTAGCCCGCATCCTGAGCCCTTTCAGCCTGGGAATGCCCCTGCCAGAGGTGGAAAGTTACACCAACAAAAAAACCATGGCGTAGCCCATAGGCACCCATTGAACTTCAAAACCAAGTCTTCCTCCATCACTGCAGCCTCACCCATTAGACTTGGAGCAACTCAGAATGCTGACTGCAGGCTCAGCCAATCACCTCCCTCTACAAGTTGTCTAAGCCTCCTCCCCAGCCAGGACCGGATCTACATGTTTTTTTTTGGGGGGGGGGGATTAAAAAATGGTGCCCCCTTATGGGCCCACAGAATAGAATGGACTCCATACCCAATTTAGCACCCTCCCTCTGGTGGCGCCCGAGGCAAGCACCTCCCCTTTACCCCCCCCCCCAGATCCGTCCCCATCCCCAGCACTCAATCATGCCCTCGTCATACAAAAACTTCTGCCAGGACACCTTGCAACTCAGTGGTTAGGCTCTGCGGCACAGGACTCAAAGTTTCTTGCCATGTGGACTTAGAGCAAGTGGCGAGGCACTGGGGTGGTGGGACAAGCACAGAGGGGGCACTTGGCAGTACAAAGCAAGCACTCAGCACTGTCACCCAATGAGGAGAGCAAAGTCTGTACTCTGTGGCTGACTTTTCCCATTTCAGATCCCCCACAGGTACCCATCCTTCGGAGGCTGCTGTTGGTGGGTCACTAGCAATCTGGAAGTGGTTCAACACAAGACAGGTGAATGTTAACTGGATGCTACTATCATGTCTTGCTAGAGGGGTTCATGGAGAAGCCTCCCCCCCTAGAGCTGCATTTGCAGACCCTGTCAGCAGGGCCAGCGCACCCATTAGGCAACCTTATGTGGTTGCCTAGGGAAGTGGTCCTCAACCTTTGTGGTGCCGTGACCAGCACCAGGGCCAGCCCACCCACCACAACCCCAGGGCTGGCAGGGTGGCGGCATCAAATTCGGCCCCGTCCCTCTGCGGCGCCATGCAGCCTCCCCGCCCCCTCCACAGCCATGCCGCCTCCCCACCCCCTCCGCGGCCGTGCAGCCTTCCTGCCTCATATCTTGTTGTGGTGCTGCCACCTCCACCCCCCGTTTCAAGGCAGAAGAAAGAGGGATGAAGCGCCGCCTTCCCCGGCCCCTTAAGGGCTGACCGCTGCCCCCCCCCCCACGCTGATCTTGGCGGGAAAAACCTTTGTAGCAGCAGACAGCAACCTGCTGAAGAAGTGCCGCCACCCTTGTCTCCACACTACTTCCTTCCCACACCCAGGAAGGCAAGGGCAGGGTCACTTCTTCAGCGGGTTGCTGTCCACTGCTACAAAGGTTTTTCCTGCTGAGATCGGCATGGGCGGGGCAGCCCTTAAGGAGCCGGGGAAGGCAGAGCTTCACCGCTCTTTCTTCTGCCTTAAAATGGAGAGTGGTGGTGGAGGCGTGCGAGGAGAGACCGGGGCGGCGAGGCTGCACAGCACCGCGGGGGCGGGGGGGGCAGGCTTTGGGACTGGTACCTGTCTGCAGACCGGGGGGTTGGGGACCCCTGGCCTAGGGCATGGCCCTGAAGGGCACCAAATTGGGTGCCCCTTGGGAGGGTGGGGGCCACCCCCTCCCTCCTGGGCAACTTAAATCACTCAGGAGGGCACCCAGGAGCACCTGCTGCCCTTCCTACACCAATCAGCTGGTCGCAGTGCCTTTAAGTGGCTGGTGCTGCTCCTGGGTGCTCTCCCAATCACGCAGGGGTGCCGGCAGAAGCAGCCGGCTGGCCTCCTCCTCCATTTAAAGAGCCCACCAACCAGCTGGTCAGTGTGGTCTTTAAATCACATGGGAAGGGCAGTGGCCGCTTCTGCTGCTCTTCCCATGCAATCTGAAATGCCAGCAGGGGCAGGGGTGACCTTCAAACCACAGTGGAGGTGCTGGAAGGCCACCCCTGCTGGCAATTGAAATCACACAGGAAGAGCAGCAGGAGCAACCACTGCCCTCCCCATGCAATTTAAAGGTCCCGCCGACCAGCTGGTGTGACACAGGTTTTATTGAACATCATTGCAGTTTATTTTATATATCAGGGGTGGCCAACGGTAGCTCTCCAGAAGTTTTTTGCCTACAACTCCCATCAGCCCCAGCCATTGGCCATGCTGGCTGGGGCTGATGGGAGTTGTAGGCAAAAAACATCTGGAGAGCTACCATTGGCCACCCCGTTATGTATTGTTTTATATATTTTATATACGCTCACTCAGCATTTCTGGCCTGCCATTGGCTGACCCTCCTGCCCCCTGTCTACTGCAGGCCCAGGAATGTTGAACAGTCTTACCTCAGAGACAGCCACATCTCCAACTCTTCTGTGTCCTCTCTGTCAACCAGCCTCATGAAAGGCATCGCTGGCAACAGACCTCTGCCACCCCTTCAACAGCCCACACAGACAGCCTCCCTGCACATGCAGCCTCTGAAGGATGCAAATATAGCCAGGGAGCTGCCACCGCCACAATGTGACTAGGCGGCAAGGCCTGGCCCCATTGGGAGTGTTTCCTCAGAGGCCATGGCTGCTGCCTCTTTCCTATCACTCCCTTTCTCCTTCCTCCCCTCAGCCTCACCCCTAGCCAGAGGCTCTTGCTAGGCAAATGAGGCTGCTTCCGTCAGTAAAGGGAGAGCCCTCAGCTGAATATAATGCCATCTTCCAAAGCAATTATTTTCTCCAGGATGGGGAGAGAGATCTGTTGTCTGGAGTTCAGTTGTGATCAGGACTCCCAGCTTCCCTTTCAAGTTCTGAGGTCTTGCCTCTATGTCTCCTGCTGTCCAGAGTCTGGTCACCATGCCTTGCATGCTCCTGGAGGAATGGCCACTTGCCAACTGCCTGCCTTCCCCCTGCCACTCCTCTTAAAATAGCATGCCCAAGATAGTGGAGGCCTATGTGGTACAGAGAAACATGGCCAACATAAAAAAGTTATAAAGTATTTGTCGGAGTTCAGGCTGGGAGCCAAGTGGTATAGCCAAAGTCTTGTCCAAATTTGTTGCATGGAATCAGCGAGTTGTCAACTTTTCAAGTAGCAAGTCCAGAGGTTAGTCCAAGAAGCAAGGTCTAGATATCTGAGCGTCATCTGAAAGTTGGTCCAGAGTAGATCCAATAGGCAAAAGACTGTCTGAGGTGTCATGGGAGCAAGGCAGGATCTGATTCAGTGGTCACAGAGTCCAAGAGTATTTGACTTGTTGCTTCCATGCCTAAGAGCTTCCCTTGGCTGATTTTTATAATCATCTGCTTAATGGTCAGGCTTGCAGCCAGCTGCTGCAGGAGTAATCCTTCAATCATTCATCTAGACTATCAGCAAGCAGTTGGTGTGGGGCCCGGAGGTGTGAACTTTCTTGTCTCTCCTGTAGCCTCTCCTGTTCATAGCCTCCATCTGCAGTGCTCAAAAGATGTGGGTGATGTTGGAGGGCTGGAAATGATCAACTAAGTTTCACCTCAGGCTGGAGGGTGTCAGTGGCTCTGCATCAGCTATTGGCTGTGAACCCTGACAAGCCTGCAGTTCATCTTCCTGCTTGCCAGCTTCTGCTTTGGCTATGCAGGGATCCTCTTTTCCTGAGGTGTCCTCTTCTCTGGAGTAGTCCTTGCTATTGCTGAGCCCTGACTGACCCATGACAATATTTATTTAAAAGTATGTTTTTAATGTTTACAAATACTTTTAGCACAGTACCAAATTGAGCAAGGGATCCAAAAGAAATGGGTACAAATGCAATTCCTCTGTCCCTCTCTGTATACTTGCCCTATCAGATGCAGAACGAGCTGCCTAGCTCTTCCAATCCAGCCCATTGCCTTCTGAACAACAGAGTATGGTGTTAGGCAAAGAGAAAGGACCTGAGTCCAAATACTTACTCTGCCACAAACTCACATGACCTTTTGCAATTTCAAACAGCAAAATTGGGTAGCCTCAATTTGCCAGGCAGTTTAACCTTTGAATTTCTGCTCCCAAACCAGGCTCCCTGCTTTGTTACTGGCATTTTAAAGAAGAAATGATGAAAAACCACATTTATTTTTCCTTATTAAAATGCTAATAGCTAAGAAGAAGCCTGGTTTCAATTAGCAAAACTTAGTGGAAGGTTGAAGGGTTAAACACCCTCCTATTTCTCTGCTCACTCCTTAAGCAAATGGATCCTGATCGAACCTGCAGTTTGCAATTTATGGGCAGAAGGAGACACGCTGTCTTGCTTCTCCTTAGATTCCCCAGTTGATCCAACGAGAATAAACACCACCACACAGACATGCATCTGAGAAAGTGGGTTCTAGTCCACAACAGATGTTGCTAAAACCAAAACTTGTTCCTATGCTTTTAAGCGGCCACAAGACTCATATTTATTGCTGTTTCCAAGTCTCTGGAATTATCAGGCGTTCCTGAAGCACTGGTTTATGAAAAAGCCTTTTGCATAGAAATTCATTGCCCTTGTTCTGGAGTTTGGCCTTCCCTCTCATAGTAATTCACTTGCAGCTGATGCTGTGAGATCAAAGCCAATCTCTGAGTTCCTTTGCCAACTTTGCTAGACCTCAGCTGACTCCCAGGTGAGGAGACCTTTGCTGTACCTCAGTTGCCAAGCCACTCGGGCTTCCAAGTGATGAACGATCCACAGGAAGACGAACTCAGGCCCTGTAAAGTTCTTTGTCAAACTTCCGTATCGGAAGCACTCATCTCCTCTTCTAGGTGTCATTGATCCTTCCCTATTCTGAGAACTGAAGCCTGGTTACGCACAATAATAAATAACTTGGGGATCGATTGGCTGCTATTTTGCTGAGGCAGAATGGTTTTATACAGAGGCCTCCCGAGGTGAGACACGGAAAAAATAAACAGCATTTTTCAATATCGCAGCATACACATACCATTCAACTACCTTGCATTTTCGGAAACCTCTCTCAATGGAAATAGTTCTTTTTTCCTTTCTAAAAATTTTTTAAGCAGTTGGGGGTTTTTGCAAAGTCTGGCTATGCTCCAGGCAACGATAAACACTTTTACGCCCACAGGACAGATGAGGCTAGGTTGAACTCTTAACCGAAATCAATAAAGTTTTCAAAAGTGTTCTTAACTTTTTTTCCAGGGGCAGATAATCTGAATTGAGGGGCAGCCAATGAAAGCATCTTCCAGTGTCTTGTTCAAGCAACTTCTCTGCAGAATCCTCTGCAGCAGGAGCCCCTGCTGTGTACAGCACAGATTGGCTGGGACCAGTGATGCCAAGAACCCATTCATCCCCTAGAAGTCTTTCATCTGCTTAAAGTATTGCTGGTTTCTGTATATATTCTATAAAGATGACAAATGTTTATTTAATTGTATTTCAATGCAACTTTAAAATGTAAAAAAACAGAGCTAAGTTGAAGCAAAACTAGATGTGCTAGCTTTGGGTTGGGAGAGGGACCTCAGCCGTGTATAGCATTTACTTAATTGTATTTCAATGCAACTTTAAAATGTAAAGAACAGAGCTAAGTTAAAACAGAACTAGGGTTGCTAGCTTTCAGTTGGGTGGGACCTTAACAGTGCATAATGCTATACAGCTCCCTCTCCAAAGCAGTCATTTTCTCCAGGGGAATTGCTCTTGGAGATCACTTGTAATTTCAGGAGATCTCCAGATCCCCCCCTGGAGGTTGGTACCCTGAGTGGGCTATTTGGGAGCCAGAATACTGTGCAGTGCCTGCTGAACTGGGGAGACCTGGGTTCAAATACCCAGTGAGCTATGGAACTCACTGTGGGCCAGTCACCTTCTTCTCTCAGCCTTAAACTACTTCACAGGATTGTTGTGAGTATAAAGTGGGGAAGGGGAAACATCTGGATGCCACCTTGAGTTCCTCTGGGAAGAGGTAGATAAAAAAATAATATGTAACAGTCAGACCACAGAGCCTGGCTCAAATGCCATGTATTGTGCTACAATTCAGGCAGTTTGTTGTACCTGAGGCTATTGAAAAAATATTACTGATGCACCAAGATATTACAATTGATCACAGTAAAGAGAGCCATGATGGGTTGCGAGGGGCTTCATGTGATTAATTTGCGTATGAATCATGCATTCGTAGCAATCAATACCATTCCATGCATTTAAATACCGCATTTGAATTATGACGTATTAAGGGAGGCTGTGAGGGGGATTTAATTTCACCGGGTACAAATCATCCCATCTGAAACAAGAGCCGCATATTACCTTTTATTATAGGACAAACCAGAACACAAAACAGTGTGCAAGGTGCAGAGTGATCCAGAACCTTTAATCAGGAGGGATACTTAAAACTGTGGGGGAGGGTTGCCAGCCTCCAGGAATGACCGAGAGATCTCCCACTTTTCCAACTGATCCCCAGCTGGCACAAATCAGCTCCCCTGGAGAAAATGGCTGCTTTGCAAGCGGTGGGCCTCCAAATATAAAGGAGGGAGATTTAAGACAGAGTTTTAAACTATGACTTGCAGGGTTGCTAATTCTGGGTGGGAAATACTTGGAGATTTGGGGTTGGCTATAGAGTCCCCCAGGGGTCATTTTGTAGAAAAAGAGGTGCCAGAGCTCATTAGCACAACTTATTTGCATATGCCACACACCACTGGCATCACCGAAGGTGGACTCAATTAGCTCAGCGTCTACGGCTTCTTCAATTATAATTGTCATTACAATTCAGGAGATCTCCAGGACCTACCTGGAGGATAAAGCAGAAAAAAGTCACACGGACAGGAAGTTTACAAAAAAAGTGCAGACTCCATGTAAAAGATACCTCTTTTCCAATATATGATGTTCACAAATGTCCCAATAAAGATACTCTCTTCAATAATTATGAAAAAATCAATTTCTTTACTCATATCCAAAAATTCATATTCCATTCACAATAATTCCGGATTAGCTCTCTGTATGCACAGGTAACTCAATTTCATTTCCCAAGTACCAAACAGTTACAGGCATAACCAGTCTGAACTTCCTGTTTCGCATTACTGCTTTATCCCAAGCTAGAATTTCATCCCACTATATTGCTTCACTCTTCACCCTCATTATTCCTCCACCACATTTGCTGACATATGGCGACCCTGCCATCCCCCCCAGGATACACAGAAGAATGTTAAGGGACCAGGACCCCAAACAACTGCATTTCCTTGATGGAGAAGTCTGGAAAATCAGAAAGCTTGCATGCTTTTCTTGTGCTTCTATTGGCTGCTCTTAGTCAAGGTTATGATGTGATTTTTAGTTTGCAGTATTGCTTTGGAGAGGAGAGCACCAAGTAGGCTTGAAACTCAACATCCAAAAACCTAAGATGATGGCATCCGGCCCATCACACCTTGGCAAATAGAAGAGGAAGACATGGAAGTAGTGACAGACTTCGCATTTCTGGGATCCAAGATCGCTGCAGATGGTGACAGTAGCCATGAAATTAAAAGACATTTGCTCCTTGGAGGACAGCTATGGCAAACCAAGGCAGTATAATAAAAAGTAGAGACATCACCCTGCCAACAAAAGTCTGTATAGTCAAGGATCAGACTTTGAGGCTTACAATGCCCAGAGCATGAGTCCCGAACATCAGGGCCTGTGGGCACCTGTGGAATTCTGTCACCTGGAGGAGGGGGGGTGCAATGACAAAATGGGTGCCTCCAGAGGAAAGAGCCAACCACAAATGTCAGGGAGTTAGGTGAGGTTATGCCTAATTACTGTTTAAACATACGTATTTCTTTGCATGCACATGCAGCAGGGTTGCCAGGAAATAGCTGGGGGCTTTGGGAGTGGATCTAGGGTCAAGGTTGTGACTTCCTGACCATTAGAGCAGTTCCTCAGTGGAACAGGCTTCCTCAGGAGGTGGTGGGCTCTCCTTCCTTGGAGGTTTTTAAACAGAGGCTAGATGGCCATCTGACAGCAATGAGGATCCTGTGAATTTTGAGGGAAGTATTTATGAGTTTCCTGCATTGTGCAGGGGGTTGGACTAGATGATCCTGGAGGTCCCTTCCAAATCTATGATTCTATGATCCGAAGGGAGTTCTGGCCAGGGCATTTAAAGAGACCACACACTCCTTTTAAATGCTTTCCTTCCAATGGAAATAATGGAGGATGGGACACATTCTTTGGGGGTCATAGAAATGGACCCCCTGGTCCCAGTCTTTTTGAAACCTGATTTTTTTTTATAGGCACAAGATGCTATGCTGAAAAACTGGTGCCTTTACACAAAAAACCCCCCAGTTCCCACAGATACTCATGGATTGATTCTCCATTATACCCTAGGGGGGACTGATCTCCATAGGGTATGATGGAGCAGAGATTTTCTTCCCCACCCAGAAGTGGGAGCGGGGGCTCCAAAACCAGGGGATTTCCTGCCCCCAACTGTGGATTGGCAGCCCTAATGCACAGTAGCATAGTGAAGATCTTTGTGCTGTGGTGGCAGCTGTTACTGAAACAACTTTTTAAAATAATATCTCTATCATATCCCAATCATATCTCTAGCAGCTAATCAGAAGCCTTGCTGGGCAAAAGCCCCACCTAACTCTTGCCTGCTTTCTAAGAATGTTTGACAGGCATCAGGTAAGCTATAGGCGGGCACCATGATGCCTGGGGTGCCCACACTGGGGATGCCTGCCCTGTAACAAGGATTCATGCACACACACTCAGTCCTTACTTCTTTGTTAAGCAAGCACAGGACTTAAACTTATCACATATTAGTGACCTGATCCTATGCATGTTTACATGGAAACAGGCCTTGAGTTTCCTAAAGGTTTATCTAAAGCAGGCCTCAGTGTCAAAGGTTAGTATACAGATGCAATTTGAGTCATGGGTTCAAAGGTTACTACATAGTATCTCTGTCATTACTAGGGAATTTAGGCTATTAAAAACATCTCCCTTTCTCACACTTCTTCCAGACCTGATAAGAACTGTCTGTGTGAATCTGGGGGAAAGGCACCTCACAGCCAGGCTGTAGCGTAAACATCCTTGGGCTAGATAGCTTTACTGCTTGCTCAAACATTGTAAAAAGGAGGGGGGCGGTGGATACTAGCGGCCTGCTCTCTGTCTAAGAAACCATCATGGCCCTTAGAAATATGCATGCTTGACATACTGCCCCCCCTAAGGCTTTCTCCAGGGTTTGTGAGGATGTTTCGCATAGAATTTTTTTATCAGCTCTGGCGCTCTCACATTTGAGCTATCGACCCATTCATCATGTGCTACAAAAAATGTTTCCATCTAATCAGAAAATACAATACACCCCGCTTCAACTTAGCATCTAAGATCTTTTACTTCATGATGATTCTGATCCCCAACTGGAATAGGTTCTGGAACTTGGGGTCAGGGATGCCAAGGTGTGGCTCCAAGATCTCTCCGAAGTAAACTGCAATGAAAGATAGGATGTATCTTACTAAACAGATTAGGTAAATCAAGTTCCACAGTCACTTTATTGATCACACATTTAATACGGAAAGGTCCCAAAAACTTGTATGCCAGTTTTTTAGATGGTTGCGGTAAAGGCAGGTTTTTGGTGTCCCCACTTTAAAGTCCCACTTTTCTTCCACTTTCTCACGCTTCGCTTTTGAGCATGTGGCTACAGCTCCCCGTAATTGGCTGTGGGATATGAGAGAATGGATTTCCTCCTCCCTTTGGCTGTTGTGCTGAGGAAGTCTCGATAAGGCATCTGCTAAAAAGTTTTTAGATCCAGGGATAGGTTTTAACTTGAAATCAAATTTGGCGAAGAATCCCGCCCATCTAATTTGCTTCTCAGTTAGCTTCCTGCGCCCTGTTAGGGCGTCTAGGTTCTTATGATCTGTCCATATTTCAAAGGGGACTCTCGCCTCTTCCAACCACGACCTCCATGTTTTTAAAGTAAAAGTCACTGCAAAAGCTTCTTTATGCCACACTGACCAATTCCTTTTTTTTGTGAAAATTTTTTTGGAAATATATGCACATGCTTTAAGGGCCCCCTCCTCATCGGGTTCCATGAGAATTGCCCTCACAATGACATCGCTAGTGTCACATTGGCCCACGAATGGTTTTAATTCATTGGGGTGAAACAAAATAGGTTCACTGGCAAACAGTTTAGTGACTGCTTCCTGACACTTGGCTGTCCAATCTAACCTGGCCCCCGGACATTTGGCATCTGGACCCTTCCCTTTGTTTTGAGAAGGTCTGTTAAGGGGAGCATGGGGTGGGCGAAGCCCTGTATAAAATTACGATAAAAAGTTTGCGAATCCGATGAAAGATTGGTGCTGTCTACGTGTCTTCAGGCTTGTATTTTGGCAGAGTCCATGGCCAGTCCCTTCCCCGACACTCTGAAACCCAAGTAATCCAACTCTGTCTGAGGAAATTCACACTTGGATAGTTTGGCATACAATTGATGCTTGTAAAGGGTCTTTAAGACTTCTCTGACTAGTTTCACGTGAGCTGATAAGTCATTGGAATAAATAATTATATCATCCAGGTATACCACTACCCCTTTATACAAGTATTTTCTTAGTACTTCATTGATAAGAGTTCATGAAAACTCCGGGGGCACCTTGTAATCCAAAGGGCATGACTAAGTATTCAAACTGTCCCATCAGCTTGTTAAACGCCATCTTCCATTCATCCCCTTCCTTTATGCGTACCCGGAAGTAGGCATCTCACAAATCCAACTTGGTGAAAATCTTTCCCTCTGACACAGTGCTTAGTAAATCTTTTATTAATGGGATGGGGTACGCATTTGAGGTTGAAATCGCATTGATCCCCCTAAAATCCATGCATAGCCTGAGCCCCCCGTCCTTCTTCTTTCTAAAGAGCACTGGAGTGGCATGGGGCACTGTGGCCGGCCTTATGAACCCCCAGTTTTTGTCCAGAAATTTGTGCAGTTCTGCTTTCTCTGCCATGGAATACAATTTGGCCCCAGGATCAACTCTATCGCACAGTCAGTGTCCCGATGTGGCGGGAGTTCATTGGCCTCCTCTTCACTAAACACTTGTTCCAAGTCTCTATGCTCTTTAGGGATCGATTTCACCTCTTCTATAGTGAGACACAATTTCTGGTTTAACGGAGGCGGCTCCGGACCCCAGCTCTTATTCCAGTGGTGGTGTTCACACCACCCGTCTCTGAAGTCTATAATTTGGTCCCCCCACTATATGTCAGGCTTGTGTTTGGCTAGCCATCCTACCCCTAAGACAATGTCAAAGGACGAAGAGGGGGCCACTACAAAAATTTCCGTATCCCAATGATCATCTATTCCCATTGGTACCTCGTGAGTTTGCTCCGTGCATGGTTCCCCTCTCATGACTGTCCCATCCATTTGTTCGAAATGTATTGGGTGCGGTAGGGGACTCGTAGTGAGCCCAAGGGCTTCCACCAGTTTGGGTGTGATTATGTCTCTAGTGCACCCCAAATCTAGCAAGGCCAGGGCATGCTTTAACTTAGGATTCAGTAAAGTCAATGGGATGAAAAACAAGTGCCAGTTATTCTCACTCTCAATGGTGCTGTTAATTCCGCGACCTGCTGCTCGGCACTTCTCAGTGTAGGTTGTCCCCATTTCCCGCTGGCTTGCCTTCCCAGGTGTCTTCTCCCAACTCGTCCACTATGATAATCTCTTCCTCTCAAGGAGTTGCTGACGCTATGCTGCCTTTTGCCGGTTCCTTTGCTCATCCTTTCACCGTTTTCACCTTGGGTGCACTGGTCTTCGGAGTAAGGGGGGGGCCTCAAGGCCATTCGGGGCAATTGGAGGATAGATGGTTTGGGTCACCGCATTGAAAGCAACATCTGGGGGTAGTTGGTTTGGTGACTCCTCCCCTGGCTTGAGTCCCCTCCCCTCTGCTTTTGCCCCCGGCCAAGACTCACGCCCCCCCTTCCTGCTATTGGCACTGGAGAGCCACTCGTTTCATGTTAGTTTCTACTTCACTGGCCAGCTGCACCCACCCCACCAACGTGGTGGGACGAGCCTGTTGGAGGGCTTGATCCAGCACGCTCACGCTCAGGCCTCTCTGGAATTGCTCTATCTTCATTTGCTCGTTCCACCCACGCACTTTGGCTGCATTTACGCAGAATTTGGCCGCATACTCTCTTACGGCCTTAGACCTTTGTTGCAGGTCTCGCAGCGCGGTAAGGGCTCGGGTCTCCTGTAGAGGATCTTCATACTGGGTCAGCAGGGCTCGTAGAAATGCTGCCACATTGTCTAATTTGAGGCTTCTGGTCTTGTACATTCACATACCACCACTTAGCTGCTCCCTTCAGTTTTGACACTAAATAATCCACTCTGCTGAATTCATCAGGGAAGGTGTTCCCCCAATAGTACATAAAGCTATTGGCTTTCATAGAGAAGTACTCCACCTCTTCAGGATCCCTGTCAAAGGTGGCATCTAGCTCGCGGATCCTTCCGTAGTCATGCGGCAGTGGTAGCCTGGGTTGTTGCAACACTGGGGGGGGCGGAGGTGGCTGCCCTCCTCTTGGACCCGGTGGTTGCAGCGCCTGCTCTAACTGTCTCCTCACCTCTTGGGCCATGAATGTAGCGCTGGCTTGCATCTCGTCTCTCAACTCTTTGGCTATTTCTGCCATCTCTAATCTCATCGTTTGGAGGAAATCCCAAGGGTCTGGGTTTTGGTCCTCTTCCTCCTCATCATCTGGATCCGGGTCAGGGATCTTATCCCGACCATTCCCGCCACTCGCCTCCGAGGTGCCCTGGTCACTGTCCTCTCCCATCCTCGAGCGTAGGGAAGGCAACGCCAGGATCGCCTCTCTCTCCGAGCGGGTGCCTCATCCATCAAGCTAGTTGACCTTCTGGGGACCCACACTTTGGAGTTGATTACCAGTTGCTGTATGTGCAGCGGGGACCCTCTACCTGCTGCTCTCCGGGCGGTAATTATATGCCACGGAAGTTGCTTAGGGTCAGTACCGGGTCTTTGTTCCTCACCAACTGGTCGTCCTGGAGTGTCGGGGGCTTCTCCATTATCTGGAGTTCTCTCTGCCATATGGTTAGAAAGTTTCCAGTTCGGTTATGTCCCCAAGTGAGATTACTTCCAAAATGTCAAGCATTGATATTTCTCAATAATTAGTCTTCTGTTGTTGAATCAAAAGTTGTTTTATTGTAGAAACTCAGAAGCTTTACCTAGGACAAAATCCTTGGAAGTAATGACGTATACATGATTACATAGTTACTATATAGGATTACTTCAAAGGATAGTATACAGATGCAATTTGAGTCACGGGTTCAAAGGTTACTACATAGTATCTCTTTCATTACTAAGGAATTTAGGCTATTAAAAACATCTCCCTTTCTCACACTTGAGAGCCAGTGCGCGGACTCTTATCTGGGAGAACCGGGTTTGATTCTCCACTCTTCCACTTGCACCTGCTAGCATGGCCTTGGCTCAGCCATAGCTCTGGCAGAGGTTGTCCTTGAAAGGGCAGCTGCTGTGAGAGCCCTCTCCAGCCCCACCCACCTCACAGGGTGACTGTTGTGGGGGAGGAAGGGAAAGGAGATTGTGAGCGCTCTGAGACTCTGTCCTTGAAAGGGCAGCTGCTGTGAGAGCCCTCTCAGCCCCACCCGCCTCACAGGGTGTCTGTTGTGGGGGAGGAAGGGAAAGGAGATTGAGCCGCTCTGAGACTCTTCAGAGTGGAGGGCGGGATATAAATCCAATATGTTCCTCTTCTTCTTCCAGACCTGATAAGAACTGTCTATGTGAATCTGGGGGAGAGGCACCTCATAGCTAGGCTGTAATGTAAACATCCTTGGGTTAGACAGATTTACTGCTTGCCCAAACGTTGTAAAAAGGAGGGGGGCGATGGATACTAGCGGCCTGCTCTCTGTCTAAGAAACCATCATGGTCCATAGAAATATGCATGGTTGACACTCGGATTCAGCAGGAGCTCACAGGAGTGCAGCTCCTGAACCCCTCCTCCTTCCCACCTACCTTGTCCATTGAATAGTAGGTGCAGCTGCATAACAATTCCTGTATTAGGAGAGCGGGCAGCCAGCCAGCCACCAAGCAGCCTCATTAATCCCTGGAGAAGCCCACGCCACCCTTTCTCTACTTCTTTTGTGATTTTGGGCAGCAGATGGCTTGCTGGCCTTTTGACGGGTGTGGGGGGGAGCAGGAGAGCCCCAGGTGAGCAAGGCCTGCTCGAGCTGGCTGGATCTCTAGCCAGCCCAAGCAGGCCTGGCTTGCCGAGGGCTCTCCTTTCTTGCATTGGGCTGGGGGGTAGGGGGAGGGGGAATATGCTAATGAGTTATGCTAATGAGCTCCACCACCTATTTTTCTACAAAATGACCTCTGATCTGAAGTGTCACTAGGACTGCAGCCCATCAAACATCTTTAAGCTGTGGATTTACCAAAATTAATAAGAAATCAAAGGCACATGAGATTCAATAATATTTGGATGAATTACATGTCATTCTAGATTTTAAAATAATCGGGCAGGTGTTACATTCATCCAGGTGGGCAACATTTACGCGTATTGTTATGGCTGCACTCCAGTGACTCTCACTTAGGAATACGTCTGCTGGTGGAGCACAGAGTCCTGGGTTCAATCTTACATGTTCCTCATTAAGTAGGGTTGCCAACCTCCAGTTTGGCTCCTGCAATTACAACTGATCTCCAGACTACAGAGAAAAAATTAACTGCTGGAGAAAAACGGCTGCTTTGGAAGGTGAGCCTTGGGGCACTGGACCCAACCAAGGCCCCTCCCCAAACTTTGTCCTCCCCAGGCTCCACCCACAAATCTCCAGGGATTTTCCAAACTGGCTGCTGAGACCCTTCTGGGAGCACAGAAAACTGCTGCTGAACGCAAGAATCCCTGCTGGCAAGGATAGGCCATAGATAAGATCAATGTAAGGTCAGTTCATGTAATCAGCTGCGGTGCAGACACATTCTTATTTAAGGCCCCCACTGTACCTGAAGGAAAGTGCTCAAGATGGATCTCAAATTAATAAATTATGAACACAGCAATTAAAACCCAGCAATTTTAAACGGTAAAAATGATTCATATTGGGGTTTACAGCTGCAATTCTTTCTAAGAATGGAGTGGTGGCAATCCTGTACCACACAGCCAGTCCCACTGAATGCAGTGACATTTACATCCGAGTAATCCTATATAGACTTGGGCTGCAAATAGGGATGCTAGCCTCCAGGAGGGTCCTGGGGGTTCCCTGGAATTACAGCTCCGCTCCAGACTACAGAAATCAGTTCCCCTGGAGAAAATAGATGCTCTATGGCATTGCACCCCATCCAGCCTCCACCCCAAATCTGCAAGACAGATTCAGGTGGGCAGCTGTGTTGGTCTGAAGCAGTAGAACAGGCAGGACTCAAGTAGCACTTTTAAGACCAACAAACTTTTATTCAGAATGTAAGCTTTCATGTGCATGCACCCTTCTTCAGGTGAGGAATGAGGTACAGTAAGCAGAGCTACACAGAGCTTGTGGGGTTTAGAATGCAAAGTGCTACAAAGTTAAAATGCAATAGCATAATAGTAAAATTAACAAATTCAGAAAACCTTTGATCTGGGTTGCATTAGCATGGGGAACCAATAAAACAGTAACATGTCAGAATGTGAGAATGTCTATTAATTATTCTATTGCTAATAAGCCTGGGTCAAAATGAGGGCACTGCTTTCCCAGAAGTTTTTCCTGTCCAACTAATTTACATATAACATAAATATATACATCATTCAAGTTTGTCATTAAGAGCCCCATGGCTCAGAGTGGTAAAGCTGCAGTACTGCAGTCGGAGCCCTCTGCTCATGACCTGAGTTCAATTCCAGCGGAAGCTGGTTCAGGTAACTGGCTCCAGGACGACTCAGCCTTCCATCCTGCTGAGATCGGTAAAATGAGTCCCCAGCTTGCTGGGGGGGGAAGTGTAGATGACTGGGGAAGGCAATGGCAAAGCACCCCGTAAAAAGTCTGCCGTGAAAACGATATGAAAGCAACGTCACCTCAGAGTCAGAAACAACTGGTGCTTGCACAGGGGACTACCTTTATCTTTTAGTTTGTCATTAGAAAAAAATACATTAAAATATAGTGGAAAATGGGTTTAGTATATGCAATGAGATAAACAGCCAATATCCCTTGTATGAGTATGTCAATGCAAAAACATTATTTTGATACACTATCCTAAAAGAGAAATACATTGGAATACTGTCCCGGTAAAATGGATTGTATTGAGACTGTTGCCATGCTCTTCTCCAATGTCCTCTCTATTTGATGTACTGCCGGGAACTTTTATATTCATATTGGCCCAAATTTTAGAGACCTCTGATGATTTTAAGGTGCTTTTCTTGCTAAATAATTCTGACCCGGAAATAACAGATTAGCAAAGTTTTTTTTTATAGAGCCATGGTTACTTGTCCTGATAAGTAGTACTATGTATCAGGTTTTACTATGCTGCTGCTTTGTTTTTATCTTGTAATCCTGATTTTATTCTGTATGGATTATGTATTCTTTTAATACGTAACCTGGCTGACCCTCTATTTTATATGCCAACAAAGGCTGTCTTGTTATTGTTGGAATATTGTGGATATATTTGCAAGAGTTTCCCAACCAAGAACTGGCAACCCATCCCTCACCAGAGGCCAGGGGACCTGGCAACTCTAGCTGCAAATGTTGTAGGGACAATGAATTTGAAACATAAAAATAGTAGTCACAAACAGAGACTGTAATTCGATGCTCATTTATTTGTGAACAACCCACCACCGGATGAGGCTGACCTCTGCCAACATGGTCAGGATCTGGGCTTTTTCCCTAGAGAAAGAGGTGTTGAAATTCTCAAGAGGGGAATGAAGGAGAAGCACACGGGTGTCCCTCATGAACTTTTAATTTTTTTAGAATTTTGTTTCATGAAGAGGTTCCAGAACTCTGTTCTGCCACATTCCCCCAGGAAAAAAGGCCCTGGTCAGGATCTAAAGGTAAAGGTAGTCCCCTGTGCAAGCACCAGTCGTTGCTGACTCTGGGGTGACGTTGCTTTCATGTTTTCAAGGCAGACTTTTAACGGGGTGGTTTGCCATTGCCTTCCCCAGTCATCCACACTATCCCCCAAGCAAGCTGGGTACTCATTTGACCGACCTCGGAAGGATGGAAGGCTGAGTCAACCTTGAGTTTGGCTACCTGAACCCAGCTTCCGCCAGGATTGAATTCAAGTCGTGAACAGAGAGCTCAGACTGCAGTACTGCAGCTTTACAACTCTGTGCCACGGGGCTCTTTTTTGTCAGGATCTACCCACCTTTTTATGCTATTCTAGTGAGCTGCCTTGGCAAACCACCTTGTGAAAAAGTCTGCCATGAAAACATTGTGAAAGCAACATCACCCCCAGAGTCGGAAACGACTGGTGCTTGCATAGGGGACTACCTTTACCTTTAATGAGCTGCATTAAATGTCATAGAATCATAGAATTGGAAGGGACTTTCCTGCTGACCAAAGAAACTCCTCTGATGGGCACATGAGAGAGGACCTTTTCAGTGGCAGCCCCAGAATGATGGAACAACCCCCCCAGAGATGTGTGGCTAGCCTCCTCACTCTCTCTCTTCAGGAGGCAGCTGAAGACAGTTTTATTCATGACAGCGTTTGATTAGTTCTTTGACCTGTTGATTTCAATTAGTAGTTTTAATGTATTTTTTTCATTATCAAAATGAAAAGGCAGGAAGGCAGGTAATATTTTAAATAAACAAATTTGAACACAACTGGACTTCCTCCCAAGTAAAGCGTGGATAGAACTGGGTAGTGTGTACCCATAAATCTGCAAAGAAAGACCTCGGTTTGTTTCTCTCGTGCTGTGGCACCGCCTTGGCTGCTCTCACACCGCCCTGCTCACTCTAGCGCCGTCTTCCCCACTCTCATGCTGTGGTGATGCCTTGCCCACTCTCATGCCACCTTGCCTGCTCTCCTGACACCCTGCCTGGCCTGCTCTCATTCCACCACCCTGCCTGTTCTTGCCGCCTGGCCCACTCTCACGCTGCCTTGCCCACAGCGAGACTTCCTGTCCTGGACTTTCTGCAACAGGCCCTGAGGAGAGGCATTACTGATCAGCAAGACCCCTGTCAGCAGAGAACTGTCTCCCTTGAAGGTCAGTGGCCTTCTGGTGGGGTTCTTGCCTGATGGGGCCAGCAGTGGGCAGGGGAGAGCAGAATCAGCCAATAGCATGGCAGAGACAGTGTGAGCCAATCCTGTACAGGCCACATCCAACAAATGAAAACCCTCAGCTTTGCCGCCATGGTTGGGCTTTTATTTATAACTGATGATGATGATGTCTTAGAACAGGGGTGACCAAACTGTGGCTCGGGAGACACATGTAGCTTTTTCACACCACCCTGTCTCTCTTTAAATCACTTCTCCAAGCCAAGCCAGCTAACAGCTTTGGGAATACATTTAAAGTTACTCTCTTTCCACCTTTCCCTCCCCCCAGATCTAGCTATCTTCCTTCCTTCCTTCTTCCCTCCCAGCTCTTAAACATCTGACATTCATGTCTTGCGGCTCTCAGACATCTGACATTTATTCTATGTGGCTCTTATGTTAAGTGAGTTTAGCCACCCCTGTCTTAGAACATTATTAAAATAATAGGTGCAATTTTATTGCAACCTTTTAATGCCTTTGAACGACATATCAAAAGAATGACAGTCCTTTTGAACATAAACTGGATTTTGCTCCCAAGCAAAGCATATAACAGATCAGGCTTTGAGCAGGTTCCAAAAATGACCAAAAAAGTTCCAAAAGGTTTCCCAAAAAGACAATACCATGCAAGGATTAAAGGTAATCAAAATGTCAAATTACAACATTGATATTTCCAGTCACAATGGGAGGTGGCCGATGATCACCAATTCTGGGTTGGGAAATAAATGGAGACTTTGGGGGAGGGAAACCGGGGGGGGGGGACCTCAGCAGGGTCTAGCACCACAGACTCCACCCTCCATAGCTGCCATTCTCACCAGGCGAAGTGACCTCTGTTGCTTGAAAAGGAAAGGCCCCCTGTGCAAGCACCAGTCATTTCCAGCTCTGGGGTAACATCGCATCACGTTTTCACAGCAGACTTTTTTACAGGGTGGTTTGCCATTGCCTTCCCCAGTCATCTACACTTTACCCCCAACAAGCTGGGTACACATTTGACTGATCTTGGAAGGATGGAAGGCTGAGTCAACCTTGAGCCGGCTACCTGAACCCAACTTCCACCGAAATCGAACAAGCTGTGAGCAGCGAGTTCAGACCGCGGTACTGCAGCTTTACCACTCTGCACCACAGGGCTCCATTTGCTTGAAGAGCACTGCTAATTCCAGGAGACCTCCAGGTCCCACCTGCAGGTTGACAACCCTATGCTCAATCTTTACCTAAATGAGCGAGTTCTGGATTGGGTGGGGGGGGGGAGACAAGGGCTTCTATCATGTGAAAGCAGGACCGCGCTGCACATGACTGCAGTCCGGCACTTTACTCACTGCTGCTTCCTGTTGTCCAGCACCAATCAGCCAAGCCTGAAGTCAGGATTGCTCTTCTTTTGGAGATATCCTCTGATAGTAGGTTACATCAAGGGAGAGGCCGGGGGGTGGGGGGGGGGTGGGCTTCCTCTTCTCAAATCCCAGAGATCCTTTGAAGGGTACGCCAACTAAGAGAAAACATCAGATTACAGCTCTTAACTCACCATGCACTGGGGTGAACAGATTGCCTCTCCAGGGAAATATTCAGGCACCTGTAGGGTTTTGCCCCTTGTTCTTATTTATAGAGATGGCTGCAGCCAGTTGTTACAGAGCCCAAGCGGTTTAGTGGGTGGAGTTCTGGATGTAAGCCCAGCAAATGACCCCCCAAAAGAGCTGCTTTTGAAACCATAACTTAGGGGTGTCCAACTGAACACAACCTTAATTCCACACCATCAAACACAGTCTTTCCCACAAATTCCACAAACCACACATGGTGCAAGATATAAAACAGTACAGTACATCATACAGATCCTGGTGGGTAGCTGCGTTTGTCAGAAGCAAGGAAACAACGTCCAGCGGCACCTTTAAGACCAAGCAACTGCTATTCAAGGTATAATGCACACTTCTTCGGATAAGATGACCCAATGCAATACTAAATGAAATACAGACTGCAACACAAAAAATAACAGAAATATAATATTTCCCACGATTACATCATGCAACATTAATGTACCCTTTGACGCCCCGCTGCCGTTTCAATTGCCACCCCTCTTGGCAAGCGGGCCCACGTGCTTCCCCCTTTTCACACCTTCCTCTTCCCCTATTGGCTGGCGGGGCGAGCGGGCGGCGCTTGCCCCCCCTCCCCGGCGGTGACGTCGCCTCCATTCTCTTTCTCCCCCCCCCGTTCCCCGCTGGCCCCGCCCCTCTCCCTCCCTTTCCCTTTCTTTGGTGGGTCACGCCCCTCGGGGTGACGTCAGGCGGCGGAGGCTCGGGGAATGACATCACCTGTGAGGGTGGCAGCGCCGAGCCCGGGGAGGGAGCGCGAGCCGCAGTGTCCCCCCGCGCGCCTCCGCCTCCCGCGCGCCCAGGAGGAGCAGCCCTTGGGGGGCAGGCAGGCGGGCAGGGGCGGGGGGCTGGTGCCTGCCGGACCGGCCTGGATGCGCCCTCTGCAGCCGGGCGAGGATGTGAGCGCGGCCAGTGCGGGCAGGTAAGGCGAGCCTGAGAGGGAGGAAGAACGGGGGCGGGGGGGGGGGCTGTGCAAATGCAAAATTGCAAGGGGGGAGTAGCTGGCCCAGTCCCAGGTGCCCGGGTCAATTGCAGCCCCCCGCCCGCGGTCCATCCCCTCCTTCCAAGCGCCGTTGCAATGGCGGCGGAGGGGGGCAGGTGCGCTGCCGTGGGGCAAGAGGGGAGGGGCCCCCTAGTTCGCCTTCAAGCGAGGGGGGCGGGGCAGGTGGCGAGAGAGGCGCCGGAGTTTGGGGTGGGGTCGCCTGGGATTTGGAAGCACATGGTGGTGGCGGGGGGGGGGGGGGATGCTGGTTGCAGCCGCCGACCTGGGCTGGGTTTTTCGGAGGGGCGCAGGCGGAGCTGAGCATCGCGGCAAGCCAGGGCTCCGGGGGGGGGGGGCGGCGCAGCTGTGGCGACCGGCGGCAGATGGAACGGGGGGGGGAGGGGGGGCAGTCAGCAAAGCCGGCAGGGGGCAAGAGGCGAGGCTGCCCGCTGGAGGGACAGAGGCGCCCACTGGAAGAGCCAGCCCGGGGGGGGGGGGAGGAACGAAGCCTTCGTTCGGCGGGGCGCGCAGAGGGTTTCTGGCGGGGCTGGAGACAGCTTGTGGGCGGGGGGGGGGCTGCAACAGGAGGCTGCTGGAGAGGGACGCCCGGCCCGCTGGGGAAGGGGCTGGGGCGGGGCGGCGGGAGGGAGGGAGGACCCTCTGAGAGGGCACCAAATGAGGGGCATCCTCTTCTCTCCGTCTCCAGTCCTTAGAAAAGGGGGGGGAAACCCCAAACTTTATCCTCTTGGGTTTATGCTCAACTTTGCTTTGCTGCATTTTGTGGGCAGAAAATGGAGCTGGCAATTTGGGGAGGGGCAGCTGCCCCTCTCGCTGGCAGGATCCCGGTCCCCAGTCCCCATCTCTCTCCCCATGGGAAGCAGAAATCCCTCTGCATCTCTCCACCCCTCCCCTGCCTCCAGCCTCACTTGGAGCCCCACCACCACCACCACCACCACTTCCCATCAAAAAGCAGAGGCCCTCCAATCTCTTCTCTGGCTGTGGAGGGGGTTTGAGGGTGGAACTCATCCCCCTGCCCTGTAGATGAAGGCTTTGCATTATGGGAGCCCTGTTACAGCTCATTCACCTCCTTTAAGTATGGCCGAGGCTTCTTTGATTCCCTCTGTCTGGGTTTTTTAATATTTTGCACTTTGTGATAGCACATTGCACACTTCTGCGCATGTGCTCTCTCCCTAGTGATAACTGCCACCCTGTGGTTTTTCCACTCTTGCAACTTGGGGTGGCCATGCTTTTCCATAGAAGGCAGACCATGGAAAGGGTTGCAGTGGGCATCTTCGTGCCCACCCTGTTGCGCTTATACACTGGACGGTTTGCTTCCTTGTGCACTGTGTGCATGCACAGTACTGCAAGCTCCCTTCCATTGTGTCTTCTATGTTCCAGTTTTCTTCTCCTGCTTTCATTTCTCTTTTGTGACTTGCCGTACTTGAAGTTCAGGTGTTTTTTTGAAGCGGTTTATTTTTAAAAAATAAATCCAGTAAACCCTGAAGCAGGTGTTCATCTTTTTTTCTTTTTAAGGGAAGGTTTGGTTTTTGCAGTCTCTGCCATTTCAACATAAGGAAAAATCTAGTGACACTCCTTGGGTGGTAAATTGCTACCAGATGATGGCTTTTTAAAAAATCAGTTATATTTCATATTGCAAAGCTAGAATTTAGTCTGTTCATAGATGAATGAGAAGCTCAAGAAAAAGTTGTGTTTTTCCCCAACTTCTCATTTTTTTCCTCCCTCCCATACAGAGCAAAAGCTTCTTTTAGGCATTTTTTTCCACTGAAAAGGTCAAATCAATCATCCCTTCTCTTTTCTTCACTTCTCAGCAGTGGTTGAGTCACACCAGAACTGGCGCCCATCCATTGGTGCGGTTCCCACTCCCATCTGCAGGTCCCTTTCCCACTCGAATGTCCCCGCCCCACAGCTTCCGTCCTTCTTTCCCCCTTCCCACATCTATTCGAGACCCCCCAAAACAGGTCTGAAAACAGATGAATCTCCCTCTCCGGCATCTCTGACTGGCTGGGTTTTCTTCTCTCTCTCTCTCTCTCTCTGTATTGATTCTTCTGCTCCCAAGGGGGCGTTGGTGGGTCTTCTGTATCCCCCCCCCCTCACAGCTGCTGAGGACAGATGCCTCCCCTGGTAGATTTGCACCTTGATCTGTCAAGTGGCGTTTCTGTTAATTCTTATTCTGTTTCAGCCCCCTTTTTTTTATCCCTTTGCTCGGATAACGGCTTATGGGGGGGGGTCTCTCCCTCAGTTGTTTGGTTCCAGATGGTTGAATGCCACTATGAAATCAGATCTGCTCTTCATCAATGGGATGAGGGGATGGATCGAACTCAAACCCATGTCCAACGGGGGCTCATCCCCCTGGCCCAAATCCTTCTCCTTTGTGGGATGCAACTTTTGGGACCAGCATACTGGTGACTTGCCTGCCCACTAAGAGCATGAATACAACTGGAGCCGAGTGATGTTTCAAAGGAGGGATGTGTCTCTGATCTTTCTCCCCACCCCCTGCTTTTTCCTTTCCCCTTCTTATCACTTGCTGCTTCCCCAGCAGACCTAGGGGTTTCCTTGGCGTCCAAGACGATGCATCTTTTGTGGCAGGAATGCACAATGCAGAGTTGGTGGGGGGCCATCTTCAGCTGTGTGGGCTGTCCTGTGAATTTGACCAGAGGGTCAAAAAACCCTGGTGGGGTAAAATCTGTGCAAAATGGGGTGTGACACCAACATTTTTCTCATCCTGTACAAACACCTGATTGATTCCCCAAATCATTGGCCCTTCGACTTGTTGCTGTAGATCCTGGCTCTAAGAAAAAACTGGGGTTTTTTCTTAAACCTACAAAGGTGGGTTGTTGTTTTTTGAGAAATCCTCTTTATTTTCTGCTCCCTTCCTTCAGTTCTCCCGTCTCCTTTTTGCATTCAGCTTTGTGACTCCCCCAAACGCTGCGATTCTCTAGCCAAGCAGGAATTCTGCACGGGGAAAGCTGGGCTGGAGAAGTCCAAAAGGAATCTTTGCTTGCCTATTTACAGGCTTAAGGGGGGGAGGGAAATTGCATTTGTTTTTGAGAAGAGGGGATGTGGGTTCTGATGGCACAGTTGGTTTCTTCAAACCTGGTGGAGGCGTGGCTTCTTAAATGAGGGGGGTCCAATGGGGAGGGTAGGCAGTGCAGCTTGAGCTGTGGAAAGGGGAGTCTGGTCTACCTGGCTGCTTTCTTGGCTGCAGGCAGCGGATCTCCCTCCCTCGTCCATCCATCAGATGGGGAATCGAGTCCCAGTTTATTGGAAGGCTTGATGGTCTGTTGGGGAAAGCTGTGTCGATCTCCCATCCCGTGATCCTGAAGAGAGAGCATCATCGGAGACCTTGGCTTAACCATCTCATGCCAAATCTTAATTTATTCCAAGATCTGTAATTGAGTGCTTAAAGGCTTTAAACTGCTCCTGGCCCCTTCCAGCTCTAAACCACAGGCTGGGAGGGGGGTGTGTGTGTGACATTTTTTTTTCAGAAAGACGCAGCTCCTTATGGAAACTCCCAAACTACCTGGCCTCCTTTGTGGTGGCAGGATTGGGCTGTGAAGGCTGCCGGAATCGAGATGGATGCGTTAAGCTGGGTGCTGTTGGTGGCGCATGAGCTTCAGTAAAATAGCTTGTTCTTGTTTTTTTAAACCAAAAAGGTGTTCCGCTCCTTCTTGTTAAGATCGCCGACTATCGATGGATTTACCTGAGGGCGCCACACCCACATCCTGGGTTTTGTGGCGTCTTGAAAACTTAGTTTCATGGCTTTTAACTGGGGTTTCTGACAACAGACTCAGGCTCAGTTTTTTGAAAACTGTAAGTATGGTGTGTGTGTGTGGCTATCAGTCCACTATGTGGATTTTGAGAGTGCAGAGATAGATGGTGACATCGACTGCATAAATCTTTTCTAAAAAGAGTGCCTGTAGTTTTCAGCAGTGCGGAATTGTCTTGCAGAATTGGCTTGCAGAACTCACTGGCACAAGATATGTTGACGGCAACTTCTTTTTAAAAAAGGATCAGTCTTGTACACATGGAAGGCAGGTTTCTTTAGATCCTCCTTGCTCAGAGGCACTCAATCTGAGTACTCAATGCTGTAAAAAAATGGGAAGGGTTCATGTCCTGTATATGGGAAACTGTCTGGCTGGCTTGTGTTGAAATGGAACGATGGTCTAGTTAATCTGACATGGCCAAGTTGATGTTCTGGTTATTTTTTTGCATGCCTCCTCTGTACTGGATCTGGCCTGTTCCTATGTAGTCTCCAACACAGCTGGTTTTCCTCCTTTCCCTTTGCATGTAGCACTAATCAACCCTTTTGTGGACTGGGCTGGTGGGGAAACGGCAGTCGGGGGATTCTGAACCAGGAAAATGGAGGCCACCCTACCTGGGCATTTTCCTAGCTGACATGGGCATGAGTTCATTTTGTCTCTTCCTTGGAGCATTCCACAAGGGGGAAAGGATCCTTATGACAGTCCACCATTAAATTTATTTATTTAGAATTTATATCCCGCCCTTCCCACGAGTGGCTCAGGGCGGCTTCCAATAATAAATCCGACATAAAAATCATTCTGTTTCAGCTTCTTGTGCTACAGAAATGCAATGACACACTAACTTGCCCCCCCCCCCCCGTTAATATGTCAATGCATGATGCGCCAGCAGAGCCACCCAAATAGGGTGTATTTTGGGGGGTACTTGTGCTCAGTTATAAATGACTGTGGGGACTGCGTGCTGTGGAGGAGAGATGCTTATCGCTTGTCTCTGTATGTGAGAAATTGGGATTTTATTGAATGTGGTGTAAAGTGTACCAGTCCAAGTGCTGGAGATGGTTGCCTGGGCCATCAGGATATATGCGGAGGACAAACAGAACCTTGTTCCGAATTTTGGTGGGGGTTGACAGCAGAGGGAGGAGAAAGGAAGATCTGAAGGACTGAACTGGGGAGGATGGAGGGTGGAATGGCATTGGATGAAATGGGTTATGGTATCTTCTGGATGGGCACAGGGCTTTCTGTGGAACTCACTGCTACAAGATCTGATGGCAGTTGTTGATGAAGAGAACTGTTAGACAGAAAATGGCGTGGGTCAGTTCACAAGAGGGCAGGCCTACAAAATGATGTTGACCATGAGAGTGAAATACTCTGCAGTCCTTGGAAGGAGGAACATCTGCGCCAAATCCATTTTACTGGCACCTCCTTCAGCACTTGGAAGGAGAGCTTGGAGAGTAGGCATTTGGGCTTTATAAGGGCTGCTTGAATCCCTTGCGTCTGTGCAATATTCTGAATAGTGTGTCTTCAATATTCTAAGTGGCTTCAATGGCCAGTGAGCTACAGAGCTGACTATTGATGTCATAGAACCTCCATGTATAAAAGTAGTATACCCCCTCACTGTTTTTTTTAGTTCCACCCTTCCTCCAGGGTGGTGTACAGGGACTGCCCTACCTCTATGACATGCTCACTCCTACCCTGTGAGGTAGGCTAGTCTGAGAGTGCGTGACTGAGCTAAGGTCTCCCTCTGAGCTATATAACTGTGGGGATTTGCAGCTGTTGAGCAATGTGCACACACGCATTTATATTTAGAGAGACTGTGCACATGATGTAATATGTAAAGTAGGGAGTGCATGCCTCCTCTTTTTCCATTGGTCTTCCTGTAGAGCCACTCTGCACATTCTCAGAGGAACCAGGAAGCATCTGCTTGAGAGACTGGTTGCAGGCGGGTGGGAAACTTCGTCCTGTTCTCACCCTTTGTAATTGAAGCTGTGGCTGCTGGTGTGAGGACTGTCAAATGGCTGACTGTAGGAAAGTTCAAGAATCCAAGATAATTTTTTAAATGTCGTCATTCTCTGCTCTGTTCTTGGCGATTTCCAAAGCCAATCGTGTCCTTCTTCCTTTCTGTCTCTAGATATTCCATTCTGACCTTTTCATCTTTGCTTTAAGTCTTCTGCCTTTCGTATGCTTATCCATTATTTTATTTTATTAAAAGTATGTTGTCTTTGCTGCAGCCTAGTGAGCCCTTTCCAAGGCTTGCTAAAGTTTATGATCTCTTTTGCATGGAAAACCCGAATTGTGAATTTTGGTAAGTGCCCAAACCGGAGGCTTTTCCGAGAGGTTTAAATCGGTACGCCCAGAGTTTACATGCTGCAAATCCGACCAAATAGTGTTTGTTTTGTGCATTTGATGGCTTTTGATTACTGACAGTTGACAAAATTTTATTTGACGGTTGAGTGTGCGTGTGAGCCAATGTCTATTTACTCAGAAGTAATTCCCCTTCATGTGGTAGAGCTTACTCTGAGGTAAGTGTTGCACGGGGTGGGGGGTTAGACAATTCCAATCTCTGTACCTTTATGTCATAATTGTTTGTTAAATTATGATGTGTCCTTTAGAATTCTCTTTTTCAGATGCTCCTTTTTTTGTATAGGGTCTTTTATCTCTAGTTTTACAGCTTAGATAAAATAAAGTAGGTGGGGGTTGGGCTGTTTTATTTTATTTCCTAGCTGGGAGGATTCTGCTTGCGTTGGTGATGACAGAATTGTTTGAAGGGCAAAGATTTCGGTCAGAATATCAGTCCATCCTGTTCACCAATGAATTTGACAGATATAGTTTAACAAAGGCAGCTTGTATAAATACACTCAAAGCCACTTCTGTGGAAATGTTTAAATAACTGTTTAAAAAACCATTTAATTAAAGCTCTTGAATTCTTTGCTGTTAGCAGCACAGACAGTGTTTACTTGCTGTACACTCTGTACATGCTCAGAAGTACTGATTATATTATGTTGTCTTATAGGCATTGTTTGCATGTGCATGTTAAGGGAGACTGTGCTTTAATCGAGATTATAAAAATGGGCAAGCTCTCAGTCTTTTAAAAATGAAATATATTTTGCAGAAGGTTCTGGAAAACCATGGCAGAATTCTTTGCTGGTGCTGGGATGAGGCCTGGTTGCCTTTCCCCCCATTCCTTTAAGACATCCTCTCTCTCCCTGAGGGCGTGGGAAGGCGTGGCTAGTTTAACAGAAGGGGCGTGGCAGCGTATGAACACATTAGACCATCCTTTCATGATAGTCAGTATTGTTTACTGAGTTGGGCAACCTCTCTTCAGAGGCTTAGACAGAGCAGAGGTCTGTCCCCTCACCTGCTGCTTGGTCCTTTGAACTGGAAATGGCAAGGTTTGAACCCAGGACCTTCTGCACGCCAAGCAGAGGCTCTGCCACTGAGCTACAGCCCCTCCCGTATGGGAGGAGCAAGGAAGGCTCTTGTGACTTTGGTACTTTGGCTTTGTGGCATGAAAACAGGGGGCGTATTTCAAGCAGTGTTCCCTCTAAGCTGAGTTAGCGTGAGCTAGCTCACAGGTTTTTAGCCTCCAGCTCACACATTTTTGTCCTAGCTCAGGAAAAATGGCCCCAGAGCACACTAATTTATGCAGAAGTGCACATCTTTAATGTCTGTAGCCCACAGAGTAGAATTTTTGCTCACAAGACGCTGCAGCTTAGAGGGAACGTGGATTTCCAGAATAAATGCCTGCTGGTGAGCAAAGTAGCCAAAAGGGTTGGGACAAAGGGCGGGGGGAGTAAAATCTAACTATACGCCCAGTGCAGATGTAGAAAATATCATATATAATTTACTCATACATTCGGAAAAGCTAAAGAATCATTTAAAAACAACAATCATGTGGCTTAGCATATAAATACCCAATCCCAATATAAGACAAATGTCTATTTACATAAATTCAGGTTTTAAAGTACATATTATGTTTGTATGCAAGAACAAAGACCAAATGTGCTTCAGCACCTGAGCTTCCTCTGTGGTGTAATTCAAACTGAGCATTTTGTTAATTTAACAAAGACATAACATAAAACTGATCACGCACAAAATGGACCTTGCTCACGCTGAGATGGTCACTTGTGGAGTGAGTGGCATCAGGCTTTCTGGTGATGCGACACGGGCAACTCATCGAGGTGTAAAATATGTCTTTGGCCCAGGGATCTTCTTAAGTCCCATCTGAAACGTTCAAAGCTCCAGTGGCGTGCTCAGGTACAATTAGAAAAGAATATTCTTTGTTCCAACTCTTGGTTACCTTTCTTGTGCAGGGTTGTATTTTTCTCCCTCTTTTTTGGCTGGACTCAAGCAAGTCAAACTACACAATGTAGAATAAGGCAAGAGTGAAATGAGAGCGCTGTTCTGGAGTTGCTGGCCTGCCTGTAGAATTTTGGCCTTGTGCTGTGCTTTCTGCCAGAGCTTATAACTGGGCTGGCTGGCTTGAGTCACCTCTTTGAAGGAGGAAGCATCTCAGGATTTCTCTGTAGCCAGAATTCTGGAAGTGGCTACTTCAGAAACACCATAGAGGCAAATATTGAATGGTGGCACAGACTTTTAAAAAATATTTTATTTATTAATTTTTACCCTGCCTTTCTCCCCAAAGACCCAAAGCAGCTTACATCATTTTCCTCTTTTCTGTTTTATCCTCACAGCAACCCTGAGAGGTAGGTTAGGCTAAGTATGACTAGCTCAAGGTCACCCGGCAAGTTTCCATGGTACATGTCAGGATTTGAACCTGAGTCTCCCAGATATTAGTCCAGCACTCTTAACCACTACACCACACTGTGGAGGAGAGTGACAAGGATGATCAGGGGCCTGGAGACCAGGAAGCCCTACGAAGAAAGACTGAGGGATTTGGGAATATTCAGTATGGAGGAGATGGCGGGGGGGGGGGGGCATGATGGCTCTTTGAAAATGAAGTCTTTGAAGAGCTGTCCCTTAGAGGAGGGCAGGGAGCTGCTCCTGTTGGCAGCAGGATTCGCAATAATGGGTTTAAATTAAGGGCAGGAAGGTACTCGCTGGATATTAGGAAGTACTTTTTTTACAATCAGAGTTGTTCAGTGGAAATCAGCTCTAGAGGGAGGTGATGAGCTCCCCTTCACCGGTAGTCTTTAAGAAGTGGCTGGACAAACCTTTGTCAGGGATGCTCTAGGTTGATCGTGTATTGAGCCAGGGATGGGGAGTGGGGTGGACTAGATGGCCTGTGTATGGATCCATCCTGCTAGTTAACTGGTTTTCATTGAAATGCCTCCAGTTCTTCATCCTGAGGGGAACACCCTAAATTCGCTATAGATTTCATGTTTTAGTCCAGGGCTGCACCATTCAGCTTTTAAGCTTATTGCATCGTCTGAGGGCTTTTCCTGATAATCTCACCTGGTGTGGTGATGCAGGTGGCTTTCAGAGACATGGCTTTTTTGGTGGTGGCTCTGCTGTTGTTGAACGGTTTGGCTTTGGGACATCTTGTTCCAGCTTTCTTTGGGTTTGTTGGCCTTTTTCTGCATGGTTGTTTTCCTGGTGTAACTGCCATTGTCTGACTTCTAAATGTTCCCTTTAAAAGCTGCGAAAGCCTCTTGGAATGAAGATGCCTAGAAAGAAGGGATAGAAACTGTGCTCAGTGCTTGGGGCTGGTTGTAGCGGCTGCCCCACAAGTCTACATGCCGCCAGCCTGCATGGAAGGGCCTGGGGGAGGGGTTTTGATCCTGACCCCAAGTCTGCACTTCAGAGATACCCTCAGCACTCTTTGAGGCCTGCTGTGGAGGGGCAGGCAACGCCACACTGTTCCCTGACCCACGGGGGTGTGCGATGACAAGACAGCTCCTGGCTTTTCTGCATGTGATCTGGAAGATTCTCTCACCCTTCTCTTTGTGCAAGAATTGTGAACAGCTCTGGGGGTTTGCTTTGGTAGCATTTCCATGATGTCTCAGCCTAGGTTTCTTTGGTGGGTGGTGGTAGCTGGTCTGGAGCCGGGGGCTGGTCTGGAGGACTGTGTTCCCTTCCGGGGCTTCCGTTGGATCTGGACTGCATGGGGGAGGGGAGTTCCACCCTGTACAGTAATTGTTCAGCATCTGGAAAGAATGGCTGCTTCCAATCCCAGCTGGAGAGGGGGGATGCCCCTTGTAGTGGACTGTATATGTGGCAGTTGAGAGCCAGTTTGGTGTAGTGGTTAAGTGTGTGGACTCTTATCTGGGAGAACCGGGTTTGATTCCCCACTCCTCCACTTGCACCTGTTGCATAGCTCTGGCAGAAGTTGTCCTTGAAGGGCAGCTGCTGTGAGAACCCTCTCAGCCCCACCCACCTCACAGGGTGTCTATCGTAGGGGAGGAAGAAAGGAGATTGTGAGCTATTCTGAGATTCGGAGTGGAGGGTGGGATATAAATCCAATATCATCATCATCATCAGGAGGTGCATCATCTCTACTCTCTGTAGGGCGTTCAGGCCAAGGAACCTTAATGCATGTAGGGTTGCCAATCTCCAGGTGGGACATGGATATTTCCTGGAATTATGACTGATCTCCAGACTACAGAGATTAGTGGCAGGTTCAAAGGATGGGCTCTATGGCGTTGTATCCTTATTGCCAGAAGATGTTGCCATGGCCACAGGAATAGACATGGATGAGAGGTCTGTAAGTGGTTACTAGCCATGGTGACTGAGGGGAACCTTCACATGCAGAGGCTCTAATCCTCTGAATCCCAGAGCAAGGAGGCAGCATCAGGGGAAGGCCTCAGCCTCTGTGCCCTGTCATTGGCCCTTGTGTGAGACAGGAGGCTGGACTAGATGGACAACTAGGGCTCTTCTGATGTTCTTATGAAGGTCTTAGCCTCCATGCCCTGTTTTCAGCTGTCCCGAAGAACTGACTGGCTGCTCTGGGAGACAGGGTTCTGGGCTAGATGGACCCTCACTGGTCTGATCCAACAGGACTCTTCTTATGTTCCCAAACCTCAGTCTTTACCTTCAAATCCAGGGATTTCCCAACCTGGAGCTGGCAACCCTATTAATGCAGCCAGGTGGTCTGTAGCTGTGTGTAGTTGTGATCTTAGAATCATAGAGTTGGAAGGGACCTCCAGGGTCATCTAGTGCAACCCCCGGCACAATGCAGGAAACTCACAAACACCTCCACCTAAATTCACAGGATCCTCATTGCTGTCAGATGGCCATCTAGCCTCTATTTTAAAAACCTCCAAGGAAGGAGAGCCCACCACCTCCTGAAGAAGCCTGTTCTTTTTTTTCCTTCCTTTTTTGCCACTTTTTCTGTGTTGAAAGAACTGGCTAGTGGATTTCACCCCCTTCCCCCTTTCATTTCCAAATAAAGCTCTGTGTTCTTTGAATCCAGCTACCGTTAG
Organism: Heteronotia binoei; assembly: GCF_032191835.1. Taxonomy (NCBI): domain Eukaryota; kingdom Metazoa; phylum Chordata; class Lepidosauria; order Squamata; family Gekkonidae; genus Heteronotia; species Heteronotia binoei. The sequence continues at coordinate 204,136,352 of NC_083224.1, read as the reverse complement.
AGGAGGAATTTGGGCATTATGTGTCATGTCAGCAAGGGTTGGGCATTTGTGGTGGGGGTCCAGTGGATGCAGGCACTAACCCCAGTGTCCAGCAGTCTTCCTTTGGAATAGAACTGCTGACCGCCAGATGGAGCCTGTAGAATCTCTCATAATTACAACTGATCTATCTCCAGGCTGCAGGGATCAGTTCCCTAGGGATGGGGGTGGGGGATGGCTGCTTGGGACACCAGAGCATTAATTATCCTTCCTCCAACTTCCCCGCCTCAGTCTTCACCCCAGGGCTATGGCCAGGATTTTAAATTTGGTGGGGCCACTGGCAGGATTTTTTGTTTAGAGGGGCCAGGCTCTGTGTCAACTCTCAAAATATCCTGCAAACACCCCTAAAAAAAGAAATGCCACACTATCCCTTTTATTATCGCAGAATTATGCACGAGCTTTCATCTTCCCCTGCACTTTTTATCAAGCTGGAGGGTAAGGGGGGGGAGAGGGAGGAGGGGGTTAAGGCCTCTTGAACAGAGTGGTGGCAAGCAACAGGGGACTCATTGGTGGGGCCAGAAAGGCAACGCGGGGGGTTGATTGGTGGGGCCTCATTGTAGCTATGGGCCTGCTCCAGGAATCCCGCCCCCCTCAGTTGGTACCCCTAGTTGGAGGCTGCTGAGAGTTCTTCCCGGTGTGATTTACCTCCTCGGGGTCAGAGGATGTTGTGTCTGTCTGTCTTGGGTGCCCCGAGGAGACTGAAGTGTCTCAGTGCAGAGTAACAGCTTCTAGAAGTGGTACAGAAAGGCTGTTAGGAGCTTTTAAGTATCTCTGGAAATGAGAAACGTTGAAACATTGTCAAGAGGAGAGGCTGCTCTTTATCTTTAAAGACAATTGCGTGGTGGGGGGCGGCTCAGGTATTCCCTCTGCTCTCTTCTTCATTCTAAGTGTGTTGGTCTGCAGTCACTCAGTGGAGGAAGGTCAAGCACTCTGTGCATGCTCAAGAGCCCTGTGTTATTCCATGTATCTTTAAAGAAAACATTAGAAGAAATCTTTGAAGGGGCTCCTTGCGTCACTCATGGTCTCTTAGGCTCTCCTCCCTCACAGGGCTGTTGTGATGATAGAAATGGGCAAGGGAAAAGACTCTGCTCGCTGCCTTGAGCTCCTTAGAGGGAGGGCAGGGTGAAGATGCCCTGGAAAGATGGCCACACATCTGGACATTCTAGTTATCCCTCTGTCCTTATCTTTTTGGCTTCTCCCTTGGCTGCGGAAATTGGTGAACTTCCATCTTTCTCGGTGACACTGCGCAGAACATATGTCTCTGCACGGATCTGGTCTTGCAGGCAGGAGTGCATGATGAGCCATGCTCATGGCTGCAGACTGTCTTTTGTGACATGATTTCTCAGATCCTCCATGTCTGGAAGCAGTCTGCCTGTGAGCGCCAGGCAGTGGAGGAGAGCTGGGTGGATTTGGGGCTTATCACCATCTATGGGGTATTGGGCTTGACAATCCTTGTTATGGTAGAGTAGTTCAATACACTTTCCATTGAATTCTGCTGGTGGGATCTTCTAACAGTGATGTCTCCCCTCTGTGGCCCCACCCTTTGCATAGAAGCATTAAATTAATTCTCCTTGTCTCACCCAAGAGAAAACTAAGGAAATCCAGTTCTGCAACAAATTTTTGCCAGAATTGAAATGTTGGGTGATTTCTGGTGGGTAAAGGAAAGGCACTGCAAATCTTTGAGTCAGACGTCTGGATCCTGTTTTTGTATTTTAGTTTTTATTTTTACTGTGTACCTGCTTTTCCATATGTAATCTGTCAACCATAAGAATTCCCAGAATCCTCTGCTGGTGTGTGCCTTGAACAAAATGGCTACCACATTGGTGACAGGACCTCATGGTTGCCAGTTAGTTCCCCACAAAGACCTCTGAGTAATTTAGAAGAAAAGAGCCTATATTTTCAGCCCTTGGAAATCTTTGGATGTGGAAGCAGAGGAGCGGCTGCATTGCATTGTCTTCTCTAACTGATTATCGGAAACAGTTAATTGGTCCCTGCCAGGCTGAGATATAAATTTAATGAGATTGCTGGTACTGCACCTTCTTGTATGCAATGGCCCCTATTTTTCTCTCCCCCCACCAACCTTTCCCCCCAAGTTAGAACTATTTTTGATCATTTCGTGGTCCTGCTTCTTAAACTTGCCTTGGCAGGTATTCTGAGGCTATTCTTCCCCCTGCCCCTGCATATATTCCTTAAATGATCTGCTGTAGTTAGCTGTTTGTGTGGCACTCATTCCTTTTGACCAGAGGGAGACTTAGCTGTGCTTTCCCAGCATTGGTGAAGAATACACTCTGTATATGTTTAGATGCATGTACTCAATCCTCTGTTTGGCCTTTTCTGCCTAGAGTTCCAGCTTGTGTGTGTGATTTTCCATTACAAGCTCAAGAGAGCGAGACTAGCCAAAGGTCAACCAGTGGGCTTTCCAGCAGGACCCACGTCTCCTGGATCCTAGCGCTGACCTTCCTTAGACCAGAATCACTTCCAGGCCTTTTCTTGCTCTAGGTTCTGCTGCTAGGTGTGGTCTTCTCCAAGATTTGGGAAGTGCGTCTGGCAATAGCTTCGTGGATATGTTCTGTTTGTGTGTTTCTGTAACACGCCTGCTGAGTTCATGCCCACTTTGCTCTTGCATTGCGCTTCCTCATTTGACAGTATCCCCACACACAATTGACCAGGGGTGAAATAGTGCTCCCATCTCCCTTGGTATTTAAGCTCTGCATGTGGTTCTTACATGTCTGAGCAGTTGGAATGTTCATAAACATTCCATAGTTCTTCAGCAGTTAGAGAAGGGCAGAGTTCAACATGCTAGGACTTTCACAGCCAATCACTGTCAAGGTTTGAGGCGGCAGTCTCTTTAGCTGTTTCCCACGTCCTCCCCCCCCCCCCCCAATATTGCTACGGAGGTGAGAAGCTATTTGGAGGGGAGGGAGTAGGTAGGAAGGAAGCAAGGCTTTTTTTGAGCAGGAAGGCAGTTCTGGCTGGCTTGGCATTAGGGGGTGTGGCCTAACATGCAAATGAGTTCCTGCTGGGCTTTCTCTACAAAAAAAGCCCTGAAGGAAAGTAATGAGCCGGGATGGTGTATCTTATGCCTGTGTTCTTTCCTCTGTAGGATGCCTTTAGCCCATCATTCATCTAAGTAGTTCAGGAGGGCATACATGATTCTTTCCCTTTTTAGCCACACAACAAGCCTGCATGGTAGGTCACACCAAATGTGTGTGACTGGTCCAGTGTTATCCAGTGGACTTCAGAACAGTGTAGCGATCTGAATCTAGCTCTTCCAGTTTGGTGGCTGGCACTCTAACAATGCCAGCATGGTTTTGAGTAGTTCTCCCTTCATGCTGCACATAGAGAATCTATGTGTCCCCATTTGGACGCATGCATGGTATGGTGTGCGAGTGCGGAGGTTGGGCATGCTTCTCCACCTCCTACGTGCTCTTGGTGACCCTGGATGGCTTTGCTTGAACAGGTAGTATCTGTAGGAGTGGAGTCTTACAGGGCTGAAGGTAGTAGATTCAGGTGGGCAGCTGTGCTGGTGTGAAGTAATAGAACAAAGTTTGAGTCCAGGGGCACCTTCAAGACCAACAGAGTTTCATTCTGGGTAGTAATGTTTGTGTGCATGCTCTCTTTTGATACAGAAAATGCACGCTTCTTCAGGTGTGTGCATGCACATGAAAGCTTCTACCCAGAATTAACCTTTGTTGGTCTTAAAGGTACCACTGGACTCAGACTTTGTTCTAGGGCTGAATGTGTAAAGAAGCACACTTTGGAGCAGTCTCAGTTTAACGAGACGTGGAGCTATGATATTGGGGGGGGGGGCGGGGGAGAAGGAGCTCCTTAATGCAAGAATAGCAGCTCAGCTGTCTGTCAGTGGAGTAAAAAAGAGTAAGACCGATTTCCCGCTCACCTTACGCCAATCTCATGTTCCTCTTCTCAGCAGGGCTTCCTTCCGATTTCACACTATCTGCCCCGGGGCTGCAGCTTGTGCCAGCTTTTTTGCACCACAAACAGAAACCTCTAAAAACCAGTTTCTGTTTACCGCACGAAAAAGCCGACACTAGCTGCAGCCCCGGGGCCGATAGCGTGAAATCGGAAGGAAGCCCCGCTGAGAAGAGGAGCCTGAGAGCGGCGTAAGGTGAGTGGGAAATCAGTCTAAGATTTCAGTAGTGCCTTAAAGAGTAACCAGATTTGTGGCAGGATATGAGCTTTCGCGAGTCTCTGAAGAAGTGAGTGGTGACTCATGAGAGCCACAGTTTTTGGTCGTCCTTGAGATGCTTCTGAACTCTTGCTCTTCTTTGTTAGTCTTTCAAATGCTGCTGGGCTCTTACTGTTTTCTCCTGCTACAGACAGACTTACAGGATCGCCCATCTGGATATATCTGCCATCTCTCTGCCAGCGGAGTGCAGTTTGCTTCTGCTGTGTGTTCTGCTTAGGGATGGAGGCAAAATATTAGAAAGCCCCCATGGAACTCCTGGAGAGATCTACTCTGAAGCTAACAAGACCTGGGAGCTTTTCGTTGCTTTTGAGTGCTGGATTGCTTTCTGGGGCTCTCGTAGTCAAATCTCAGAGGGGAGAAGTAGATGCATCTTAATGTGCATGTCGGAATGCGTGGGAGACGCTGTGCCAGCGCACCACTTCCTTCCACACCACCCCCAAAACAGACTTTCCAAATAAGTAGGTATTGTGGGATGTGTTTGAATGACAGCTAGCATAGCTACAACCAGTTCCATTGTGAGATTTTTTTCTCCAAAAGACAGAACACTGTTTTTCCCCCCTTTTAAAGAAGGAAGCTCTTGTGGTCGGTTTGCTAACGCTTGCTTCTGAAACCTGGGACAGAGAGCCGGTAACTGAATACCTGAGAGTGCCCCAGGGTGATGAGGACACAGCCCTTGGGGTGAGAATAAAGGTGTTATATAAGCATGCAGAAGAGTGTCTGTTGTTGTTCGCCAAATGTTAGAGCAGGAGGTGTCAAATATGCAGCCCGAGAGCCAGATCAGGCCTTTGGAGGACTCCTGGCACTGTTGTCTGCTTTGTTCTCCCTCTCTTGCTTCCTTCTGCATCACAGTTTGCTTAGCCAGGCTTCCTCAGTCGCACAGGAACTACAAAGCAAAGCCTCTCTTCCCTCCATTGGCTGAGGCTCCTCCCTTGATGTGGGGGAGGGAGAGCTTGCTTTGCAGGGCTCTCTCAATCATACAGCAGAGCTACTGATCCAAGCCTCTCTTTCTTTTATTGGCTGAGGCTTTTCCCCCTCCTCGTCCCCTGGGGAGGAAGGGAAAGAGTGAGAGTTTCCTTTGCCAAGTTCCCTCAATTGCAGGGGAGAGATAGAAAGCACCTTTAAGGCCAGCAAAGTTTTTTATTCAAGGTATGAGCTTTTTGCCTTGCTACAGAGGCAGTGTGTGTGTGCGTGTTTGTTGGGCTGTTATGCCAGGGCTCTCCTGGGTGCAACTGGGTCCCCCCCTTTTCACTGTATTCATGCCTTCATTATCCAGTCTTAGTAGGAAAACAATGTGAACTATTTAGATGAGGAATAACAAAAAGTCACTGAGGTGCATTCCTCCGAGAGTGAGTGTCCAGACGAAGTTCACCCAGCACATTTCTTTTGTAGATTGGGACTTTTAATCTAGGCTTCCCAGATACGTAGGCTGATACTGACCACTCTACATTGCTGTCAATGTATTCTTGCACTGCCTCATAGAAGTTGTAGTTATTTCTCTGGGGAAGACTATAGTTTTGTAGGCATGGTGCCTTCACTTGTTCTTGACCAGCACAAGAAGCAACTTTCGTACAAAAGCTCACAATGCCCAGCTATTTCATGTTTTCCTCTGGGTCTTAGGTTAAGCCCATTGACCATGAGGTTATTATAATGAATGCCAGTAAATCAAAAGTAGGATTACAACTTAGAGATACACACCTGAATAACACTTGAACAGCATACTCAAGATTGCTACAACACGGACACTGCCATCAGATTTTGATGCAGTAATTCAGAGCATGAGGTTTCCGTTATCAGAGACTGTTAAATAAACAGATCCAAGCGGACAGCTGTGTTGGTCTGGAGCAGTTGAACAAAGCAGGAGTCAAGTGGCACCTTTAAGACCAACCAATTTTTATTTAGAACGTAAGTTTTCGTGTGCTCATAAGCACACTTCATCAGACAAGGAATCCAGCACAGTGAGCAAAGCCATACATAGCTGAGCAGAGCCATCCATGGCTGCTCAGCTATTTATGGCTTTGCTCACTGTGCTGGATTCCTTGTCTAATGAAGTGTGCTTAAGAGCACATGAAAGCTTATGTTCTAAATAAAAATTGGTCTTAAAGGTGGCACTTGACTCCTGCTTTGTTAAATAAACAGAATATTGCAAGAGTGCTAATCTTTTAAGCATGTTTTTTACAAAAATCTTTCATTGTGTGTGTCTTTATATCTCCACTACCTGGCATTACACTTTTGACACACATGGCCCGGCTTGACAAGGTCTCATTTTTGTCAGATCTGGCCCTCAGAACAAATGAGATCAGCACCTCTGCATTAGAAGGTGTTCGGGAGAGAGAGAAATGGGCAGTTTGTTGCTTTTTGAAAAATCAAAGTGACACTTTGTGTGGCCAGTTATTGTGAGGCCAGTTGTCCCAAACAGAAGCTATTTTTGACAGCTGCAAAAGATAATTAGGAGCTTATTTTTATAAAACGGCATTGAACTTTTTGCACACGCGGAATGGAAAGGGAGGGAGAGAGCGGGGATTAATCTCGCCAACAGCAGACGAGAAAGGGAGGCTTTGTTGGAGAGGCGGGGTGCCTTTCAACAGTCGCTTTTTGTTTTGTGGCTCCCAGTCTACATGGGTTTGTTTGTGGGTGTGACCTTTTGTATGACAAGCAAGATGGCTTGGGGGGGAAATATTTGAGAGCCTTGGGAGCTCTGCAGGTTTGATTCCAGTCCCTTGTCCACCATGTGCTTTTGTTTTGTTTTTTTTCAAAAAGGCCGGAGCTGGGAGATTTCAAAGCGTGGCTCAGACTGGAGAAAAGCCATTTCATGCGTGTTCCTTTCAAGGCAGCTGATTCTGTGGACAAAGTAATGTGAGAATACTGTGCCAAGCATGGGTTTGTAAGCCTAGGTGTTGTACAAGCCCAAGGGTCCTGGCCGCTCCCTTCCCTTGTTATCAAAGAGGGGCTGTGGCTTCACACACACAAGTTTCTGGGTTCAACCCTTTAGCTCACAGATCTTAGATTGCAAGTTTGTGGGAGAGGCCTGTTCCCACTGCAGACACCGCCAGTTAGTGCAGACAACACTGGGCTCTGGTATCTGGCAGTTTTATATATTCACTTAGTGCAGCCGTCACCAACGTGGTACCTGCCGGCTCCTTTTCTGATGCCTGCTGTGTTTTTTAAAGTGGGGCGGGCCAAGTGGGACTTCTGCTCAGCAAGGCTTCTGATTCGCCATTCGAGATTTGAAAAAAAAATCAACAAAAAATTTATTGAAGCTTGGTATCAGATACAATTAGGCATTAATCAAAGTATGCAGAATATGCAAAATACAATAGAATGTCAAAGCTCATAAGATAAATATGAGCCATTCGAGATTTGAATGAGTGTGCAGATTTTTGAAAATATTGCTTTGGCAGCAGCTGCCACTACAGCACAGAAATCTTCACCGTGTGACTGAAGGGAAGCTGTGACAGCCATTTTGTTTTTGCACCTGCAACACTGTGTCAGAATTCCAAAGGTGCACACCAACTCAAAAAGGTTGGGGTCCCCTGACTTAGTGGCAAAGGCAGGTTTGCCTGTGCAATATGAGAATCATAGAGTTGGAGGGGTCTTCCAGGGTTATCTACTCCAACTCCCTGCACAATGCAGGAAATTCACAAATACCCAGATGCCACCATCTTTGTTGTCCTTCTCTTGTCTGTTTCCTTCTTAAATTGTGGTGCCCAAAACTGAACACAATACTCTAGATGAGGTCTAACTAGAGCAGAGTAAAGCGATACCATCACTTCGCTTGATCTGGACACTTTACTTCTGTTGATACAGCCCAAAATGACATTTGCCTTTTTGGTTGCTGCATCACATTTCTGACTCATGTTCAGTGTATGGTCCATTAAGACCCCTAGATCCTTTTTGGGCATACTACTGCTAAGCAATGTTCCCTCCAAGCTGAGTTAGCATGAGCTAGCTCACAGATTTTTAGCTTCCAGCTCACACATTTTTGTCTTAGCTCAGGAAGGATGACCCCAGAGCACACTAATTTATGCAGTAGCTCACAACTTTAATGCCAGTTGCTCAAAAAGTAGAATTTTTGCTCACAAGACTCTGCAGCTTAGAGGGAACATTGCTACTAAGATAAGTCTCCCCCATCCTATTTGCAGTGTTATTTCAAGTACTGAGATGTGAAGTCTTGCCTTTGGCTGTGGGGAGTGGGATTGACTTTAGTTCAGAATAGCTCTGACTGTGATGGGCTTGGATAATGCTGCAATCCTGTGTCTCCAGTGCAGCCTCCATGTGTGGACTGCAGCTCTGTGCACATTTGCCCTGGTCCTTGATGGTATCTGCCGAAGGGAACTTTGACTGTCCAAAGCTCATCTCCACCCCCCATCTAAGGTGGTACTGGATTCGAATGTGGTTGTCTGTTTCGTAGCACTTCTGTGATAACCGACCCCAGATCTGGTGTGTGAAATTTAATCCTTTTCATTTTTTAAAAAAGAAATAAAGGTCAGGAAAAATAAAAACATTACTATCACATGGGCCTTCTGAAACCGATGTGAGAACAGGCTCTTCATGTGGCCAGCAGAGAAAAAGGTTTTCAGCCCTGGATTTTCTTCTTGGGTAGACACTGGCATCAAAGGCTGGGCTTCTTAGCACGAGAAGGAATCTGAACAAATTTATCCACACCACCAAAAGAGCTTATTAGGCCTTTTTGGGTGGTAGGTGTGAAGGGAAAGGGTTTTTTAAAAGTGTGTGATGATTGGATTCATTTGTCCCCTGCCTTCTTCCCAGTGGGGGACCCAGAGCAGCTTGCTGTATACTCTTCTCCTCGGTGTCATCCTCACAAGACTGCTGTGAGACTGAGAGTGTGTGATTGTCCCAAGGTCACCCAGCAGGCTTCCATGTCAGAAGCGGGGATTCGAGCCTGGGTCTCCCAGATAATAGTTAAACACTCATCATCACCGCACACTGTCTCGCAGGGGTTTTTTATTATTATTGATTGACCACTATGTGGGCAGGTTGCTCTTAAAGCACCATTTGGTATCCTTGGGCTTTGGAAAGGACACGTTATTTCTGTCATATGCAACACACCATTTCTAGGGATGCCAACTCTGGGTTGGGAGGTTTAGTGAAGGAGGGGGATGGAGCGTGGCAAGGGGAAGGGCCTCAGCAGAGTCTGTCCTCCAAAGCAGCCCCTTTCTCCAGGGATCTTGGTCATTTGGGGGTCAGTAGTAGTTCCAGGAGATATCCAGGCCCTCCTTGGAAGTTGTGTGACAGAAAAAAATTGCATGGACAGGAGGTTTACAAAAAAGTAATACTCCCTGTAGAAATTGCCTCTTCTCCAATGTCAAATATTCACAAATGTCCAATAAAGTTGCTCTCTTCAATAAATATGGAAAATTCAATTTCTTTACTCATATCAAAAAATTCATTCATCATTCACAATAATTCTGGATTAGCTCTCTGTATGCATAGGTAACTAAATTTCATTTTGCAGGTACCATCAGCTTACAGGCATAACCGATCTGAACTTCCTGTTTCGCATTACTGCTTTATCCAAACTAGAATTTCATGCCTATAAAATAATAGATTTATATAGTATACAATACTTTTACATTTTAAGTTCTTTGTGCAACCATAAACAGGCATCACACACTCACAAACAGAAGCAATACAATGGATTGTGGTGTAGTGGTTGCTGAGCTAGCATTTGGGAGATTTGGTTTCAGACACTTTCAGCATAACCTATGCCTACCTCACAAGGTTGTTGTGAGGATAGACTAAGACAGAGGAGAGGAGAGCAATGCAAGCTGCTTTAGGTTCACCCCAGGGAGAAAAGTGGGGTACAAATGAATCAAATAGAATCAGTTATGTAAATAAAAGCCCAACTGTGGTGGCAATTCTGAGGATTTTGATTCGTTAGATGTGGCTTGCACAGGATTGGCTCATACTGTCTCTGCTGTGCCATTGGCTGATTCTGCTCTCCACCACCAGCCCCATCAGGCAAGAACCCCAGCAGAAGGCCACTAACCTTCGACAGAGACAGTTCTCTGCTGACAGGGAGCTTACAGAGCAGGACTGCTTCTCCTCAGGGCCTGTTGTAGAATGTCCAGGACTGTGTCTGAGAGCAGGCAAGGAGGTGCAAGGGTGTAAAACGGGAAATATTTTTGGTGCCTGGCCCCTAAGCACCCCCCCCCCCACACACACACAGAGCTACGGGCCTGTGTTCATGAGAAAACAGTAGGGTTCCTTCTCTTCAACTGAGGCAAAAGGAATGTTCATTCACAGCAGGGAGGGGCCCTTTCCAGCTGCCAATATTCTTCACTCTTTCTATTCCAATTAGGCTACAGTGGGCTCATGTGACAGAATGGACTCTGAGGGAGAGGCCTTTCCTCCTTCCATTCTCCAGGTGAGGGCTGTAGAAATTGACTGGATGATTTCAAACCAGCCTAAACTGCTTCACAGGGTGGTTGTTGTTCAGATGAAAGTGGGGAGGGGAGAGGAGAGGAGAATGATGTAAACTGATGTAATGGCTGAGGACTCCTCCCTATTAAACAGTCTGTCAGACAGAGACTGTTGGTCTGAAAGGTCTCACTACAAGCCTCTGAAGGAGGCCTTTCCTCCTGGGGAACCACTGTTGCCAATCCAGGTGAGGGATATAGAAGCTGACTGGGTGATTTCAAACTAGCCTAACCTGCCTCACAGAGTTGTTGTTCAGATAAAGGGGGGGGGGGAGGAGAGGGGAATGCTGTAAGCAGATGTAATGGCTGATGACTCCTCCCTATTAAACAGTTTGTCAGAGATAGTCTGTTGGTCTGAAAGGTCTATGAGGCAGAACTTACTGGGCCCTGTGCTGACTACGGCTGCCAGTTAGTTCCAGGTTGATGAGAAATGCCTGGAGATTCTGTGGTGGACTTTGAGGAGGGCATAGAGTTAGGGCTTCAGAGTGGGGTCTGCTAGACCCAGGTCCTTGCTGTGAAAGCTGACTTAACTGATTTCAGACCAGTCACAGACTTCCAGCCTAACCTGCCTCACAGGGTAGTTGTTAGATCACATGGGGGGAGAGAATAATGTAAACTGCTTCGGTTCCCCCCTCCCCCCGCATCCCGGTGAAGAAAGATTAATTTTCCTGGAGATTCTGTGGTGGACTTTGAGGAGGGCATAGAGTTAGGGCTTCAGAGTGGGGTCTGCTGGACCCAGGTCCTTGCTGTGAAAGCTGACTTGACTGATTTCAGACCAGTCACAGACTTCCAGCCTAACCTGCCTCACAGGGTGGTTGTTAGATCACATGGAGGGAGAGAATGATGTAAACTGCTTTGGTTCCCCCCCACACTGTGAAGAAAGAGGCTGTAGGGAGGGCACAGGTGCTGGAAAGCTGAAGAAGGCAGATAAAGGGAAGGAGATAGGGTTGCCAACTCTAGGTTAGGAAATTCCTGGAGATTTAAGGGGCCGGGCCTGGAGAGGGCAGGGTTTGAGGAGGTGGGAGATCTCAGAGAGGTACAATGCCATAGACTCCAAACCAACAGTTTCCTCCTGGTAACCACTGTTGCCAATCTCCAGGTGAGGGCTGGAGATCACTCAGAATTACAACTGCTCTCCAGATGGCAGAGATCAGCTCCCCTTGATGTGTGTGTATGGGGGGAGTGAATGCCTTTACTTGAGTGGGTGGGAAGACAGCAGGGTGGCAGACACTCACCTAGAGGACTTCAGTGGTATCTTTCCATGTTGATGGGAAATTCCTGAAGATTCTGTGGTAGACTTTGAGGAGGGCATAGGAGTTAGGGCTTCAGAGTGGGGTCTGCCAGACGCAGGTCCTTGCTGTGGAAGCTGACTGATTTCAGACCAGTCACAGACTTCCAGCCTAACCTGCCTCACAGGGTGGTTGTTCAGATCAAAGGGGGCAGAAGAGAATTATGTAAGCTGATTTGGTCCCCCACCCCCCACTGTGGAAAAAGACAGCCTATGTAGAAGCTGCAGGGAGAGGGAAGGAGATGGAAAGCTGAAGTCAGAGGGGCAGATAAAGGGAAGGAGATAGGTTGCCAACTCCAGAGTAGGGACTTCATGGATATTTAAGGGATGGGGTTTGAGGAGGGGTGGAACCTCAGACAGGTACAGTGCCATTTTCTCCTAAGGAACCACTGGAGATCACTCAAATTTACAACTGCTCTCTAGATAGCAAAAATAAGCTCCCCTTGAGGTGGGGGGAAGTTAATGCCTTCACTTAGGTGGGTGGGAAGATAGCAAGGGTGGCAGGCACTTGCCCAGAGCCTCCTTCTAGAGCCCGTTGTATTTTTTCCCCACAACGAGCCTTACTCCTAGTAAGTAGATAAAAAGAATGGGAGTGCTTTAGTTTCGAGTGTCACAAAAGATGCCAGTGAGGCCCGGAACGAAGGGCTGTTGTGGCCTTGTTGCTGTTGGGCTTTGCCAGCCATTCACATCTGTTCTCTCAGAATGGCTCTCTCCCAATTAAGCTGTTTGGGCCCAGCCTGTCTCTCTCTCTCCCTCCTCCCAGTCTTCTAACGCTGAATTATGAAGGCATTTGTATGCCGACGAGGGTGTCCATTTGGGCCTTGATGGCTTACTCGGAGCTGCCCTGCTGGAAGAGAAAAAGCTGGTTCTCCCAGACTCCAATTAATGATCACCTTAGTAACTATTTATTTTCCCCTGTCAGCTTGTTTACTGAGACAAAAGAGATGAATGGGGAAAGACAAGACGCAAGGCCCGCTCGCCCACCTGCCTGCAGAGGGGGAGTTCTCCCCTTCCTGGACCCAGGCTGATGGACTGTGGCATCCTCTCTGCCAGGAGGGTCTGTGGCCCATTGGGAAGGGCCGGGCCTTGTGCCCAGAATGCTCCCGTTCACGTGGGTCACTGTCTCTGTCACAGAGATGCCACTGGACAGAACATGGGTGTGTGGGCCATTGCTGTGGCATCAGGACATAGGTGCACTGCAGCATTGGAACATGCCTTGTGCAAGCAAAAGATGGACTTCTGTGGTTGAAAGGGCTGTCAGGTCACAGCTGGCTTACAGGTGAAGGACATGCAAAGGTGATTTGCCCCTTGCCTGGGTTTTCTCAGGGGTCTCCCATCAGGGCTGACCCTGCTTAGCTTCTGAATCTGATGAGGTTGGGGCAGCCTGGGCCATCCAGGGCAGGGCTCCTAAAGGGGCCCGGTTTCCAAGTTCAGCCCTCCAGAATCTCCAGTCGGAGCGGAGGATCTTAGTAAAACTTTTCTCAGCCTGAGACTGTTCACCTGCTGTAGGTGGTGGCCACTGGCATAGACATAGCTTTAAATGGGAATTAGATAGATTGATGGAGGAGACGTCTATCAGTGGCTGCTAGCCTGGGTGACTGAGGGGAACCTCCACGTTCACAGGCACTAATCCTCTGAGTCACAGAGCCAGGAGGCAACATCAGGGGAAGGCCTCAGCCTCCATGTCGTCTTGTTAGCCCTCCAGAGGAGCTGGCTGGCCTCCTGTGTGAGACAGGAGGCTGGACTAGAGGGACCACTGGTCTGATCCAGCAAGGGCTCTTGAACATATGAAGCTGCCTTATACTGAATCAGACCCTTGGTCCATCAAAGTCAGTATTGTCTACTCAGACTGGCAGCGGCTCTCCAGGGTCTCAAGCTGAGGTTTTTCTCACCTGTTTGCCTGGACCCTTTAGTTGGAGATGCCGGGGATTGAACCTGGGACCTTCTGCTTACCAAGCAGATACTCTACCACTGAGCCACCGTCCCTCCCCTCTTCTGATGTTCTTATGAAAGCCTCTGCTCTGTTGTTGGCCCTTCAGAGGAACTGGCTGGCCACTGTGTGAGGGAGGATGCTGGACTAGATGGACCACTGGTTTGATCCAACAGGGCTCTTCTGAGGTCCTTAGGAAGGCCTCAGCCTCTCTGCCCTGTTGTTGGCCCTTCAGAGGAGCTGGTTGGTGACTGTGTGAGACAGGATGCTGAACTATATGGACCCTCACTGGTCTGATCCAGTAGGGCTCTTTTGAGGTTCTGACGCTGCAGCTTGGTAGCAGGTAGCATTATGAGTTCACAGTACAAGTCAGATAGTACTGCCTGTTGTATGAAAACAAATTTTATTATTAGCAAGTGAAGCTTGTCTACTTCAAGTATAAATCCAAGCCCTTTGTGGGTTTGCCAGGATTGCTGCACTGCATTGAAGGTGGTAAAATGTGTGTCCTGGGGTCTACGGGTGCTACATGAAGATGCCCCCTTATCTGCCTTTCTCAGTAATTGGTGGGGATAAGCAGGGGCCTCCTAATGTGTTCCCCCAGTGGAAGTTCTGGATTTTCTGGTCTGTTGGGTAGAGCAAGAAACCCGATTCATGAAGCAGATGCCCAACAGGGCCTGGCAGGTTCTCTTGTGGAAACTCTGTGCCCTTTTGGGATGTGAGATCCAGAGCCTGATAAATGAAAACGTCAACTGGAAAAAGCCCTCTTCCATGGTTGCCAGCCTCCAGGTCATGGTTGGAGATCTCCTGGGATTGCAGCTGGTGGCAAGAGGTCAGTTCCCGTGGAGAAAATTGCTGCGTTGGAGGGTGGACTCTGTGGCATTAGACCCTGCTGCGGCCCCTCCACTTCCTCCTCAGGCTCCACCTCCAAAATCTCCAGGTATTTCCTGACCAAGAGCTGGCAACTCTAAGACAGCAGCAATGAATAGATCCTGCTTGCTCTTTCTCTTCCCCTTCCTCTTCCAGTGATGGGGGCTGCTGCATCTAGCCAGGAGGGCTGCGGGAGGGAATAACTCCCACCCACCCAAGGCTCTCGGATGCCTCATGCTCTGCTTCCCACACATCTGAGGCATCATGCTCTGGTGCAGCCTGATATTGGGGTGCCTTGAGGACTACAATTCCCAGGGTGCACCAAGGCACACATTGTTATCTTGGGATACGATGCTAAATGTCAGCTAGGAGTGAAGTGAGGTTTTCTCTTCTGACTGATCCCCTCTTGCAGGACTGAGCATTGCTGCGTCCACCAAGGTTTGTTCAGCAGTGGGGGAGGAGGAAGGGAAGATGTAGAGCTGCTGTGGTGTGGATGGAGGTCAGAGTGGTGGACTAGGATCTGGGAGACCCGGGTTCAAATCCTCAACCTGCCATGGAAGTTCAGCCTAACCCCTGGCAGGGTTGATGTCAGGGCAAAATGAAGGGGAGGAGAATGACTTTAGGCCACTTGGGGTCCCCACTGAGGAGGAAGGTTGGGGATTAGGTAAAAAGAATAGATAAACTGAACATTACCACATGAATGAAAATCACAGGAGCAAAAGAGAGCCAGTTTGGTGTAGTGGTTAAGTGTGCAGACTCTTATCTGGGAGAATCAGGTTTGATTCCCCACTCCTCCACTTGCACCTGCTGGACTGGCCTTGGGTCAGCCAGAGCTCTTGCAGGAGTTGTCCTGGTGAGAACTCTCTCAGCCCCACCCACCTCACAGGGTGTCTGTTGTGGGGGGAGGGAAGGTAAAGGAGATTGTGAGCCCTCTTAGTCTCTGATTCAGAGAGAAGGGTGGGGTATAAATCTTCAATCGTCATCTTTTTCTTTAAAAGATGTGATTTTGGGTTGCTTTTGGAAACTTAGGCAAAAGTGATTTTAAAGGGTGATTTCTTAGTTAGGTAAAAGTGATTTTAAAGGGTTATTTCAGCAGCTGCCTTGGCTTAGATGGGACAAACAAGCAGGGTGCTAGATTTGCAGATTTGATTTTTTTTTTAATTTACTTCATTCATAAACCCCCCTTTATCCTCATTTGCCTCCATTGTTGCCACACAGCAACCGTGTGCAGTAGACGAAGCAAGCCGTGTGTGACTGCCCCAGAAGGTCTGTCTTGCGGCCCAGAGAGGTGTCATGGTTTAGACCTGTGGAGATCCAGTTCAAATTCCTGCTTGGTTATCGGGTTTTGAGCCAGCTGCATGTTTAGCCTACCCTTTAAAGTTGTTGTGCATATACAATAGAGGGGGTAGATGGAAGGGTGGGATAAAAATATACAAGAGGCTGTTCCGAAGGGTTCTGGATTCAAATCCATCCTAGCATGTGCCCTTGAAGCTGATGTCAGGTTATTTTATAGTTTTCAGAGAGGCAGTGTTGTTGACCTGTTCCACCTTTCTGGAAGGGCCGGAGTTCATAACACGATCATTTTCTGAGCCAGTTAGAAATGGGGAAGGCAGTAATGAAATCTGGCAGTGGATACAGGGTAATCCCATTTCTGCCTCACTTCAAGCTTATTAGCACTTAACTGGAGGATGTCCAAAAAAGGACAGAACTTCTTTAGAGTGGCTCCTTCCTTTGGGTGAGGGACACAAACTGATTCCCAACATGGTGTCTCAGGCCTGGCCATGTGGGGGGGTGGCCAACCTCCAAGTGAAGTCTGTAGTTCTGGAATTCCATCTCATCTCGGGGAACAGAGATCATTTCCACTGGAGACAACGGCTGCTTTGGAGGGTAGGCTCTAGGGCATTGTACCCCACTGAGTCCCTCTCTTCCCCCAAACTCCACTCTCCACAGGCACCACACCCCAAATCTCAGGAATTTCCAACCCAGAGTTGGCAGCTCTATGTGAGGGCCCGCAGGGCAAAAGTTTGGCCTCTCTGCTGTGGCATGTAGTGGAAATACATTGGGGTCCCTCATCCATTCCAGAAAAAGTCATGTTCTCAGGGCCAATGACACAATTCCAGATCGCTTTCCCCTCAGCCACTCAGCAGTCTTGGGAAATGACTTTTTAAAAGTCTGTGGGGCCCCAGTTTGGCTTCAGATGGCAATGTGGGGGGGGGGGGAGGGGGCTCCTGCTGCCCCACCCTGTTTTCCTGACCTGAAAGAGCCTAGGGAGGAGAGAGCTGTTTGTTTCATTGTGGAGTTGTGTCATGGGTAGGGTCAAGACTCGGGGATCCTGGGCTCAAATACCAATAAGGCCATGATGTTGGGTGACCTGGCGCGGATCTCTCAGTCCAGCTGACATGGTGACTCTGAGGAAAAACACAGACTGAAGAATGTACTCACAGCCCCCTGAGCCCCTTGGGACAGAAATGCCCTAACTCCCCCTTGTTAGATCCAGATGAGTGGGTGTTTTAGTCCTTCTGTAGCAGGAGAAAAGAGCAAGAGTCCAGCAGCACCTTCTAGACTAACAACATGTCCCCCCTCAGCCTCCTGTTCTCCAGACTGAACATTCCCAAGTCCCTCAGTCTTTCCTCACGGGGTTTGGTCTCCGCATCACCCTCCTCTGCACCCCCTCCATTCTGTCCATCTCTGTCTTGAAGTCAGGCCTCCAAAATGCACACAATATACCAGGTGTGGCCTGACCCATGCAGTGGACAGTGGGACTAGGACATCTTGTGATCAAGATGGGTGACTATGTTAGTCGGTCTGTAGCAGCAGAAAAGAGCTAGAGTCCAGGAGCACCTTCAAGACTAACAACATTTGTGGCAGGGGGGTGGACAGAGGGGTGGCCAGTTCGTGGGACCCCTATGCTCTTCCTGGCTCCCTCTGAAACAGGAGAGGGTTGGGCAAGAACACACAGCTCGGGCTGCCCCATGCCCGGCCCTCTGCTGTTTCAGAGGGAGCTTGGAAGAGGTCTTTCCTTTGGGTGCCTTGGTAAGGGACACAAACTGATTCCTTCCCTTTGAAGCAGGAGAGGGCCGGGCACAGGGCGGGCTGAGCCACAGGTTCTTTCTTCAAGAAAGCCCCGTGCCCAGCTCTCTCCCGCTGGGAAGAGTCTTTCCGGCTCCCTTTGAAGTGGGAGAGGGCCAGGCTTGGGATGGGCCAAGCGTTTGTGTTTCGCGTGTCCTGATGACATCACTTCTGGTGACGTCATCAGGCTGTGCATGTGAGTGGAGCCCTTTAGGAGGTGGGGGGGCGGTTTCGGCCTGGGGCACCAGAACCCCTAGGTGTCAAGCATGTATATTTCTAAGTAGAATGATGGGTTCTTAGAAAGGAGACCATTAGTATCCCCCGCCTCCCTCCCTTTTGTTCCAAAGACTGGGCAAACAGTAATTCCATCTAGCCCAAGGATGTTCTCGCTGCAACAGGGCTGTGAGGTGCCTCTCCTGCACATTCACACAGACAGCTCTTATCAGGTCTGGAAGAAGTGTGAGAAACGGAGATGTTTTTAATAATTTACATTCCTTAGTAGTAATCTAGATACGATGTACTAACCTTTGAACCCGTGACTCAAAAAGCATTTGTATGTTATTCTTTGAACTAATCCTATATAGTAGCAGTATAATCATGTATACATCATTACTTCCAAGGTTTCTGTCCTTGATAAAGCTTCAGAGTTTCTACAATAAAACAACTTTTGATTTATTGAAAGTGATTATTGAGAAATGTCGATGCTTGACACTAGGCCTGGGCAGGGGAGGCGCTTTTGTGAGTCACTGTTCACTTCTTTCAGATATAGCTGAGTCTTGAGTAGTGAGCATTGACTCATGAAAACTACTCCCCTGCCACAGTGTTCCCTCTAAGCTGAGTTAGCATGAGCTAGCTCACAGATTTTTAGCCTCCAGCTCACACCTTTTTAGTTCAGGAAAAAATGGCCCCAGAGCACAATAATGTATGCAGTCGCTCACAACTTTAATGCCAATAGCTCACAAAGTAGAATTTTTGCTCACAAGACTCTGTAGCTTAGAGGGAACATTGGCTACAAATGTTGTTAGTCCTGAAGGAGCTCCTGGGCTCTTGCTTTTTTCTCTGGGAACTGCTATGCTTGTATTAAATTTCAAGAATCTTCTCCTGTTGAAATAGCCAGACGAGTTTGATATTGCGAGAAATGTCCTAGCATGTAGCGTACATATGTGTGCCTGAATTGATACGTACTAATATGTGAAATATCTTTTTGCACACTGTAACACCCCTGTATGGTGGGCCAGTCACTAGTTGGAGCCAGTTTAATCATATGAAGGCCAATTTCCCTCCATGAAGCCACAAACTTAGGGTGTGTGAAAGTCGTTCTTAATGTGGGCTTTGTAACGGAGGGGGGGGATTCTAGAACTGGCTTCCCCTGGCAATAACTCTTCATTTTGCCAGCTTCTCTATCTCTGGAAGGCACTTGCATTGAGGTCTGGCAAATTTATTTTGAATTAAAATGAATGAATCTCTTGAAAGGCGGATGATAAATCAACTTAAAATTGCCTAATGGGGTTGACAGCCTAAATAGCCGTTCTCAATTATGACTTCGCTGGGTCCCAGTGGCTTTGTGTTGCATCTGGTTGAGGTCCTTGTTGTTTCCTTCTTCGGGGTCCTCTGTAACCACGAGCCCTAGAAACTTGGGGATTAATTGTGTTTTAAGAAAATGAAAATCTGGGTTTCTAAGATGCCAAATTGCGGAGACTGAATCCTGGATCAGATGCAGAGCCAATCTCTCCAGATGGGTCCCACACTGGCATCTCCTCTCCTGAGGGGGACACTTAGCATTCTCCCCCAACTGTTTTTCAGTGGCCTTATCATCGTGTGTCCCTCTAATTTCCATGCGTAGGCAGCAAGCGCATAATGAGACGCTTAGTTAGAACAATCCGCCACATGTTCCAAAGACATGAAATGCGGGAGACTTCTGGTGCCTTATGCAAGATGGTCTGGGGAAAATGGTTTCTGCTGTCTCTCTTCTCTGCTTTATGGGATTCAAAATAGATCTGAGGACAGAAGGAAGATTCTTCCCCCCACCCCCACCCCATCCCTGTAAGCCTGGGAAATATTCTGGGACTGGGGAGGCACGTAGAGCTAAAGCACATATAAACAGCTAGAGATCAGCCATGTCCTTATTTATGCCTGTGGGCGAGGCGAAGGAGGGACTGCATGAGATATATAAGCTTCCTGAAAGCCTGGAGTACCACCTGCAGTAGAGGCTGCCTGTTGCTACCCTGCCTGCTGCTACTGTGTGAGTTCCAGCCTTGGGCTAGCTTCCCTCCAACCTGCTGAGAGGAGGAGTTGGTCATTCTGCCACGCAGAATTTTTGGGAAAGGAATGTGATTAGGTCATGCAGCCCTAGCAACATTATCCAGCCCTAGAGGAAGCTGCCTGTTGCAACTCAGCCCAAGCCACTGCTCAGGAGTCTTACCTTGAGCAGAAGCACAGGGACACACGGCAGGAGCTTCTAAGGGCTCATTTAAAATCTTACTCTTACATTTCATAAAAGGGTTCCAGAGGGTAGCCATGTTGGTCTGAAGTCGTGGAAGTGGAACTAAGTTTGAGTCCAGCGGCACCTTTCAGAGGTTTTCGCTTTTGTGTGAACACAACATTTGAGGTAGAAGCTTTCGTGTGCACGCACACTTCTTCAGTTAATTCATAGAGAACAGGGCATTGTTGCCTGTTAGTTGTTTTGGAAGCATAACTGTGGTAGATCAAGGAATCTGTCAACACTTTGACTTCTGTGCTCGTGGCTGAGGAAGATGACGGGGATGGAATCCATGTTGCTCAGAGAGAGGATTTGAAATTTAAAGTGTTATTTTAAGGCTGTTCTAAGAATCTCTCTGTGTTAGTGACTGACCTTCCAAATGGGAGCCCTGGCTTCTCTGAGGGAGGGGTATTGTGATCTGGTGCCCTTCCTAGTAATGCCTCCTAGAGCCAGTTGGGTGTGGTGGTGAAGTGCGCAGACTCTTATCTGGGAGAACCGGGTTTGATTCCCCCCTCCTTCACTTGCAGCTGCTGGAATGGCCTTGGGTTAGCCATGGCTGTCGCAGGAGTTGTCCTTGAAAGGGTAGCTGCTGTAAGAGCTCTCTCAGCCCCACCTACCTCACAAGGTGTTTGTTATGGAGGGGGAGGGGGGAGGTAAAGGAGATTGTGACCACTCTGAGGTTCAGAGGACAGGGCTGGATATAAATCCAATATCATCTTTAGGGTCCAGTGGTGATGGTCTGGAAGCAAAACACTCCAGGGACTGACTTTTCTTGGAGTGGTTCCTCATACCCCGTCTTGAATGGGGAACAGAGACATAGCTTGGCTGCCCTGCATTTGAGGGGGGGGGGAGGAAGAAGCACAGAAACAAAATGCAGAATTTGCACTTGTCGAAAGTGGGGTGTGCCTTGTCTCCCCCCCCCCCCCTACTTCTGAAGAGACTGAATGCTGCTCTCTAGCAAAGATGGAGCCCTTGCAGTGAGATGTTTTGTGCTTCTTGGTCTTTTTGGTCACACCTTGTTTCCTGTCGCTACTCATCAGAAAGTAGGATACAAAATCTGATCTCTGGGGCTAGAGGGGACCAATTTGCTGGTCCTTATGGAAGGTTTCATAAAATGCAGATGGTTGTGCAGAGATCTTAAAACCAGGGAGCAAGAGCATAATTTCAAACTAGATGGATTAATTGGTTGAATCTATCCTGAATGGGCCTCATTGCTCAGGATTCTGATGAACGGCTCCACAGGTCTCCCCGGGGTTTGGAGTTCTGAATGACCCAATCAGTCCATCATTCTTGCTCCTCTTTCTCCAGGCGGATGCATGCATGTGATGTGGTGTAGTGTTCGTAATCTTCTGTTTCTTTTCTTTCTTGAGCCATGCATATATCATACCAGAGCTGTGACAAAATGCACATCAGAAGGGAGATGCGCTTGTCCATCCCACATATCCTAAGCTGCCTGGGGGTGTGAGTAAAGTAGAAGCTGTGATTGTTCTCCACTTTCTTCCTGTCGACACGCACAAGCAGTCGTTTGTGAAAGGCGGAATGCGTGAGCACATCAGGGTTCCATCCAACCATGCACGCAAGGACTTGTGAGCCCCAGTGAGGTTGGGGAGGAAGAGGAGAACAGACAGATGGGAGGCGAGGGCTGCACGTCTGCCAGTTCCGGAACTGATTTCAGAGATTCTCTGTGCTCGATAGGAATGAAAGCAGAGTGGAACTGTTGGCTGAATAAATCTCAGGAACCTGCTCCCCCCCCCTCATCCTTTCCCCCTTCTGTCCGAAGAAAACCAACAAAACAGCATGAATAAACCTGTCCAGCCTTAAGAGCTCTGGTGAACTAGATCTGTTCTGCCTCAAGGGATGCTGAATTTGGAAATTTGTTTCAGTTTTGGGGATTGATCTGTGTGCATGCCCTGTCTGTTCAGCATTGTTCTGTCTCTGCATGTAGAAACTGCACTTTAGCTGTCGTGGCTGATTTCCCGTGATGATAATGATTTTCTCATCATGTTTTCAAAGATATTGAGGACATCCAATGAAGCTGGTGGACATGAGATTCAGGATGGACAAAAGGAAATGGTTCCTAAATCAATGAGTGATTTCAAGGCAGAGCTTGATGCCAGGGGATGCAGATATGGCAGCAGGCAGGCAGCTTTAGAACGGGATTAGATGGATTCATGGAGGAGAGATCTGCCAGTGGCTACTAGCCATGTTGGCTAAAGGGAACCTCCTTGTTCAGAGACAGTCAACCTCTGAATCCCAGAGCCCAGAGGGAAACTCAGGAGGGAGGCCTTGGCCCCTCTGCCCTTTTGTTGGCCCTCCAGAGGAACCGGTTGGCCACTGTGTGAGACAGGATGCTGGACTAGATGGACCCTCACTGATCTCATCCAGCAGGACCCTTCTGATGTTCTTCTCAGGGAAAGGCCTCAGCCTCTCTGTCTGCCCTGTTGTTGGCCCTCCAGAGGAACCGGTTGGCTATTGTGTGAGACAGGAGGCTGGACTAGATGGACCGCTGCTCTGATCCAACAGGGCTCTTCTGATGTTCTTATTGTTTGTCCCATATAAAATTTGATTTCCCCTCTTTGTTTTACAAAAGTAACTAGAAGCAGCTACCTGGAATGGAGCAAACCCTTTCTTACCATGTTGTGTTTTTTTTGAGGAAGGTCTGAATTTTTCATGAATGTACCCTTCACACATGAATGGTGAGATGTTAATTTCTTTTTTTCTTTCTGGTTGTAGTTTGGGATCTTCAGGTACTTTGCCATGTTCAAAGCTGCTCTTAGAGGTAAAGGAAAGACGCTTCAGTCAAGTCTGAAGAATTCATTGTGGTAGCAAATGAATTGTGCCGTGCCTTTTCTTTCTCGCTCTCTCCCTGGCATGGATTTGCCCATCCTGTGCTCGTGGTCGTCTAGCACTTAAGCAGACCTCTTGGTCTTTGGTCTTACGTGCCAGATCACATAGGTCAGGGGTGTCAAACTCATTTGTTATGAGGGCCAGAGGATCTGACATAAATGAGACCTCATTGGGCTGGGCCATGTGTGTACCTATTTAAGATTTGGTAGCAGAGATATAGATTTTATAAAAAACACAGACAAACAGAAATATATATTTTTAAAAACTTAAAACTTGCTTAAAACGTTAGCACTCATTGGTCTTAAAGATGCTTTCTTTGTATTTCTCACATGGGAACCAGGGAAGTTGGGCAAAGGAAGTTCTGGCTCTTTCCTTCCTTCCCCAGGGGACTGGGGGAGGGGGGAGAGCCTCAGCCAATAGAAGGAAGAGAGGCTTGGTTTAGTAGCTGTGCTGTGCAATTGAGAGAGCCTGGCAAAGCAAGTTATTCCTCTGCAAGGGAGGAGCCTCAGCCAATGGATAAAATAGAGGTTTTGCTCTGTAGCTCCTGTGCAATTGAGCAAGGCTTGCAATGCAAGCTGTGATGCAGAAGGAAGCAAGAGAGAGGGAGAATGAAGCAGGTGACAGCCAGTTGCTTGGGGGCCTAATAGGAGCCCTCCAGGGTCCTGATTTGGCCCCCAACCTGCATGTTTGACACCCCTGACATAGGTGTTCCATCCCCACCCTTCTCCCTACTAAACTTCCCTTCTCTCTTCTCTCCTCCCTTGTTCTGGAACATTATATGCGTTGATTGTATGCGAGTACATAAAAAATTCAGCTTAGGATGCCTGCCAAAAATATCTCCCTGGCTTGCAAGGCATTGTGGGTAACATGGCCCTGAATTAACATAAAAAGCTGCAGCCGGGAGCCTGCGAGTCGGATCCCACCGTGCTGCCACCCGCCGATCAGTCACGGTGCCTTTGTGTCGAGATGCGGAGCCGGGTGCAATGCCGCAGGCTCCTGAATTCTTAAAACTGGTTCACACATCCATGGACGTTGCTGCGAGCTTCTCTCTGCTCAATTACCACACACTTGAGAGAAAGCAGCTGAGGCCAGGGCTGTGTAATGCAGCAGAACGAGGTTGTGCAGGGTGGTGGTGAGCAGACTGAACCTCTTTGGGTTGCAGTGTTCGTGGGGTTTACGTTCATGAAGAAGAAGAAGACTGCAAATTTATACCCCGCCCTTCTCTCTGAATCAGAGATGCAGAGCGGCTTACAATCACCTACTCCTCCCACAACAGACACCCTGTGAGGTGGGTGGAGTTGAGAGGGCTCTCACAGCAGCTGCCCTTTCAAGGACAACTCCTGCAATAGCTATGGCTGACCCAAGGCCATTCCAGCAGCTGCAAGTGGAGGCGTGGGGAATCAAACCTGGTTCTCCCAGATAAGAGTTTGTGCGCTTAAACACTACACCAAATTGGCTCTCCAAGAAACAAGGACCCCCCCCCCCAGGAGAAACCATTGCTCGGAGTGCAGGGCCCACAAAATTGAGGCCAGTCTTTGTAGCCAAGCATTATTTACTGCCGGCCAAGTCCAAACCTACAACCATTGGTGCAGTGATTAGAGTGTTGGGCTAATATCTGGGAGACCCCAGTTCATGGAAGCTGGCCAGTCACACACTCTCAGCCTCACCTTCCTCAAAGGCTGTGAGGAGAGGAGGAGGATGACAGCCACTCCGGGTCTCCCCACTGGGAAGAAGGGTGGGGGGAGGCCTGCAAGAATCAAATAAAAATAATTATCATGTGGAACCATAATTCTTAGGCACTTGAATTTTATAATAACTGTGTAAAGGAAAGGAAACATTTTCATCACACGTTGTTGAATTCTCTGTTGTTAACACAGTTGCAAACAGCAGAGATGTTTAAAAAATGCGAAAAGTTGGGCAGCATTTTACAAAGGCTGATGGAAACCCCCCCCCCCCTTTTTTTTTCAGGATGTGTGAAATAAGACAAGATTTCACTTGATGCTTTCTTAGAATTGAACAGAACGAAGATTTTAAATTGAAACACCCTACTGAGTTGGGGGACAAAGGGTTAA
Source organism: Heteronotia binoei (assembly GCF_032191835.1). NCBI lineage: Eukaryota > Metazoa > Chordata > Lepidosauria > Squamata > Gekkonidae > Heteronotia > Heteronotia binoei. The sequence goes on along the minus strand of NC_083224.1, from coordinate 204,111,120 downwards.
TTTCATATTAAGTTTCTCTCACTTAAAAAATGTTGTTAGCATAATGCCATAGACTGTCTAAGCCCAAATAATAAACAGTCCTTTTGTTTATTAACAAGATTCAGCGGTTTTTTTCCAACATTCATTTCTTTCCCCCCTGGCTTCTCAAATGCCAACCATTAAGAGATCTGTGGTCTGGTAATACTGGGTGCTGCAGTTTGCAGCTCTTTTCTATATTTCCAGTTTTGTTTGTGCATTGCTTTTCACAAATATATGCCGTATACAGTTTTATATGCTAAGAAGCGTTATGAATAATGCATTTTATGTTCTTAAGGCAATAAAGTAAGTTTTTAGTTTGGAGAAAGTATTACATACATTTCAGCTTTCCCCCCAAAGGTTTGGATGGAAAAATAGCAAGACTGGCTCTAGATTAGCAAGCTGGAAAATGAACAAATATAGACATTTCTCCAACCGAAAGGAAGTCGGCGCTTCTAATTGTGATGATATGAGGTCTTTACTCTGCTCTGGAGTATTGTGTTCAGTTTTGGACACCACTGGACCAGCTGGAAGGTGTCCAGAGGAGGGCAACAAAGATGGTGAGGGGTCTGGAGACAAAGTCCTATGAGGAAAGGCTGAAGGAGCTGGGCATGTTTAGCCTGGAGAGGAGACGACTGAAAGGTGATATGATCACTGTCTTCAAGTACTTGAAGGGCTGTCATCTAGAGGATGGTGCAGAGTTTTCTGTTGCCCCAGAAAGTTGGACCAGAACCAGTGGGTTGAAATTAAACCAGTGGGTTGAAATTAAAGAGCCAGTTTGGTGTAGTGGTTAAGTGCGTGGACTCTTATCTGGGAGAGCCAGGTTTGATTCCCCACTCCTCCACTTGCACCTGCTAGAATGGCCTTGGGTTAGCCATAGCTCTGGCAGAGTTGTCCTTGAAAGGGCAGCTGCTGTAAGAGCCCTCTCACAGGGTGTCTGTTGTGGGGGAAGAAGACATAGGAGATTGTAAGCCGCTCTGGGTCTCTGATTCAGGGAGAAGGGCAGTGTATAAATCTGCAATTCTTCTTCTTCTAAATCAAAAGAGTTTTTGACTAAACATTAGGAAGAACTTCCTGGAAGTTAGAGCAATTCCTCATGGAACAGGCTTCCTTGGGAGGTGGTGGGCTTCTCTGGATGTTTTTAAAGAGAGGGTAAATGGGCATTTGACAGCAATGCTGATTCTGTGAACTTAGGGGGGGGGGAGGAGGTACTTGTAAGTACCCAGCTTGCCGGGGGTGGGGGGGAAGTGCAGATGACTGGGGAAGGCAATGGCAAACCACCCTGTGGAAATCTGCCAAGAAAACATCATGATGTGACATCACCGCATGGGTTAGTAATGACTCGGTGCTTGCACCTTTACCTTTTTTACTTGTGATTTTCCTGCATTGTGCAGAGGGGTTGGGCTTGATGACCCTGGAGGTCCCTTCCAACTCTATGAACTGATGACCATTCCTCTCCTGAAAGGCTCACTCTGAGCTTCTTTTTATTGTAGGAATTCTGAAGGCAACACAGGTCTTTTGTGCCCATGTGTATTCCTTGAAGACTTTCCTTTGGAATGGGGGTTGTGGTGAGAAATGCCATCACGTTGCAGCCAATTTGTAGCAACCCCAGAGGGTTTTTCAAGGCGAGAGACATTTAGAGGTGGTTTGCCATTGCTTGCCTTTGTGTTGCCGTCTCCCCTCCAAGTGCTAAATAGGGCCACCCTTGCTTAGTTTCTGAGGTCTGAGGAGACTGGGCCAGCCTGAGCCATCCAGCTTTAGGTTTTATTAAATTTATACCCCACCCTCCCCCCCCCCCCGAGGCAGGCTCAAGGCAGCTTGCAACAATCATCATAAAACATTATAAAATCAATTCAATTGAAAACAATTGAAAAATGGTTGGTGCTAATTCTGATATTCAAGTTCGATGACGTCAGTATTCCCTGGATTCCTCCCGCTGTTACAAGTCTCAAAATCAGCTGAAAGCAAGCCAGAAGAGTATGGTCTTACAGGCCTTGCGGAATTGGGTGAGGTCCCGCAAGGCTCTAACTTCTTCCAGCAGCTGGTCCCACCAGTAGGGGGCTACTACTGATAAGGCGTGATCCCTGGTAGCCGTCAGCCTCGCCTCTCTCAGCCCGGGGATCACTAAAAGATGTTGAGTTCCCAATCTTAGTACCCTAGGGCTTGCCCTAGAATGGGTCCCCAACCCCTGGGCCATGGACCGGTACCAGTCCGTGGCCTGTTAGCAACCAGGCCACAAAGTGAGGCAAAGGCACCACACTGCCCCTTTTGGCCGCCCAGGTCCCAGGTGGACAAAAGAGGCAACACAGCCTCACTCCAAAGCACTACCTCTTTCATTTGCCTGGGTCCCGGGTGGGTGGAAGGGGCAGCGTGGCAGTGACCTTCGCCAGAGACAGGGTGTGGGTATGGGGGCAGCCTGGGGCAGCAAAAACCCAGCACCCCCACTGGTCCGTGGAAAAATTGTCTTCCACAAAACTGATCCCTGGTGCCAAAAAGGTTGGGGACCACTGCCCTAGAATACCAGTGGTCTTCTGCTTTGTGTGCTGTACAGTCTCCAAGGGATAGTCTCTTTGGAGAATTTGCCAGTAAATATTTCACACTACTGCACACCCCATTGGTATTTTGAATTGGTTGATTAGATTTGTATAGCAAAATCCCCTCTTACAGGATATTGTTAAAAAGGGCAAGTCAGCTGCTGCAAAAAGCAACTTTAGGACGTTCTGGATTTGCAAGTGCACTTTTCATATAAATTGTGTAAATGCTGCCCTCCTGTAAAACTTTAAATTTATCCCATTCAGTTTTATTTTGTTAGAAGTTCAGATGGTCTGTTGGTCTTCTGCAGTTTGGTTAGAATTCGTAGATCATTTCCATATTCATGAAGAGGTTTTCCCTTTGGTCATGAAAATGTGTCAGAAATTGACGCTGAAGAAGTCACTCTGCCTGCAAATCTAGTTTGAAAAAATTGTATTGTCAGATTATTCTGAGACAGCTGAATGTCTCAGTTCCTTAATTTTTGAACTAGAGAATCCCCCCCCCCCCCCGCCCATCAGAGCTGAAACTGACCTCCGATCATTGCAAAGCCATCAGAAATACAGACTTTGATCTGACCTCATCAGTGGATTTCGCTTTGAAAAACTGAAGATTTCAAAGGGGTCAGTAAGAAAATGATTAGTTTTGATGAAGTGGAGATTTTGGTCACTTCTGTTGTCCTTCTGAAGCACCTTTGCTCCTTCAGAAATGTTTAGTAAGAGCAAAATGTCATTTTCCCAGATGCCCGCCCCCCCTCCCCAAAGTAAGTTCTGGTTCTTGGTCTTTCCCATCGTTGTGTGCTGAAGCCAGTGGGCTTAGAAGGGGAGAACTCTGGGATTGTGCTGTCAGAATCCCATGTTTCACAAACTCTCCTCCGTTCTGTCAGCCCTTCCAGGTGAAACCTGGTTGCTGTTTTCTCATCTATATCCCATAACTATTTAATGTGTTCAGAGTTGCCAAATTTAATTTGCGGGCAGCACTGCTTTCGACCCATCCTCTTCTTCCTTCATATTTGCAGCCTGTCCATCTTCTCCACCACTTACCGCAGGCCCAACCCCAACTAGCTGTTTCCTAGTTTGCCCATCTAGGCCTAACTTCATCTTCATCCCACATAGGGTTACCAACCTCCAGGTAGGGCATGGAAATCTCCCAGAATTACAACTGGTCTCCAGGCAACAGAGATCAGTTCCCCTGGAGAAAATGGCTGCTATGGAGGGTGGACTCTGTGGCACTGCTATGGCCCAGTTTAGTCCTCCCAAGGCTCCACCCCCAAGTCTCCAGGGATTTCTCAGTTCTGAATTCAAAGAAACCTCCTGCTTTGGCTGTTGTAGGGGAAGAAAAAGAAGGTTTATCTACTACCGTTTTCTTTTCCCTGAGGAGTCTCAAAACAGCTTACAATTGCCTTCCCTTCCTCTCCCCACAACAGGCACCTTGTGGGGCTGAGAGAGTTCTGAGAGAGCTGTGACTGACCCAGGGTCACCCAGCAGGCTTCCTATGGGGGGATCAAATCCTGTTGTTTGGATTAGAGCCTGCCACTCTTAACCACCACACTACACTGGCACTAATAAATCTAGATTTGAGTCCAATGAGGGACCACTTAAGGACCAATGAAGAAGAATTGCAGATTTATACCCCGCCCTTCTCTCTGAATCCCAGACTCAGAGCAGCTTACAATTTCCTCTATCTTCTCCCCCCACAACAGACACCCTGTGAGGTGGTGGGGCTGAGAGGGCTCTCACAGCAGCTGCCCTTTCAAGGACAACTCTGCCAGAGCTCTGGCTGACCCAAGGCCATTCCAGCAGGTGCAAGTGGAGGAGTGGGGAATAAAACCCGGTTCTCCCAGATAAGAGTCCACATACTTAACCACTGCACCAAACTGGCTCTCGGATGAGATTTTCGAGGTGTGGAAGTTCAAGGCTCAAAGCTCTTGAATGCTCAGAATTATAGCTCCAAAGCTATCATTAGTATTTGATTATGAGAGCCTTTTTTGAAAGCTCCTACCCCCAAAATCTGGTTGGTCTTTTAACTCAACTCAAACTCTTCTACTGCAAAATCCCCTTGTTCACCAACAAGGCTACCTTCTGATTCAAGTTCAGTTTCCTTCTCTTTCCTGCCCTTTCAGTTTCCTACATCTATAACATTTTTCTGTAGAACCATCAAAGAAGTTGTGTCTTTGACTACGTGCTTTGATTTCAGAGAGTAGATCACTTCTCAGGCCAGTTGGTGTGTGGCCAGAACATTCTCTGTGTCTCTCATCATCAACCATCCCAGGCTACTTGTTTCAGGACCAGATTCCTTTAGCAGTCCAGCTGGTTCCTTGAATGTGTAACTGGGATTATTCTTCTTAGCCCAAGAATAAGGAGGTATTGAAGGGGGCTTCCACACTGGCATGCAGAGTGGCAAACTGGCATCCCATCCATTTGCTTTGTCACAAATTGAAGGGCATGGAGCACACACTTCATAGCTTGCAGTTGTGGACTGTGGGTCAGATTTTAACCAGGAAAGCTTTTCTGGTTATGAGTTATTTTGAATTGCATTTGGCCTATTTTGGGCTTGCTTGAGTTCTGTAACTATTTTGAACTGTAAGGAATATTACATTCAGAAGACTTTGTGGCATGAGTGTTTATGCTCATGCCATTGTTGTCATCTCCATTTACAGGACCAAACAAAACTGCAGCATTTCTTTAACTGACAGTCTTCACCTTTTTGAATGGGAGCTGAGGCTGTGCTCCTCTTGTTGTCTTGCTCTTGGTCTTCTGCTTGATGCTTGCTGTCGGCTTGGCTTGTTGCTTTCAAGCTTATCTAAACTAATGAACACATAATTTTAAAAACTTGCAATTCATTCATCCACCCAACAAGCTCAAGTGTAGAATGTATATATTGTTGGTTTAAGAAAATGTCATGGGGGGGGGGGGAGAATCACCCTGCAAGGGAAGGGAATTACAGGAAGGTCTCTACATAGCATCTGGGCTGATGTTGCCCTTCTGGTTGCAGGTAGATGAGCATCAGCGTGGCCAGAGTCTTATGTACCTGGAGGTCAAGAACCAAAGGGCTTTTGGCCCAAGGCTCCTGGCCTGTGTGTGAACTTGAGTATATCACCCAGAGAATCCTCTATCAGCCCAAGCTGTCATTAACATACTGTGTGTTTAATTATTATTTTTTGCATTATATTTTTGTCTATTTAAATTCCTGTGGGGTAGGCAAATGGGGAGCAGCACTTAAAGGAATGAAGCAAACAAGCCCTTTCCACAAAATACACACGTTGAGCTTGTGATGAGAATAGTGTTACTTGCTCTTAATGCTGTTTCTTGCAATTCACACTGGTAACGTCTCTGCTCAAATGGAACTTTTTTATACCTTCCTTCAAGAACAGCAGAAGGAAGGGTTAAACATCTTGCCAGGGAGAAAGCTGAGTGTTGTGATGCTTGTCTTTGTATCAGAAATGCATATATCTCTTGATTTGATTGATACTTCTATTAATTTTACTGTTCTATTCAAACCGTGGATAATTTTGCCATTCAGTGTTTAAATTTGTTTAAATTCTTAGAGTTTTATGATTGGCTTGGTGCCATATAAATAAACTGAAACTCTAAACGCTGCAGTCTAATGCAGAGATGCTTAAGCCCCTTGAGAGCCAATGTGGTGTAGCAGTTACGGTGTCGGACTAGGGATCTAGAAAACTGAATTGCTGAATTATAAGTGTGTAACAAAGGAAAACGCCAAAACGGTCCGGTTCAGGATCTTGCTATTATTATGTCAACTGACAGGGATAGCGTCAAACAACAATGTTACTGTCAGATTTAGTAATTTAGTAATGTTTTAATTAAGTAGTGATTGGTTTTAATATGTTAATTTAATGTTTTTATTTACTGTATTGTTTATTTACGAATGCTGTTAGCCGCCCTGAGCCTGCTTTGGCGGGGGAGGGCGGGATACAAATAAAATTTTACTTACTTACTTACTTACTCCAGTTTTGAATTCCCACTCTGCCATGGTAGCTCGCTGGGTGACCTTGGGCCAGTCACCCTCCCTCAGTCCAACCTGCTTGTGAATATAAAATGGAGAACCATGTTGGTTGCTTTGGGTCTCCATAGTGGAGAAAGGTGTGGGATCAATGAAGTGAATAAATATTTAATTTAATTTTTCGATTTATATCCTACCCTATCCCGCAAGCAAGCTTAGGGCAGCTTACAACATTAAAACATTTATATACTGCTTTCCCACCCAGATAGCTACCTAAGGATTCAAAACATTGAATGAAGAAGATGATGATATTGGATTTATATCCCGCCCTATATTCTGAATCTCAGAGTCTCAGAGCACTCACAATCTCCTTTACCTTCCCTCCCCCCACAACAGACACCCTGTGAGATGGGTGGGGCTGAGAGAGCTTTTTACAGCAGCTGCCCTTTCAAGGACAACAGCTATGAAAGCTATGGCTGACCCAAGGCCATTCCAGCAGCTGCAAGTGGAGGAGTGGGGAATCAAACCCAGTTCTCCCAGATAAGAGTCCATGCACTTAACCACTACACCAAACTTACAAAGTACCACTGCAAGGCATACATAAATATTTAGCAGTGTAATAAGAACATGTGGGCATCCAAATAGCAAACACACCTAATCTGGGAAGAGGGCCAGTAGTATGTCTTCTGAAGAGAAATGCTGAAGAGAGCCAGCATGGTCTAGTGCACTGTTTCCTATTTGCAGGGTAAGGACCCGGTAGCAGACCACAGAAGTCTCACTACTGGGTCACAAGAAATGCCAAAGCTAGCCCCGCCCCCAGCAAAGCATGACCTCTGCTCTGCTTCCTTCCTTCCACCATTTCTCTGTTGTGCAGAGAAAAGCTAGCCTTGAAGACTGACACAGGCTGCAAAGCCTGAGCTCTGTTTGGCTTCTTTTCTTCCCCTGTCTCTGTGTTGTGCAGAGAAAAGCTAGCCTTGAAGACTGACACAGACTGCAAAGCCTGAGCTCTGTTTGGCTTCCTTCCTTCCCCCGTCTCTGTGTTGTGCAGAGGAGCTGGGCTGCCTCTCCTTCCTTCTCCCCTTTTCCCAGTGTTTGAGAGAAAAGCTGGCGCCCACTGGCACTTTAGATCCATGAAGTGTTCTTCAAGGTATGAGCTTTCATGTGCCTTGCAGTATGTTCTTTTGGGGAGATTTCCTGGGAGGCCTGGGCAGCAAAGAGGGGGTGTGTGTTTTTTTTCAGCTGGGAGGGGCGGGGAGTGGGCATTCCAGTAGCTATTTTTTTTACCAAATGACTCCTGGGCAGAATTGTTGCTGGCTGGGGTAATCTGATGGTAAGGCTTTTTTCCCCTTCCCCCCCCCCCTTCTTTCATTTTCCGTCTGCAAGGGATGCTCTCTCTGTATTCTTGGTGCTGGGGGTGGGGGCAAGCAACAGTGGGAGAGCTTCTAGTGCCCTGGCCCCACTGGTGGACATTCTGGTGCTTTTTGGGCATTGTATGAGAGAATTTTGGACTGGATGGTCCAGTGGTCTGATCCAACATGGCTTCTCTTATGTTCTTTATTTCCTTTCCTTTCCTTTCCTTTCCTTTCCTTTCCTTTCCTTTCCTTTCCTTTCCTTTCCTTTCCTTTCCTTTCCTTTCCTTTCCTTTCCTTTCCTTTCCTTTCCTTTCCTTTCCTTTCCTTTCCTTTCCTTTCCTTTCCTTTCCTTTCCTTCTTTCCTTCCATTTTTACTGGATGAAACTTTTCTGTTCATCATACTGTTGTTGCAGACATAGGAGCTCTGTCAATGAAAAATTAGCACCCCCAGTTGTAGCCAGCTGGCCTTTCTATGAGATTTCTGTGTGGGTGAGAGAGAGTTAGAAGTATGGGGCAGAAAGAGGTTATTGGAGATTACTGCTGTATATCTCAGCAGCACTGGAAGTGATGGTACTATGAACTTGGCACCATTTTACTGGTCCTGCTTTTAACAGCTGTCTGACACCAAAATTAAACTCCTCCTGTAGATATTAAAAAGGATGAAAGAAGTTCACTGGCTAAATATTTGCACAACATGTTGCTTTTAAAGGCATGGGAAACACAGCCAGTAAAAAGCTGCAAGCCCCTCATAAATATCCTTTTGGGGATAACTGCAGAAAAGCTTGTATGAACTTTATATAACTTGAAATTAATTCATTAATTGCAGTACAATTCTCTGCTACCTTTCACAGCAATTTCCCAGTGTTTCAGTCAAGAAAAAGTATGAAAAATAGCTGTCAAAAGATTTTCTTGAAACCAAGCAAGCTTGGTTGTAGCTTGAGGAAGAGTTCCAGTAGCAGCAACTGAAGGAAGGGCCTACTAAATGTGTCAGCATATTTTGAGGTACAGCAGCTGCCAGGGCCCAGTGTGGGTGGTATACAGCACTGGCATTCCTGATGGCAATGGCAACAGCACTTCCAACTGCATACACTGGCCAGTGCTGTTGAGGAAGGGGTGTGTAGGTGGTTCAGGCAATTGAACATGGGCATTAGGAGTGCTTGCAAGCTGGAGAAGAACACACAAACAGATAGGTGCACGCAGGTGTGAGGGTGGAAAGAGAGGATCCTGGAAATGTATGAAAAAGTTGCAGCCCACCCACTTTCCACCCCCATTTTGGCTCAGCATGAGTTTCAGAGAGATTTTTCTGAAAACAAAGTTACTTCAGAAGAAGAGGCAGGTTTGGGGGAGTGTCCTGGAAGTGACATCACAGGAAAAGGTGGAGTTTTGGTTCAGTGTGCCCTGTAAGTGACATCACTCGGCCCTTGACCTGGAAGTGATGCCACAGGAGATGACATAATTCCTGGCTCCACCCCCAAAGTCTCCTGGCTCCACCCCCGAATTTTAATGGGCCAAGAAAGAGGAAGTGTAAAAATAACTGGGCCACAGGAAAGAAAAGTTTGGGAAACCCTGGTCTAGTGGTTAGAGTTGTTGGACTAGGATCTGGGAAACCCAAGTTCGAATCCCTCCTCTGCAATTAAATCTTGCTGGGGCGCCTTGGGCCCCTCACAGACTCTTCATCTGGCCTACCTCACAGGGTGGTTGTGAGGGATTGCAGGAGGGGAGAGCAGGGTTCTAAGCTGCTGTGAGTCCCAGTTGAGGAGAAAGGCAGGATGCAAGTAAATAAATATTAAAAAAACCCAAGAAGGTGCTGGAAGTGGACTTTCTCCAGAAGCACAGATCACAGTTCATGGTGTTTTAATTGCGAAGCTTTCATTGATTAAATTGATGAACAACCAGCTGTGTAACTTGGAAATGGCCAAGTGATGGAGCTCAGGCACTGGAGTGGAAAACTAACTTCCTGCCATATCAGGAGGTCTTTGCTTGGGAGAGCAAAATTCATTCTCTCTGCAAACCAGCCACTCACAGCAGCAGGCCTGGCAGCTTTTGCCAGTGCTCTTGAGTTTAGAAGAGTTCACTGTGGTGTCTGGGGCAGCTCCAAAGAGTTGGGCTTGGTTTTTGCATTTTAATAATAGTATGTACATTTGGTTGCAGTAAGGACAATGTATTTAAAAAAACTGGTTTGCAAAAGAAGACGAAATTCTGTGTTTACAGTACAGCACAAAAGATAATTGAGCTGTTCTAAGCCAATTGAAATGGAATTTAGGGATGCCAGCCTTTAGGTGGGGCCTGGGGATCCCCTGGAATTACAGCTCATCTCTGGGCTTCAGAACAGTTCTCATAGGAAAAAAATAGATGCTTTGGAGGATGGACCCTAAATTAGTTTGCACTGGGGCCATTCTTTCTAAATTACGCAAATGGAGGAAAAGAGAATTTTTAGCCTCTGGCTCACAGGTTTTTTTTCTTAGCTCAGAAAGAATGGGGCCATTCTTTCTGAGCTAAGAAACAATCTGTGAGCCAGAGGCTAAAACTGTGAGCTAGCTCACACTAACTCAGCTTAGAGGGAACACTGGTTGCCAGCTCTGGGCTGGGAAATTCCTGGAGATTTGGGGGCAAAGCCTGGGAAAGGGAGGGACCTCAACGAGGTAGAACGCCATACTGTCCGTCCTCCAAAGCAGCTCTTTTCTCCAGGGGAACTGATCTCTTTGATCTGGAGAGAAGTTGGCAACCCTTCTTTGCTGGCCAGTGCTGGGGCGGGGGGGGAGGAGGAGGAGATTGGATTATACCCCACCCTTCACTTGGAGTCTCAGAACAGTTTACAATCTCATTTACCTTCCCCTCCGCAACAGACACCCTGTGAGGTAGAGAGCTCTCACAGATGTTGCCCTTTCAAGGACAACTCTGTGAGAGCTATGGCTGACCCAAGGCCATTCCAGCAGCTGCAAGTGGAGGAGTGGGGAATCAAACCTGATTCTCCCAGATAAAAGTCCGCTCACTTAACCTCTACGCCAAACTGGCAAAGGCAACTAACAGGGAGGGGGTTGAGTATACCTCCCCCCCCATACACACAAGCATACTCTCATTCTCTCTCTCTCTCTCTCTCTCTCTCATAATCGGTGGTGAAAATAGATACAGTTATCTGCAAAGCAGTAGTCAACAACTGAGCCCAGTTGGATTTTAACAAAGTCGGGGTCAGGGGAGACTTGGATCAGACTGTCTGTTCAGCCGTGAAGTTCACCAGGTGGTTTTGGGCCAAGCTTTCTTGGCTGAACCTACCTCGCAGGGGCGTTGGAAGGATCACCAGGGAAATGTCATGTTTGCCTACTAGGATTCAAATGTAGTAATGTTTTGTGACATTTTTTATTTCCAAATTTTCCTTTCATGTGCCATTCCGTTGGTTGTTGTGTGATGGGTGCTGGGGGGGGGGCGTGATGCCCTGTTCTCTCCCTGGTTTGGAGGGTTTTATTAATGGTCTGCATTTTGAATGCGTGGATGAGGCTTGATTTATGCGCCTGCCCTGTAGGCGGAACCCAGGCTGGAATCTGGGACAGAATCCTCAACACTGGCAACCTAATGATAATATCCGGCCTTGCCGTTGCTACAGCCTTGCAAATTGAATTTCATTTTTCTTTTGGGGAAAAAACAAGTTTTTTTTTGGGGGGGGGGGGACAACTGCTTCATCTTTGTCCAACATGGGTGCCAAAACTGCTTGCTAAGCCCATATTCTATTAGGTACCCCTTCCAAACCCCTGCCTAATGGACCTTCTTATCTGTGCCAGAGCACATCTCTCTCTTCTTTTTGCAAAATTAGGGGGGGGGGGGGAGGTGACTTGAGCCCTCATATCCCAGCCTGGAGAGATTCCTGCATTATATTTCTCCCCCCCACCACCCCCAAAAGCCAAGGTGTTTCCACGCCTTGTCAGTAATTGGCAGAAGGCCCTGCCGATTCCTCCCATTCGGAATGATGATGGATGGTTTCATTTAAATTTCCCCGAAATAAAATATTAATCAGTGGTGTCACCAGTCCACCTTCATTATAGCTTCCTGAGACGCGGCGCCTAATCGCGGGGAGATCTCTCCGCCCTGCCAGAAGCTGTTTGAAGATAATTAATACATCTCTTTTTCTTTTTCCTTCCTTTCTTTTTTTTTTCTTGCTCCGGAGCTGGGAGAAGGAAGCAGGGAAGAGATGGGTCCCCTCCCTTCTCCCCCCTCCCCCCCCTTGCAAGGGAGAAAATGACAATGCAAAGCTGCAGTTCCTCCTCTGCTTGCCAGCCTTTCAAAGCAACGTGGTTTTGGGTTAAATGTGAGGAGACCCTCTTTCTTCTGCAGAGATTAAGTTCTGGGATGAGCTGCTGGCCAGGAATGAACCTTCCTTTCCCTCTTCCAGTTTGGTGTAGTGGCTAAGTGTGCGGACTCTTATCTGGGAGAACCAGGTTTGATTCCCCACTCCTCTGCTTGCAGCTGCTGGAATGGCCTTAGAATCATAGAGCTGGAAGGTACCTTCAGGGTCATCTAGTCCAACCCCCTGCACAATGCAGGAAACCCACAAATACCTACCCCAAATTCAGCCATAGCTCTCATAGGAGTTATCCTTGGAAGGGCAGCTGCTGTGAGAGCCCTCTCAGCCCCACCCACCTCACAGGGTGTCTGTTGTGGGGGGAGAAGATATAGGAGATTGTAAGCCGCTCTGAGTCTCTGATTCAGAGAGAAGGGCAGGGTATAAATGTGCAGTCTTCTTCCTTTTGTGATTGTTTGCAGAGCCAGTGTGCATAGGGCTGTCAGCTCCGGATGGTGAAATACCTGGAGATCTTTTGGGGGGGTGGGTGGGAGGTAGAGCCCAGGGAGGACAGGGGTTTTGAGAAGGGCGGGTACCTCAGCAGGGTCTATTGCCACAGAGTCCGAAGCAGCCATTTTCTCCAGGGAAACTGATCTTGGTTGTCTGATAGAGGCAGTGTTCCCTCTAGCTCACAGATGTTTAGCCTCCAGCAAACACATTTTTGTCTTAGCTCACAAAGGATGACCCCAGAGCACAATAATTTATGTAGTAGCTCACAACTTTAATGCCAGTAGATTTTTTGCTCACAAAACTCTGCAGCTTAGAGGGAACATTAGAGGCAAAGTCAGAGTGGAGAGCTCTGGGTTCAAATCATCCCCAAACAGCCATGGAAGTTCTTAGGCTGACCTTGAGCCAGTCATCCTTTCTTGCCACGCCTGGCCTCATCGGGGTGGTTGTGCAGTTAAAATGGAGGGCACTGGCGGGGGGGGGAGTACAGAGGCTGTCTTGAGCTCCTTAGAGGAAGACAGGGTACAATTTGATCGATGGATGGAAAGATTAGGCAGTCAGCCACTCCTTCCGGGGATGGCTGCTTTTAGCATTGGAGAGATGGTGGAGGGCCAGCCCCCACCCCACTTCTTCCATTCAGCCACCCTCAGTTATTCCCACGCCTTTCTTTCATGATGCTCCTGCTTTGGAGCCATTTCTTTCTTGGAACACTGTAATATCATAGAATCCTAGAGTTGGAAGGGATCTCCAGGGTCATCTAGTCCAACCCCCTGCACAATGCAGGCAACTCACAAATAAAGGTAGTCCCCTGTGCAGGCACCAGTCGTTTCTGACTCTGGGGTGCTGTTGCATCACGACATTTTCACGGCAGACTTTTTACAGGGTGGTTTGCCCTTGCCTTCGCTAGTCATCTACACTTTCCCCACAGCAAGCTGGGGACTCATTTTACCGACCTCGGAGGAATGGAAGGCTGAGTCAACCTTGACTTCCACTGGGATCGAAGAATACGGCTACCTCCCCCTAAATTCACAGGATCTCCACGGCTGTCAGATGACCATCTAGCCTCTGTTTACAAACCTCAAAGGAAAGAGAGCCCACCACCTCCTGAGGAAGCCTGTTCCACTGAGGAACCGCTCTAACGATCAGGAAGTTCTTCCTAATGCTGAGTTCTGGTCCTACCTTCTGGGGCCACAGAAAACAATTCCACACCATCCTCTAGATGACAGCCCTTCAAGTACTTGAAGATGGTAATCATAACACCTCTCAGCCACCTCCTCTCCAGGCTAAACAGGCCCAGCTCCTTCAACCTTTCTTCATAGGACTTGGTCTCCAGACCCCTCACCATCTTCGTCACCCTCCTCTGGACCTGTTCCAGCTTGTCTACATCCATCTTAAAATGTGGTGCCCGAAACTGAACACAATACTCCAGGTGAGGTCTTACCAGAGCAGAGTAAAGCGACACCATCACATCACGTGATGTGGACACTCTACTTCTGTTGATACAGCCCAAAATTGCATTTGCCTTTTTAGCCACCACACTGTTGACTCATGTTCAGCATATGGTCCACTAAGACCCCTAGATCCTTTTTGCACATATTACTGCTAAGACAAGTATGTCGAGGGAAGTCGCTGCTTGTAGTTCTGAGGGTCAAGCCATTGCTGGGACCATGGAATACCTGGAGAGAGTGCCCACCTGGCTAGAGCAAGGAGTAGGTCGGTCCTTGGAGAGGAGAGGAAGGAGGCACTGGCAGTGAAGAGCTGGGCTCGAGTCCTGTGGCATATTGAAGGCTGTCAGGGGTCTGAGCTCTTGAGAGCCTAAGGAGCCTTCAGAGGGAGCTCTTCCTCTCCAAAGCTCCTGTTGGCCTTGAAGGTGCTCCTGGGCTCTTCTTCTGCAGACCAGCACAGCTGCCCTCTCTCACTCACTGGCAGGGAAGTTGGGCACTACTTGGCACCCTGTTTTGGAATCCTTACCATAGCCCTTTAGGTGGAACAGCCTTCCTGTGCCCATATTGTGACTGGTAGGGGTGGGGTAGCAGCTGAGTGCTTTAGGGCTGCCTGCATGGTCGGTGGTCTGGAGAGAAGTCTGCCCTCTGCTGCGCTGGCTGTCCTTTGGAGCTGCAGGAGTCCAGGGTCATAGGGTGGACTCTGTCTTGAGAGCCAGTCTGGTGTGGTGGTTAAGTGTGCGGACTCTTATCTGGGAGAACCGGGTTTGATTTTCACTTGCAGCTGCTGGAATGGCCTTGGGCCAGTCATAGCTATTGCAGGAGTTGTCATCTAGTCCAACCCCCTGCACAATACAGGAAACCCACAAATACCTACCCCAAATTCAGCCATAGCTCTCATAGGAGTTGTCCTTGAAAGGGCAGCTGCTGTGAGAGCCCTCTCAGCCCCACCCACCTCACAGGGTGTTTGTTGTGGGGGGAGAAGATATAGGAGATTGTAAACTGCTCTGAGTCTCTGATTCAGAGAGAAGGGCGGGTTATAAATCTGCAGTTGTCTTCTTCTCCAGCAGGAGGTATGCCAGTGTGTCTTGCATCTCCTTTGATACCAGTTGGCCTGTCCCTTGAGATACCCCTGCCTTTCTGCTTTGGAGAACCATCCCCTTAAAAGTAGTGACTGTCTGTGGACTGGCATAGAAGCACTTGTCCAGGATCAGCCCCAGGGACCCATCTGCTTCACCATCCTGTTTCACACAACAACCAACTGGATGCTTCTGGAATCCTAACTGGAAATTGTCACTGAGGGCCCCCATCCTATGACTGTATTGCTTTGTTCTCCCCTTAATTTGGGTTCATTCAATCCCTTTCCATGTGCCCTCTCACAAATGTTTGCCCTGTGAGTTTGTTTGGCTCGATACTTGGTGGAATCCACTCATCATTGGATATCACACAGTTATGATCCTTCATCCTTTGAAAATCTAGTCTATGAGTCCTTAAAATCCTGCAGTCTCCAGGGTTAGCATGGATCTAGTTGCAGAAGAACAAAAGTGAAAGAGGCAACGTGACTGCCCATTAGGAGGAGGCACTTGGAATGTGGAGGCCCTCAAGAAGCCGCCTCTCTCTGTGAGTCCCAAATTTGACTGTGTCCTCCTCGGTTTAGGTGAGGTGAAAGATACTGACCACAACAGAGTGGTGATGTGAGGTTTGGCCCCTGGCCAGATTCCCCCAGCAAGCCAAGGAAGGAATGTGTTTGTCACATCTTGGACATCTTGAAGGCCTCTGATCGCCCTCGGTGACACAGA
This sequence comes from Heteronotia binoei, assembly GCF_032191835.1. NCBI lineage: Eukaryota > Metazoa > Chordata > Lepidosauria > Squamata > Gekkonidae > Heteronotia > Heteronotia binoei. The sequence continues at coordinate 204,095,240 of NC_083224.1, read as the reverse complement.
TTCCATCCTTGATCCACATTGACCACAAAGCTTCTGTCTGATCCTTTCAGGCTTTGGGAGGGAAATGTCTCCCACAACTCTCTCCTTAATGTTCTTTGACACGCTTTGATGGGTGGAAAACATGGCTAATTTATCTTTCCTTGTCCCGGGCTACATTTGAGATGGCGGCCCTTTCATCAGAACAAGAGGGCATTCATCCACATTTATTCTGGCCTTGTTCTGGAACATATTTGGCAGGCCATGAGGAAAATAATTACCGTAGACCCTCCTGCCAGCCCAAGGACTCCACTTGCAGAGGAGGCTGCCTGCTGCAGCTCTGCATGATGTTTAGCTCAGGCTTCTCCTTTCTAGTCAGCCTCTTAACCTGGAGTTCATGGATCTGTCACTGTTCTACAGGGCACGTGGCTGAATGGAGCCCCTTGAAGGGAAGCTTCTTCTTGCATTCCAAGGGTGTGTGTGAAGGGAGAGCAAAGTGCCTTCCTGATGAGCTTAGGTCAGGGATCCCCAACTTTTCTGGGCCTGCAGGCACCTTTGCATTCTAATGCAGGGTGGGGGATGCAACCACAAAATGGCTGCCATAGGAGGCAGAGCCAACCATAAAATGGCTGCTGCAAGAGGCTGAGACACAACTCACACAGGAAACCCAAGGGGAAGGGAAAAGAGAGGTAATTTCAAAGAAATTCTACTGGGAAAGAATAAAACCAGCACTTTGGTGGCAGCTGTCACTAACACAATGACTGATTCCCCACTACTCGCCTCCGTCACTGGTGTTATGCAATGCCAGGTCCATCAATAATAAGACCTCTGTCCTGCGGGAGTTTTTGTCCAAACAGGACATGGACCTGGCTTGCGTGACCGAGACCTGGGTGCGTGAGGGGGAGACGGTAGCTCTCTCCCAGACCGTTCCCCCGGGATACTCGGTCTTTCACCAGTCACGGACTAGCAGGCGGGGGGGAGGGGTGGCACTTCTCATATGAGAGACTCCTTTAGGGCTCTTCCGGCTCCAGAGATCCCAGGCATTGAATGTGTTGGCCTGATGTGGGATGTTGGGGAGGGGTTGGCGATCTGGCTGGTGTACCGAACGCCTAACGCACCGGCCGGCGCCTTACCATCCCTGGTGGAGGCCGCGGCGGGCTGGGTGTTGGAGCACCCAAGGCTTTTGGTCTTGGGTGACTTCAATGTCCATGCCGACGACGCGGCCTCCAGCCAGGCGATGGACCTGGTGTCATCCATGGCGACACTAGGACTCTCCCAGGTTGTTACAATGCCCACTCATCAGGCGGGACACATGTTAGACCTGGTCTTTGTGGCCGGAATATCAGTGACTGATATTGCAATGGAAGCAGTGCCATGGTCAGATCACTTTGCCCTGAAGGCTCGTATGGAGGTGTCACCCAAAACCTGTTTAGGCAGAGAGCGTATTTTAGCTCACCCGCGGAGCCTAATGGACCCGGAACGGTTCCTAACGGCGTACGGGACACCTGGCCCACTGGAGATTCCCTGGATGATCTGGTAGAGTCCTGGAACGATGGGTTCTCCAGGGCCATCAAGGAGATCGCACCCAGGCGCCCTCTGCGCCCCCGCTCGAAGCCGTCGCCCTGGTTTAACCGGGAGCTGCGGCAACAAAAGCGGGGACTCAGACGACTGGAGAGGCAATGGCGGCGTACTCGAGACGAAGTGACCCGAACATCTTATAGAGAGAGTTTAAAGGCCTATGAGATGGCAATCAAATCCGCAAAGAAAGCATTCTTTGCGGCTAAGATTGCATCCACAACTTCGCGCCCGGCACAACTGTTCGACATAATTAGAGGACTTACAACGCTGCCGCAAGGCAGACCAAATTCTATTGAATTGGAAATAGGCTGTGAGGCTTTTGCGAATTTTTTTGCGGATAAAATCGCGTCACTCCGCCCCGACCCCCCTGCCAGTTTTGAGACAGTTAGCGAAACCGAGGCCCCGAGCCTGTCTTCGGATTATATTCTGGATGGCTTTAGCCCCCTCAGCCTGGAGGAAGTTGACAGGATTCTCTTATTGGCTCGCCCAACAACTTGTAAATTGGACCCATGCCCTTCCTGGCTTATTAAATCCTGCCAGAGGGATCTCAGATATCCTGGACGGGATATCATAAATAGATCCCTGATGGAAGGGCATTTTCCAACGCCGCTCAAAGAGGCTGCGGTCCGTCCCCTCCTAAAAAAACCATCTCTGGATCCGGCCCAATTGGCACACTATCGGCCGGTCTCAAATTTGCCCTTTTTGGGCAAACTTATTGAGAGGGCAGTGGCGATGCAGTTACAGACTTTCCTGGAGGACGCTTCCGTCCTTGACCCATTTCAGTCCGGCTTTTGCCTGGGACATGGGACATGGGACGGAGACGGTGTTGGTTGCCCTAGTGGATGACCTTCAACGGCATCTGGATCGGGGTGGCTCGGCGGTGCTGATGCTGTTAGACCTGTCGGCTGCGTTTGACACGGTCGACCATCGGCTACTGACATGCCGCCTCGCCGACGCGGGGATTCAGGGGTTGGCCTTACAGTGGCTTTCCTCTTTCCTGGAAGGTCGGGGACAAAGGGTCGCAATTGGGGGGGAGCTATCGATTGTGGTGTGCCCCAAGGGGCGGTTCCCTCCCCGATGTTATTCAACATCTACATGCGGCCTCTTGCCGAGATTGCCCGAAGGTACGGGCTAGGGTGTCACCAGTACGCTGGTGACACCCAGCTCTATCTACTGATGGACGGCCAGCCGGTCTGCGCCCCGGAAAATCTTGATCGGGCACTACAGGCCGTGGCTGAGTGGCTCAGACTGAGTGGGCTGAGGCTAAATCCTGCAAAGACAGAGGTCCTTTGCTTGGGTCGCCGCGGGCCGGGAGGGGGAATCCCCCTACCAGTTTTTGACGGTGCGCCGCTGACAGCGGCGGACAGGGTCAGGAGCTTGGGGGTGCTATTGGAGCCTTCCCTAAAGATGGAGGCTCAGATAGCAGCCGCTGCCAAGTCCGCGTTTTTTCATCTTAGGCGGGCAAGGCAGTTGGCCCCCTTCCTGGAGCGCGATGACCTAGCAACAGTGATCCATGCTACGGTCACCTCGAGGTTGGACTACTGCAATGCCCTCTACATGGGGCTGCCCCTGTCCCGAATTCGGAAATTGCAGCTGGTGCAGAATGCCGCGGCCCGGCTGTTATTGGGTCTCCCAAAGTGGGGACACATTCGGCCGGGTCTTCGGACCCTGCACTGGCTTCCAGTGATATACCGAGTCCGGTACGAGGTGCTGGTTATTACCTTTAAAGCCCTATATGGCCTGCGACCTGCCTACCTGAAGGACCGTCTCTCCCCACATGTTCCCCAGAGAGTACTGAGGTCGGGAACACAAAATCTCCTCACTATCCCTGGGCCAAAAGAAGCCTGCTTGAAATCCACCAGAGAAAGGGCTTTCTCCGTTATGGCCCCTACATGGTGGAATCAGCTGCTGGAGGAGGTGAAGGCCCTGCGGGACCTTGTACAGTTCCGCAGGGCCTGTAAGACGACCCTCTTCCGGCTAGCCTACACCTAGCTAAGATGAGAACTCAATGTAGCTTGCCAGACTTCTGTTTTATGTTTTATATGTATTTGGAACGTTTACTGGTTTTTAAGGTTTTAACTGTTTTAAATGTTTAATGGTTTATATATTTAAATATTGTTTAATTTTTATGTTGATCAATTGCTGGAAGCCACCCTGAGCCACTTGTGGGAAGGGCGGGATACAAGTCATAGATAGATAGATAGATAGATAGATAGATAGATAGATAGATAGATAGATAGATAGATAGATAGATAGATAGATAGATAGATAGATAGCCTTACGCCACTCTCATGCTTCTCTTCTCCGCAGGGCTTCCTTCGGATTTCACACTGTCTGCCCCTGGGGCTGCAACTTGCTTCGCCTTTTTCATGCGACAAACAAACTGGTTTTCAGAGGATCTTGTTTGCTGCGTGAAGGAGGGAGAGCGAGTTGCAGCCCGGGGCAGAGACTGAGGGGAACGGCACGGAGAAGAAGAGAGCGAAGCAGCATAAGGCTAGTGGGAAATTGGCCAATGTTATTTTAATCTGCTCCGTCCATCCGCTCTCCAGTGGCCAGTCAGAAACTCTGCTGCCAAGAGCCCCGTGTGACCCAACTTACTTTCTCAGTAGGTGCCTGAGAAGGTACCAGGATGCCATGGGGCCCACAGGCACCATGTTGGGGACCCTGATTTAGGTGATAGAGGAATGGCCAAGTTGCATGTTTAGATAATATGTTCCTTGTTCAATGGGGAAAGTCTGGGAATAAATTCTCATAGCTGAGAATCAAGAAGCTGGGCTTTGCTAGATCATTTCACACTGCAGGATTTTCTTTCCAGATGCAAGCTGGGGTCTCTGGGAAGCCCACCTGGAGGGTCTGATCATCCCATTTTGGCTTCAGTACCTCAAAGGCTGCCTTGGGAGGTCAGAGTTCCATTTAGCAGATGTTCATGATCTCTTCGGACCTCTTTTTCTTGAAAGTTGAAACTATCTGAATCCTGTGGCAGTCAGTTGGTGGCCTGGCTCGGACCTCCTGTCTATTGAACGTTTACATGTCTGCATTCTGAGCTGTTGAGAGCCTCTTCAGATCATAGAATTGTAGAGTTGGAAAGGACCTCCTGCCCAGCCCCCTGCACAATGCAGGAAACTCACAAACACCTCCCCCTAAAATCACAGGATCCGCATTGCTGTCAGATGGCCATCCAGCCTCCAAGGAAGGAGAGCCCACCACCTCCCAAGGAAGCCTGTTCCACTGAGGAATCGCTCTAACGGTCAGGAAGTTCTTCCTAATGTTGAGCCAGAAGCTCTTTTGATTTAATTTAAACCCATTGGTTCTGGTCCTACCTTCCGGGGCCACAGAAAACAATTCCACACCATCCTCTATAGGACAGCCCTTCAAGATGAGTTGTTCTTGAGTAACACAACATTTTTTTTTTGTTTGGTGTCCTTAAAAGGAGGAGAAAGAAGAAGAAAGCACAGTACTCTTAGAAGCAGGTCTTGTGTAGGGCTGCCCACTCTGAGTTGAGATCTGGGGGGTGGAGCCTGGGGAGGAACCACAGCAGGGCACAGTGTCCTAGAGTCCAAGGGAGCCATTTTCTCCAGTGTGGAGATCAGCTGTAATACTGGGAGGTCTCCAGGCACCATCTGGGGGTTGGCATCCCTGGTCTCATGGTATTTCTGCAGGCTACCCACAGAACATGGTTTTTTGCCACGTTCCTGCAGCAGCCTCCATTTCTCCCAAAATCTTATTCCCGGGAGAGGGCGGGTCTGTCTCAGTCTCCCAGGAACAGCATGGTGGGGGGGGGGGGGGGAGGGAGATAGCTGGCCATGGGTGGCAATCCTTGCACCTGCAGAAACATTACCCTGGATCCACCCCTGTGTTCTCATGGTGGGGAAGGGTGCATCTGTGCTGACTTCCGATGTTCAGACCGCCTCCTCCATGTTTACTGGGTTTCGTGTGTATCACAGATGATTCTGGAATACGTTTTAGGTTTTGTTGGAGTGCTGCCCAGGTCCACTGGAGTGTCTTGTGGCTTGGCCTGCTTCCACAAGCCATGACCAGGTTGCCCTGTGGGTTCAAGAGCACCAAGTTTCAGAGGCTGCTGCTTCGGTCATGGCATGTTTGCTGTTGGTCCAATGACTGAAGACCAAACCCCGAATCCTTTGCACATGTTGTGGCTCTTCTCCAAAGTTGGTGGAGTTCATGGTGGGAACCGTTTTGGCCTTTATTAATGGGAAGCTGCAGGTGTTGGCGATGGGAGGGGGGCAGAGAGGATTCTAGCAGCAGCAGCAGCAGACCTTGGTGAATGGATGGGAAAGAGAAAGCAAGAGTGCGGCTTAACAGATGGCATCCTCCTCCGTGTAGGGAAAGCTGATTTGGGGAAGGCGTAGGTGTAGGAACGTTTGCATGGCATTCAGCTGTCTGGAACAGAACATCCAAGGAGGTGGGAGAATTTTTTGGGGGGGGGGGATTGATCTGTTTCTACAGAATTGTGGGTCCCTCCTGAGTCCTTCCTTCTGTTGTGCACAGAGAGGGCTCCCCTTCAGTGTCTGTTTTCATGCCAAGAGAACCCCATATTTCACCTATCTGAAGAAGCGTGCCTGCACATGAAAGCTTCTATGCGGAATGAAAGTTTGTTGGTCTTCAAGGTGCCTGACTGGACTCAGACTTTGTTCTGCCATCTAAAGAGCACCACTCCAGGTATTCCATGGCCCCAGCAAGGGCTTGACCCTCAGAACTGCAAGCAGCGACTTGCCTCGACATACTTGTCTTAGCAGTAATATGTGCAAAAAGGATCTAGGGATCTTAGTGGACCATATGCTGAACATGAGTCAACAGTGTAGTGGCTAAAAAGGCAAATGCAATTTTGGACTGTATCAACAGAAGTAGTGTGTCCAGATCACATGAAGTGGTGGTATTGCTTTACTCTGCTCTGGTAAGACCTCACCTGGAGTATTGTGTTCAGTTTCAGGCACCACATTTTAAGAAGGGGTAGGGGTAAGCACAAACCTGACTCTATACAGCTCACAATGCAAGTAGCAAGGACGCCTGCTTTGCATGCAGTAAAGGGCCCAAATTCAGTCACCAGCACCCCCAGTTCAGACATATCTGGTGGAGAGCACTTTGTATTGAAGCTCTTGATGAACACCTGCTTTGCAAACCAAGGATCCCAGCCAGTTCAGTACGAGGAGCGCTTTTTGAGTCCTGGATTGCAGAGAGATGCTGCCCATCAGAACAGCTTGTGCTTCCCTTGATATATCTGAGGCAGCTGAACCTGGTTTCCTGTTTAGTGTGGTGTAGTGGTTACAGTATCAGACAAGGGCCCGGGAAACCCAAGTTCGATCCCCACTCTGCCACAGAAGCTTGTTGAGTGACCTTGGTCCGTGGGCTCTGGTAGATATAAGGGTATCCCTTATGAACGGAGACAGTGCAGATGTGGTAGAGAACCTGACTCTGCATGGCACATTCTGTTAGACTGTCCGTTACTTACCCATCACTGCTGCCGCCTGATGGAACCTCTCCTCTTAACCCCCAACTTGGTGACAAACAAAAGGATAGAGGTTTTTGTTGGCTGACAAATGTCCCTCGATTACTGAGTGTCAAGCATGCATATTTCTAAGTGTCAGAGAGCAGGCCACTAGTATCCACCCCCCCCCTCCTTTTTACAACGTTTGGGCAAGCAGTAAATCTATCTAGCTCAAGGATGTTTATGCTACAGCCTGGCTGTGAGGTGCCTCTCCCCCAGATTCACACAGAAAGTTCTTATCAGGTGTGAGAAAGGGAGATGTTTTTAATAGCCTAAATTCCTTAGTAATAAGAGATATTATGTAGTAACCTTTGAACCCGTGACTCAAATTGCATCTGTATCTTATCCTGTGAAGTAACCCTATATAGTAACTATGTAACTATGTATACATCATTACTTCCAAAGATTCTGTTCTTGGTAAAGCTTATGAGTTTCTACAATAAAGCAACTTTTGATTTAACAGGAAAAGACTAATTATTGAGAAATATTGGTGCTTGACACTGAGCAGGTTGCAGAATTTCTGGCCCTAGCAGTGAATGAGAAAGAAATTAAAAATGGAGTCAGGTACTCTACTTTCCTGGAGGGTTTTTTGCCATCTTCTGGGCATGGAGCAGGGGTCACTGGGGATGTTTGTGGGGGGGTATTTGTGAGTCTCCTGCATTGTGCAGGGGGTTGGATTCAATAACCCTGGAGATCCTTCCAACTCTACAATTCCCCGGGGAGATTCTTTTGTCTCCTATCAGTATCTTTGGCCAGCAGGTGAAAACTTTTATTTCCTTCAATATGCCCTGGGTAATGGTCATTGGTTCTCCTTCTAGTGTTGCTTATTGATGTGCTTCTAATTGAATCTTATAATTTTAACGGGATTTTGTGTGTTTTAATGTTTCTTGTGAGCCCTGATTTGGATGGGAAGGCAACATAAAAATGTTTTAAATAAACAAGCTTAGTAGGTGGTTTGCAGTACATCATATGCTCTCTCCCTCTCCCTGTCTCCAAGTCGCAGTAATCATCCTAACCTACCCTGGCATGCTTTTTTTAAGGATTGCAGTAAAATAGTGTATGTGGACATGGAAAGTGCTATAAAGAAGCCGAGTTTTGTAATTTAAGATGGACTGAGTGTTATAATTCCATTCCGCATGGGAATTTCATAGTGCATTTTAATAATAGATTCAGCAATTTAAATCCTGCTGCACTTAAAATGTAGCTTTGCAAACATATATAATTGAGGAGAGAAAACCCTCCCCAAAATTTCACATGAAACGGGTCTTTTTTTGTAGAAAAGGCCCAACAGGAACTCATTTGCATATTAGGCCACACCCTCTGACATCGCCGTTGTTTCATACAGGCCTTTTGCAGAAAAAGCCTGGCAGGAACTCATTTGCATATTAGGCCACACCCCCTGATGCCAAGCCAGCCAGAACTGCGTTCCTGTTCAAAAAAAGCCCTGAAGTGAAATCCAGAGGATTTTCACCAACAAAATCTTCTGTTCCAGAATGAGTCCGATTTTTTTATGAACAGCCTATTTGCTTTTTAACTGTAAGGGTTAGTGCTTGAAAAGAGGAGGTTCAAAGCATGCAGGTCAGGGTTGGCTCGCCCACTAGGCAAATTAGGCAGGGGGACACCTAGACCATGCACCCTAGGGCTAGTACTGGTGGTGGTCAGAGAAGCCTTTTAGGGAAGACCAGCAATGCACAGATTAGAGAATTGGACTAAGGATGCACGGGTTCAAATCCCCATTCAGCTGTGGAGCTTGCTGGCTTAAACATGGGCCAGTGGCATGTTCTCTCAGCCAAATCTACCTCTCAGGGTTGTTTATTTATTTATTTGATTTATATCCCACCCTCCTGTCCAAAGGAAGGCTCAGGGCAGCTGTTGTGGGTTGTTGTGAGGATAAGACTAGTTTAGGAAACTGAATTAGCTGTTTTGGCACCTTTGAAAAGAAGGGCATGATTGAACATCGGGTGGGATCAAGTGATAATTTTCTGTCTGCACCATCAAACTGATCTCCCCAAATGTATTCTTTCAGAATGGGGGAGAAGTTCTTCTGGATCGGCATGGGAGGAGGGGTGTGTGACTTGGCTTTCTACATGCAGAGAAAGGCGTAAACTAAAATCCCCCTTTCTCCAGTACTGCTGATAGGGAATTACTGCTGGGTGCAATATATCAGGGCTTTTTTTTTTGACAATTAAAATTACCGTATTTTTTGGACCATAAGACGCACTTCCCCCCCCAAAAAAGGGGGGGGGAAGTGCGTGCGTCTTATGGTCCGAATACTAAAAGATGAGGGGGGGCTTGCAGCCCCCGGGAGACAAGCGGCGAGATCGCTCCCTCCGCCCCCATCGCCAACCCAGCACTTTGCAGGGAGCGATCTCGCCGCTTGTCTCCCAGCCAGGCGTGCTTGCCCCGCGCTTGCGTGCCTGGCTGGGAGACAAGTGGCGAGATCGCCCTCACCGCAAATCCTGCACTTTGCAGGCGCTGGCATGCTTCTCCCGCGCCTGCGTGCGGCCCCCGGCCGAGGCGGCCCGAAGGCTGCAATGGCGCCCGCATCACCGAAGATTGCCATTTGCGCACGTAGACGAAGGTGCGTCTTATGATCCGGTGCATCTAATCGTCCGAAAAATACGGTAATTTGTCTTAACACCCCCCTCCTACCGTGTTACAGAAGGTTATATATTCTGCTCTTCTCAGAGGTTCAAGGCAGAATGTTTCAGATTATCCCCATCTCACAATAATCTTACAAAATGGTTCTGTCCAAGTTACATGACTCTACTTCCCCTGAGCCTGCCTCGGCGGGGAGGGTGGGACATAAATAAAAAGTTATTATTATTATAATGTGCAACGATTTTAAAAAATGCAGGGAACTTTCAGATTTCCTGTAAATTCCTCTCTCCGCTCCCCCCCCCCCCGGGCTTCCTTAATGCTTTTTCTGAACGGCTCACAACGTTTTCATGGCGACTTTTTATGGGGTGGTTTGCCATTGCCTTCCCCAATCATCTACACTTTCCCCCAAGCAAGCTGGATACTCATTTTAGCGACCTCAGAAGGATGGAAGGCTGAGTCAACCTTAAGCCAGCTACCTGAAAACCCAGCTTCTGCCGGGGATTGAACTCAGGTTGTGAGCAGAGCTTAGGACTGCAGTACTGCAGCTTTAACACTGCGCCACAGGGCTCGTGCGTTCTAGTGCTGGATATCCTAAACCCAACTGGTGGAGCTGCTCTTGCTGCTGCTTGCCACCAAGAGAGTGCCAGGTGCATGTAGTTTATTTTTATTTCTTTCATTTGTGCTCTGCCTTTCTCCCCAGCTTACATTGCTCCCTTCTCCTCCATTTATCCTTATGACAACTCTGAGGTCGGTCAGGTGGTGAGTACGTGACTGTCAACAAGTTACCCAGCAAGCTTCCATGGCAGGGTTTCCTTATCCAAAGAAAGCAATAAAAGGGAAACAAACTCAACCTGAGAGTCAAGCCATGAGCCTAGAAGGGTGAGCAGCTAAAACCAGGGCTTTTTTTTGAGCAGGAATGCACATGAACGCAGTTCCAACTGGCTTGGCTTCAGGGGGTGTGGCCTAATATGCAAATGAGTTCCTGCTGGGCTTTTCCTACAAAAAGAGCCCTGGCTAAAACATAGAACAGAATACATCTATTTGTTCAAGAGTGCACAGGAAACACAAATTAAAAACAGCTTCATATAATGTAGATAAAAACAGAGATAGTTGGTGTCACATCATAGCCATTACGATATTGCACATTACAACAAATATAAGCTATACAAACAATAACCACTAGATCAAAATATTGGTCACACATCCAAGAACCACTTGACCAAATGTGTCAGCTGCACAATGATAACTGAATTACCTTCCCCTCAGTCAGTGTAGCAGGCCTGTACTCCTTCCTAGCCATGTAAAGCTGTCCACCCTACGGTGTGTGTGTATAACACAAAACAAATCCCAGCAACAACACAAATGCCAACATCAAAACAAAAGAAGAAGAAGAAGAAGATGATATTGGATTTATATCCCGCCCTCCACTCCGAAGAGTCTCAGAGTGGCTCACAATCTCCTTTCCCTTCCTCCCCCACAACAGACACCCTGTGAGGTGGGTGGGGCTGGAGAGGGTTCTCACAGCAGCTGCCCTTTCAAGGACAACCTCTGCCAGAGCTCTGGCTGACCCAAGGCCATGCCAGCAGGTGCAAGTGGAGGAGTGGGGAATCAAACCCGGTTCTCCCAGATAAGAGTCCGCACACTTAACCGCTACACCAAACTGACTCTCCAAACTCATAAGAGACAATAAAAGATGTTATCATGATGTTCCAATCAGAAAAACAAAACCAAGGCAATGAAAAGATATAAACTGGTATAAAAGGCACTAATAGAGAAAAAAGGAAGGAAGGAGAAAAGGGGTGTGGGGAGGATGTGCTTCCATCCAAGTTGGCTGAGATTTTCCAGAATTTTCATGGATCTATTTCTGAGAAATGCTATCCTCCAATATGATGATGCAGTATCTTATTCAGATTTTCAGGTAAGGGTCTCCATCTTTCAAGGAGTCCAACACTGAACCCCAGGGCAGATGTACACAAGCAGACAAAACTTTCAGAAAACTATTTGAAGTTTATTTCATGTCTCTCAGAATAAATCTTGTCAGTAGGCAACGTTAATTTCTAAAACCAAGCAGCAAGAGAATAACTAGCTTAACTATCTAACACATTTCAAAGAGCTATGTTGATGGCACAAACCTTAATTGCTAAAGTCAAAGGGCACAGCCGAAGCCTTCTCTACATTGCTGTCCATTGCAATATAAGCAAAACATAGTTTCAGGCCTTTAGTCCATCCGAATCCAGCTAGCCCCTCTTCCCAGGTTCTTAGCTCCATTAAACTTTTTTTTGGCCAAGTAGTATCAGCTGATGATGATATCCAGGGCTTTTTTTGTAGAAAAAGACCAGCAGGGACTCATTTGCATATTAGGCCACACCCCTTGTCACCAAGCCAGCTGAGACTGAGTTCCTGTGCGTTCCTGCTCAAAAAAAGCCATGATGATACCCAGCCAGGATACATTCTTGATGGAAACCTCTAGAAAGTTACTTCTTTGCTCCTGACTTACCCAGTGTCATCGTGGACAGCAGGAGACCCCATCACCTTCCATGGCAGGGACTCCACTGAGGAACTGCTGTAATCCCATTAAATAAATGAAATATTCCAAATTATCTTAAAATCGTCTTTCTTTTTCTCCCCTGATTCTAATCTTATTTGTTAATTTTTCAAGTGCTGCTATATTCTTTAATTTAGTGTACCATGTATCCAAGGAAATATCTTTAGTGTTCTTTCAGCATTCAGCAATAAGCATTCTAGCTGCAACTAAAAGAAAGTTGGTGGTTGTGTTTACATTGGGAGTTTACATTTCATTGATAAATGAGTTGAGCAGGGCTAGTTCAACAGTAAGTTTTATTTGTTCCCAGGTTATTTTTGCAATTCCTGCAAATACTAATTTCCAAAAATTTGCTATAACTGGACAAGACCACCACATATGAATAAATGTACCTAGTTCACCACAGCCTCTCCAGCAATTTTGACTATTTTCATTTGATGGGCTAGTTTAACTGGAGTGAAATACCACCTTTGAGACACCCTTAATCCATCTTCTGTTTTGTAAACCTCTAGAAATTGATTTGAACGTAATGTGTTGAATTATTTGTTTCCAGTCCTTATCGTTAAATGTAGTATTCAGTGCTATTTCCCAATTCTGTTTAATTGTCTGCTCTGGAGTTTGTGATTTAATATATATTTTAGTAATCAATTTTCCCTCTGTCTTATCTATATTTTGAATTAAATCTTCAAATCTAGTTAATGATCTGTTCATTTGATATTTACTTTCTTTTGTAGGAAATTTAACATTTGAAATTTCAACAGCCATTTTTTTCCTTGAAGAATCCTTCCTTCAATCCAGAGTTGAATGATATTATTTAATAGCATAATATTTGTGTTCATTAGTGTTATTTGATTAAGAGAAGAAGCTGTACACCTGGGACCATAATTTTTTGCTGAAACAAATTTTGGATGGTACAGAATGGGAGTCAGTCTCTGAAAATAGTACCTTTTCCAATTCCTCCATACCAGAATGGGGTCATGGAGCGTTGAAAGCAAGTTCGACTTCAGATTTATACAGAAGGTGTTATCATATAATAAATGAAATTTCTCCATATCTTTGAAATTAAACCTCTGTAGCTTCAGCCAACCTGTTTCCTTAGAGAAGGACAAACGGGGTTAAATGTCTCAATTGATATGCATCAGACCCTGCTGTCCTTGAACAGAATGATAGTGAAGGACAAACATGCAACCCAGGGGCCAAATTGCCCCCCCCCCTCTCAGAGGGCTCCTGTCAGGCCCACAAACAAGTCTGATTCCTTCTCCCTCTCTCTTGCTTCCTTCAGTTATCAGAGACTGTTAAATAAAATGTTGTAAGAGTGCTAATCTTTTAAGCATGTTTTATTTAGAGGTTTTTTAAAACGCTGGCTGATTTCGCACTCACCTTACACCGCTCTCACGTCCGTCTTCTCAGCGCAGTGTCCTCCTGTTTTCCCTCTATTTGCATTGGGGCTGCAGCAAACATCGCGGTTTTCACGCAACAAACAGAAACTGGTTTTTAGCGGTTTCTGCTTGCTGCGCAAAACCTGCGATATTTGCTGCAGCCCCGGCGCAAATAGTGGGAAATCGGGAGGACACCACGCTGAGAAGACGGACATGAGAGTGGCATAAGGGTGAGTGCAAAATTGATCTCTGTGTTTTAACTCTAACCTTTAACTGTGTTTGTGTTTTTTTATAAAGTTTATATCTCTGCTACCTGAGATTACATTTTAGGATCCAGCTGGCCTGTCCTGACAAGGTCTCATTTATGTCAGATCTGGCCCTTGTAACAAATGAGTTTGACACCCCTGTCTTAGGAGTTTTACTGTGCTTGGCTTTTAGAGTTAAAAATAAATTGATTTAATTTTTGTTACCAATCCTTCAAAATCTTATCTGAGATATGAGAATTCTCCAGCTGTCCCAGGGCTTTGTGTTATGTGGGTACCAAGTCAAGTTATTAGTTCTTCTAGCTCTGTATGGTCTTCCCTGATTGGTGGGTTGGTGGAGGGGGTGCTCAGCTGAGCAGATTTGTGATGCCGTCCAGTTGCCAATAGGACGTACCCCTTTAGAGATTCTTCTTTGAACGAGGGATGCTGGCTTGGAAGGAGAATAGGGCAGGAAATCTCAGCTGCAGCTGCAGTGGAGAGCGCAAAATAGTTGTTTTTGTTACTGTGGTTCCTGATTGGCTAGCCCCTTTCCTGGCATCATCCCCCACCCAGCCGGTGGTATAGCCACTCAGCAATTGCCTAGGAGATGTGAACTTCTGCTGGTTAATTAATTTCTTTTATCCTCACTTTTCTCCCTAGTGGAAGACCCCAAGTGGCTTACAAGACTATCCCTGTATCCATTTTATCCTCACACAACATCCTTGTTAGGTAGGTTAGGCTAAGAGTATGGGGCTGACCTTCAATCACCCCTCAAGTTTTCGTGGCTAAGTGGGGATTCGAACCTAGTCCCACAGTATAACCAGTGTACCACATGGGCTTTCAATGGTGGCTCAAATAATGAAAGAGCTTTCAAGACTAATAAATGCATTTTCAAAAAAAGAAATCGCACTTCTATGAACTGGTTGGTGCTCCATTCCCATTGTGACATCCCCCTACACACCATGACAGCTATTGCTTGCTTTCTCTATCTCCCCCCCACACACACACACACTGCTTGATTGACTGCTGACATTTAAAGCAATCTTGGGGACAGCTGACCTTGCCAGTGGGTGGCGCTACTGGACTGCTTGAGAGATGGTGTGAATTAAGAGAATTTGGGATTCATAATACCTGTGGGGTGGGGATGGAGAAATCGGTCTTTGGCAGCTGCACAGCTAAATCAAGCCCAGGATATTGTAGGCACTGTTGGATCAGACAGTTTCTGATTAAGCTGGAAGCCGGCATACTAAATTCATGGGAGAAATCAGGTATTGGGGTTGTGCAGATTGCTTTTGGGGAAGCCAATGTAAAAATGTTTGGTTTTGTTAGGCAGACAAGAGAAGTTATGTTCAGGGTAGGAGCTGATTAGCTGTCAGTTTGTGGAATTGAATTTTTTAAAAAAGGTTGCAGGTATATAAAACTTATCAGAAATAAAAACTGATTTTCAAATCCTCTCTTCACCAGTAGCTTCGCAGGGGGGCTTGGTTGGGGCTGAGGCTGGTTGGAGATACCCTGAGAGCCAGTAATTCTCACATTGTATGCTGGCCATGGTGGTGGACTGCCAGAAATTACGTAGTTCAGGGCTCCAGTGAGTCCAAATTCTTATCTGGAGAGGAGGCTGCCTGATGCATCTCTGCATGAGTTGTTTTGTTTTATTTATTTATTTGATTTATATCCTGCCCTCCCCACCGAGGCAGGCTTAATAATAATAATAAACTTTTATTTATATCCCGCCTTCCCCATCGGGGCAGGCTCAGAGCGGCTCACAGGACATGGCGCATACCATGATTACAATAAAATACAATTAATACAATACAGGCTTAGGGTGGCTCACAGATTAGAGGTCACACAGTCACATTTGTGTGACCAAATAAAATGAAACAGCAATAAAAACATAAAAACAATTTCTAAAAACCTCTACTTGTGCTGGTGTCGTGGTTTCAGACAGCGATCTGAATAGCCATTAAGAGCTCCTAGGATCGTGATAGCATGGATAGGTAGACTGTTGATGATTTTTTATGGGCCAATCCCGCTGCTGCAGATGTTGTCATTATGAAAATGCATGGCGGAAGAGTGCCATTTTGCAGGCCCTGCGGAACTGTGGAAGCTTTCGCAGGGCCCTGATCTCTTCTGGCAGCTCATTCCACCAGCTAGGGGCAGCAACGGAAAAGGCCCTGGCTTTCGTTGATTTGAGCCTTGCTTCTCTTGTTGTCTTGCCCTCCTTTGAGCTTGGCTGTATGTGTGAGACTATCTGCGTTAGCCTCTGTCTCAAGTTGAGAATGCTTCGTTCATTCCAGTGCAGAAATGCCTCTATTGCTTGGTCTCAGTGGAAGGCTTCGGTTGCATCTCTTCAGGA
This sequence comes from Heteronotia binoei, assembly GCF_032191835.1. Classification (NCBI taxonomy): domain Eukaryota; kingdom Metazoa; phylum Chordata; class Lepidosauria; order Squamata; family Gekkonidae; genus Heteronotia; species Heteronotia binoei. The sequence continues at coordinate 204,079,063 of NC_083224.1, read as the reverse complement.
GCTGCTGCTCTGGCTGGTGCTGCTGACTGATTGCAAAGAGGCAAACCTGGTTGAGGACACGTGGGAATGTACAGAGGGCAGCTCTTAGGGCAGGTTAGGGGCTAGGACTGGGAAGACCCAGTTGAGATCCCCATCTACCATGCAACTTCCCCAGGTGGCTGGATGCCAGACACTCTCCCTCATCTCTACGCCACTCACAATCTTACTGTGGAGTAAAAAAATCGTACTACTTTCCCACTCTTACGATGCTAGAATCTGATGGGAATTGAATGACAGTAGATCCAGGGAGTATGTCATGCTAGTGAACCTTCTTGAAACCTATGAATAGCTCCTGTTGGAAACAGTATACTGGGCTCAATAACTCAGGCAGAAGTCTCAAATCACTGCCACTTTTCTAGCACAATCTGAAACTGTTACACCCATGTCCATTGGATTGTGCTGTTAGAAGGCAAAATTCTCCAATTATTAGGACTTTTGCCTTCTAACAGCACAATCCAATGGACATGGGTGTAACAGTTTCAGATTGTGCTAGAAAAGTGGAAGGGCGTTTTCGCACTGACCTTCAAGTGGCGCGACCACCCTCTTCACACCGGAGGATCTGCGCGGATTTCGCACAAGAAGCGCCGGAGCACCCAAAAGAGCCGGCGACTTCCGTCGCGAAACCCGCTCAAACGGAAACCGCCAAGAAGCAGGAAAACGTTTGAGCGGCTTTTGCGACGGAAGTCGCCGGCTCTTTTGGGTGCTCCGGCGCTTCTTGTGCGAAATCCGCGCAGATCCTCCGGTGTGAAGAGGGTGGTCGCGCCACTTGAAGGTCAGTGCGAAAACGCCCGAAGTGTTTTGAGCTTATGGTCTTTCTGGACTCACCCAAGATTTGTTCGTATTACAGGTGGTAGCTGTGACAGTGTTCCTGAACTTTTGCAGAGTGCCCGCTGTTCCACTGCACAACCACACTGGGAACTAAGGCAGGGGTTAGGGCTTTGGATGGGATGTTGACTATTTTGTCTTTTAGAAATTAAGTACTTGCATTTGTTGAGGGTGCAAGAGGAGAGCACAAAAGTAGACTTGAAACTCAACGCCAAAAAAACTAAGATCATGGCATCCGGCCCCATCACACCTTGGCAAATAGAAGGGGAAGACATGGAAGTAGTGACAGACTTCACATTTCTGGGATCCAAGATTGCTTCAGATGGTGACAGTAGCCATGAAATTAAAAGACGGTTGCTCCTTGGGAGGACAGCTATGGCGAACCTGGGCAGTATAATAAAAAGTAGAGACATCACCCTGCCAACAAAAGTCCGTATAGCCCAAGCGATGGTATTCCCAGCGATGGCTCAAGCTAACCCAATCTTGTCAGATGTATGGCTGTGAGAACTGGACCATAAGGAAGACTGAGTGCAGAGGAATAGATGCTTTCAAACTGTGGTGCTGGAGTGAAATCTTGAGAGTCCCTTGGACTGCAAGAAGATCCAGTCAGTCAGTCCTAAGGGAAATCAACCCTGACTGTTCCCTGGAAGGTCAGATGCTGAAGCTCAAATCCTTTGGCCACCAAATGAGAAGGGAGCAGTCACTGGAGGAGATCCTGATGCTGGGAAAAACAGAAGGCAAAAGAAGAAGGGGATGGCAAAAGATGAGATGGCTGGACAGCGTTACTGATGTAACAAACATGAATTTGAGCAGACTTCGGAGGATGGTGGAAGACAGGAGGGCCTGGCGTGGCTTGGTCCAGGGGGTCACAAAGAGTCTCGACTGCAACTGAACAACAACTTGCATTTTACCTTGCTTAGTGTATGTCAGACTTTGGTGGATGACCTCAGAAAACCCTGTCTGCCTTATATTCCAGCCCTGGCTTGTGTCTCATAAGCTAAGAAGGGTTGGCCACGGGTAGCAATTGGATGGGAGACCACCAAGGAAGTCCAGGGCTGCTTCGTAGAGGCAGGCAACCACAAACCGCCTCTGTTTATCTGCCCTGACCCAGATGGCTCAGGCTAACCCGATCTTGTCAGATGTCTTGGATAGGAAGAAGAAGATATTGGATTTATATCCTGTCCTCCACTCCAAATCTCAGAGTCTCAGAGCTGCTCACAATCTCCTTTATCTTCCTCCCCCACAACAGACACCCTGTGAGGTGGGTGGGGCTGGAGAGGGCTCTCACATCAGCTGCCCTTTCACGGACAGCCTCTGAGCCAGAGCTATGGCTGACCCAAGGCCATTCCAGCAGTTGCAACTGGAGGAGTGGGGAATCAAACCCCATACTCCCAGATAAGAGTCCGCACACTTAACCACTGTACTAAACTGGCTCCACCAAAGAAGCCCAGGGCTGCTACGGAGAGGCAGACCAAGAGGAAGCCTACCTCTATGGATCTCTAGCCACACTGAGCCCATCAGGGAAGGGCAGGATACAAATGTAATAAAATAAATAAATTGCCTTGAGGGATCACTGGAAGTCAGCTGTGACTTGATTGGCACTTTGTACCACCATTAAGAGCCCCGTGGCGCAGAGTGCTAAAGCTGCAGTACTGTAATCGGAGCCCTCTGCTCATGACCTGAGTTCAAGCCCTGCAGAAGCTGGTTCAGGTAGCCAGCTCCAGGTTGACTCAGCCTTCCATCTTTCCGAGGTTGGTAAAACGAGCTTGCTGGGGGGAAAGTGTAGGTGACTGAGGAAGACAATGGCAAACCACCCCGTAGAAAGTCTGCCGTGAAAACGTGAAAGCAACGTCACCCCAGAGTTGGAAACGACTGGTGCTTGCACAGGGGATTACCTTTACCTTTTTTTTTTTTTTACTACCATTATATTCCAACCTGGAAGATTATCCAACGTCAGGCAGTAACGTCCGTTCTGCTTGGCACCCAGATGTTTTCCGGGGGGTGGGGTAGAATCTAATAATTGAACAGAGGGCAGGCACAACAGCCGTTCCTGAGCTGTAGACCCACTTCTGAAATGGCTTTGTTTCTTTAAGAGTGAGCGTGCTCTGAGAGCCAGTGTGGTGCAGTGTTGAGAGTTCTGGACTGGAATGCAAGGGACTCCGGTTTAAATCCCCACTCTGGGACACCAGCTAATTCAGGGAAATATGATGTTGCTGGTCTTGAGGTCTCTCTCAGCATGTGGGGGGTCTAGGCTGGGCTGTCTAACTCATTTGTTAGGAGGTCTGGATCTACACAAACATAATGTGAGGTAGTGGAGATATAAACTTTATAAAGGACACAGACAAATGCAATTAAAGATAATTTTTAACTTAAAATACAAACATGCTTAAAGCTCTTGTGATATTTTATTTAAAATGGAAAGATAGGGGAATAGTGGGATTTGGCAATGTAATTTTAAAAATAAAACATCAAGAAAAAGCACAAGGATCACAGCATAAACTAAAAATATAAAATGCTCGGAGCCTGGGAAAGCAGTGAAATGGCATTGCAAGCTTCTTCTCCCTCCTCCCCCGGTCTACTCAGATTGGTAGTGGCTCTCCAGTGTAATATGCCCCTTTGACTGTGGTCCCAGGTGAGAGTACTCACTAAAGTCAGGTTCATGTAGCAGAGACAAGCTGGCTCAAAGCATCAACCCTTTACTTGCAAGGACACAACTCCAGGAAGCCTGAGCTTCAGCTGTCTATGGATTAGGAGGGACAGATTCTGCTGTCGATGCCTGGGCCCAAACTCTCGTGGGCTTGCAGAGTCAAAGAAGGCCTGTTGAACTGTACATGGAGAAATAGTTGACTCTTCAGCATTGTGCTGGAGTGGGTTTGAAGCCATGGAAACAGCTGCCACTAATTTCATGAACTGCCTCCACACTCTTGGTCGTTTTCCGGCAGTAGACCAGTTTGACTCCCCCTTCAAAACCAGTCCTTCTGTTCTCTTAGGCCATGTCTGCTTAACTGATGGCTTGTCCCATTTCCAGACTGACTTCTCATTTGGCCTCCTGCCTCCATGAGGGCTAGAACCCTTGGCAAATTGAATCCCCCCAATGTTGCATGCTGCAGCGCTGAATGGGACCGGCAACTGGTTGAGGCCCCTTTCAATGGTGCACCAGGTTTCAAACACCTTGGCGCCTTCTGCAATGATTAACTGGAGACACGACATCCCCTGCACAGCTGGTAGGAGCTGAGCTGTGAAATGGATGGCCCTCCGGCCTGAGCCAAGATCTTGGTCTGTGGCTGAGAAGAGGGGAGGAGGAGGAGGGAGAGCACAGCTGCAGCTGCACTGGAGCGAAAGGAAGTGTCTGCGTTTGTGTGCATGTGCGCACCAACATGGTGCTTGTAAGGAAGTGAAGCTATTCCGGGGAGATGCAATCTCTGAGTCCCCCCTTTAAAAAGAAACTCCAACATGCTGCCTATTGTGCTATTTATACACAGCATGTGTGAGAGAAAGACAGATCCAGGTAGCGATACCAAATCTCATGGGCGAGAGGCGGAGCAGAGAAGAAAGCCAGAGAAGGCAGTATGGGTAATTGGGGAGGGGGGGAGGATGGAGAGCTCCTCCCCACCTCTCTTCTTGCAGGCGGCTGGTGGCTGCTTTCCCCTCCCCCGCACAGGCTCTGGAAGCCCCTTCCCTGGAAGTGGTGTTTTTATACTTAGATACAAGAGAGAGGGGAGCTGGGGCTAGGAAACAGCAGTGCCAAGTGGAAGGGAATTCTTCTGAGAGAGGCGGCTCAGCTGGCCTGGTTTTTTAAGGATTCTTCAGCAAGATGCTTGCTTAAGCACAGTTTGTGTGTCCTCCCAGAAGTAAAAGAAGCTGGGGTGGGTGGTTTGAGCCCCCCCCCCCAGGAATGCAGCAAAGGGAGGGGAGAGAAGCAGCCAACTCTAGTGTACCATCCAAAGCTCTCTTGCTTCCAGCAGCTTGGGGGGGGGGGGGAGAGAGTACAGATGCATGTAGTTTTTGTCTTTCTGTCTCCCCCACCTTGCTCAACCTGCACATGCGAGGTGCTGTGGCTCAGTGGCACGTGCAGAAGGGCCCAGGTTCAGTCCCCAGCAGCTCCAGTTAAAAGCACCAAGTAGTTGGTGATGTGAAAGCCCTCAGCCTGAGACCCTGGAGAGCCGCTGGCTGGCTGAGTGGGCAGTCCTGGCCTGGATAGACCCAGGGGATGATTCAGCATGAGCCATGTGGAAAGGAGATGGGCCCCAGTGGAAAGGCTCTCACTCTAAAAGGAAAGGTTTTTAGTGGGGAGGGGGGCGGGGTTCTTATGCAGACAAGTGAATTATAAATGATATTAAATAAAACTTGTGTTCTTGCATGAGCTAGGGCAGGGGTGGCCAAACTTACTTAACATAAGAGCCACATAAGAATAAATGTCAGATGTTTGAAAGCTGGAAGGAAGATTGAGGAGGTAGGAGAGGTAGAAAGAAAGTAACTTTAACTTTAAATGCATTCTCCAAGCTGCCAGCTGGCTTGGCTCGGAGAAGTGCCTTAAAGAAAGAAATGCCTTCTCCAGGCTGGGCAACGGTGTGGTGGGGGCTTCAAGAGCCACATGTGGCTCCCAAGCCACAGTTTGGCCACCCCTGAGCTAGGGATTACCCAGACAAGCCCAATTTTGCTAGCTCAGCATGGTCAGCCCAGGTTTGTACTTGCATGGGAGACCACCCAGGAAGGCTGTGCAGAGGCAGGCAGTGGGCAACGCACCTCTGAATGTCTCTGGCCTTGAAAACCCCACCAGGGGGTTGTCAAGTCTGATGTTTCAATAACGAGACCTTTTTGATAAAAGTTTCTAGTTTATTGTAACATGTTGTTAGACTATAGAACGAGGTTGAGAGACTGGCGAGTATACAAACAAAGCAATCATATAAGGTATACATCAAAGGAATTCTTCAGGGAGGGGCACACTATGCAGGGGACATTCACACATTGATGTTACTTTTTCGTTCTCAGGCCTAGGTCCTTGAGCATCTGCTTGGCACCACTTTCCCCCCACGCTCCTCTGAGAAGGCTCCACAATCTTGTTCCCATATTCCCATTTCAAAGCATTGCTACATAACAAAGGGAGGGAGGGGGGAGAGGAGAGTTCGAGCTAGCAGCATTGGCATACAGTGTGGTTTTTACCCAGGATCCTTTTCCTGAACCAAAGAAATGATCTAACTACACAGAGAATTACAGCAGACTTGACATACTGCCCCCCCTAAGCCCCCTCCACAGCGCGCAGCCGCGGAGACTGAGTTGTTTTACTATCCGGGGTTTCTTGACTGGTGAGGCAGCGGTCGATCGGTGGGGCAGCGAGGGCCCCTGATGGGGGAGGATGATTCAGCATGCCCCTGATGGGGGAGGATGCCAACTCAACGGCCCGGGGTCCCGGCGGAGCAGACTGCAATGAAACACAGGGTGGATTTTACCCAAAGCGGGTGGCAAGTCTAGTTCCACAGTTACTGGGTTAATCACCCTTTTAATTCGGAAGGGGCCCAAGAATTTGTATGCCAGCTTCCGAGAGGGTTGGTTGAGGGGCAGGTTCTTGGTTGACAGGAACACGGAGTCTCCCACTTTGAACTCCCCCGCGGGGGTGTGAGATTTGTCGTACTGTTTTTTGTAGGACTCCTTTGCTGCCTCCAAATTTTCCTTGATGGTTGGCCAACTGCTACTCGGCCCCTGCCACCATTGTTCAAAGGTGGATGGGGTCCCCTGACTGTCTCCTCCTGGCAATAAGGGGATCGGCTTCCCCTCATAGCCAAACACCGTGGAGAAGGGGGAGGTTTTTGTAGAGCTCTGCATGCTGTTGTTATAGCAGTACTCAGCAAAGGGGAGCAAGTCTACCCAATCGGACTGGCGCTGGTTTACAAAACACCTAAGATACTGTTCCAGCACCCCGTTCACCCTCTCCGTCTGTCCGTCCGTTTGGGGGTGATACGCTGAGCTCAACCCTTGCTCAATCCCCACTAATTTGCAGAACTCCTGCCAGAAGGTGGCAACGAACTGCGGCCCGTGGTCTCTAATGACCTTATCGGGGAATGAGTGTAATTTTATCACGTGATCAAAAAACAGAGCCGCTAGTTTCTTCGCTGTGGGCAGTTGGGGGCAGGGGATGAAATGAGCTTGTTTGGAGAAGGTGTCCACGACCACTAAGATGACTGTTTTCCCCCGGGAGGGGGGAAGCTCCACTATGAAGTCCATGGACACCACCGCCCAGGGCCGTTTTGCCGTTTCCAATGGTTGTAGGAGCCCCGGCGGTTTCCCCCCCCTCCGTTTGGCCATTATACACACGGGGCAGTGGGTGACGAACTCCGATATGTCCTTCCTCAAGGACGGCCACCAGAATTGGCGGTTTATTAGGTGCAGGGTTTTTACATAGCCAAAGTGCCCCGCCAGTTTGGAGGAATGACAAAATTGCAGTATTTCCCGCCTCAAGCATTCTGGGACGTAGTTTTTCTCCCTTGTACCATAGTCCGTCCTTGCCTTTCTGCACCCCCTCGGGTCGGTTTGCTCCCTCCCTTTCGGTTTCTAGGGTGAGGCACTCTCGGCTGATCCCTTCCAGCTCTCGTTTCTTTTGGGAACGGGTGGTGACCATAGCCGCCGCTTGGGATGGCGAGATTAGGGAGTCTGCCACCTCCTCTTTTTGACTTTCGTGTTGTGGGAGCTGCGAGAGCGCATCGGCCAAGAAATTTTTCGTCCCCGGGATGTGTCTCAGGGTAAAGTCAAATTTGGAGAAGAATCCGGCCCATCTAATCTGTTTTTCACTGAGCTTGCACTTCCCCGTCAATGCTTCTAAGTTTTTGTGGTCGGTCCACACCTCGAATGGTACTTTCGCCCCCTCTAGCCAAGATCTCCAGGTTTTCAGAGCGAACATGACAGCGAACGCCTCTTTGTCCCAGACCGACCAATTTCTCTGTTCGTCTGAGAATTTCCGGGAGATATAAGCGCAGGGTCGCAGCTTCCCCTCCCCATCCCTCTGCATGAGAATGGCTCCTACGGCGACATCGGAGGCGTCACATTGGACCACGAAGGCCCTTTGTTCAACTGGGTGACTTAGGACCGGCTCGCTAGTGAACAGGCGCTTCAGCTGGTCAAATGCGCTCTAACACTCTGGTGTCCATTTTAGGGCAGCCCCCGGCCGTTTGGCCTCCGGACCCCTTCCCTTAGTTTTTAACAGGTCGGTTAGGGGCAGCGCAATCCGGGCGAACCCCTCTATGAATTGCCTGTAAAAATTTGCGAACCCGAGAAACGATTGGAGCTGTCTATGTGTCCTCGGGGGGGGGGGCATTCAAGCACTGCCTGCACTTTTGCTGGGTCCATGGCCAGCCCCCGTTCGGACACCCGGAAACCTAAGTAGTCTAGCTCCGTTCGGTGGAATTCACATTTAGACAGTTTGGCATACAGTTGGTGCTTCAGCAATGTGCTCAGCACCTCTCTCACTAGTTTCACATGTGACTGTTCATCCTGAGAGTAAATAATGATGTCATCCAGGTACACCAGCACCCCCCTGTACAGGTATTTCCTCAACACATCATTAATAAAGTTCATAAACACCCCGGGTGCCTCCTGCAGCCCAAACGGCATGACCAAATACTCAAATTGTCCCATCGGGGTATTGAATGCGGTCTTCCACTCATCCCCCTCCTTGATGCGAACTCGAAAGTAAGCATCCCACAAGTCCAGGTTGGTGAAAATTTTCCCTCCCGCCACTGTACTTAGTAAGTCTTGGATGAGGGGGATGGGGTAGGTGTTCAACATGGATATCGCGTTTATCCTACGAAAATCTGTGCAAAGCCTAAGCGAGCCATCCTTCTTCTTCCGGAAGAGCACGGGGGCGGCGTGGGAGGCCGTGGCGGGTCGGATGAACCCCCGCGCCAGGTTCTGGTCCAAAAATTTGCGGAGTTCCGTCTTCTCTGCCCACCCCATTTGGTATAGTTTAGCTCGGGGCAGGGCCTCCCCCGGGATCAGTTCTATGGCGCAGTCCGTGCTCCTGTGGGGGGGCAACTGGTTGGCTTCCCTCTCGCTAAACACTTCCATTAGGTCTCGGTATGCGCTGGGGACCGTGTGCACCTCCTCTACTGACACACACACTCTTTCCTTGGCAACGGGAGCTCTGGGACCCCACGCCGCGTTCCACACATGTCCTTTGCACCCGGGGTCCAAGAATCTAATGGTCTGCGCCCTCCAGCGAATCAGGGGCTCATGCTTCTCCAGCCACCCCACCCCCAGTACCACCGGGTACGAGCACGAAGGGGCAATCACAAAAAATTCTTGGTCCCAATGTTCCTCAATCCCCATGGGGCAGGGCCACGTCTCGCGCGTGCAGGGTTCTCCGCACATCACGGACCTGTCCATCTGCTCAAACAGCATGGGGTGGGGTAGCTGCGAGCTTTCCAGACCCAAAGCCTCTACTACTTTCGGGGACATTAGCTCCCGGTTGCACCCCGAGTCTATTAAGGCCCGTATCTGCAAGAACTTCCGCAACTTGGGGTTCAGCAGCTTTACAGTCACAAAATACAATCTCCCCGTCACTCTCACCGTCAGCGGCGCCTCGTCTCAATCGACCTGCTGGTGGGCACCCTTCAGAGCAGCAGGTCGGGCTCGTTTCCCGCCGGCTCCTCCACCCAGGCGAGATCAGCCAGTTCTGCGGACAAAAGCACCTCTTCTTCCAGTAGCTCCTCTTGCACGGCCACTGCGCTGCTCTTCGCCGCATCCTTAGGGCGGCTGGGTGTCTTCTTAGGCCCGGGGGTGGCCGGCTTTGGGGGAGCCGGTAAGGCGCGCAGAGGCGGTGGGTGAGGGCAATTGGACGCGAGGTGGTTCGGGTCCCCGCACCTGAAGCACCTGTGGGGCCCCAAGGGTACCGCTACAGCTTGCTTCTTCCCTTTCAGGGGTTCTGCCTTCCCGGATCCGAGCTTCACCTGGGTTTTGCCCGACTGGTGCTGGCGCAGCATGGCCACTCGTTTTAGGTTGTTTTCCACCTCTCCCGCCAGCTGGATCCACCCCACCAGGGTGGTCGGGCAGGCTTGGGTGAGGGCCCGATCCAGGATGCTTGCATTCAGCCCGTTGGTGAACTGCTCGATCTTCATCACCTCGTTCCACCCTCTGACCCTGGCCACGTTGGCTTGGAAGTCGGCTGCGTACTCGCGGATGGGTCGGGCCCCCTGCTGCATGTCCCGCAAGGCCGCCAATGCCCGAGACTCCTGCAGTGGATCTTCATACTGGGTCAGCAGGGCTTGTAGGAAGGTGTGCACGTCATCCAGCACTGGGCTCCTGGTCTCACATAAGCTCACGTACCACCGTTTGGCGGCTCCCCTCAGCTTTGAGCCCAGGTAGTCGACTCGGCTGAATTCATCTGGGAAGGAATGCCCCCAATAGTGCATGAAGCTGTTCGCTTGGATCCCGAAGTAATTAACTTCCTCGGGGTCCCCGTCAAAGGTCGCATCCAGTTCCCTTCCCACATTCCGCGGGGCCGCCGGGGGAACTGGGGCTTGTGGCACCGGCACCGGTGCTGGTGCCGGGGTGGCGCCTGCTCTCGGCGGGGCGGCCGCCTGGGTCAGCTGACTCAGGCGACTACGGGCCCCTGGTTGGGGAGCAGGGGGCCTTCGGGACACCGCACCTCCTAGTGCGCCCCCCAGTTGAGTCGTCAGGATGTGGACCTCGTCTCGTAAGCTCCGGATCGCTCCATCGATCTCCCTGCGGACCATCGATTGGAACATCTGGTAATTCTTATCATAGGCGTCCCAGGACTTCGGCTCCACGCTCTCGGTCCCCTTGCGCCCAGCGTTCTCGTCCTCACCGACTTGGACGACAATGATGCTGTCCGCCTCCCCCGTCTCCCCCGAGCCCGGGTTGGCGGCTTCTACTCCCGCCATCTGAATTGGCCTGATGTGGCGGTTCAGGATGGCATCCCAGCGGAGTGGGGCCTGATCCATGATGGTGGTCGAGGTCCTTGGTTGATACTGCTGGGGTGATAGCACCAGCTGGAACTCGGGGGGTGACTCCACTGCTCTCCTCGGGTCTAAAACGTGCCACGGCGCGGCAGTCCCCTCCAGTCCCGCATCGGGTGGGAGTTCTCCGTTGTCCGGAATCTGGTCAGCCATCGGGCTTTCAAGTAGCCGGAAAGGTTGAACTCCAAAAAAGGGAGTCTCTCAAAATGTCAAGTCTGATGTTTCAATAACGAGACCTTTTTGATAAAAGTTTCTAGTTTATTGTAACATGTTGTTAGACTATAGAACAAGGTTGAGAGACTGGCGAGTATACAAACAAAGCAATCATATAAGGTATACATCAAAGGAATTCTTCAGGGAGGGGCACACTATGCAGGGCACATTCACACATTGATGTTACTTTTTCGTTCTCAGGCCTAGGTCGTCCTTGAGCATCTGCTTGGCACCACTTTCCCCCCACGCTCCTCTGAGAAGGCTCCACAATCTTGTTCCCATATTCCCATTTCAAAGCATTGCTACATAACAAAGGGAGGGAGGGGGGAGAGGAGAGGAGAGTTCGAGCTAGCAGCATTGGCATACAGTGTGGTTTTTACCCAGGATCCTTTTCCTGAACCAAAGAAATGATCTAACTACACAGAGAATTACAGCAGACTTGACAGGGGTCGGCTGCAACTTGATGGCGGGGGCGGGGGGGGAAGGGGAGATGTGTGTACTTATGAACACAGGTGTATGTAGATAACCTGCATGGGGATTGCTTCAAAATATAAGCGGATGTTTTCAGGGGAGGAAATACAGCCCAGGGCACCATATCTATCAGATGTTCGTACCCCCTTTCTTTCTCCCCAATGAGGACCCAAAACGGCTTGGAGCATCCCCTGTCTCCATTTATCCTCACAACCGCCCTGTGAGGTAGGTCAGCTGAATGTGTCCCCAATTCTCTTCTGACTCCCTAACCATGACACCAGGCTGACTAGGGAAGGGAGAAGAGAGATTTTTTTTGGGGGGGGGGGGGAGAGGCAATGAGGGGATTTGTCGCGATTAAATTAGTCCTCAGCAGTTTCAAGGCTGAGTGATGACTGGCGGACCTCCCTGGCACATGATGCAGCTCTGGCCATTTTGCAACGTGACATGAAGGAAGGGACTAGCAAATTTATGGCCTATGGGAAGCTATTTCTTAGTGATACCTGAATGGAACCTCCATGTACAGAGGCAGTGTATCTCAATAGCAGATGCTGCTGGGGATAAGCCCCAGAAGAGTTCCCGAGAGGTGTTTGCCTGACTGTGTCTTAGAACAGCTGCACTTGGTTGAACCCAGGGCTTTTCTGAGCAGAAATGCAGTTCTGGTGGGCTTGGCAGCAGGGGGTGTGGCCTAATATGCAAATGAGTTCCTGCTGGACTTTTTGTACCAAAAAACCTTGTTTGAAACAATGGTGATGTCAGGTAGACTGGCCTAATATGCAGATAATTCCTGATGGACTTTTTCTGCATTTAAATAGGAAAAATCCAATGCATGGTTATAGGATAGGTAAGACTTGTCTTAGCAGTAGTATGTGTGAAAAGGATCTCGGTGTCTTAGTGGATCATACGCTGAGCATGAGTCAACACTGTGATGTGGCGGCTAAAAAGGCAAATGCAATTTTGGACTGTATCAACAGAAGTATAGTGTCCAGATCAGGTGAAGTGATGGTATCACTTTGCTCTGCTCTGGTAAGACCTCACCTGGAGTATTGTGTTCATTTTTGGGCACCACATTTTAAGAAGGATATAGATAACTGGAATGGGTCCAGAGGAGGGAGACGGAGATGGTGAGGGATCTGGAGACCAAATCCTATGAGGAAAGGCTGAAGGAGCTGGGGATGTTTAGCCTGGAGAGGAGGCAGCTGAGAGGTAATCTTCAAAGACTTGAAGGGCTGTCATATAGAGGATGGTGTGGAATTGTTTTCTGTGACTCCAGAAGGTAGGACCAGAACCAGTGGATTGAAACTGAATCAAAAGAGTTTCCAGTTCAGCATTAGGAAGAACTTCCTGATCGTTAGAGCAGTTCCTCAGTGAAATAGGCTTCCTCAGGAGGTGGTGGGCTCTCCTTCCATGGAGGTTTCTAAGCAGAGGCTAGATGGCCATCTGACAGCGATGAAGATCCTGTGAATTTTGGGGGAGGTATTTGTGAGTTTCCTGCATTGTGCAGGGGGTTGGACTAGATGACCCTGGAGGTCCCTTCCAACTCTATGATTCTGTTTCTGAGGCCGTCACCAAGGTTTGCCTGCTGGGCATCTCTTGTCTGTTAATGGTATTGGTTGATTGATTTTAAACACTTTGATGCCACCTTTTCACCTAATCAGGCTCCACAAGGCAGTGAGCAAAAATATTAAAACCTTTAAACAGCTGAAAATATATTTGAAATCATAAAAATAATTCAGTTTAAAACACATAAACAAAGAACACTGGAAGAAGGGCAGTAGCCATCATGGGGACAAAACAAAGATGTGGTCAGCCGCTGGCGAAAGATGCTGAGAGAGGGACAGAGAGAGAGTTCCAAAGTGTTTGGTGCCATGACTGAGAAGGCCCGTTCTCAGGTTGCTACCTGCCTAACTTCAGATGGCGGGGGAAAATGAAGCGGGGCCACTGAAGATGACCAGCTTGGATTGGGAGGATCGTTATGAGGACTAGCAACTCAGTTTTTCTATCTGGAATTGTCAGGGTGCTGGAATTCCCACTGAAGGGTAAAATGGCAGAGCGCAGTGGTAACCCAAAGGCCACTTATGCTTTACATAAGAACAAGTGAGAAGCCACGCTGGATCCGGCCAGTAGCCCATCCTGTCTGTGTCATGCAGGCGCCACCAGGAGGTCCCCCAGCAGGGCCAGAACGTAGCCCTAAAACAGGGTTTGATCACAACCCTAAAATAGCATTTTGGAGGAGAGAAGAAGGATCCTTTTCCCTGCCCAGAAAAGTAGGATGCTGCCCAAAGACCTGAGCCGGCGACTATAACGAGGCCTGCCTGGCGCCACTCCTGAGGACTAATTAAGCCTGTTTGTTGCTCGCCTGAGCCCATGTGGGCATCGCCGCTTGCGTCAGGCATCAGAGTGAATCTCTAGGCACTCCAGTTTCCTATTTCAGCTGTGCCAGGGGAAATGGGAACCCCACCCTGAGGACAGTCCTGAGGAGACCCAATACTGTCAGCCAGCTCTCCTGTGTGTGTGTGTGTGTGTGTGTGCGCACGCTCTGTAGTGGAAAAGCTTTGTTTCCCCAAAGGAAGAAGTCTCTGCTAATAGAGAGGAGAGTGCAGATAAAAGGCAAGGTGTCATGCTTATCCCTCCTCCTCTTTGTGTGCCATCTCTAGAGGGTTCAGGCAGCAAGGGAGTTTGGGTGGGGGGGGGGGGTTGTGACGGCAGGGGAAGAGATTGTGGCTACTCAGCAGTATCATGGAAGCACTCTGGATGTTCACACAGAATTTGATTGGATTTATAGGCTGCCCTCCTTCCGAGGTCGGTCAAATGAGTCCCCAGCTTGCTGGGGGGAAAGTAAAAGACTGGGGAAGGCAATGGCAAACCACCCCGTAAAAAGTCTGCCGTGAAAACACGGTGAAAGCAACGTCACCCCAGAGTCGGAAACGACTGGTGCTTTTCTTTCCTTCCTTGCAAGCAGGTGACAATAGTAGCAATAATAATAAAAGCAGGGCTTTTTGCAGCAGGAGCTCCTTTGCCTATGAGGCCACACTCCCTTGATGTAGCCAATCCTCCAAGAGTTTACAGGGCTCTTCTTACAGGGCCTCTTGGTGGATTGGGTGTAGCCTAATATGCAAAGGAGTTCCTGCTACAAAAAAAGCCATGAATAAAAACAATTAAAACAATAACTGTAAATGCAGAATTGGGCTGTACTTGATAATGGCATATGAGGGGTGGGGAATTTCTCAAGGAAGTGTTCACAATTGCAAACATTTGGGTTTCTTAGATGCCACTTAGAAAGCGATGCCACTTCAAGGACATTGGTGGTGTTGCCTTCCTTGCTGGCTGGCCTCTAGGTTTCCTGGACCACTGAGCTCTTTTGTGGCAGACTAAATCTCCACCCCCGCCACACAGATTATAACAGCTGCACCTCTAAGCTACAGCCTCTGCGCCAGGTTGTCGTCTGCAGCAATCTTTTGAGCTGCTCAGACTGAGACATCATAGAATCACAGAGCTGGGAGGTACCTTAGAGGCCATCTAGTCCAGCCTCCTGCTAAATGTCAGATCAGCCTAAAGTGTTCCTGACCAGTGTTTGTCCGGATGCTGCTTAAAGACTTCCAATGAGGGGGAGCCCACCATCTCCCTAGGCAGCAATTTCACTGCGGGACTACTGTAAAAAATGTTCCTAATATCCAGCTGATACCACAATTTAAACCCATTCTTGTGTGTCCTGTCCTCTACTGCCAGCAGGAATAGCTCCCTGCTCTCCTCGGAGTGACCCCTTTTCAAATACTTCAAGAAAGCAATTATGCCGCCCCCTCAACCTCCTCTTCTCCAGACTGAACATTTTCAAGTCCCTCAGCTTTTTCTGGTAGGGCTCTGATCATAAGAACATGAGAAGAGCCCTGCTGGATCAGACCAGTGAGGGTCCATCTCCTGCAACCTCCTATCTCACATGGTGGCCAGCCAGTTCCTCTGGAAGGCCAACAACAGGGCATAGAGGCTGAGGCCTTCCTAAGAATATAAGAAGAGTCCTGCTGGGTCCATCTAGTTCAGCATCCTGTCTCACACCGTGGCCGACCACTTCCTCTGGCATAGAAGGATGGGGCCTTCGCTTGATGCTGCCCCCTGGCTTTGGGATTCAGAGGACTAGTGCCTCTGAATGCAGAGGTTCATCCTTGTCATGGGGTGATCATTCTGTGTGTGGACCCAATTTTAAACATGAGCAGGTAGCTGTCATTTAATTTATGTATGTTATTCCTTCGCTTATAAGTAAGAGAAATAAAACGGTGCAGTGCAGGCGAACAAGGGAGTCGCAATCTTGACAGTGCCCTTTGGGGAGGGGGGGTGCCTCTCTGCTTCCTGTCTTTCCTCTGAGAGTGCCATCCACGACTGAAGGCATGCAAAATAGGGATGGTGGGCTGAGGAGAAGGAGCCCAGCCTTTTGTCATGGTTCTGGGTCCCCAACCTTTTTGAGCCTGTTGGCCCCTTTGGAGTTCTAACCCAAGATGGTGGGCGCAGCCGCAACATGGCTGCTGCAGGAGGCGGAGCCAACCACAAAAGCATCAGATGCATAAAGTAACTTGGCAACATTCCAGGCAGAATCTCTGTTTCACGGGGTGTTGTGCTGTGGGGGTGGCTGCTGCTGAAGCAACTTCTGAAAAAATCTGCATAGCCATTCAAATCACCAATGGCCAATCAGAAGTCCTGCTGGGCAGCAGGTCCACCAGGCTCCACCCAAAAACACTTGGCAGTGGCAGCAGTGGTCATGTCATGGTGCCTCTGGTCCGGAAGCCGACCGTCCTCTGTCTCCAGCAGCCCCAGTACAGCCAATTTACACTGTTTCTGATGCGTGAATTCCTTTCATTCATTGTCCCATCATCCTCTCCTCTCTTGGGCCTGATAGTTACCTTAAAACTACCCCAAGGTGGCCCATGTGTGTGAACAAAGTGCCCCAGAATCCCTGGTTGTGTAGGTGGCCTTGGCTTCTCCCAGGGTGCAAGAGGCATGGAAGAGCGTCCATTTGGATATGCAAAGTGTAAACAGTCTTTCTCCAGAAAGCTCTTAGGAAATTGTTTGGCGGGGTCCCCTTTTATTGTTGTTGTACTCTGGAACATGGTCGGCCCAGTGGTGGACTCTCTCGCTGGCAGCCGTCCGCGGACAGAATGTCCAGTTCTTGGGCTGATCTGGCTGTTTATATAGGGCTCCCAGCCAATCAGAAGGCTTGGATGGAAGCCAAACAGGACACATCACCCATGGTGGCCACATACGGCACTGCTAAAGCGTCTCCACTTATGGGGTGGGGGGAGAGAAGGACATGAGGTCTCTGGAGCTGAAGGAATGCAGACGCAGGTCTTAGGGAGGCCAGGCCCCGCCCAAGGCGCTCTCTGCTAGTTTTCTTCATTTCTGGCTGCACATTTTCTGTCTGGGGATAGATAAACTTCAGGACATTTTGTGCAAGGAGCTGCCAATGGCACCGGGACTTCTCTGGCATGGGGAAGTGGCGCATTAAATAAACATGCTCTGATGCTTATCCTTTTTCTCCCTCCCCTTCCCCCCCCCCCCATTCTGCAACTCTTCGTAGCAGCTTTTATGAAAATTAAATCTTCAGCTAGCACCCACACTCGCGTTTGCTAGGGAGAAGTTTTCATGCTGCATTCCATACTCCCCTTCCTTCAGATGATAGTTTTCCCAGCATAATGAACTAATTTGAAAAACAAATGCAGAAGCCGATTCTTTTGGGCTCGTCATTTTCGTGTGTGTGTGTGTGTGTGTGTGTGTGGAATCTTTAGGAAGTGCTTGCTCGTAGAAGAAAGGAGGGAGGCTGAAGAGAAATTCATGGTGTGGTCCTGTGTGAAGTCACTGCAGGCTCAAGCTTATTCGCTTAACTCTGTTAGGGATTGCACTGTTAACCTGTGAGATACCTCTGCTGATAAGTAGGCTTTCCTGCAGTCGATGGGGCTTGCACTCGAGGAAGTCTCTCAGGCCATCTCTGATTTTCCTTCCCTCCCTCCAAGGCCCTCAGAGCAGCAGTGTGCCTGCCGGCTCTGCCTTCTTGGTTTAGCCTCAGAACAGCCCTGTGAGGTGGGTTTAGGTCAAGAATATGACTGTTCAGTGTTGCCCACTGGCAGAGTGGGATTTTGAACTCACGTCTTCCAGACCGTCATCTGACACTTGAACCCCACTGCACTGACTCTTGCACCTTTGGGATGCATATGGAGCTGCCTTAGAGTGTATCTCACCAGGGGTCCTCACAGAATCATAGATTTGGAAGAGACTTCAAGGCTCATGTCCAACCTTCTACACAATGCAGGAAAATCATAAGTACCTCCCCTCCCCATTCCCAGTGACCCCTGTTCCATGCCCAGAAGATGGCAAAATGAAAAGAAAACCTCCAGGATCTCTGCCTGATCTGGCCTGAAGAAAATTGGTTCCTGACCCCAAAGTGGCAAACAGCATTTCCGTGGGTGCGTGAGAACTTATGCAACCTCTCCTGCCCTCCCTCTCGTGATCTGCCCAAGTTCACAGAATCAGCATTGCTGTCAGATGGCCACTTAGCCTCTATTTAAAAACCTCCAAGGGAGGAGAATTATGCTGGGAATTATTAGGAAGGGAATTGAAAACAAATCAGCCAGCATCATAATGCCCCTGTATAAATCTATGGTGCAGCCTCATTTGGAGTACTGTGTGCAGTTCTGGACACTGCACCTCAAAAAAGATAGCATTGGAAAAAGTGCAGAAAAGGGCAACTGGAATGATTTAAAGGGTTGGAACACTTTTCCTGTGAAGAAAAGTTAAAATGCTTGGGGCTCTTTAGCTTGGAGAAACGTTGACTGAGGGGTGACATGATAGAGGTTTACAAGATTATGCATGGGATGGAGAAGGTAGAGAAAGAAGTCCTTTTCTCCCTTTCTCACAATATGAGAACTCGTGGACATTCAATGAAATTGCTGAGCAGTTGGGTTAGAAGGGATAAAAGGAAGTCCTTCTTCACCCAAAGGGTGATTATCACATGGAATAAACTGCCACAGGAGGTGGTGGAGGCTGCAAGCAAAGACAGCTTCAAGAGGGGATTGGATCAACATATGGAGCCAGAGGTCCATCAGTGGCTGTTAGCGTATTGTTGGAACTCTCTGTCTGGGGCAGTGATGCTCTGTATTCTTGGTGCTTGGGAGGGGCAATGGTATGAGGGCTTCTAGTGTCCTGGCCCCACTAATGGACCTCCTGATGGCACTTGAATTTTTTGGCCATTGTGTGACAGAGTATTGGACTGGATGGGCCATTGGCCTGATCCAACATGGCTTCTCTTATGTTCTTATGAGAGCCCACCACCTCTCGAGGAAGCCTGTTCCACTGAGGAACCGCTCTAACTGTCAGGAAGTTCTTCCTAATGTTTAGCCAAACAGTATTTTGATTTAATTTCAACCTGTTGCTTCTGGTCCAACCTTCTGGGGCAACGGAAAACAACTCTACACCATCCTCTCTATGACAGTCCTTCAAGTACTTGAAGACATTGATAGTGTTATCATTCAGTCATCTCCTCTCCAGGTTAAGCATGCCCAGCTCCTTCAGCCTTTCCTCATAGGACATAGTCCCCAGACCCCTCACCATCTTTGTTGCTCTCCTCTGGACATGTTCCAGCTTGTCTAGATCCTTCTTAAATTGTGGTGCCCCAAACTGAATACAATACTCTAGGTGAGGTCTAACCAGAGCAGAGTGAAGCAATACAATACCATCACTTTACTTGATCTGGACACTTTACTTCTGTTGATACAGCACAAAATCGCATTGGCCTTTTTAGGTACTGCATCACACTGCTGACTCATGTTCCATGTATGGTCCACTAAGACTCCTAGATCCTTTTCACATATACTACTGAGACAAATTTCTCCCATCCTATAATTAATGGAGGTTGGTCTTGTAGACCTCAGGAAAAGAAAAGTCTTCCTCATCACCTGGTGCTTAAGATTGTTTGGAAGGGAGATGCTCTGATTCAAATCCAGGACCTTTGCACACAAATCAGGCACTTGGGCACTGAATCATCCCCCCTCCCCCACATTCAGAGCTCTGAAAGGGAAATAAAACAGTGCAGCTTCCCTTGTTGATGAAAGGCACATAATTGCTTTTAGAAAGGTTGCACTTTATTCTAAAGCGGCAAACTACTTTGCAAGTGTTCTCTCTGGACACACACAGGCCCATAGCCACTGGGGAGGGTCCCTGCTCCCAACTTCCATCTGAGGCCCCTCGACTCAAGGCCCAGCACCTGGGGAGGATGAGAGCTGGCCGTGGCAGATCTTCCTACTCTGCAAGCATGGTGTCTCCCAGGCTGCAGCCAGCTGGAAGAAGAAGGGTGCCCGTGATGTGTTCCCCTTTCTGCCTGCTGCTGGGCTCATGGGGCTGGGGTTGTGCTGTGGAGGCAGCTTCCACCTGGCTGGGCCTTCTTCGAGAGCCCACCTCCAGGAGGGGGAAGGGAGTGCTCATCCCTCTGCCATTCTCCGTCGCCATGCCAGTCAGGAAGCAAGGTGGGTCAGCTCAGCCAGTCAGCTGCTGGCTCTTGGGATAGGGTTGCCAATCCCAGGTGGGGGCAGGGGATCCCACGGATCGGAGGCCCACTTCAGGGTCATCAGAAAGCGGGGGTGGGGAGAGGGAAATGTCTGCTGGGCATGCCATTATTCTCTGTGAAGATCGATTCCCATAGAGTATAATGGAGAATTGATTGGCGGGTATCTAGGGCTCTGAGGAGGCTGTTTTTGGAAGTATATGCACCAAATTTTCAGCATGGCATCCAGTATCCTTCCTCAAAACACCCTCCATGTTTCAAAAAGATTGGGCCAGGGGTTCAATTTTATGAGCCCCCAAAGAAGGTGCCCCGATCCTTTGTTATTTCCAGTGGAGAGAAGGCATTTAAAAGGTGTGCGGTCTCTTTAAATGTGATGGTCAGAATTCCCTTTGGAGTTCAATTATGCTTGTCGCAACGTTGCTCCTGGCTCCACCCCCCAAAGTCTCCAGGATCCACCCCTAGAGCCCCCAGATATTTCTTGAATTGGACTTGGGAATTTCCTCTGGTGTGCTCTCACTCCTGCCACTGCCCTTCCTGCTCTCTTCCTTGGTGCCCCCAAATCAATAAATCCTGACTCTGTGCCTGGCCACTCATCTCTGCCAAGCAGCTCATTTTAGCACACGGCCCAGTGAGGGATTTTCAGCGCTGGAATGTGTGGATAGATTTCTCTGTTTCTGTCTCTATCTCTCTTCAATGGCCCTTGTGGCCATTCAAGAGCACTAGGAAACTTTTCCACAGCAGAAGGTGCTGGTGCCTGCTTCCTTCAGCCTTCCCCCCTCGGCTTCTCAGTCCCAACCATCCTCATTGCCTTCTGCTGGACCTGGCTCAGTTTGGTAGCATCTTTTTAAAACTCCTGTCTCCGAACTGGTTCCAGGTCTCCAGTGGGGCTTCAGCAGTAGCTTGTCAGCTGATGAGTTCCTCAGTTCTGGTGTCTGGGCATGGCCTGGGCACTCCTTTGGGATGCAGAGCTAATGGCAAAGGTGTCATGCCACAGTGAGAGTGGCTGAGCCTGCCTCTGGGTTCCAACACACGGTAATGGAGCAGGACTTGGGTTCAGGAGTTCCCGCTGCTCTTGCTGCCAAGGAGCCCATGGATTGGCGGTAGACAAAGTCCTGGCATTGATTACAGAGTGTATCATGCAGATGGTAACATGTGCAGTGCTCCACCAGAGTGTGACAGCTTTGGCTCTTAGTGTGCATGTGTGAGAAGCCTGACTTAAGCATGTGCAGGAAATTGTGGCTGGTGGGTTTAGATATTGGCCTTCATCCTCATCCTTCTGGCAACCAGAGCAAGGCCAGGACTCCTTCTGGACCACGTTCCCTTTCCTCTTCTGGCAATTTGGGTCCTGCGCAAAAATGTTCTGTGTTTTTCATGCTTCTTCCCTGTGTGTTTTATGGGGGAGGGGTGCAAGCTGGTCTAATTCTTTGCATTCCAGAAAGTATCCAGTTTAAATCCCATTAAGCAATAAAGAGGTGTGTGGGAGGAGAAATACTTCTTTTTTTTTTTCTTTTAGAAGTGATTAAGATTTTTTATTTATTTATTTTTTGGTAAAAGGAGTTTCTGCAAAAATTTCCTCCTGGGAAATTAATTACGCCCCAGACCCTTTTTCTTTTCTTTTTTGGAAAAATAATCTTGATGAATTTCATAACTTCAGCCTGAATGAGAAGATAACTGATCAGATGAACCTTTATTTGAATAATAAAAGTCTAATAGGGTCTGCTTCAGCTTAATTAAAAAACAGAGTTGATGTGCTTAAGGCAGACAGATAAGCAGGAGGCGAGAAGCTGAAAGCAGAAAGGGTGGCCTTGCTTGCTGCTCAGTTGTTTGGTCTGTCTTCTGACCAGCAGTCTAGCAACAATTAAAATTCCCCTCCCTCATCTGGCTATTTGTGAGTCTCCTGCATTGTGCAGGGGGTTGGACTAGATGACCTTGGAGGTACCTTCCAACTCTATGATTCTATGAAATCCCTAATAATAATAAACACTTATGGGGGCTCTTGATGTTGAAGTTCTTTCACAAACATTCAGTAACTTTTACAACAGCCCAATAAAGTCGGCTGGTGTTCTGGAATTATTCTGTTGTTATCCTGTTGGCTGAAAGACCGCTGCACTAGTGCTGGGCTCCCCAACATCTGTGGCCTTGTGGGCATCTTTGGAATTCTGGCAAAGAGGAGGTGCAGCCTGTCCGAAGCCCTCCTGGGCTTCTTGGCCCCAGCCGCATTCTGAAACTCGGCGGGCACCAGGGAAAGCATTGGCAGGCTTCCATGAGCACTGCATCAGGGGCCCCTGCTCTTAACAAATCTCCTTTTGCAGTTTAAAATGAACTTTGGCTGCTGCAGTGTGCAGCACAGTAGACTGTAGACCAGGGGTGTCAAACACGTGGCCCCTGGAGGGCTCCAATCAGGTCCCTGAGCAACTGGCTCTTGTCTGCCTCCTTCTCCTTCTCTCTTGCTTCCTTCTGCATCTCAAGTTGCTTTGCAAGGCTTGCTCAATCGCACAGGAGCTACAGAGCAAAGCTTTGATTTTCTCCACTGGTTGAGGCTCCTCCCCCTCCTGGTCCCCTGGGGAGGGAGGGAAACAGCCAGAACTCCTTTGCCCAGATCCCTGGATCCCAGGGGAGAAATACAAAGCAAGGCCAACAAGTGCTAACGTTTTAAGCATGTTTTATTTTAAGTTAAAAACAAACCTTTAATCATGTTTGTCTGTGTCCTTTAAAAAGTTTATATCTTTGCTACCTAATCTTAAATAGGTACACAATACACACATGGCTTGGCCCGACATGGCCTGCCCTAACAAGGTCTTATTTGTGTCAGATCTGGCCAGCAGAACAAATGAATTTGACACCCCTGCTGTAAACTGTGCACTGCAGGTCCTGTTGCTGTTCATGCGTGCTGTGGTCCAGGGCATGCGTGCAGCAGTAAAGATGCTGTTCAACCTGTTCTAGACAGGGTTGCACTCCCCATGAAAGAACAGGTCCATAGTTTGGGGATCTGTCTCTGAGCCGTCACTTTAGGCTCAGGTGGCATAGGTGACACAGAGTGGTTTCTATCAGCTTCGGCTGCATCGCTATCTGAACACTGATAGCCTGGTTTCAGTGATCTATGCTCTGATCTTCTCCAGATTGGATTACTGCAACACATTCTATGTGCAGCTGCCCTTGAAGGTGTCCCAGAAACTGCAGCTGGTGCAGATTGAGGCAGCCAGACTACTAATTAATAAGGACCCGGATGTCTGAAAATGTAAGACCAATTCTGGCCTTTATGCATTGGCTGACTGTATGCTTCCAGTCTCAATTCAAGGTGCTGGTTTTAACCTATACAACTTGGGACCACAATGTTTGTTGGAGTGCCTCTCCCAACATCAATCTACCTGGCCACTACATTCATTCTCTGGGGCCTTCCTCTGGGTGCCAGCTCCTTGAGAGGCTCAGTGTGTGGCAACCACGGAGAGGACCTTTTCAGTGGTGGCCCCCTGCTGTCTGGCACCAAATTTGCCAGTTTTTCAGCACCAGAGACTTTCAAAGATCTCTGACCATTCAGGGCCTTGATATGATTAGTTAGGTGACTCTGTTAATCCCCTCCCCCATTTTTATTGGGTTTTTATGTTCTTATGTTATTTTGTATTAATCTTCTATTTCTTTTATTTTACTGTTTTATAATTGACGTGAACCACCCAGAGAGCTTTGCTTGTATAAAAATGAAATTGACGATGATGATTGATGATCAAGGATTTGAAATCCCTTTGTGTCAGCATTTGATTTTGATTTTTTTCTCCCCTCGTCCAGCCTTTGACCCCCGCCCCGTGTAACGAGGGAGCCGCAAAGCCGGGATCATCTGCTCTAATCTGGTCTCAGTGAGGCGGGAAGCTGGCCAAAGTGTCCTTCTTGGGTCTGTGCATTACAGAAGCAGATTGAGGGACTTAAGGGGGCAAATTTAATAAATATCATTTTGATATTCTGTGCGGCTGTGGTGTGTGAGGTCAACTCCTGAGCTGGGGGAGGGGCAGTGGGGATAGTTTACAGAGTGATGGTTCGGACTTGGAAATGTGGGTGCTTTTGTGTTGCTGACTGAAAGGACTGGGGTTTTTTTTGTTTGTTTCAAAGCAGGGAGGGATTTCACTCTTAGACTGATTAGCTACTGATCTAGCCCAGTTTCCACTGCTTGCCTTCCCCATCCTCTTTCTCTGTTTTATTTATTTATTCATTTCCCACACACACACCTTTCTCCCCACAGGGGACCCAGAGCAACTGGCTGGCACTATGGAGTGTCCTGCTGGGGAACACAGCATTGGAGCTTCTGGATACATTGGCCATATCGCAGGGGTGCTCTCTGCTAAGAGCACTCCGATTCTTCAGCAGTGGATTCCTCCCTGATCACTTTAGACCCATTAGTACAAGACTTTTTTTTGTAGCTGGAGCTCCTTTGCATATTAGGCCACACAGCCCTGATGTAGCCAATCCTCCAAGAGCTTTCAGGGGGCCCTGTACTAAGAGCCTGTAAGCTCTTGGAGGATTGGCTATATAAGAGGGGTGTGGCCTAACATGCAAAAGAGTTCCTGCTACAAAAAAGCCCTGGGTACCGTGGGGTCTAGGTGCAGTTTGAAGAGTGTAGTTGTGTTTTGGAGGAGGCAGGAATCTGGGCCAGGGGAAGGGGATGAGGGCTACCTGTGATTTCATTGGGGGGAGCAAGCTGGGATGGAGGAGCCCCCAGATATCCTAGGCCCAGAAAACTGGCAAGTAGCCCTGCTTTAGGTGACATTTCAGATGGCGTTTTGTTTTCAATTATTTAAACATCATTCAAAGTGGCTTATGTGGAGCAGGACAGAACATCGACTCCTTCAGAGTAAGATTCAGGCGGGAAGCCGTGTTGGTCTGAAGCAACGGAACAAAGTCGGAGTTCAGCGGCACCTTGAGGACCAACAAAGTTTCATTCTGGGTAGAACCTTTCCTGTGCAAGCCCACTTCTTCAAATCCTTCTGCAGGACGCGAAGGTTTATACCCAGAATGAAACTTTGTTGGACTTAAAGGTGCCACTAGACTCAAATATTGTCCTTTAAGTGAGGACAGAGCTCTAGGTAATAATTTATGTAATTTATAGTCCACTTTCCCACATGGGCTCAAGGCAAATTCCCCATAATGAGTCCATATAGTCACCCAAATGGGACATTCAGTGACCATTGGGATTTTAGAAGCCTGGAACCATCAGAAAGAACTGAAGCATCGCATAAGTATTCACAAGGCACATTAAGCGGTACAGAAATATTAAAACAGGGTCCTACTTACAGCAGTATAGACCATGGTCTAATCCAATGAAGCTGATGGGCAGTAAGTTCAGGAGGGACAAAAAGAAATACAACTTTACCCAGATGTGGTATTTACTGCCAGAGGATGTGGGGATGGCCACAAGAATAAACAGCTTTAAAAGGCTATTAGATTCATGAAGGATAAAGTCTGTGAATGGCTACTAACCATGGTGGTTGAGGGGAACCTCTACATTTAGGGGCAGTCAACCTCTGAATCCCGGAGCCAGGAGGCCATATCAGGGGAAGGCCTCAGCCTCTTGCCCTGTTGTCTGTCCAAGGGAACTGGTTGTCCACTGTGTGAGACAGGATGCTGGACTAGATGGACCCTCACTGGTCTGATCCAGCAGGGCACTTCTGATGTGCTTATGAAGACCTCGGCCTCTGTGCCCTGTTGTTGGCCTCCAGAGGAACTGGCTGGCCACTGTGGGAAACAGGATGCTGGACTAGGTGGACCACTGGTTGATCCAGCAGGGCTCTTCTGATGTTCAGTCATTTATCCAAGTAAGTTTTGTGAACCCTTTTGTCCAGTGCAGCCCTATTAACTGCACAGAAAAGCCCTCTTGAATCCGTTGGTTTAGGATAGTTTCCGGAAATCCAGGAGGGTGGAAGGCTCCCTGGCCTCCTTGAACAGGCCACTAGATTGCAGCCGGGGGGGGGGGGAATTGGGGGGTCCTCAGTATGAATATTGGGTGTTCTCTGAGCGCAGCAGTTCTTGTGAAGGCAGGATGGGGTGGGAGGGGCCTGTATTGCAGAACAGATCTGGTTCTGGGGACAGGTGCTGCTCAGGTCCTGCCTGCCTAAGAGGACAATGTGCAAATGCAGGAGGCAGATTCCAGAGAGGCCTGCCCCTCCCCCCATTTCTTTGTGAACATTTCCAAAAAGGCATTTCTATATTGAAATGGAGGGGGGGGTCATTCTCTAAGTGTGGTGTGGGAGTGGGAGAGAGAGACAGGCAAGAAATCTTGGGGTTGTATATGGGGTGTCTGTCTGTGTGTGTGTGTGGGGGGGTGTTTTCCACTTATACCTTCTGGATCAGAGGGCTGAAAATCTCAGAGAGATGGATCTTTTGTTTTTAAATTAATTTATTGGGATTTTACTGAGCAATGTGAATATGAACACAGGGATTTATAAATTTATCTTTGTTGTTTGTAGCAGGCCTGGAATTCAGCAGGAGCTCAAAGGAGCGCAGCTCCTGAACCTTTCTGAGGGTTCCTCCTCCTCCTCCCCACCTACCTTGTGCACTGAATAGTAGGTGCAGCTGCATAACAATCCCTGGATTAGGAGAATGGGCAGCCAGCCAGCCTCCAGGAGCTTTGCCATGACCCCAGCAGCCCTCATTAACCCCTGGAGAAGTCCATGCGACACTTTCTCCACATCTTATGTGACTGTGGGTGGTGAGTGGCTTGCTGGCCTTTTGACTGTGGGAGGAGAGGACAAGGAGAGCCCCAGGTGAGCAAGGCCTGCTTGGGCTGGCTGGATCTCTGGCCAGCCCAAGCAGGACTCACTTGCCCAGGGCTCTCCTTTCTTGCATCATAGAATCATAGAGTTGGAAGGGACCTCTAGGGTTATCTACTCCAACCCCCTGCACAATGCAGGAAACTCACAAACACCTCCCCCAAAATTCACAGGACCTTCATTGCTGTCAGATGGCCATCTAGACTCTATTTAAAAACCTCCAAGGAAGGAGAGCCCACCACCTCCCGAGGAAGCCTGTTCCACTGAGGAACCGCTCTAACGGTCAGGAGGTTCTTCCTGATGTTGAGCCGGAAACTCTTTTGATTTAATTTCAACCCATTGGTTCTGGTCCTATCTTCTGGGGCCACAGAAAACAATTCCACACCATCCTCCATATAACAGCCCTTCAAGTCCTTGAAGATGGTGATCATATCACCTCTCAGCCGCCTCCTCTCCAGGCTAAACATCCCCAGCTCCTTCAGCCTTTCCTCATAGGACTTGGTCTCCAGACCCCTCACCATCTTTGTTGCCCTCCTCTGGACCCGTTCCAGCTTGCCTATATCGTTCTTAAAATGTGGTGTCCAAAACGGAACACAATACTCCAGGTGAGGTCTTACCAGAGCAGAGTAAAGCGATACCATCACATCACGTGATTTGGACACTATACTTTTGTTGATACAGCCCAAAATTGTATTTGCCTTTTTAGCCACCGCATCACACTGTTGACTCTTGTTCAGCGTATGATCCACTAAGACCCCTAGATCCTTTTCACACATACTACTGTTAAGACAAGTCTCCCCCATCCTATAACCATGCATTGGATTTTTCCTACCTAAATGCAGAACTTTACATTTATCCCTGTTAAAAATCATTTTATTGATTTTAGCCCAGTTTTCCAGCCTGTCAAGGTCATCCTGTATCCTGTTTCTGTCGTCTTCTGTGTTTTCAACTCCTCCCAAATTAGTATCATCGGCAAATTTAATAAGCATTCCCTCTATTCCTTCATCTAAATCATTGATAAAGGTGTTGAACAAAACAGGTCCCAGGACAGATCCTTGAGGCACTCCACTCCACTTGTCACTTCTCTCCAAGAGGATGAGGAACCATTCACAAGCACTCTTTGGGTGCAATCTGTCAACCAGTTACAGATCCACCTAACGGTAACAGGATCCAAAACACATTTTGCCAACTTGTCAACAGGGATAGTATGTGGAACCTTATCAAAAGCCTTACTGAAATCAAGATAAACGATGTCTAGAGCATTCCCCTGCTCCAGCAAAGTAGTCACTTTCTCAAAAAAAGAGATCAGGTTAGTCTGACATGACTTGTTCTTGAGAAACCCATGCTGGCTCTTAGTAATCACATCTATTCTTTCTAAATGTTCCAGGACCGACTGTTTGATGATTTGTTCTAAAACCTTTCCAGGTATAGATATCAAGCTGACAGGTCAGTAGTTACCCGGATTGTCTTTTTTCTCCTTCTTGAAGATGGGGACAACATTCGCCCACCTCCAATCTTCCGGCACCTCTCCAGTTCTCCAAAAATTCTCAAAAATAGTAGCCAGAGGCCCAGAAATTACATCCGCAATCCCTTGGATGCCATTCATCTGGCCCTGAGGACTTCGTTTCATTTAAAAAAACTAGGTGTTTATGTACTACCCCTATGCTGATCCTGGGTTGAAACTCCATACCCTCCTTATATGTTCTTTTTTTGCCATGTTGAGCACCGTTTCCCTCAGAAGAGAAGACTGAGGAAAAGTAGGAATTGAGTAGTTCTGCCCTCTCTTCATTACCTGTTACAATTTCACTTTCTTGCCCTCGCAATGTGCCTACCGTGTCCTTGCTTTTTTTCTTTCTCTGCACCTCCCCTTGCACCTTCTGGAATGGCCTTGGGTCAGCCAGAGCTCTGGCAGAGGTTGTCCTTGAAAGGGCAGCTGCTGTGAGAGCCCTCTCCAGCCCCACCCACCTCACAGGGTGTCTGTTGTGGGGGAGGAAGGGAAAGGAGATTGTGAGCCGCTCTGAGACTCTTTGGAGTGAAGGGTGGGATATAAATCCAATCCAATATCTTCTGAACATAAGAAAAGAACCCTTTTTTGTTGTTTTTAGCATCTTTGGCCAGCCTAAGCTCATACTGAGTTTTAGCTTTCCTAACTTTTTCTCTACAAGCACTGGTGATTTGTTTATATTCATCCTTGGTTATAAGGCCCTCCTTCTGATTCCTAAAGGAGTCTTTTTTATTTCTCAAGTCTTTAGAGAGCTGTATATGGAACCACTTCGGCTTCTTTAGGTTTTTTCCATTTTTTTCTTCTCATAGGAATCGTCTGTGATTGCGCTTTCAGTATTTCACTTTTAAGAAACTCCCACCCCTTCTGAACCCGCTTCCTCCTAAGTATTTCTGACCATGGGATTTTACCCAGCATAGTTCTAAGTTTATTGAAGTTTGCCTTTCTGAAGTCCAACCTATAAGTCTGACTACGTATAGCTTTTCCCTTCCCTAAAACTGTGAATTCTAAAATCTCATGGTCACTACTGCCCAGGGTGCCCACTATTTCCACTTCTTCAATCAATTCTTCCTTGCTGGTGAGAATCAAATCCAAGATAGCAGATCCCCTTGTTTCCTTCCTCACTTTCTGGAAAAGGAAGTTGTCAGCAAGATAAGTCAGGAATCTATTTGACTTTCAATTTTTAGCAGTGTTGGACTTCCAACAGATGTCCGGGTAATTGAAATCTCCCATGATCACTGTATCCCTTCTCTTGGAGAACTTTGCAATCTGCTGTAGAAGTATCTCATCCAAGTCCTCTGCCTGATTTGGTGGTCTATAGCAGACCCCCACGATAATATCACTGTTATTTCTTACTCCTTTTATTTTTACCCAGAGACTCTCAACTGAGCTGCCATGCTCAGATTCACATATTTCCTCACAAGTATATACCTCCTTCACATATACTGCTATGCCTCCTCCTTTCTCATTTGCCTGTCCCTTTTAAATAAGTTGTACCCCTGAATCCTAATATTCCAGTTGTGAGTGTCATCCCACCAAGTTTCAGTAAGGCCTATCATGTCATAGTTTCCTTCCTTTATTAGGACTTCCAGTTTCTCCTGTTTGTTTCCCATACTCTGTGCATTAGTGAAGAGACATCGGAATCCACGTTTTATGCATCCCGAGGGTTTGGTTTCCATATAAGCCTGCAAGTTAACATTACCTAGCGTATGCGCCACTCTCTGCAAATCTTTAATGTTCTTATCCCCAGTTTCTGGCATCATACGAGGCTTTGAATTATTGTCTCGCTCCCCCATACAATTTAGTTTAAAGCCTTCCTTATTAGGTTAGCAGGGCTGTTACCAAACACCCTTTTCCCTACCGCCGTAAGGTGCAAGCCATCTCCCGATAGAAGACCACCATCTTGAAAGCGTAAGCCATGGTCCAGAAATCCGAATCTGTGAGGTTCAATCCCCATCATCTCCAGTTAAAAGGACCAGATAGGAACCGGTGTGAAAGAATGATGGAACCTCAGAGTTGGAAGGGTCCATAAAGGCCATCTAGTCCAACCCCCTGCTCAATGCAGGATCAGCCTAGAGCATCCCTGACAAGTGTTTGTCCAGCTGCTGCTTAAAGACTGCCAGTGGGGGAGCTCCCCACCTCCCTTGGGAGCTGATTCCACTGTTGAACAATTCCTAAAATCCAGCCAGTACCTTCCCACCCTTAATTTAAATCCATTGTTGTGAGTCTTCTCCTCTGCCATCAACAGGAACAGCTCCCTTCCCTCCTCTGACAGCCCTTTAAATACTTACAGAGAGCAGTCATGTCCCCCCTCCACCTCCTCTTTCCCAGACTGAACATTCTCAGACCCCTCAGTCCCTCAGCCTTTCCTCTTCGGCTTGGTTTCCAGGCCCATGAACATCCTCATAGCCCACCTCTGCACCGGCTCCATTCCGTCCACATCCTTCTTGAAGTGAGTTTTGCCTGAGACCCAGGAGAGCCGCTTGAGTAGACAATACGGACTTTGATAGACCAGTGGTCAGATCTAGTATAAAGTAGTGTCATTTGTTTGTCTGTACTGAAGGAAAAAAAATAGCGTTGAGGAAGAACAAGTTGCAATGAAAGTCCCACTTGAATCTAATGGGCTCCCCTGAAACATCTTTCAGTCTCATCACTACTATCAGCACCTGTATCTTCACAGATAAGATGTGCATCAGGCGACAGCTTTATCTCTGAGCGTGCAGTGTTGCGATTGATAGTAGTGATAGGGTGATAGATGTCTTAAGGAAGAGTTGAGCAAGGGCTTGCTTCCCATAGTGTGACACCACTGCTTTTGTGCCCCACTGTCTCCTCTGATCAAACAGGGATTGCAGGTTTTTCTTATTGTTTTGAAAACCTGCAAATCCTGTTGTAGCAGAGGTGATGGGTGGGGGGAGAGAAAGAGCAGCAGCAGTGGGTGGTCCTCGCTTCACAAACTGCCTTCGGCTTTTGGGGCACAATAGGGCAGGGGTGTTGAACTCATTTGTTATGAGAGCCGGATCTGACATAAACGAGACCTTGTTGGGTCGGGCCGAGCCAGGCCATGTGTGTACCTATTTAAGATTAGGTAGCAATCTCATGGATTGCTGGCTTGTCGTGGCAAGCGGGCTTGCGCGGTTCAATGAGGCTGTGGGCTATGCCATGCAGGGCCACCCAAGATGGACAGGCCATAGGTGAGAACCCAGACTAAATGTGATCCACTGGAGAAGGAAATGGCAAACCACTCCAGTATCCTTGCCAAGAAAACCCCATGAACAGAAACAAAAGGCTAAAAGATATGGCGCTGGAAGATGAGCCCCTCAGGTCAGAAGAAGATGCTCAGGAAGATGAGCCCCTCAGGTATGCTACTGGGGAAGAGCGTTCAAGTAACCACAGAAAGAGTGAAGCAGCTGGGCCAAAGCCAAAAAGACGCTCAGCTGTGGATGTGTCTGATGGTGAAAAAACAGTCTGATGCTGCAAAGAAAAATACTGCATCATAAGCTCTATGAATTAAGGTTAGCTAGATGTGGTCAAACAAGAGATGGCAAGACTGAACATCAACATGTTGGGAATCAGTAAACTAAAATGGACGGGAATGGGTGAATTTAACTCAGAGGATCACTACATCTATTATTGTGGGCAAGAATCCAGTAGAAGAAATAGTTAACAAGAGAGTGAGGAAGGCAGTAATGGGATACAATCTCAAAATTACAGAACGATCTCGATCCGTATCCAAGGCAAACCATTCAATATCACAGTAATCCAAGTCTATGCCCCAACCACTGATGCAGAAGAGGCTGAAGTGGACCAGTTCTGTGAAGATCTTCAGCACCTTCTAGAATTAACACCAAAAAAAGATGTCCTCTTCATCATAGGGGACTGGAATGCCAAAGTAGGAAGTCAAAAGGTGACTGGAACAACTGACATGTTTGGCCTTGGAGAACAAAATGAAGCCGGGCCAAGGCTAATAGAGTTTTGCCAAGAGAACAAGCTGGTCATAGCAAACACCCTCTTCCAACAACCTAAAGGTGACTACACGTGGACTCACCTGATGGGCAACACAGAAATCAGATTGATTATATACTCTGCAGTCAAAGATGGAGAAGCTTCTTACGGTCAGCAAAAACAAGACTGGAGCTGACTGCAGCTCAGATCATGAGCTGCTCATTGCAAAATTCAGACTTAAACTGAAGAAAACTGGGGAAGCCATTAGGCCATTCAGGTTTGACCTTGATCACATCACATTCAGGGAATTGGGCAAAGGAACCTCTGACTCTTTCCTTCCTTCCCCAGGGGACTTGGGGGGGGGGAGCCTCAGCCAATGAAGGAAGAGAGGCTTGACTCAGTAGCTCTGCTGTGCAATTTAGAGAGCCTGGCAAAGCAAGCTATGTCTTCACCCTTCCTCCCCAAGGGAGGGGAGGAAGAGGGAAGGAGCCTCAGCCAATGAAGAAAATAAAGGTTTTGCTCTGTAGCTCCTGTGCAATTGAGCAATTGCAAAGCAAGCTGTTATGCAGAAGGAAGCAGATTACAGCCAATTGCTCAAGGGCCTGATAGGAGCCCTCTGAGGGCCTGATTCGGCCCCCCGACTGCATGTTTGACACCCCTGCAATAGAGTAAAATCTCTTGCCTAAATGACCTTTTTGAAATGCTGCCAACTTCTTCCCTTGTGGTGGTGCATATACATAGCAGGCAAAAATGACATTTGAAATGTGCTTGATTAGCTTTTTTCAACCAATGTCTGTATTAGTCGGGATCTGTGCGCTGCCTCTGAGGAAGCGGGCTTCCTGATGGAATCTAGGGAGACCTCGGCAGGAATTAAATCTGTTTTTCAAGTGTCCCAAGACTCCTGTTTGCTTTTTCTGCAGCAGACTAACACGGGTGCCCATCTGGAATTATTTCAGGAGATGAACTTTCTTGTCCCTGCGGTTTTGATTTTGAAATCCATGTTTTTATTTGTTTAAGATGGCTTCCCCACCATCCACAGAGGCTCTCAGCTGCTTCCAAAAGCAAACCCAGCAGGCAAAGTTTGTGGCTTCGCGGTTGAAACTGTACAGTTGTTCCACATTTTCACACCATTTTCCATTTCTCCCTACTGAATTTCTTCCCAGCAGATCAGTTTTCAACAGCATTGATACATTTGTCTTGTACGTATAGATGACATCCTTGATTTCCATTGTCACCGCCCTTCCTCTAGTCTAGCACTTTCTCTGGCTCCAGGAACCTCCCCTGCAGCTTTGGACCAGGGCAGGGCTTTTGGAGCTACTATAAAGTGTTTGTGAGACAGATGACAGGATCCCTACCCCCTTTTATAAACTGGATGTGACTGTTCAGCAGGACAGAATTTATGAACAGGAGACATTTGGCAAAATCCAGAAATGAATATAAAAGGGGACACAAAAGGGAATGCTCCCTCCGCCTTAGTGATATTGTCCTGGGGGCAGACATAATTTGTGAATGGGGTTAAGTCCCATTAATGGACAGATTCCAGAATGAACATGAAAGTGCTTGAAGATCCCTTTGAGCGTGTGGTGTTTTGTCCCGAGAGAGAGAAAGCTCCAGGGAAGCAGAAGCTCCTGCCATCTGCAAGACCTTGAGCTGATAGTGGTGGCGGGCCGCTTTCCCGCAAGCAAGCAAAACCAGCCGGCTTTGTCTCTTCTCTCCCCCCACAGGACTGCTGCTTGAAGGGGGGGGGGCAAGATTCAGAATAAGCATTCAGCCTTTTGCTAACCTCTTAGCTCTCTTCTTCACAGATTGGATTGAGGGGAAGGGG
This sequence comes from Heteronotia binoei, assembly GCF_032191835.1. Lineage (NCBI taxonomy): Eukaryota > Metazoa > Chordata > Lepidosauria > Squamata > Gekkonidae > Heteronotia > Heteronotia binoei. The sequence continues at coordinate 204,044,985 of NC_083224.1, read as the reverse complement.
GGGACTGTAAAAAGTGATTCAGGGGAATGCAAGAACTGGGCATTTTTGTATCACAGAAGTGAAGTAAAGAGAGTCTGTGTGTGAATGCATGTGTGTATCGGAGAGCTGCCCCCCTTTCCTCTCCAGGAAAGTATGTGGATCAGGACCACTGCTGGTTTCTGAGCCTCTTTCTCTCCTTCCCTAGTTGGTGAGAATATCAAGGAATTTAACTCCCCTCCTGCTTTGGGGCACCACTTCCCTACCGCTCTGCTCACTGAAACTGCCTCTCGTTCCAAATTAAAATGAGAAGCTCTCTTCACTGTTGCATCTGGGTTGCTGGGGTAGCCATGATCTGTTCACCCAGCCTTCCTTGCCCACGTCCCGGTTGCATTTGTGTGTTCGTTTGAACTGCATGGTGGGAGATCAAGATGGGTGGCCCTGTTAGCCTCTCTTGTAGCAGAAAAGTCCAGGAGCACCTTCTAGACTAACAGCATTCATTGCAAAAGCTCACGAAGGTGTCGTAAAGGTAAAGGTAGTCCCCAGTTCAAACACCAGTCGTTTCCGACTCTGGGGTGACGTCGCATCACGGCATTTTCACAGCAGACTTTTTATGGGGTGGTTTGCCATTGCTTTCCCCAGTCATCTACACTTTCCCCCCAGCAAGCTGGGGACTCATTTTACCAACCTCGGAAGGATGGAAGGCCAAGTCAACCTTGAGCCAGCTACCTGAACCCAACTTCCACCAGGATCGAACTCAGGCCGTGAGCAGAGAGTTTGACTGCAGCTTTACCACTCTGTGTCACAGGACTCTCAAAAACTGTGGAGATGCCAGGGACTGCCTCATACAAGCAAAGCAACGTTCATTGCAAAAGCTCACAAATTTGGTTAGTCTTGAAAGTGCTACTGGACTCGTGCTATTTTTTACTTCTGCGTTGAAGTTTCATTTTTAAAAAAACACCATGAAATGCAAGTGCAGCACTGTGCTGTCCAATGTGCTGTCTCTTTAAATTTCTGTCCTTTCCCTCTGGCTGGCTTCATTATTTCCTGTTTGACCTCAGCATTGAAGGTTCCATTGTCAAATATCAGGGGGAGGCTTAACTATTTCTCTACAAAAGAAAAACCTTTGCACCTGCAACTGATGCTGCCACTCATTTTCAAGAAGATGTATGATTGTCATTTTGGAATTATGTTAATATAATATTGTTGTTATTTAAAATGAATGGTGGTTTTGTCTGACTGCTAAATGAGCAGCAGTTGTTGATTCACCCCCCCCCCACACACACACATACACACAAATGCCCCAGAGCTTGCCAGTTGATTCATGGTTTCTGTGAAAGACTCACCAACCAGGAGAGAACTGGCAGCAATAATTAATTTGTTTTCAGTCTTAAAATTGCTGGGAGGAGTAGAATCCGTTGCTGCCAGGGGTTTCCTTCCCGGTAGATTTATACAGTTGGACCCATCCTGTGGAGATGGGATATTTATGGGGAAATATTATGGAGGGAATTCCAATTGCAGCCAGTTGCAGGGCAAAGGTCTTTCAGTAGCACAAGACCACTCTCATGGGCACAGTGGCCCAGAATGATATATTTTTGGCCTTCCCTCCGATATAAGGTCTTGGCTGCCTCTTTGCATAGCTGCCCATCTGGAGGGAGGCCAGCCAATAGCTGTGACTCATTAAGAGGACATAAGAGAAGCCATGTTGGATCATGTCAATGGCCCACCCAGTTCAACTAGGGCAGCCAAGTCCTACTTCTGCTCCAGCGGGGGACTTTGGGCGGCATTCTGTGAGGGGACGGGACAGTGTGACATCCCTGATGTGATGTTGTCACTTCTTGGTGTCATCACATCGGGGACATCGCATGTGGGATGCTCTGGTATTTGGGCAAAATTCTATGGCTTTTTGCCCCCAGAACCATTGAGTTTGCCCAAATAACAGTGTCCCCTCGCAGTGACATCACTTCTGGTTAGACAGCCATCTGACAGCAATGAAGATCCTGTGAATATAGGGGGAGGTATTTGTGAGTTTCTGTCAGAACTTAAGAACTTCAAACGGATCCCATACTTGGTTACAAAGTTAGGATTTTATTGAAGAGAACTAAGCACTGGAAAAGGCAAGATAACAGTGATGGCGAGAGCCAGCACCAGCACAATTTTATACACGTAAAGCAAACATCCCACAAAGCCACAATTCACACCGTTACAGGCACATCTGTCTTCTCACCATCACTATCAGTAGAGAGGATGCCTCCCTACTCCGAAGGCCATGCTGCTCGGCTTCAAAGGGTCCCAGTGTGAGAATGTGCAGAGACATAACATAACTCATTCTACAGCCCCAAATATTTTGGATACCAGTGGGGCAAGGTTAATTACTATTCAAGCACTTTGGGTCAAGCAAGGGGTACAACATGGAGTCAGTTTGGTTCAGTAACAAAATAGCTCTAAGCCACAGTAAAAGTACAATACAGCATTGGTCACATTATAGGGAACCAGCAGTAAAGATACAAGTTCTGACATACTGCCCCCCCTAAGCGCCCCCTCCCGCGGGGCCCGCCTTGGGCTTGTGCGGGTACAGTAGGTGAAACTTTTTCAGCAGTTGCGGAGCGGCTACGTTCTGAGATTCGACCCACTCGTCACAGCTCGGGGGGAAGTGTTTCCACCTGATCAAATAATACAGTTTCCCCCTTTTGACTTTGGAGTCCAGGATCTCCTGGACTTCATGGTGACTCTGACCCCTCACTGTCGTCGGAGGGGGCGGTGGGGCCCTGGGATGGAAGGACGTAGCACCAGGGTCTTTCCGAAGCAAGCTGCAATGAAAAACAGGATGGATCTTACTTAGAGATTTGGGTAGTTCGAGTTCTACGGTTACTTTGTTTATTACCCTTTTTATTTTGAAAGGTCCAAGGAACTTCAGTGCGAGCTTACGACAGGACTGGGGAAGGGAGGAGGTCCACCCAGTTGGACTGTTGGAAATTAATGAAGCAGCGGAGGTACTGTTCCAGAAGACCATTAACCCTCTCCGTCTGTCCGTCCGCCTGGGGGTGGTAGGCAGAGCTTAGCCCTTGCTCGATTCCAGCGAGTTTGCAGAACTCCCGCCAGAAGTTGGCAACGAACTGCGTCCCGCGGTCGCTAATGACCTTGTCTGGGAACGAGTGTAGGCGTACAATGTGGGTGAAAAAGAGCTGGGCGAGTTTTTTGGCCGCGGGTAGCTTTTTGCACGGGACGAAGTGGGCTTGCTTTGAAAATGTGTCGACTACAACCAGGATGACTGTTTTGCCCTGTGAAGGTGGGAGTTCGACAATGAAATCCATGGAGACTACCGACCAAGGTCGGGTGGCTGTAGGGAGGGGAACCAGGTGGCCTGGGGGTTTACCCCCCCTTCGTTTTGCCATGAGGCAGGTGGGACATGAAAGAACAAACTCCGACACATCTTTTTTAATCTTTGGCCACCAGAATTGGCGGGTGAGTAAGTTGAGGGTTTTGACATAGCCAAAGTGGCCGGCCAGGCGACTCGAGTGGCAACGCTCCAAGACTTCTTTTCTGAGGGGAGTGGGCACATAGATTTTTTCATTGTGCAGCCAGAGCCCGTTTTCGGCCTTAACCAAGTTAGGTGGTCGCTCGGCCTCCTGGTTATATTCTGAGAGGAATCGGGGCAGAAGATCTGAATCCGGAGGGCTGGTCTGCCTGCCGGAGCGGGTAGTGACCCCCCCCCCGAGATGGCTGAGGGGGAAATTAACGAGTCCACTACCTCCTCCCGGAGACTGTCGTGTTGTGGCATGCGAGAGAGGGCGTCTGCTAAAAAGTTCTTTGAGCCTGGGATGTGTTTCAGCACAAAGTCAAATTTAGCAAAGAAACCTGCCCACCGGATTTGTTTTGCAGTCATTTTGCGGCGCCCGGTGAGGGCTTCAAGGTTTTTATGATCGGTCCAGATTTCAAAGGGCACTCTCGCTCCCTCAAGCCAGGAGCGCCAGGTTTTTAGGGCAAACATGACTGCAAACGCCTCCTTGTCCCAGACCGACCAATTTCTTTGTTCGTTGGAAAATTTCCTTGAGATATAGGCACATGGTCGGAGCACCCCATTTTCCCCTCTCTGCATTAATATGGCTCCCACTGCGGTGTCGGAGGCGTCGCATTGGACCACGAAGGGTTTCAGTTCATCGGGATGGGCCAACGCGGGTTCAGAGGTGAAGAGGCGTTTCAGTTCAGTGAAAGCTTTTTGGCAGTCAGGCGTCCACGTTAGGCGCGCGCCTGGCTTTTTCGCCTCGTCACCCTTCCCTTTGGTTTTGAGGAGTTCCGTGAGGAGGAGCATGACTGTAGCGAACCCCTTAATGAAGTCGCGGTAAAAGTTAGCGAACCCGATAAAACTTTGTAACTGTTTGCGGGTTCGAGGGGGCTCCCAGTCTAGTACCGCTTGAACCTTTGCGGGGTCCATAGCCAATCCCTCCCCCGACACCCGGAAACCCAAATAGTCCAGTTCGGTCTTGTGAAACTCGCATTTCGACAATTTGGCGTACAGTTTATGTTTGCAAAGGGTGCTCAACACTTTTCGGACTAGGGGCACATGAGACTTTAGATCTTGTGAATAGATAATGATGTCATCAAGGTACACCACCACCCCCTTAAACAGGAAGTCCCGTAGCACTTCATTGATAAAGTTCATGAATACACCAGGGGCTCCTTGCAGTCCGAAGGGCATGACTAGGTACTCAAACTGTCCCAGGGGGGTGTTGAACGCTGTCTTCCACTCGTCCCCCTCTTTGATGCGGACGCGGAAGTACGCGTCTCGGAGATCAAGCTTTGTAAAAACTTTTCCCTTTGCTACGGTGTTCAACAAATCCTTTATCAACGGGATCGGGTAGGCGTTGGACATGGAAATCCCGTTTATAGCACGAAAATCTGTGCAAAGCCTAAGCGACCCGTCCTTTTTCTTTCTGAAGAGGACGGGGGCGGCATGGGGGGCAGTGGCCGGTCGTATGAAGCCGCGCTTCAGATTCTTGTCCAAAAACTTGCGGAGCTCAGCTTTCTCCGCCCAACCCATGGAGTACAGTTTCGCCTTGGGAAGCTGTTGCCCTGGGATTAGCTCAATGGCACAGTCCGTAGGGCGGTGGGGCGGTAGTTCGTCCGCTTCCTTCTCGCTAAACGCTAATCTTAGATCCCGGTACTCCTTGGGGATTGAGGCGACTTCCTCGAGTGTGAGGCAAGCCCGCATGTTTTGAGGGGGGGCATGCGGCCCCCATTCAGGGCGCCAGTGGTGGTGCTCACACCTCCAATCCGGGAACCGGACGATTTGTTCCTCCCACCTTATGTCTGGTTGGTGGCGGGCGAGCCAAGCCGAGCCTACCACCACGTCGAAAGAGCAAGAGGGGGCAATTACGAAAGTCTCAATCCCCCAATGCTCCTCGGTTCCCACCGGGACCGCCTGAGTCTCTAAAGTGCATGGTTCCCCCCTCATGGGCCCCCCGTCCATCTGCTGGAACTGCATCGGTTGGGGCAGGGGTGAGGTGGCTAATCCCAACGCCTCAACTAGGCGAGGGGTGATCAGGTCCCTGTTACACCCTGAGTCGATCAGCGCTCGGGCGTGCATGAATCTCTTTAGGTTCGGGTTAAGGAGGGTAACGGCCATAAACAGTAAACCCCCTGTTGCTCTCACCGTGAGGAGTGCCGGCTGTTGTTGGACCTGCTTTGCGGCACCCATTAAAGCAGGTCGCTGTCGTTTCCCGCCGACTCGGTGTCGTCCGACTCCTCGGTCGATTCTTCCACTGTCGCCAAGTCGGTGGTAAAATCCTCGTCAGTCGCCATGGAAGTGGCGACGGAGCCCCGGCTGGGCTCCTTCGAGCGGCTGCTCTTTTTCTTTTTCGGCCCCGGAGTGGTTTGCTTCACTGTGGGTGGGGTGGAACCCGCTTTCACTGGGCAGTTGGCAGCGAGATGATTTGGGTCTCCGCATTGGAAGCACTTGCGGGCGGGAGACGGGGTGGAGGTCGTCGGGGTCTTCCTCCCTTCGGATTTAGTCGGGGTGTGTTTGGCCCCTTTCTTCGCCAGCTGCTGCCGTCGCATCCCCACATGTTGGAGGTTGGTCTCCACTTCTCCGGCCAGTTGGATCCATCCGACCAACGTGTCGGGCCTCCCTTGACTGTAGCAGCGGTCGAGGATGTTCGGGTTCAAACCATTGATGAACGCGGTATATTTCATGACCTCGTTCCACCCCCTCGCTGCCGCGCAGTACCCCAGGAACTCGGTGGCGTACTCGCGGGTGGAGCGGTTGCCTTGCTCTATGCGCTGAAGGGCGGCGACAGCCTTCTCCTCCCGTAGGGGATCGCCATACTGGCGGAGCATCGCGTGCAGGAACCCCGCCACGGTAGCTAATTCGGGCTTTCTCCCCATGAAAAGCCCCACGTACCACTTGCGGGCCGCACCTCTCAGTCGGGACGCGATGTGGTAGACTCGGCTGGCTTCGGTCGGGTAATCTGCACCCCAGTGGGTGAAGAACGTGTCGCACTGTATGGTAAAATACTCCACGTCCTCCGGATTCCCATCGAAAGTAATCTTCAACTCCCTTCCTCGACCCTCGGCCCCCCCCGGGGCTCGCGGCGCCCCCGGCGGCGGCGCTGGGCCCGGTAGAGCCGGCAGGATCGGGACGGGTGGCGCCGGGGGCCCCGGAACGGGCGGAGCCGGTGGCGCCGGGGCGGCCGGGGCCAGCGGAGCTGGTGGCGTCGGGACAGGCGGAGCCGGCAGCGCCGGAGCGGCCGGAGCCGGCGGGGCCAGAGCGGCCAGAGCCTGCGGGGCTGGGGCCGGCGGAGCCGGCGGGGCTACGGGCGGTTGCCCCAGTGGTAGCCCTCCAATCGGCACTCCCAGGACCGCAGTTTGCAAAGTGCGGAGCTGGTCGTAAATCGCCCCCAGGTTCTGCTGCAACTCCTCGGCCATCGTCACGCGGGATCGATGCACGTCGTCGTGGATCTCCCGCACCCAGTCGAATAAGTCGTTGCGGAGAGTCCGGATCTGGTCGTCTCCCCCTCGGGGCTCCGGGCCCTCCGCCTGGTCGTCGTCGCCGTCTCCGGCTCCCCCTTCGCCCAACATGCTTCGGTACCGTTGTTCCGCGGCGTCGATTGCTGCCGTGGACTTCCGCGGGCTCCAGGTTCGCGGGGCGGGGAACGCGGCGTCGACCGAGAAAGGCGCTGGGACCTTAATTTTGCGCCGAACCCCCGTCACTTTTGGGTCGAGCGGCGGGTCCTCTGTTGGAGTGGTGGGCTCTCCGTCGTCTGGCACTTTTGCCGCCATCGGGCCAAGCCTCCAGTACAGATAAGCCACGAACAATGGGATCACTGTTATAATGTCAGAACTTAAGAACTTCAAACGGATCCCATACTTGGTTACAAAGTTAGGATTTTATTGAAGAGAACTAAGCACTGGAAAAGGCAAGATAACAGTGATGGCGAGAGCCAGCACCAGCACAATTTTATACACGTAAAGCAAACATCCCACAAAGCCACAATTCACACCGTTACAGGCACATCTGTCTTCTCACCATCACTATATGTAGAGAGGATGCCTCCCTACTCCGAAGGCCATGCTGCTCGGCTTCAAAGGGTCCCAGTGTGAGAATGTGCAGAGACATAACATAACTCATTCTACAGCCCCAAATATTTTGGATACCAGTGGGGCAAGGTTAATTACTATTCAAGCACTTTGGGTCAAGCAAGGGGTACAACATGGAGTCAGTTTGGTTCAGTAACAAAATAGCTCTAAGCCACAGTAAAAGTACAATACAGCATTGGTCACATTATAGGGAACCAGCAGTAAAGATACAAGTTCTGACAGTTTCCTGCATTGTGCAGGGGGTTGGACTAGATGACCTTGGAGGTACCTTCCAGCACTATGATTCTATGATTCTAGGTAATATAATCATGTTGGGAACATTGTACAGTGTTGTCCCTTGTTAGAGGAGGGACTTCCCCCACCTACCAGCTGATCCACAACAAAGAGAAGCCTCTGAAATTGAGAGATTTCCCCCTCCTAGACCTGGGGTCTGGTAAGCCTAAGTCCAACAGTCTCCATGTGGAGATCCACCATAGAATCATAGATAGAATAGAATCATAGAGTTGGAAGGGACCTCCAGGGTCCAACCCCCTGCACAATGCAGGGAACTCACAAACACCTCCCCCAAAATTCACAGGATCTTCATTGCTGTCAGATGGCCATCTAGCCTCTGTTTAAAAACCTCCAAGGAAGGAGAGCCCACCATCTCCCGAGGAAGCCTGTTCCACAGAGGAACCGCTCTAATGGTCAGGATCTTCATTGCTGTCAGATGGCCAGCTAGCCCAAGCAGGACTCACTTGCCCAGGGCTCTCCTTTCTTGCATCATAGAATCATAGAGTTGGAAGGGACCTCTAGGGTTATCTACTCCAACCCCCTGCACAATGCAGGAAACTCACAAACACCTCCCCCTAAATTCACAGGATCCTCATTGCTGTCAGATGGCCATCCAGCCTCTGTTTCAAAACCTCCAAGGAAGGAGAGCCCACCATCTCCCGAGGAAGCCTGTTCCACAGAGGAACCGCTCTAATGGTCAGGAAGTTCTTCCTAAGGTTGAGCTGGAAACTCTTTTGATTGAATTTCAACCTGTTGATTCTGGTCCTACCTTCTGGGGCCACAGAAGACAATTCCACACCATCGTGTATATGACAGCCCTTCAAGTCCTTGAGGATGGTGATCATATCACCTCTCAGCCGCCTCCTCTCCAAGCTAAACATGCCCAGCTCCTTCAACCTTTCTTCATAGGACTTGGTCTCCAGACCCCTCACCAGTGGGGTCAGAACTCCAGAAGTCCTCCCACTGTTGCACCCCCAAAATACAGAGCGATGCTGTGAGAGGCAATGGATAAATTGTATACATGACACAGACATGGGAGGCACTGTGCCAAAGGATGATGGGAACTTGGGAGCAAGCCAGCCCCATATGTTGACCCAGATGAATGCATGAAGCCACTTTATAGGGAATCAGGCCATTGAATTATTACAGACAGCAGGGCTTTTTTTTTTTTTTTTTTTTTTAAGCAGGAACTCACAGGAACGCAGCTCCAGCTGGCTTGGCATCAGGGGGTGTGGCCTAATATTCAAATGAGCTCCTGCTGGGCTTATTCTACAGAAAAATCCCTGACAGATAGCATCATTTGCTTGGAGTGGAAGCGGCTCTCCAGGGTCTCCCCCTCAGAGGTCTTTCTCATCACCTACTGCTTGGTCCTTTCTAACTAGAAATGTTGGGAATTGAACCTGGCACTGTCTGCATGCAAAGCAGATGTTCTTCCACTAAACCACATGCAGAAATGTCATGCTCTGAGTGGTATGTATGCACATGTGATAGAATGAAGCGCATTATGCCCAGCACCAGCGATGCGGCAGAATTACTGATCCCCTGCTGGAATGGCTAATCATGCAGAGGGTAACCTCCATTGTGGGTACTGTGTTTAGAATCCTAGAATCACAGAGTCGGAAGGGTCCACAGAGGCCATCTAGTCCAACCCCCTGCTCAGTGCAGGATCAGCTGAGAGCATCCCTGACCAGGGTTTGTCCAGCTGCTGCTTAAAGACTGCCAGTGGGGCAGAGCTCATCACCTCCCTTGGGAGCTGACTGGACAACTCTTGCCATCAAAACGTTTCCGCTGATACCCAGCTGGTGCCTGCCCACCCTTAATTTAAACCCTTTATTGCAAGTCCTCTTCTCTGCTGCCCACAGGGAGCTGTTCCTGTTTCATGGGGCCCCTTTCAGTGGCGGGAAGAAACTTGAGGCTGAGCCTTCGATTAAATGAACCAGCTTCCCAAAGGAGGGGCAGGTATTGGCCCACAACTTGTGCCCAGCCGATCAGGTTTTTATTTTTGGAGGGGGGGGGGATGATTTTGTGTGATTTTGAGAGGATGTATTTGATGAAAATGTCAAGGCCCAGAAACTGGCAGCAGTGGAAGGATTGACACTGTGCAGAAGGGTCCGTGCTCAGTGGCAGAGCACTTCCTTGGCATGCAGAGGGACCCTCCCAGGTTCAATCCCCAACATCTCCAATTAAAAAGAACTGACTGATGTAAAAGGCCTCTGCCTGAGATCCTGTAGAGCTGCTGCCAGTCTGAGTGGACAATATGGACCTCGATGGACCCATGGGGGTCCGATTCAGTATAAGGTAGCTTCTTCAAAAGAGTTTCCGGCTCAACATTAGGAAGAACTTCCTGACTGTTAGAGCATTTCTTCAGTGGGCTTCCTTGGGAGGTGGTGGGCTCTCCTTCCTTGGAGGTTTTTAAGCAGAGGCTAGATGGCCATCTGACAGCAATGAGGATCCTGTGAATTTAGGGGGAGGTGTTTGTGAGTTTCCTGCATTGTGCAGGGGGTTGCACTAGATGACCCTGGAGGTCCCTCCAACTCTATGATTCTGTTCTCTGAAGTGTATAGAAAGATAGATGCATTCAAGAGGAGGGTTTGTTTTTGCCCGGCATCCCTATACAGTTGTGTAACATAGAGTCAAGTGCACCTTTAAAACCAACAAAGTTTTATTCAGAATGTGCTTGGAACACACAAAAGCTTGCATTCTGAATAAAAGTTTTTTGGTCTTAAAGATGCACTTGACTCCTACTTTGTTCTACTGCTTCAGTCCAACATGGCTGCCCACTTGGATCTATGTACAGATGTGTGTGAGACTCTGTAATAGGTTGCCTCACTCATTCATTCTGTGGGTTTGAAGAGCATCACCTGTCTCTCTGTTGTAAAAGAATACCTAAGGTGGCTCACCGCAGCAATGGAGTTCTCTCCCCAAAGGGGCTGACTCCTTTCACTGTTGCCCCTTCAGAGGTGATCTCCCACTGGCTGTGGAAATAGCTGGCCCTCTGGAAATACCCACAATGGCCTTGCTGGGGGAGGGGAGGGGAGGGGGTTATTTCCCGTCAGCTGGCTTCCCCATGCTTCTCTGCCCACAGGCAGCTGTTTGGGGGAAGAGTTCTTCCCAGATGTTCCAGCTGCTGCATCTCTTTCCACTGCATACCACTTTACTGGCTGGCAGCTGGATCTGATGTGGGAAGTGCTGAGAAAAACTTGAGTGTGTGTCTGGGGGAGGGGGTGCCCTTTTTGTCCGGAATGTCTCCTCGGCTTGAGAGAGAAGCTTTCTGGAGGTGGGGTCTCCCTGGATGAGGTCCAGCAGGCTGGTTAAAGAGTGTGTGATATTCTTCTTGATTTCTCAGCAGGGAGCAGGAGTGAGTCTAGTCTTTACTTCACCTACCCTGCAACATTTGGGGCCAGGCCATGCAGAAAGCAAAGCCCATTGTGCCACCCACCCCTTTCCTAACTGCCGGCCTCATCTCCGAGCAGAGGGAATTGGCCTGCCACCCACTAAGGGCAACCACCTTGGAAAAAAACTTTTGTTCTTTAATTTCCTTTTAAATCTTTTTTTCATAACTGTATGCCGACCCTGGCATTCTAGGCTAACAGCCAAAGCGGAGAATTCTTCAATGAATCATGGACATTTTTTGAAACTTTACCAAACATTGTTGAAGTCATTCATTACATTGTTTTTAAAAGCCAATTTAGTTGTTGTGGGATAAGATTTTGTTTCTGTCATCACTAGACCTGTTGGTGATTAAAGTCCTACAGGGAGGGGGGAATGAAATGGAAGGACTTGGCCGGTATCTGGATGGTGAAGTGACAAACTCATGATTCTGGCCTGTTGCAGGTCAGCCCTGCATTGGACCCACATTGAGGCTTTTCACGGACTTTCAAGTTGTTGAAGCCTGGATTTGAACCCATGCCTTTCCCAGCTGAGCGAGGGGTTGCAGATCACTGGCACAGAAGGTCCCTGGTTCAGCCCCCAGCGTCTCCAGTTAAAAGTGCTTTGGCCTGAGATCCAGGGGAGACAGCACAGGGCTCAAGGAACTGCCTTGGTTTGCTGGGTGCCCTGAGGAACAAGCAGGTAATCTGCTATCTGCCGGAAAGGTCAATTTTATTTATTTTGTCACATCCATCACTTATATTCTGCCTTTCTCTCCAGTGTGGAGCAAAAGCATCTTACATTGTTCTCCATTTTATCCTCACAACAATCCTGTGAGGTAAACCAAGATAACCTGCCTGGGAGGTAGGTGAGGCTGAGAGCATGTGACTGGCCTGAGGTCGCCCAGCAGGGATTCGAACCTGCATCTCCCAGATCCTATTTTGACAACTCCTAACCAATACACCACCCTGTCTCTCAGTTCTTCCTGTCACACTGGCTGATTTCACACTAACCTTGCTCTGCGGCTGCCTTCCCTTTTTGTCCAGAGCAAGCTTAGCAATCTTGCACAAGCTGCTCTGCACTGCTATTTTTCATCGTGGCAACCCCTGATTTGATGCACGGCAACATAAACCTGAAAAAACAGGTTTACGTTGCGCATCAAATCAGGGGTTGCCGCGATGAAAAATGGTGGTGTGGAGCAGTTTGTGCGAAATCGCCAGCTTGCTCCGGAGAAAAAGGGAAGCCTGCCATGGAGCAAGGGTAGTGTGAAATCAGTCACTGTCTTCACTACAGACATAAAAAAATACATATTCTTTTGGGTTTGGGGTTTTTAAAATTTATTTTGTTTCTCTCCTTCTGTCCTCCTCAGCAGGCAGCCAAAAAGGTGCACGTCATTCTCCTCTTCTACATTTTATCCTCATAACAAGGCGTGTTGCTGTGTAAAAGTACCCCACACTCTCCACCTAACCTATCTCATAGGGTTGTTACAAGGATAAAATGTAGAAGAGGAGTTGCAGAGCGCATTATTCAGTGTGCCTGAATACACCCTGTGATTGGCCCAAGATTGCCAAATGAGCTCCCTTTGCCAAATGGGGTTTAGAGTTTTGTGGGCAGGGACTTCCTTTGATGTCACAGTTTGTGTGAAGGAGGCTCCCCCAAAGCCAGGTCAAGGCCTGGAGCCCCGATTCCCATCTCCCAAAGAAGGGATTGATAGTCCTCCCTCTCATGATTAAGCTCCACTCCTGCATAGAGAGGTTCCAGATAAGCTCTCTGCAGGGGTGGAATTCTAGCAGGTGCTCCTTTGCATATTAGGCCACACACCCCTGATGTAGCCAATCCCCCAAGAGCTTACAAAAAAGGGCCTTGTAAGCTCTTGGAAGATTGGCTGCATTGGGGTGTGTGGCCTAATATGGAAAGGAACTCCGACTAGAATTCCACCCCTGGCTCTCTGGTTGGTTAATAATTTTTTTTTAAGTCCTGCAAGATCAAACTTGGAGATTTGGGGCGGGGGGGGGGGGGCAGAGCCTGGAGAAGGCAAGGCTTGGAAAGTAGAGAGACCTCAGCAGGATGCAATGCCCTCAAGTCCACTCTCCAAAGCAGCCATTTTTTCCAGATCTTTAGTCTGTAGATCGGCTGTAATTCCAGGAGACCTCCAGGCCCCACCTGGAAGTTGGACACACTAGACCAGAGGTCTGCCTTCTCTGGCATCTTTTCACCAGTGAAATGGGAACCTAGAAGTAGTGGAAGAATGGCTCAGGGGTAGAGCATCTGCTTGGTAAGCAGAAGGTCCCAGGTTCAATCCCCGGCATCTCCAACTAAAAAGGGTCCAGGCAAATAGGCATGAAAAACCTCAGCTTTAGACCCTGGAGAGCAGGGGAGGGACGCTGGCTCAGTGGTAGAGCATCTGCTAGGTATGCAGAAGGTCCCAGGTTCAATCCCCAGCATCTCCAACTAAAAAGGGTCCAGGCAAGTAGGCATGAAAAACCTCAGCTTGAGACCCTGGAGAGCCGCTTAATCACTACACCAAAGTGGGGCAGAAGAGCCTGCCCATATTCCACAAGTGCACATGGAGTTGAGATCCAGAGGTACTTTGTCTCTGTGTGAGGCAGGAATTCAGCAGGCCAGGGCTGGTTCTCAGGGATGGGTTTGCGCTGAACTAAATACCCTTTAATAGCAAAATCATTTTTTTTTTCTTTTGAAGACAAAGGAGAGATAGGAATTCTCCCGGCTCCTGGCCATCAGTCCTTGCTTCCTTGGAAACCTTGAGGACGTTGGATGTGGGGAGGAGGGGGGCGGGCGTGTCTTAAAGCAAAATATTTTCCTTTTCTCCAGTGCTGATGGTCTGCCCAGATGCTTGGAACAGCAAAGTTCATTCTCCCCTTCCTCCTCCTGCTTGGTATCGAATGTCAGGTTGTTCCCATCTGTTTCCAATCTGGATCATAATTTCACTGCTTTCTGAAATGGATTCTCCTCCCTCTTTCAGGCTCCCCCCCCCCCTCCCAAATTCTATTCTTGTGACATTTGTGCAGGAACAGAAAAACTCGGTGGGCTACATTACGACGCTGTTGGACATGTTCTCTTGATTAAATGGAGCCTCCCCATTGAGAGGCAGACTACCTCTGAGTACCAACAGCTGGCTGCTGCCTTTTTACCCTGCTGGGATGCTTATTGGAGAGATCTTATTTGACAGTGTTGGAAGCAGGATACCAGGCTGGGCGGGTCTTCAGCAGGGTAGGGCTCTTTTGCCTTCAAGCTGTTGCATCTCTGTATGAGTTCCTTTCCTTCCAACTAGGAGGTGCAGCCGGAACAGAAAAAAAAGAGAGAATGCACTCCACGAAGTAGAGAGTAGGAGCCCCGTGGCGCAGAGTGGTAAAGCTGCAGTACTGCAGTCAAACTCTCTGCTCATGACCTGAGTTCGATCCCGGCAGAAGCTGGTTCAGGTAGTCGGCTCAAGGTTGACTCAGCCTTCCATCCTTCCGAGGTCAGTAAAATGAGTCCCCAGCTTGCTGGGGGGGGGGGGGGTGAGTGTAGATGACCGGGGAAGGCAATGGCAAACCACCCTGTAAAAAAAAATCTGCCATAAAAACATGGTGATGCGATGTCACCCCAGACTCAGAAACGACTGGTGCTTGCACAGGAGACTACCTTAACCTTTTAAGTAAAGAGTAATTTTTAAAAACTTGCATGCACTGTGGGTATGAGGCAGGCATGCTTTAAGTCGTGAGAAGTCCTGTTGGCGTCAAGAGAAGACAGCACCAGGACATTATGAAGGCATCTGCTGAAGCTCAGGGGATTGAAAAATGCATCCTGTTGGCTGGATTGTGTCCTGAGCAAGTGAGTCTTTTGTGTGCCCAGCCACATTTTAGTTCAGAAAACAACATGTCTTGGTTATCAGAAGTTTTAAAAGAGCCAGTCCCTGCTATAGCCTGTCCCTCTAGACAGCTGCACACAAGTCTTCAAAAGAGAACCTCTGAAGCGCACGGTGGAATGTTAAGTTTTGTAGACCACAGATGTCTGAAGTGGCTAAAGTTTCCAAGTGTTTTTCTTTTTCTTCTTAAGTCTCCTAGCCCCTCCCTCTCCAGGCTGGGGAGGAGAAGGGGTCTGTAGATAAAACACCGCTTTCAAATTCACCCCTCTCTCCCCTGGAGTCTTTTTGGAGCAGATCAGAAGGGATTTTTGGACTAGAAGCATTTTTAACATTGAGTCCCTCTGACAGAGGTTGGTTAAGGCCTGGAAGTAGGGATGCCAGCCTCCAGGTGGGACCTGGGGACCCCCCTGGAATTACAGCTCATCTCTCGACCACAGAGAACAGTTCCCCTGGAGAAAAATGGATGCTTTGGAGGGGGGACTCTCTGGCACTGCACCACACTGAGGCCCTTGGCCATCCCCAAGTTTCCAGCCCCCCTACTGGTGGCCAGGGGGACCTGGAGGAGGAACCCCGCCCAGGTTTCTGGCTGTCATGCCTAGCCAAAAACTGGCTCTCTTGGCCAAACCTACCTCGCAGGGCCGTGGTGGGGATAAAGCAGGAGCCTCAAGTACACTGGAGGAAAAGGGGCTGCGGCTCAGGGATGAAGCCTTTGCTTGAGATGCAGAAGGTCCCAGGCTCAATCCCCGGCATCTCCAGTTAAAGATCTGGCAGTAGGTGATGTGAAGGCTGGGGTGCAAAATGCAATCCGAAGTTTTGGGCACTGGGGTCATCTTTTGTGACATACCAGGTAACACAAGGGTGTTTCTGAGCTTGTACCGAGACCTTCTCCACTGAGGGATTTCACTCCCACACACTTGGAGCTGAAGCTATGAGTTTGGAAAGCCAAGTGCAGCTTTTGTGGGGGAGCCCCAGATAAGTGTTCTGTTTGAAAAACAATCGGTATTCTTCCACAAGCAAAAGAGTGCATAGAGAACCTTTCTTCTCCCCTTCTCCTGACCCCTCCCCTTCCAAATTCCTCCCCTTTGGCTTCTTCCAGCTCCGCCCCTCGTCGTTCCCCTGTGCCCCTCTATCTCCGCCTCTCCGGAGCCTGGCTGGAGCGGACTGTGGGCCGACTGACTGTCTCTCGCATCCCACCCTTACAAGTTGGATTAACTGGCGAGAAACCATCCCCGCGAGCAGATCCCCTGCCCCGAGCAGAGCAGAGCAGAGCAGCAGACGGGGGCGCCTATGGGGGGGACTGGGAAGCCTTGATGGAAAGCTTGCCTGGTGAGTCTTACATTTGGGGGCTACAGATTTTTCTCCTCTCGGTCTCGGAGGTTCAGAAGTGAGTGGGGAAAGAACTTCCAAAATGTAGACCACATGCAGCTCATCACAATAGAATTGCAGCTCCTAAGTTAAAGCAAAAATACAAGGTTTTGAACTTCCTTTCTGTTTTTATTCCCCCTCCTCCCCACGCCTGCCTCTTCCAACGCGGTCTCGTGCTCTCGGAGGGGTCTTTTGTTTTGGAGCAGACTGGACTGCAAGGGTAGAACTGGATCTCCTTTGGAGTGGGGGTTGGGAAATGAAAGTGGTGCTAGGAGGGAGCAAAACCCCCCTCCCCGAACGCGCCATCCTACCACGATCAGCGCTCATTCCAGGGGCCCTTCGGACCCTTTCGAGGTTCCGCTCGCCTCTTTGTTTATTTCCAGAGTTTATTCTCCTGCATTTCAACCTCGGATTTTTCAAAATCATGTGCTGCGGGGAAGCACACAGAGACGCGACTTTCCATTTGAGGAGAGGGGGTTTTACTTCACCAGGCCCTGGGTCTCTCTCTCCCAGAGGCCCCCCTAGGGCCACAGTGCCCCCAAGCCACATTTGTCTCTTCTCTGTCTCTGCTCTGCATGTCTTACTTCCAACAAATCACTTTCCGGGGGCTGGAGTGGGGGGTCTTTGGCAAGGGCAGCTATCTTTGAAGTGTGGGTCTGTATTGGCTGTCGGGGGAGGGCTTTTGCTTTATTTCTTCCTGGCACGCGTTTGGTGTCGGAAGCCAAGATATAAGCATTAGAATGTAAAAATAAGATAGGGGTTTTTTCTCTGTACTGTTGTGGACGGAAGTTAAGGATTGGAGTGGGGGAAAGCGTTTTGCGGTTCTGAATTATTCCTTAATCACATCAGAGGGATCGCTGTTCTCATCTCCCCCCCCCCCCGCCCACAAAAAGTATCTTTTGTCTCACTGTTTGAATAATCTGAAAACTTTAAGAACAGAAAGACCCAGCCAGCTTGTTTGTGTTTTTATTTTAAATCTGTTAAAAGTGGAGACATTCGCTCCCCCCCCCCTTTCTTGTTCTCTCTCTCTCCCCCTCCCCATTTTAAAACTTCTTAATCTGGTTGGCTGGTGGCTCCCAACTGAGACCACAAATGGCCAGTGTAAACTCCAGCACACGTTTTTGGCAGCGGCAGCTCTGTGGAGCGTTGCTTCTCTCCCCTCCCCATGCTGAAGTTTGAAAATGAACAGCTTTCCAAAGATTCATATAAACTCTCTCTTCCTTCCCTCCCCCCCCCATCCTCCCTCCCCCACCCCCATTCCTGGCCAGCAAAGAGCAGCAACAGAGAGGGGAGCTGCTGGGCTTCCCTCTTTGGAGGACTGGAATTGGAAATGCTCCCCCCCCCCCCCAAAAAAAGGGGAAAATTGGTGGTTTCCTGTGTGCAGTTTGATTGGTCAGTGAAGTTTGTTCTGCCTGCAATTTCTGTTTTTTTTCATTTAAAACATTTTTATTTAGTTTTCTTCTCTCCTCTTTCTGCAAATACTTTAAGCAGAAGGCACGGATGCTCTAAAATCACATTTGAACTTCTGAAAAAAACCTGGCAAAGGTGGGGGGGGAGCCCAGGCATCTATAGGGGCAGCCAAGCAGCTTTGTCGAGATGTTCAACCAAATTGGTAGCCATCTTTCCCCCCTTTCCTCCGTTTTCAGCCTTCCAACTTGCCTGGGAATTCATTGCTGCTTCCCCCTCCCAAAGCAAGGTTTTAAAACACTACAATTTTCAACAACTGGACAAAGCAAAGAAAGCTCTGGAGGAAGAGAGATGAGTGTTGCCAGCCTTCAGTTGGAGGTGCAAAACAAATGTATAAATCTATGGTGTGTCTTCATTTGAAATACTGTGTACAGTTCTGGTCACTGCATGTCAAAAAAGTTATTATGAAATTGGAAAGGGCACAGAAAAGGGTGATGAAAATTATTAAGAGGAAGGAAAACCTATGTGAAGAAAAGTTAAAGAGGTTAGGGCTCTTTAGCGTGGCGAAACAATGATTGAAGGGCGACATGACAGAGGTTTACAGAATTATGCATGGGATAGAGAGGGAAGAGAAAGAAGTCCTTTTCTCGCTTTCTGCCAATACAAGAACTTGTGGGCACTTGAAATTAAGGAGCAGGAGGCTTAGAACAGATCAAAGGAAGTCTTCACCCAAAGGGTGATTAACATGTGGAATTCACTGCTTCATGAAGAGGTGGTGGCTACAAGCAGAGACAGCTTCAAGAGGGGACTGGCTAAACATATGGAGCAGAGGTCCAATAGTGGCTATGAGCCCCAGGTATAGAGGGCAACACACTGTCTAGGGCAGTGATGCTCCTTCCCTCTTCCGTTATTACCATTTGGGGGTTGAATTCACACAACATGGAAATGCGCGTATAGGTCAGCTTTGGGAGTCACACGGAGTCCTCGTGGTGTGCCTGGATTGGATGCAAGCGCCCTAACCCAGTGACCTGCACTTGTACCGTGGGGGAAGTGTCTTGGTGCCACAGTGGGAGGGCTTCTGGAGTCCTGGCCCTGCTGGTGGACCTCTTGATGGCCCCTGGACTTTGGCTACTGTGTGACACAGAGTGTTGGACTGGATGGGCCATTGGCCTGATCCAGAACGGTTTCTCTCTTTTATGTTCTTATGGAATTACAGCTGATCTCCAGACGATAGAGATCAATTACCTTGGGGTTTTTTTTAAATGAATTCTATGGCATTATAGCCTTCTGAGGTTCCTCCAGGTCTCCAGGCTCCAAACTCCCCAAGTCAGGGTTTGCTACCCAGCAGCTTCCCACAGTACAGGTGTGCATGCTCATAGCTAACCAGGGGCCCACAGGGCCTGACCACCTGACAGTTTGGGAGACCCTTCACACCCAGGCTGCCCCTCTCTTCTGTGCAATATAAATTGGGTGGGAGGGGCACCCAGGACCAGTTGCTGCTCCCCCCATGCCGTTTAAAGGGCCCACAGATCAGCTGATTGGTGGGGCTCAAATAGCAGGGATGGGTGGCAGGAGCAGTCACCAGCCTCCTGAATTATTTAAATGGTCCTCTCCCTGGGAGAACCGGGTTTGATTCCTCACTCTTCCACTTAATATTGCAGCTGCTAGCATGGCCTTGGGTCAGCCATAGCTCTCACAGGAGTTGTCCTTGAAAGGGCAGCTGCTGTGAGAGCCCTCTCAGCCCCACCCACCTCACAGGGTGTCTGTTGTGGGGGAGAAGATATAGGAGATTGTAAGCTGCTCTGAGTCACTGATTCAGAGAGAAGGGCGGGGTATAAATCTGCAGTCTTCTTCTTCTTCCCCCTGCATCCCCCCCTCCCCTCATGGCTGGGTTCAGGTCACTGGGTCGGGGGGCTTGCAGCCAATCCAGGCACCCCATGAAGACTCCGTGTGACTCCCAAAGCTGGCCTGTATGTGCATTTCCATGTTGTGTGAATTCAGCCTTCCAAGTGGAAATAACAGAAGAGGGAAAGCTGTTCAAGACGTGGCTGCGAGTGTGGCCTTTTGAGTGTGGACAAGTTTGTGGAGATTTTCCTGCAGTTTTTGTCAGCTGCCTTTTCTGTTTCCTAAGAAACTTCTGCTTTCAAATTGTTAAAACCTGGTGTGGGGCCAATCTTAGTGAATGGTGGGATGGGAATTCCGTGTGTGGTTCTGGAAGAAAAGTCTGCTCTGGGCACCTTTAAGAACCCAGTTTGTGATCTTAACATCAAATGCCATTTTTTTTAAAAGGAATATCTAGCTTGCTTTTCAAAGGCTGTTGCTTCTTTTGGAAAATGCCATTTAGCAGCAAGCGAGGCTTTCTTTTTGTAGAAAAAGCCCAGCAGGAATTCATTTGCGTATTAGACCACACCCCCTGATGCCAAGCCAGCCAGAACTGCATTCCTGTGCCTTCCTGCTAAAAAAAAAAAAATAGCCCTGGCAGCAAGTCCCCGAGCACCAAGATCCCAGTGTGAGTCAAGCTACATAAAATCCCAGATAGTGTTACTTTGTGCTTTTAAAAGAAAAGAGAGAGAGAGGTTCCCCCCCCCCCAATAACTTCTCCTCCCCTGAAATAACCTAGCCATTGAGAAGTCTTGCATCTCTTTTCAAAAGGGCTGAATATTTCATCCACTGCGTGCCTGCTCTCTCTTTAAGTCCACCTACAGACAATCGGTTGGCAGCTTGTGAATAGAGCGTTCATCAGATGTAGTTTTTGCATCGCCTTGATATTTATAAATCCAGAGCCGTTTGGCTTGTACAGAAAAAGAGAGGGTGGGAAAGGTGGGAGAAGAGAGAAAAAGGAACTTTTGCATAACAGTTAATTTAGTTTGTTAAAAAAAATGGGTCGGTATGCATTTGCTTCTTACTGCCTTTGAGTATGAAGTACTTTCTGTCTATTCAGTGCTTGGCTTTTTAAAAAAATACACAATTTCTTGCTTGCTGGCTTTTTTGTGTGCGTTTTTAAAATATAGTCTCTGATGGTAGGGGGAGAGGCTGTCTTTTTCCATTCCTACAGCAATACTCAGAGCTCAATAATGGGATTTTTCTTCAACTGTCATGCAGCATTCTCAAGTAAGCCACTGAATGAATTGCCAGCCTTCTAAACTTATTTTGCATGAGTTGCTGATCCAGCTGTGCCAGTGTGGAACACTGACTCATGTTGAGGTGCAGCAGACAGTGTAATTCCACCCTGGTCAGAGCTGTTAACCGATTGGAAGGAGGAATGCTGGTTGTTAACTCATACAGAGACGCAGTGGAGTCTCCCTGAGGAAGAATAATTCTTTTGCATGTCTGTATTTGATACATTGCACCTGAGGTAGAAATGTGACAGAAACTGATTAGCTGGGGACAAGGGCAGAGCATTATATCGAACAGAGATATAGCAGGCTGCCTCACTCTGTGAGTAGGTCTCTTAGAACCTTTATTTTCTGGTTTGTTATCCCTTTAGGGTAAACAGACAAGATAAAACCCAGGGGAGAAGACATCAACAGAGTTTTCTTTACCCGCTGGGCCATCTTTTATTGACCTTGAGTGTCAAGGTGCTGATGATGCCAAGGGGAATGTGCTCTGTACATGAGCAGAGGTGCTCACTCTTAGTACTCTACAGGCGGTGTTGAACAGCGAGCTCATCCTTTTGGCACTGCTGCCATGGGCTGTTCTGTAGCTGGGATGCTGTCAGGAGTGGGGGTGGTAAGAAGGGGAGGGCAGAGCATGGCTGCTAAAAGGAGAGGTGCTGGGGTGCAGCTCTGAGGAGGAGTGTAGCTTATGAACCCCAGGTGTGGGCAGACAGGCTGTAGGGCTAAGAAGAAGGGGAAAGCATTTGGAGGAGGAAAGGCAGCATTTGCCATCTGAGAGCAGGGCTGATTCTGTGAATTTAGGCAGATCATGAGGAGGAGGGCAGGAAGGGTTGCATCAGTGGCCTTTCTCAACACCCAGGGAAATGCTGATTGCCACTTCAAGGTCATGCAGCAGTTTTTCTCCAGGCTAGTTTGGCCAGGGATCCTGGAAGTGTGGTGTGGAGCAGGGGCCACTGGGGGGATTTGTGAATTTCCTGCTTTTGCGCAGGGGGTTGGACTAGATTACCCTGGAGGTCCCTTCCAACTCTATGATTCTATGAGGGCACAGTGCTTGTTAGAATTCCCCAAGTGATGGGATTTAGTCATTGGGGTTTTGCTACTCTGCTTAGTTCCTGCCCCTGGATAGCGGTGGTCAGAATGTATGGCCAATGCATGCCAGTTGCTTTGTTTTGCACAGGACACAGAACCCGAGCTGATTGGGCACCAAACTTTTGCCAAGACTCAGTGATAGAGCTTGACGTGCTCAGTGTCCCAGCTTCAGTTCAGTCCTCAGTCCTCCAGTCAGCAGTGTGATGCTGTAGCTAAAAAGGCAAATGCAGTTTTGTGCTGTATCAACAGAAATAGTATCTAGAGCATCCTGCTCCGGTTAGACCTCACCTGCTCTGGTTAGACCTCACCTAGAGTATTGTGTTCATTTTGGGGCACCACAATTTAAGAAGGATCTAGATAAGCTGGAACAGGTCCAGAAGAGATCAACAAAGATGGTGAGGGGTCTGAGACCAAATCCTATGAGGAATGGCTGAGGGAGCTGGGTATGTTTACCCTGGAGAGGAGACAAGTGAGAGGTGTTACAATACCATCGTCAAGTACTTGAAGGGCAGTCATCTAGAGGAGGGTGTGGAATTGTTTTCTGTTGCCCCAGAAGGTCAGACTAGAACCAATGGGTTAAAATTAAATCAGAAGAGTTTCCGGCTCAACATTAGGAAGAACTTCCTGACAATTTGAGCAGTTCCTCAGTTGAACAGGTGGTGGGTTCTTCTTCCTTGTAGGTTTTTAAACAGAGGCTCGATGGCCATCTGACAGAAATGCTGATTATTTGAACTTTGGCAGGTCATGGGAAGGAGGGCAGGGGGAGGTACTTGTGCTTTTCCAGCACTGTGCAGGGGGTGGGCTTAGATGACCCTGGAGCTCCTTCCAGCGCTTTGATTCAGTTAAAAAAACCACCAGGGATAGGGCTGCTGACCTGCAGGCATGGCCTGGAGATCTCCCAGAATTACATCTGATCTCTTCAGGTGGAACAAAGTTGGGGTCCAGCAGCTCCTCTGAGACCAACAAAGATTAATTCTGGGGATAAGCTTTTGTGCTCATGCAAAGTGTGAACTTTGTTCAACTGATCTCTTGGTCTGGAGAGCAACTTCCCTGGATAAAATGGCCGCTTTGGAGAGTGGGGATTATGGCATTGCACCCCACTGAGGTCGCTCCCCAGGCTCCACTCCCAAACCTCCTAGAATTTCTGAATCCCGGGAAAGACCCTTTCTCTCCCTGAGACCCTGGAGAGCCACCACCAGCCTGAGTAGACAAGACTGACCTTGATGGGCTGAGGGGGTCGGACGCTGTAGAAGGCAGCAAGTTCCCAGCGGAGCCGTGAGAGAGATCTTCATGGGCAGCTTTATTGTGGACAACATGGAGATAACTGCTTTCAATAACATGACATGCAGCCGATTTCTTTTTCACCATCTGGTTTGTGCAGAGCAGGATTTAGCATTGGAGAAGATGTGAAGGCTTTTGGGTGGAGTGGGGGCGGGGTCAGGGAAGAGGCTTTCCCCACTCCAGAGGCCCCTTGACTGAGCTTTGACATAGTGGGGGCCCCCTTTTCCGACCCCACAGTGCCCACTATGACTTTGCATGCTGCATTTCCAGGGGAGGGAGATGGCTTCAGTTGTGATGCCTGCCTTTTGTGGTTTCACAATGGTTTCAGTGGAGGAGTGGGCAGACTCCTGTGCGAGCGTGATGTTTGGCACGCAGATGTCAGATGCATGGTGGGCCAGTGCGATCACACACCCCACACATAGATCTCCATAAGGAGGGAGAATAATCATTATTTTTAGCAGTGCTTCTAGCAAGGAGGGAAAGCAATGCTGGGTTCAGATTTGCCAAAGGGGTGGACAGAATTCCAGTCACAATTCACACATTCTCTGAATGGGCACCGCAGGGGTGGAGATTCTAGCAGGAGCTCCTTTGCATATTAGGCCGCACACCCCATGAATGCAGCCAAGTCCTCCAAGAGCTTACAA